>NW_028327178.1:83346701-83971701 GCF_987537825.1 Furipterus horrens | reverse complement strand
CCAAAGCCATGATAGCAAAAGGTTATTAATTGAATATACTTCTGTGAGCAAATGTCTGTGGCTCAGAGTGACCCCAATTATTTTCATATCTCAGAGAACATCGCACTGGCCAATTACATTGATGACATTGTGCTAATTGAACTGAGGGAGCTAAAAGTAGCATCTTAGATGCACTAGTAAGTCATGTGCATGGCCAAAAGTAGAAAATAAAACACCTCAGAAACCTCAGGAATCTGTGATAAGGGAGATTTTAAGATGTCTCTTCTAAAATGAGAGATGTTATTGCACTTACACAGCCCATCGCCAAGACAGAAACATAACATTTCATGTACTTTTTGTGTTTGTTTGTTTTGATATGGAGGCAATATGTACCACATTTGAGCCTGAGACTCATTGGACCCTTTTTTGTTGTTGTTATCCTTAGGACTGCCCTTTTTTAGTGGGATCTGGAATAAGAAAGAATTCTGCACCAGGACAGGTTCTGGCTTTTATCTGAGCTGCCCTGCTACTAAGGCCTTATGACCCACCAGACCCAACAGTTCTGGAGTACTTCTAGCCAGAAGAGATGTTTTATGAAACCTCTGGCAGATCTCAACAGGAGAATCATACGATGGATTCCTAGGGTTTTAGAGTAGGGCAATTTTATCTTCAGGCAACAGATATTTTCTATCTGAAAAACAATTTGTGGCTTGCTACTGAGCCCTGATAGGCTGAGTACTTGATTATGGAATGTCAAGTGATTAGGCAGTCTGAATTACCTAGCATGTACAGAGCATTATCTGATCCACTGAACCATTAAATTGGATGTGCACAGCTGCATTCCATTATAGAGGAATCCTATTTGAAAGACCATGACTGAGCAGACTTGGAAGACACAAATAAAGAGGCATGAGTAGATAGTTCCATTTTACCTCTCCTTTTGTTGTGCTGCCTCTCCCTCATTACACGAATTTGAACTCAAAGTAAGCTCATTATGAACTGTTAGCAGATGGGGAAAAGCTCAGGCTTGGTGTGTAGATGGGTGTACATGGCATGCTGGCACCAACCAGTAGTAGAGAACTACTGCTTTCCACTCTACTCAGGAATGACCATCAAAAACAGTAGTGGCCAACATGTGGCACCTTATTTTTATAGTCAGAGTGCAAAGATCTAAGAATCAAATATTTAAGGTGGAAGTGACTTCTCTCATTGTTATACATAAAAGTTACATAAATAATTTTGCTTCCAGTTCTCATCAACTTCGGACTTGGGAGTTTAGGAGGTTCTAGTACCCATAATGGGAACATTTCTTCCAGGCATGTGGTTATATTTATGATGAATTAACACTGTCTTCTCCACCCCAACATTTTGGACTTTTCATATCACTGAGCCAACAATCAGAAAGGGAAACTACTATTCTGGGTAGGGTGGTTGAATTTTATTACAAGGTGGGACTAGGGTTGATATTACACAAAGTGGGCAAGGAGGACTATGTTTGGAACCCAGAGAGTTTTCTGGTAGTACCTTTTAGTACCTCCTTCATAAATAGCTCTAATCAATAGAAAATTATGCTAATCTAACATTCGGATCTCATGGGAGTGAAGGATTGAGTCACCACACTAGTAAAATATTCCACCCAGCCAAAGTACAAGCATAGAACAAGCGAAACTTAGAATGAGTGAAGGACAAAGGCAGCTTTAATTAATACCTTAAATTACATGCATGGCCACCTAGAGACCAGTCTGCCATAGGGACCTCAATTTGTTTTTTCCTGCCAGATCTCTGGCTAATGCATTGTATTTGACAAGGAAATCTCTCTTTGGACCTTTAATTTTTACGAACAAAGCATAGCTGGACCTCCTTGATTATCTGCAAAACTTAACTGGGCACTGTTTTGATCTCCTCTTGGTCCTGAGTTGAAAGGCTGGACATTGATGTTGTGTTCCCTCAGCTTCCAGTTGTCACTGGATGGGGGAATCCTAATTGGAGTTAGCTGTGGTTTATGGATTGAGTGAAAACTTTTTCTACATATTCTAAAATTTTCATGTAGTAGAGTTCATTTCCCCTACTTTGTAATCCATTTAGCATGTTGCTTTGGTTGAGGTGTTGGTCAACCATGAATTTTATTTCCAGATTCAGGAGTTCTACCTAGATTTGCTTTGACCAATAAAATTTAACACAGGGAATTTGTAATGTTGCTTAAATACCTTCTTCTCAGAAGTCAAATTCATTGCTAGGTGACCTAGGAAAGGGGGAGAAATGGTCAAATCTTTTGTGAAATATAAGAGTCTTAACTTAGTGGATGTTAGGAGTCAGATTTGTGTGAGGGATTCCCTTAATGGAGTTCATATTTCTTCTGTTTCTGATACTTATTGTTTATAAATTTCTGCTGGTTATTGAGTAAAATTTGATTCTCTCTCTCTCTCTCTCTCTCTTTTTGTATCCATTCAGACATGAAAATATTCCATTCCATTCGACAGCCGTCCGTCTCGAGAGACGATGGTGTAGCTTCTTAAGAGTCTATCTGCACCGCCGAGAATGGCTGTGCAGTCTGACTCGGGAGTGACACGGTATCTGTCTCCTCCCGTGTTGAATCGACATCTTGCGATGTCGCTGGAGTGTCCTCTCCAGTGAAGCTGAAGCTACAGAGCCTGGGCAGGGTGATATGGAAGGTCTGCTGTTGCCCATGCAGCAGACCCCCCCCTCTCTTCGCAGCTGAAGGATCCAAGGGAAAGACGGTGTCAATACAGCTTGGCTTCAGGTGCGCCGCAGGAGTTGCCGGTGTTGACTACAACGTCAAACCGCCTTAGGGACTCCGGCTCAGGATTTTCTGTCGGGGTTTACTCCCTTAGCCTTTCCCCTGAAGAGGTATGCCGCAAGGCAGCGGAGGTTTTTTGGAATCAGAGTTTTCCTTCTCTGATGTACCCTGACTGGAAGATCGAACCAGCGACACTTAGCTCGCAGGCCGACGCTCAATCCACTAAGCCAAACCAGCCAGGGTACATGAAAATACAATACACATTATACAGATAGGAAACCAAAAATTGAGATAAAAAATTGAATAGGCAAATAGTGGAATAAAAGTTGTCAAAATGTGCCTTCCCCAAAGTACTTTATGTTATCTGACTCTTTTTCCATTTATTTAAAATATTCCTTAGCATACAGAAAATATTCCCAATTTATTTTATGAAAGTAGTCTTGCCATGATATTGAAATCATTGTTCACTGTGCAGTTCACTATGGACAAATGTTATATACATTATCTCATTACTTCACAAGTCAGCTGTAAGTATTCAATACTATTCCATGCATACCTTAAAGATGAAAAAAGTAAGACTTAAAGAGGTTGAGAAACTTAAGAGTGTGAGTCTGTATATCAACTAAGATATACTTGATTCCAAAGACCAAATGCTTCTTCATTATATAACGCTGTATTCCCATTTAATGCAGTTGACCATTCCGTCAGGCTTGAAAGTATCTCCTGTTCTTGATATATTTTTTTTTAATATCCTTAGAAGTTTATTAATGTATTTTAAAATAAAATTTTTAAACAAAAATAGAGTAGAAAAATTTGAGTTTTTCTTTTCATAACAACCTGTTATGTATTTTTAGAGTATTCAAAATATATGGTATTTACCCTTTCAAAATAACTTATTTTTTTATTCCATCTGTTGAAATTGTTTCATAATATATATATTTTTTAATTTTATTTTTTGGTTATTCAATTACAGTTGTCCCATTTTTCCCCCATTGCTCCCCTCCGCCAGCCCATCCCTTCTCCCATAATTATATCTATCCTGTTCTTGATTTGTATGCTGTCAAACTGTCCTGGCTTTCTCTTTATCATCCCTGTTTTTTTTTTTTGTCTTATCTCCCTCACTGTTTCATCTTCTTTTCCTGTCCCTTTAATGTTCATATTCTCCAGGATTCTATCTTTTTTTTTTATAATTTATTTGTTTGTTTATTTATTTATTTATTTTCAGAGAGAGGGGAAAGGAGAAAGAGAGGGAGAGAAACATCACTGTGTGGTTGCCTCTCGCACCCCCAACAGGGGACCTGACGTGCAACCTAGTTATGTGCCCTGACTGGGAATTGAACCAGCGACACTTGGTTCGCAGGCCGACGCTCAATCCACTGTCCAGGATTCTATCTTTAACCTTTATTTATTCTTATTGGGTAAAGCTTTCTGGATCATCTCATCTCAATTACTTCATTTTATTTATAAGTATGTGACAGCATAAAATTGTTAGATATGAGCTAAGGATTAGCACCCCTATTTTTTGATGTATAATTCTCCTCACCTTAATATAGCATCACAGACATTCTATACATAAGAGGGTATCCACTAAGTGATGACACAATGAGAGGAAAAAAATCTCATGTTCGCTTTCAATTTAAAAACACATATTGGGACAGTAGTCTTTAAAAATAGACTATTAATTAGTAAAAGCCAGATATTTTGTAGCTTCATAAACAAGACTTGAAGGCAAATTAGCATAAAGATTATGCCCTAACAGTATTGCATAAGATAATTAATAAAAGTCCCGTGCTGTTCCTGAATAGTAAAGAAATGTTCATCTGGTTGGATTGAGAGGGAATTTCAGAGAAGAAGAGGAGAGCTTGTGAATTCTTAAGATAGAATTAGAAAACCTGCCTCCTGAGTGACTCCTGGAACATGAGCTATAAAGAACAGAGTCTGAACATAAGTGAGGGCCATTCAAGAACAGAAAAAGTTTCCTCCAAGGTAAAGTGTAGGCTTGGGTCCTGAGATTGCAGCAATAGAAAGTACGATGTAATGTCCTCTATGTCAGCATGATCTATAGGGTCAAGATGGAAGCAAGACATGTACAGGTAGTATGTATTGAAGTTGTTCTCACTCACTAGCACACTCTGTCTGGTCTCCTGATGTCTCAGAGAGGTGTGGGAAAAGATGTAAATGTTTCCCGTGCTAGAATATGATTGAGAGAAGATCTAAAGAATCCTGATGTGGACAAAGAGAAGATAGAGAGATTTGCCTGATTGAAGTTGAGGGCATCTTAGCAAAGAGCACCATAAATAGAAAGGTGATCACCAAAGGCAGGTATGACAGAAGATGCCCTTCATAAAGGAAAGAGAACTTGAAGTGACCAGATGGATACTCTCCAGTGACATAACACAAGTCATCCAGTAAATAAAATCTCTCATCAGGGAGGAAGGGAGAGGTGTGGGAAAAATAGATTCTGACTTTTGAGGAAGAAAAATTGAGAGTCAAATGGCACGTGGGCAAGTTTTGGGGAAGAGACTACAGGGACTGATGAAAAAGTAGAACCATTAAGTACTTATGCAACCATAGGAGGGAAAGGAAAGAGTGGGTGGGAGAAAATGGAAGGCCTGCCAGAAGTGGTAGTACATAAGGACTTAATTAAGGAATGAATAGTAATAAAGAACAGTGGACATTTTCAGATGCAGAGATCAAAAAATTAATTTCCATCTCCCATTAGAAATCTAGATCTAGGGGAAATCCTCAAAACCATTCTTTTCACTCCTAATTAAATATGCATTAAGAGAAAATTTATATCCTCTGCCTACCTCAGAGTGCTCATTGTCATTTTTTCCCTAACATTAAACTGTCATTATTTGTTTCCTTTAAGCACATTCTATTCTCTACTAAGCCAGAGGAAAGTAGATCTATCATCCTCCATTGACTCAGAAAACCATTTCCTTCCTTGATTGGCTATACCAACTTTTTAACTAATCTATTTCCCAGAAATAAGCCTGAAAAACTTTGATTATTTATATAAACTTTCTAATACATCAAAAAAATTTCCCCAAAACTTTTTTTAGATGCAAGAAGAAAAATTAGTCTTAATTTACCAATAAGAAGTTGAAAGATTACTTCCAGTATAGCTAGGCATACTGTTCTTTATGTAAGACCTAGGATCAAATTAACATATTAGTGGTCTCATTACCAGGCTGTTTGTAAAACTTGGGATGCAATCTAGTTCCTGGATCCTTTCTGGTTATCTTTATAGACAGGCAGGCACTCCTTGTCATGACTGATATAATTTTCCCCCAAATTAAGGATGACCTTTCATTAATTAAGAGTGAAACATTGACTTAACCTTCCATTTTCAGATTCTTGCTTACTTATAGGCAGCTGCAAACTTCATGTCAAATTACCTACTCTGTGACCCAAATCCTGAAAGAAAAATAAAGGCTGATATTCATTATGACGGAGGTATCTTTTTCTTTGGAACAATTACTTTCAACCAATTTTACAAAAACCACTCTCTTTATTTTCTGGAGAAGAGTAATTTTACTATAGTTTAATCCTCCTTCAAGTATCAATCTCTCAACTCCAATTGAAAAAGGAGTGACCTAAAAATGCCTTTTGCTAGAGAAGGAGATAGCCGATTAAAAAGGCAATTTCAATTCAATTAGAAATGTGAAGTGAGATTTACTTGGGATTTTAACAGTCATTGAAAAAAGCTGGGAAGAACGGTGTTGGGGAGGAAGCAGAAATAGTGAGGAGATGATTTCTGAATTACGTTTTTAAGAATGAGCCAAGTACAGAAGGTGAAGTTGCTTCAAACATAGAAATCATCATGTGCAAAGGCATAAAGTGAAAGATAGCCTTCTTTAGATTGTTATATTGTGGGTTACATTAATAGATTTTTAAATATTGAACTAGCATTGCATATCTGGAATAAAGCTACTGAATTGCAGCACATCATTTTATCATTATTCTCATATATTGTTAAAGCCCTGGCTGGTTTGGCTCAGTGGATTGAGCGTCGGCCTGCGAGCTAAGTGTCGCTGGTTCGATCTTCCAGTCAGGGCACATCAGAGAAGGAAAACTCTGACTCCAAAAAACCTCCACTGCCTTGCGGCATACCTCCTCAGGGGAAAGGCTAAGGGAGTAAACCCCGACAGAAAATCCGGAGCCGGAGTCCCTAAGGCGGTTTGACGTTGTAGTCAACACCGGCAACTCCTGCGGCGCACCTGAAGCCAAGCTGTATTGACTCCGTCTTTCCCTTGGACCCTTCAGCTGCGAAGAGAGGGGGGGTCTGCTGCATGAGCAACAGCAGACCCTCCATATCACCCTGCCCAGGCTCTGTAGCTTCAGCTTCACTGGAGAGGACACTCCAGCGTCATCGCAAGATGTCGATTCAACATGGGAGGAGACAGATACCGTGTCACTCCCGAGTCGGACTGCACAGCCATTCTCGGCGGTGCTGATAGACTCTTAAGAAGCTACACCATCATCTCTCGAGACGGACGGCTGCCGACGACATATATTGTTAGTTTTGATTTGCTAATTTTTGTTAAGGGTTTCTGGGTATCTTCATGAGGGATACTGGTGTATACTTTTCTTGAATTGTCTTTGTCTGATTTTTTAGGATAATGCTGGCCTCATAAAATGAGTTGAGGAGTGTTCCCTCATTTTATGTTTTCTAGAAGAGTATGTCTACACTTGGTATTCTTTCTAAAATTCTTTTGTAATTCACCAGTGACTCCAGCTAGGCTTAGATACCTCCTTTTGGGGGTTTGAAAATATGGGTTAAATAAATATCTAATAGCTATAAGACAACTCATGTTTCTATTCCATCTTGAGTGAGTTTTAAGTATTTGTGATTTTTGAGGAATTGCTTCATTTCTTCTAAGATTTCAAATTTATTTGTATAAAGTTGTTTATAATATTCCTTTTATCTTTTTATAGTCCATTGGTATCTATAGCGATATCTCCTATTTTATTACTAGTTCATTGGTAATCTATGTTTAATCTTTCTTTATCAAGTTCATCCTTTTAATTTTTTTCAAAGAACCGGCTTTTGATTGCTTTGTATTTTTTCTTTTTTTTTACTTGTTTCTTATTCAATTTCACTAGTTTTTACACTTAAAAATTATTCTTCTCTTCCTTTATTTGAATTTATTTTTCTCTTTTATGGCTAAACAGTGGGAAGATTGGAAGGAAAATTATGATAAATTAATCTTTCAGTTTGGAAGTACTTTATGGTTTTCTTTATAATACCTTGCTACTACTTACCTTTCAAAGTCCTTAAACATCTGACCCAACTATTCTTTCTAGGATTTTGGTTGTATTCAATGAAAAATACAGGGTACACTTTTATAGCCTACTCAAACTTCATGAGCTGCATTTATGTTCAAGATGTGTGTTTTCTAAACATCAAAGTAAGTGAATTCAACATCATCAAAATGGCCATACTACCCAAAGCAATTTACAAATTCAATGCAATCCCTATTAAAATACCAATGACATATTTCACAGACCTAGAACAAATACTCCATAAATTCATATGGAACCAAAAAAGACCCCGAATAGCAAAAGCAATCTTGAGACAGAAGAACACAGCAGGAGGAATCACAACACCAGATATCAAACAATACTACAAAGCCACTGTAATCAAAACAGTCTGGTACTGGCATAAGAACAGACATATAGATCAGTGGAACAGAATAGAGAGTCCAGAAATAAACCCAGGCCTCTATGGTCAACTAATCTTTGATAAAGGAGGAAGGAACATAAAATGGAGTGGGAAGAGCCTCTTTAACAAATGGTGCTGGGAGAACTGGATAGGGACCTGCAAAAAAATGAAACTAGACCACCAACTTACACCACACACGAGAATAAACTCAAGATGGATCAAAGACTTAAATGTAAGCCGTGACACCATAAAAGTCCTAGAGGAAAACATAGGCAAGAAAATATCAGATATCTCACGTAACAATCTCTTCACGGATACATCTCCTAAAGCAAGAGAAATAAAGGAAAAAATAAAATGGGATTACATCAAACTGAAGAGTTTCTGCTCAGCAAAAGAAAACATCAGCAAAATGAAAAGGAAACCAACCATATGGGAAAACATATTTGCCAATGACATCACAGACAGGGGACTGATTTCCAAAATATATAAAGAGCTGATACGACTCAACATCAAGAAAACAAGCAACCCAATTAAAAAATGGGCAAGGGACCTGAACAAACACTTCTCCGAAGAGGACATACAGAAGGTCCATAGACACATGAAAAAATGCTCAACATCATTAGCCATCAGGGAGATGCAAATAAAAACCACAATGAGATACCACCTTACACCAGTCAGAATGGCCATCATCAACAAATCAACAAGCAACAAGTGCTGGCGAGGATGTGGAGAAACGGGAACCCTACTGCACTGTTGGTGGGAATGCAGACTGGTGCAGCCACTATGGAGAACAGTATGGAATTACCTCAAAAGATTAAAAATGGAACTGCCTTTTGAACCAGCGACTCCACTACTAGGATTATACCCGAAGAATCTTGAAACACCAATTCAAAAGAACTTATGCACCCCTATGTTCATTGCAGCACTGTTTACAATAGCTAAGTGCTGGAAACAACCTAAGTGCCCATCTGTAGATGAGTGGATTAAAAAACTGTGGTACATTTACATAATGGAGTACTATGTAGCAGAAAGAAAGAAGGAACTCCTGCCATTTGCAACAACATGGATGGAACTAGAGAGAATTATGCTTAGTGAAATAAGCCAGGCAAAGAAAGAAAAATACCATATGATATCACCTAATACAGGAAACTAAAGAACAACACAAACAAAGGAATTAAATAGAACAAAGAGCAGAATAGCAGTCAATAGGGGGGAGGGGAGAGGGAGAGAAGGGGGATAAGTAAGGGAAGGATTTAATTAAAGAGCCTGTATAAAAGACTCATGGACATGGACAACGGGGAGGGATATGATTGCGGGAGAGGGGGTGGATTGGGTGGGGGAGAGAAATTGGGGGAAAAGGGGACAACTGTAATTGAAAAACCAAAAAAAAAAAAAAAAAAAAAGAATAAAAAAAAAAAAGAAAAAAAAAAAAAAAAGTAAGTGAATTCACAAAGTACCTGAATTCACACGGTAAGCACCTTCCAAGGAATAGAGTACATATTAAAACTATTTTTGTAATGTATTTTACAAAGTTCAGCTCTAGATTCAGATCATTACAAACAGTTTATTTTTTGTCTGTTTAAATATACTACAGGATAATGAAAAATATGAGAAAATATAATAATTCTCCATTGTATAAAAGTGTCCTTGCTATAACAGTATGGTGATTACCAGAGAGAAAGAGGACTGGGGGGAAGTAGAAGAGGATATAAAGGGGATCAATTGTGATGGAAGGAGGCATTGGGTAGTAAACTCACAATGCAATATACAGATGGTGTATTATAGAATTGTACATCTGAAACCTGTGTAATTTATTAACCAATGTCACCCCAATAAATTCAATAAAATAATAAAAATAGATTGTTCTGTACAATTATTTTATAAACTAAAAATGCCTCGCAGAGTTTCAAAGTACCTCCTTCAGGGTAGTATGAGGCCTGCTGAAATTCACTTCTCTTCATCAGTGCTGTTAATAAGATTTTCTGCAGTGATGCAGTGGTATCTGCCACTAGTCACATGTTATTATTGATTATTTGAAACCTGGCTAGTGTGACCAAGGAACTAAAATTTTAATTTAATTTAATTTGAATTAATTTAAATTTAAGTTGAAATAGCCATATGTTGCTAGTGACTACTGTTAATTTATAATGTAACTCTTAGAAGTATGAAGTAATATCCTTGAAGTCTCAGAAAGCAAGCGAAGGGAAGTGACTCTGACAGAAAGACCACGACCTTTGGGTCAGAAAGCTCTAAACTGGGATTCCAGCACAGTCAATTCTAGCTAGTAAAAGTAAAATCAGTGGTGGAAATATCAAACTATGATACATTACAAAGATGAGGCATGAAAGAAGGTTTGCTTGATTCTATAATTTTCTAAAGCACTAAATGACCTTAAATGGGGAGTTTTAACTTTGTCTTTGTTAAATAATATCTTATTCAGCTGGACACATCACTCATATCTGTTAATAGAATTTTGAGTTTGAAAATGTCATTCAAACAATTAGCTATTCTTCCAGTTTTGTGTCATGTATAAACTTAATAATCTCTTCAGGAGTTTTATAAACCTGTTGAATGAGAGACAGGAATGTATCCCTTTATAACAGCATTAGAAGCCTTTTTTTCAAGTGGGCCCTTTTCTCTCAGACAACCCCAAATCTTCAAATCTTCTCGTTTTCATCTTGTCCTTAAATATATCAAGGAATTCTTGGTCAAATACCTTGTTGAAATAAAAATAGTATATAGTATATATTTTTAAACAGGCTAATATTATACTTAGATAAAGAAATGAGATTTACTTGGTAGAATTCAGTACAAAGAGATAATATTATCCCAATTTGTGAATGAGGAAACTGAGACACAATGAGATTATTCAGTTTACTCAAAGTCAAATAACTAGGAAGTAGTAGACCAAGAAGGAAAAATCAGGAACATCTGACTTCAAGACTTGTGACATTTCCAGTAGACCACTGTAAGAGGCAGACTTTAAGATGGCCACAGTGATCCCTATCTCCTGTATAGCTGATTTGAGACTAAATCTAGATTTTATATTTTCACAATTTACATCTTCTCCACATGTACTAACTCTTCCCTACTAATTCTTATGAGATCAAATTTACTTTGTTGTGTTAAAATTTCAGAGATGCCTATTTAGTATGCATATTCTGATCTTTGGTACATACATATCCACATCAGTCCCTTCCGTCTAGGGTTCCTCTCGAGTGCTTCTTGCTATGGATTAATGAACACCATCCAGTATGCCTGTCCCGTTTCCTAGAATGAGATTTTAAGAGGATGGGGTAAAAGTAGGTTTATAGTTATTCATATGGAAAATTATACAATAATTAATAAATAATAATGTAATAATAAACTGTAAACATACTTTTGCCCCACCCTGTATATTGGACAAAGTGTTAGGCAAATGTGTATGTCCATAATGACATATGTTCTTTATGCATCAGCTTCACAATAGAATGTAGGAGAGGCTTAAAGGAGAAAAGGGTCCTGAAGGTCAGTTTTAGTCAGAAGTATAAGCTGCACAAACACTATGCCAAGAAATTGGAGCCTAACCACTGCTTAAGTTGGTCACTAGCAGGAGAAACCTATGAGAGTGCCATTGGACTGTCAACTGTAAAGGCTAGAGCAGCTTCCTTTCTGAGTTGAGGGTCAGCCATTAGGAAGTGAGGGTAGGTGCTCCAGGACTGGAATAGAGCTACTCTCATGTTTGAGACAGCATGTTCCTGAAAACTAGCAGCAGGCACTGGACTTGTATGAACCAGGCCAGATACAATCAATTCAGCATGTGTTTGAAGATTATTCTAGGTACATTTGTGACTATCTACTTATGTTTTCAGCCCCACCTCCCTTTAACTTATGACTCCTCAAGGCTATAGAACATTGAAATTGGGCTTTCAATTGATGTGGTTAAAGAGGAAAAAGAGGCTTAATTATATTAGAAATCTAGGCAGAACCTAGTTTTAATTGATCTCTTCTTCAACTTTTATAGGCCAGATGTTTTTTTAGTAACCTGCATGAAACTGTATCCTACACAGATCTTACCATCTACAACAAAGTTTCTTTTGCTCTTTTCTTTTTGGCTAGAGATAGTAATCTATGAGCAATCTCAATGCATAAGAATGAGAAACTACTTCTGTTTTGATGCTTTTTTCCTAAATGATCTAAGTGAATAGAGCTATGGCAAAGAGCTCATCCCACCAATGCCAATTTGGTAGCAGGCCACCTCAATGCTATCAATTTTGCATTCCCAGCTGTTGTCCCTGTGTAGTTTTAATAGGACATCCTGCACGTGGCCCTCACAAACTTCCCACAGCTTGCTGAGGTAGATTAAAGATGCAAACTCACTGAAATACGCCAAAGAATATAATGGTCTCTACAGAAGATCTGGCTGTGTCAACCAACAAAAAGTTCCAGCTGTGGCCGCCATATGGAACAAAGGGAACTCTTGGCTTAATGTAGAGTGCATGCTTCTGACGTTCCAGTTCAGGCAAGAAATAAATAAAGCTATTACAAAGCCCTTGACCAGATGTGTCTGACATAGTCTAAAATGTGTTTGCACAGAAACTTTGCTATCAACGTGGCTCATTCTTATAGCAACAGACATCTGTTCCTGAAGGCTTATGGGGGTGCAGTCCATAATCATAGTAAAGACCTGATCTGGCTGGCCTCTTTAAACTGCCTTTTTCCTGGCCTCTGTTGTTCATCTTAATCTGCATAGTCTCAGTCATGTGTCAATGATTTATTTAACACAGAATCTGAATGCTTCTGTGTCATGGGATCAAACTCAGCCCAATAATCAAAGACCTGAAAATTTTCATTTGTTTTCCAGGAGCAATTGTGCACAATTCCTGTAGATAACTTGACACTGTTATGCCCTGTCACAATTTACATCTGTCTTTGACTTCATATTGTTCCTAAGGTTAGCTATTGATCATTGTTCTCACATGAATCCTTCATTACTCTAATTGGAACCATTTGTAAACACATTCTTGGACAGATGACAAAAGGATCTATGATGGACAACTTCTTATTCAAAACAGCTGCCCAATATGTAAATCAAAAGCTGTTAAAGATTGCATTGAGCTGAGAACAATTATACAAGGATCTAGCCTGTTGTGAATTAAAATAACTGCATTAGAGCTTAAGAGATTTGTAAAGAGAGTCTTTCTTTTCAAGAATGCCAGTTCAAATTCAGATCAGGTCATTGACAAGTAATAGCATGTGAAAATAATGTAAAACAAATCAATACTCTTAGCTTTTTGGTTAATAGACAGATATTACCTTCCAAAAGCACAATTTACTACAGCCAATCCTTTGATAACCTTATCAGAAAACCCAAGGACTGAAAGGTCTTCAGTATATTAAGGAACTACATATAATTTATTTTAAATTTCAGAATTTAAAATTTAGAACTTTTCATCATTTTAAGCATATTATGAGATTTTCTTTAAGTTTTTCTAGCTCTGCTTACACACCTACACACAGAGAGGGTTTCTTCTTCCCCTTTTAATTTGAAAATAAGACAAAAGTCAAAGCTAACTAATGCTTTAGAGGACTGTGATGACTAATATTTATTGATTCTGCTATGTGTCATTACTATTCTAACTAATACAATAAGTGTTAACTCATTTATTCCTTACATAACTCTGTGAAGGAAGAACTGTTATTATTCTCATCTCAGCAATGAGAAAACTAACACCAGTGAGATTAAATACATTTACACAGTGTCACATAGCCCATATTTAAACCTAGAATGTGCAACATGAGTGAAGAGTCCATATTCTTTTACCAAGGAAAGCACATTGAATGCCAATTCTTAGTCAAGCAAATAAACAATGGTTACCAACCTACATTCTAAGATATATACATATATGAATGGTAGAAGAATAGACACAAAGATAGATAGATAGATAGAAGATAGAGACACTAATATTGATTGAATTCCTCTATTACTTCCAATACCCACATTTTCTTTTTTAATCTCCAATTTTTAAAGATAAATTATATTAACCCCATTTATGATGGCTTTTATTAGCCCCAAATATTTTAACATGAAGCCATTGGCATATAGCAACTAAGAGCTTAATACCTAACTCTCCTCATCCTATTTTAAACCTGACTGTAGGTTAACTAAGACTTGTGGGCAAGTGATGTCTTTGTGTGACCCTCATTTCAAATATGTCACGCATATGGAATCAGCATCCCGTACAATACAAAAGGTCAATGATTCTGAGATTGAAATGTTTAAATTTGACTTCAGAATGTTTTTATCGTTATGTATGTTTATGTATGTACGGTGTAACTGAGGGAGAATAAAGAGGGTTTTGTCCAGAATTCAATGTCAGTAGTAAAGCTGAACTTAGTATCAGAATTATATTTTTCTTGTCAGGGTCTTGACTTGTAGCAACCTTCTCACCTCTGGCCTTTCTCCCAGAGGTCTTTCAGGTAGGCAATGGGGCAATGGACAGAGAATCAGCTTTGCAGGAAGTGGAGTAGGGAAAACTTTTGAGCTGATTTTTAAAAAGTGAACACACTTGGTTTGATTGACCTGATGATATAATGCCACCAGTTCAGTAATGACCCATGTAACCTCCTTATGCACACAATAAGCTATGATAAATATTTAATTTCAGGTAACAGAATACTTCAAGAACTAAAAATAGTAGAAATAGCCACAAAATAAAAGCAGATTTTCTACCACTGTTCTTCTTTCTAGTCTTTTCTATTGAATTTCTTTTTTCTACTCAGTTAACTTGCCCCCTGATCCTAATTCAGTAGTATGACATACATGCCCTTGTGCATTAAGAATTATTTCTCTCAGTTCTCTTTATAAATGATTACATTTCTGTTTCTCTCTTCCTAAAGGCTGTGTTCTTAAGATTTAATTGTGCCCACTCCTTTACTATCCTACAGGGTGCCAAGAACTGGGCTTGCTAACAAGGGAAGCCAAACACCTGCCCTCAAGAAATCAGTGGAGCACCCCCACTCTTATTATGGATTTCTGGACCCAAGGGTAGGTAGAACGACGACCATGCCCAGCTTGAAGCAGCTAGAGGAGTACAAGACCATCATCCATTGTCCTCTATAAGATTATAAAGGGTCTTAGTCTGAGAGGGGGGGATTGTTATTTTTTTTTATTGTTATAGAAATTAATTAATTATTTAAAATAATAATAATAATATAGGAAAAGGAGAAGCCAGAGAACTTGTATGCATGACCCATGGGCATGGACTGGGGCAGGGGGATTTCTGGGGATGGGGGGTGCTGGGCAGAGGGGAGCAAAGGGGAAAAAATTGGAACTATTGTAACAATATAATCAATAAAATATACTTAAAAATAAATAAAGTAAAATTTAAAATATTAAAGAAAAGAAATCAGTGAAGGATGAGGACAGAGAGATGGTATGAATACAACATGAAAAACAACAACATAAAAAAGCCATAAAAACTACTATTGTTTGTTACAGAAGCTTAGAAGGGAGATAGACCACCTATTTGGGAATATCAGGAAAGGCTACAGGGAAGAGGTAGTGCTGAAGCATTAAAGAATTTCCCAAGCATACAAGGGAGAAGAGGGGATTCCAGACAGAGGCATAGCAAATGCAAGTGTCTTTTCAGGATGGGTCATCATCTGTAGAATAATAATTTTACTTAAAATATGCAGTCAAAGAGGGCACAGAAATTCTATTCCCATGGTATATTTACAGTTCATTTGCATTAACTATAAAATACTTATAATCAACCCTTAATCTCCCATTTAAGGAAACCTGGGATAATATTAATCGATTACGCTTACTTCCATCAATATAGCATATAACTCTCATTTTTCTCATCCTCTGAGGTGATTATTAATTGAAAAACTCAGTTTCCAGTAATTACATATGGCTTAAGATATTGCTTCAATTACTAACTATGCCAATATATTAGTTAAATATGTAATTAGCTAGCTTCTTACTATCAGCACTACCTGATTTTGCCTCCACTACCATATTATAAGCATGATGTCAGGAAAGACCATGCCTGATATCTCCTCCTATTCCATATGAGGCTTTAGTTACCTGTTTCAAATAAGCATTATCATTTAACTTGACAAATGAAATTAAAGAAAGGAAAAGAGAAATCAACTGAATTGGTATTTAGGGGACTTACAAGGTACCAGATAGGCACAGTCAGCTACATCTGGATGGGTGAGGCAACCTAAAACATGGTCTTTAGAAATATGTAGAGTGGAGTCAAGTGTTGTTTTGAAAGTCTCTTTATCTCCCTGGATCTTAGTTTTCAAATATATAAAATAGGGATATGAGTAGTATCTGATTTATGTGATTGTGACAAGGATTAAGTAAAATATCATATGTTACAGTACCTACAGATAAAACAAAAAGTGCCTAAAAGTAAAATATTGCTAGTTGATAACTAATTGTATTGGTTTTCTATTTTCTCAGTAATGCTGCATAACAAAACACACGAAACTCAGTGGCTTAGAGCAATAAACACCAATTTTCTATTCCCATCTTTTCAGACCAGTATGGAATCTGCCAAATCTAGGCTGTTTTGAATGGGCGTGGCACAGAGAAGCAGGAGGAGTACAGATCTTCCCTAGCTATTTCTCATCCTCTTGGTCCAGTTAGTGGCTACTTACATATATTTTTCTTATGGCAAAAAAAACAGTAGAGCTAGAGAGCAAGCCCAAATGCACAAACACATTTCAAACTTCTGCTTAAGTCACATATGCTTACATCCCATTGACTAAAACAAGTTATGTATTCAACTTGAAAATCAAGGCATGATCACAAGAGAAAAGAATACACATTTGCTAAAAAATGATTCAATCTGCTGTATGAGTTATTTGGGCTTATTATTTCAGTTAGTTCCTTTTTAAAATTTGATTATCTAAAAATAATCTAAGTTATCTATATCTAAAAATTTATGACTTGACTAATTTTATTTTAAAAATCTATACAATCAATTAATTTTAAAGTTGCTTAAGGGAAAAGAGAAGTCTCAAATAAGTTATAACTTATTGTGAATTCCCCAAGAATGAACACTATCAAAAAACAGACAAATGACAATCACAAATAATATATTCAATAAACAATTCACCATTCCAAACCTTTATGATTTTTGCTACATGAGAAATATTTTTAGTATGTATTTTGGAAAGTCAAAGGAAGCAGAAGACATGGACCCAATTTTCTGTGCCATTATGGCAGTGGAAGTGATTGTTTTTGCCATTTGTTGATTTGGTGTTCATGTGTGTGATTAGGTCCCTTTTATACCAATTGGCTTAACCTAGTAATTTATTTATTGTTTCAAAAAGTTATTATTGGTTACCTACTATATTCCAGGCTCTGTGCTAGTTATGGAGAAACAACCATGACTATAAAGAACCTTCCAAATTTGAAAATTCCATTACCTAAGTGTAAGAAAAAATGATTTCTTTAATTCCACAAACTCATGAAGGAAAAAAAAATGTAATTCAAAAGTGTTACCTGCAACGCTGAACATCTGTATGTATACACGTGTAACATATTTTCAGGAGAACATGGAATGAGACTAAAATGAGGGGTCCTATATGGGCCTTAATTGCTTCAATCATATTACTTAAAGAGCAGGCAGTTCTTACAGATTGGGTACGCTGTTAACCCTGTTCTTTGAGTTTTTATTGAAATATTTCATTGATTTACAATCCATCTAATTCTTGTTTCTAATAAAAAGAGTTAATCAGCACATGTTTATTGATTTTGAGGCCTTGTGCTAAGCATTTTCACATACCTCAATCTGAGTTTAGAATCACCACAGTTCGAAAGGCTGCAGACTGAAGGTACTCAGGGCTTACTTCTTCTTTCCAAGTCCACGTGAGGTGCATGAACAGAAGAAGGGTAATTCCTTGAGAAGATAAAGCGCATTTTAAAGATGTTCTGTGAGAGACTCAGCTCATCTGGGCAAAAGACACAGACTCAAATGATTGCTCTACCAAATTAAAATGTAATGATCTCAATCCCCACCCTGAGATGTTGAGGGGGAACTATGCTTTTCTACTAGTTGTTTTTGTCTTTTGTTTTCTTTTAAATAGCTTCAACTAAGTTTTAGTTGTTCAGTGACAGTTAGTGAAAGCATGGAAGGCTGTACTTTAATTCTAAGTCCTTTGTTGGTTTCTGTCTTATTGTCTATCTCTGAGCTGCATTGTGGAGAGCAAAGAAGGGGGTTAGTAGAGAGTGTCTTCTAGAACTGTGATTAATGGTGCACCTTTATCACCTATTATTTTACCACCTTGAACCCGCAACCAACTGTAAGTGCACCCTATAAACACCCTATGCTTCATTTCTGTAAGTTTCACTCCTCAACCCCTATATTTCTCTTGTAATTATCACGACAACAGCTCCCATTATGGCCTGACCTTAGTAATTTGGTTATATTTATGCTGCTACAATGCACCAAATAGATAATAATGAATACTGATGCAGCCTACAGGTGAGGCAAACTGTAATTACACAGGACTAATGAAGTTACTAGAGAAGGCAGTATGTAAAAAAGCATACTCATTAAGAAAAGGAAAAATAACTCAAAAAAGCAAAAACTGAACATTTTACATTCCTAAAGCTCTGCTTTATACTTGGGAATTCCTGGTGATTTAGACATGTGCTATCCACTTCTCTTCCTTGATTTATGGTCTGTGATTTCTAGACTTACCCATCACATTCTGAGCTTTCATCTTTTGTTTTCCAGTGTCTGATTGTATTTGTCAAATCAAGGTAAACAGCTGCATGCATTATACAGCAAATCAAATGGGATACTTATTTGGCAACCCAACTTTGTACTAAATGTGCCAAATTTAAATTTAAAATCAAGAGTTTGGTCAAGATGTTAGCAATCAGACCCATTAAATGAGGCAGAGCTCATGGCTAGAAATCCTTAGAAGAGCAGTTAACAGAGTTACTGCACCTGTAAATTGAAGGCATAGCCAGTTAGCACCTCACCATAAATGAATTTGGACCAGAAATTGCTTGGTGTTTAACAAGTGGTATGTGGTAGGAAAAAGCAAAAGAGGTGGTGTTAGGATTATCACATATTGACAATAGAGGTACTCCTCTGGAAAAATTTAGACCAACTTTGGAAATCAGAGGGACCGAATTTAAAAAATCATACATTTCCAGGCGTTCAGAGTGAAATGGACACTATTTGCATTGAATAACGAGTTAAGATACAAAAAGAAAAAAAAAGACATACATCTGGCTCAATATTTCATATAATGTTTCTATAGTTATTGTGGCACTTTTCCTGATTAGTTCCTAAAGGAAATGGGGAAGCAAGAAGAAATGTGGTTTCCATGGACTGCCTACGACATTGAGAAGCGGGGGAAGGAGAGGCTGTGGCTTCAGAGTCCTCACCTCGTCCTCATCCATCTTAATCTCTTGTGAACCTGGAGAACAGTCATTCTTATATCTCACAAAATAAATTATATGGTCATCAATTTCAAAGAGGGCTGACTGACATTCTTAATAGAGTCAAGTCCTCATAATAAAAGTTTTCCTAATGGTTTAAGGCTCATGTTAAATTATCTGTGACTATTCAGGTTCAACTGGCTTAAATTCCAACAGGTCCTTCCACAGAGATTTCTCTCATTCTCCTCATTGTTGAATATTTCTCAACTATTTCATGTCCTGATAGGCCTACATTGCTATTTTAAGTGCATAACTGGGAAGCATATTAAGAGGAAAGAATAGGGGCAAAGTTTAAATTCTCCAAAAGGACTTTATTTTGACATTGTTTTTTTCCTGTGTCTCCTCACCAATGCATAACTAGAAATGTCTTCGCCAAACTGCATTCTTATGCTCCCTAATGTATTTCATACCAAATAATTCACTCTGTTATCTCTACTACTCCTTTGATTCATCACCTGCCCCTTTTCAGTACCAGGTGAGCTAGCTTTTTAGTGGTTGAGAGATCCAGCTGTTCATCTGGGAGTCATTGGAGAACCCAGTATTAGAGGTGGAGCTGCTGTATTTTGCTTCACCTGCAATACATTTTTTTTTCTATATTTATAATTGGATTTCCTGATGAGAGTGAAGCTGCAGTGAAGACAGCTGTTCTTAAAATTAAAAAAGAAAAAAGTTAGGGATCAGAGAAAATGCATAAGCATTGGGGTGAATTTCATGTTATAAATGATGTGTGTGTGCTTTGGATTTCATACACATTTTTGATGAAAATGAACCAAAGTGAACCTTGGACACAAACAAAACTTCATTTTCTTGCAGAGACGGAAAAGAATAAGTGTGTGTGAGAGAGAGGTGTCTGTTATACCCAGTAGGTGTACCCTGAACCTAGCTAGTCCCAGGAACATCAGGGACTCCTCAGAATAAGCCTGCTGAGCTCAGTCAAGGAGCTATAGCAAAGAGAAGCCTTTGACTAGAGAAAGTTGAGAAATGTGGGTTCTGTTTTCATTTCAAATACTTTGACTCTGGCCCAAATGGGATGTGTCTGCCCTCAATCCGGTTCTGATTGCTATGCCATAAATAAAATAAAACACAGTAAAACAGAGTAAGTTAAAAATGAAATAAAACAAAAGTCCCCTTGTGATCTCCCAATCTACAAGATGTAGTTCTCAAGTATTAATCTTCCTCACCTATACACGTTGGTTTCATCCATCAGTTTTATCATGGAGTTGGCTTAAAACTGAGGATACATCTTGTCTTTCACTACACATGATGGGTTCCAGATGTTCAGATTAAATAATGATGCTCCCCTGTAGACATAACGGACCGTAGCAGCACAGTAACCAGGCAAAATGAGCAAACCAGGCCCAGCAAATGATCTTGATTATTTCAACTATGAGGGAACAGAAAAGCACTGGTTAATACAACAAACAGCTCTTTGAAAGAGCAAACAAAAAGCCCCGGTAATTTACATTTAAGTCGAACCTGCTACTGCTCCCTGCAAAGTATAATGTGTGGGGAATCATTTAGGAAGAAATCTAGCACCATACCATTTTTATCATTGGTATTCTAGGCCAACTTGCCAGCAGCAAGGAGCATATAAATCAACCAATGCTAATATCAGTTTGCTTCCCAATTTTTTAAAATGATGTTGTACAGTCAAAGTCTTATTGTTAAAAATGTGAATGTGCTTTTACATCACTCAGGATGTCTCCTGTGCTTCCAGCATTTGAAAAGGCAGTTACAAATGTCATAACGGAGGTGAGTCAGATTTATATGGCATACAAATAGCTAGCTAGACCGACAGAGAGACAGACAGATAGATAGATGTATGGAAACAAATCCATATCTTTATTTCTACTTTCCATGATTAAGAAAAACTACAGCTGATATTTCACTTGGCATGAAATTACCCAAAAGCAGTATTTCAGGCCTTAGAAAATGAAGTAAAATTTTAGTTCATGTCAATTTTGGACCACGAGGTGAGTTCGGTCCCAGCAATCTTTTGTGGCTCTCTACTACACCATAAATTAATCTGTCCAAACTATTGACAGTCATCCACAAAGCACAGGTGGCAGTCTCCTTTCATGCACACCAGAAAGAGGGAGATAAAAATAAATTGTGCTGCCATTAAAAACATGCCAAAATAATATATTTCCCATCTGCTGTGGTAAGAGAACTAACAGGTTTCCACACTCACACTTGATGATCAGACACTGCAAGCAATTAATTAACATTAACACTATGAGAACCAATCGGACTTCTCTCTTTTAGACATTAATCTAAGCCAAAAACAAGAACTCACAACTTGTATAACACTCAGACTTGTGGGTCTTCAGATGTGGCTGCTCTAAAGCGCATTTCTATCTAAATATTTACAACACAGTTGGTTTGCTCAACAGTCCTATCAAGGGGGACTCTATGTCCCAGGTAACACTGCCAGAGCCATGATTAGCAGACCCGTCAGAGAGAGCTTGGCCTGCCTTATTTTCCCAATATCCACAATACAAACAAGGACAATCCAAGGGCAAAGTCTATTTTTGTATTGAACCAGTTAGTTAAAAATAAACTTTAGAGTTTCCTTTCCATTAAAAAAAAAAAAAGGCAAACAAATATGTATGTTTTAAAATGTTGGTGTGAGGAGTAGTAGAAAATCCAAAAGAGATGAGTCTTGGTATTAAAAAGCCACTAATTATCTTTAATAGCATCATAAATACTTATGGTAATGTTAAATTTTATAGAAATAGTTGGTCTATGGTTAAAGTTTTTCCTTGGATAAATGACTATATCAGAAAATAAGAAATCTAGCAAAAAAATTAAAAAAGTATTCTCCAAGAAAGCCGAGGCCTGGAGAATGTTACTGGTAAATTATTTCAAATTTCCAAAGTAGAAATAATTCTGTTATTTAATATTTTCAAAAAACAGAGAAATAAGTTAACCTCTAAAGGTCTTTTCAGAAAGTCAGCCTAACAGTGAGGCTTTGTGACTTCCAAAGTGGAAAGAGATCAAGACTAGGGCACTAGAGACAGGGGGTAGAAAGAAATGAATTGATCCTTTCCTGTATGGCTCTTCATTTTGAGATGAGTCTTAGCAGGTAAACCTAGGTAAAGGGGAAAAAATCCAGACTCAATTACACACTAATGGAAAAGTGGGACAAATAGCAGAGATGCGACATGATTATACTTACAAATAGTATGCCTATGGATCACTAAGGAAAGAGACACGAGTAACTGCTTAATTATGTTTTCGTGTCCAGAGGTTGTTCTAATAATGCAGACAGGGCTGAAGGACACCTCAGGGAGGCCAGACATTGGCAGAAAGAGGGACATTATCTCTCTTCGTCTCCCTAACCCTCCCTTCCCTGCCTCTCCTCTTTCTTTCTGTTACCTTTCACTTCCTCTGTTTCCCTCTTCCTCAGGCCTTCCCTCTGTGCTCTCCACCTCTCCTTCTCTTTTGTTCCCAAATTTTCCTTGGATGCTAATTTATATAATTGACCCTGTGACTAGAACAATTTTTACCTGCTTTTTTATGGTAACTCTTCCTGTTGAATAAATGTTAGAACGGGAACTATGTTGAGTGGAGTTTCAACCCAGAGGAATCACTACAGGAAGATCTTCAATTGTCGTCATGCATATAATTAACCAAATCCTTTCTTTCTATCTATCATCTCTCTCTCTCTCTTCATTTGAATCCATTCTATTTCAATTATTCCCTTGAACATCTGTGGCAGATGCCTGCAAGAATATCTCCAGTGCCACATGTTCTTCCGGAATCTTGTCATTCCCCCAACAATAGGTGAATTTTAATTTTCCTCCCCTTGAATGTGTGACGTCCTGCTAACCAATAGAACATGGCAGAAGTAACACTGTGTGACTTTTAAGGCTAAGTCATAAACAGTATTACAGCTAGGATATTCCCTTTTGGAGACTACATAAGAACCTTGACTACCCTGAGACTGCCATGCTGGAGAGGCCACATGTAGTAGGCACTTGGATTAACAGCCCCATCTGAATCCCAGTCAACGGCCACAACCAACTGCCAATAGGATGAGAGAGCCTTCTTAAACATCTCACCCTGTTGATCCTGAAGAAAACTGCAGCCCCAAGTGACATGTACTACGACCGTATGTGAGACCCTAAGCTAGAACTGCCTAACAGAGCCCTACCAATAACCTGACCCACAAAATAATGAGCATGTTTTAAGTTGCAAAGTTTGGGGGTAATATTTTGCTCAGCAACAGTAATTGGAGCAGTCCTCAATATCTCAAAAGATGACTTGTAATTAAAACTTATTGGAATGAAGCACACACAACTTGAGCGACACGGTTGAACAGAGCAAGTTAAATGTAACTGTATTTTATAGAAGAAAACTTTAGGGTGTTATATACTGTTCTCAAAGCATGTCTCCCAACATCAAAGCTATGTAGGCATAATAGCTATATTTCCTGTTTTTAATTCATGTCCTCTGGTCTCTCTGGTCTTCTCATGAAGAAAACACTGAGTTTTCGAACGTACTCCTTATCCATTTTGATTAATATATTCTGACCTCTATTCAAGACATTCTGTCTTCTATTTGAACTGGCCACAGTGATCTCTGGGGGAAAAAATAAGGGAAAGCAAGGAGATGAAAGTCCAAGTTTATGTGAAGAATTTAGGTGATACTTGAGACTGTCTCAGTTTTTATTTTAAGGAATTATCACAAAGAACTCTAGTTGGCCATTTGATATAATCTAGTATACCTCTATAACAAATATCTACATAATAACCAATGTTACTACAAGTTTTCTTTTTACTTTTTAAAATGTTTTATTTAAAATACCATTCATATATTAACCTAATCTCTACTTTCTTAGAAAATACCCTTACATGATTATTGAATATACGAATTTCTTTCTATAAATATTTTTGTTTTAACTTTTTAACCAATTGTCTCAGTATGTGATCTTGAGCTAAGGAAAATAATTGCATTAACCTTTGAGCCTGTTACTTTATTAGCTATAAGCTGTGAAATAATCTATGATTCAGTTTGCTTATACTGCTCTGCCCTTGTAGGAGGATGATCTAGCAGTTGACAATCTGGCAGATTTATGTCCAAGGAGAATCAGTCACACCCTATATTGGTGTTGGCTTGAATGGCTCTAGTCCCTATGG
Source organism: Furipterus horrens (assembly GCF_987537825.1). Classification (NCBI taxonomy): domain Eukaryota; kingdom Metazoa; phylum Chordata; class Mammalia; order Chiroptera; family Furipteridae; genus Furipterus; species Furipterus horrens. The sequence continues at coordinate 83,946,700 of NW_028327178.1, read as the reverse complement.
GGCAAAGAGGCCCTGTCACCTCAGTGAGCAAAGAGGGTAAGTTGGAGCCAGCTATCAACAGTCAGGAACTCCATGGCCAAAATCTGGAGGGAAGAACTGAGTTCACTGTTGACTATACTAAATTGAAAGGGAAAAATAATGTAAATTAGGTCATCCACTTGGTCCCAATCACAAGGAGAAAACTGGTAGCTGTAAAATAGCACTAGTAATGTATCTTTTCATTGTGAAGCTACTTTAGCATATTTATGCTAATGTCAGCTACTATAGCAAGAATGGTATGAATATTGTTCTGATTTGAAACAATAAATAAAAAATTACATTTAGCCTTTGAGTGTTTTAATGAAGGCTTTGTAGATAAAGAGACTAGACCCAGCAAATTCAGAATCTACCTCAGCCCCTCTGTCATCTTACACTCTTAATTTTTCATTGAATTTATTGGGGTTTTATATCAGTTAATAAAATTATATGAGTTTCAGGTGAACAATTCTATAATACGTTATCTGTATATTGCATTGTGTGTTCACCAACCCATGCCAAGTCTCCTTCCATCCTTCCATCACCATTTATCCCCTCTGTACCTTTTCTACCTCCTTGACCCCCTTCCCCCTCTGGTAATCATCATGCTGTTTTCTGCGTCTAAGAGATTTATTTTTCTCTCTTAATCCTTTCACCTTTTTTCACCCAACCCCTCAACACCCCCCACCTCTGACAGCTGCCAGCCTGTTTCCTATCCATGAATCTATTTTGTTAGTTTATTTTTTTCATTAGGTTCCACATATGAGTGATATCATATGGTGCTTGTCTTTCTCTGACTGGCTTATTTAATTTGGCATAATGTTCTCCACTTTCATCCATGCTGTCACAAAAGATAAGATTTCCTTCTTTGTTTATGGCTGAGTAGTGTTTCATTGTGTAAATGTACCACAGCATTTTTTTCTCACTTATCTACTGATGGACACTTGGCCTATTTCCAAATCTTGGCTATTGTATATAATGCTGCAATGAACAAAGTGGTGCATATACTCTTTCAAATTAATGTTATTCCTCTAATATATTCCCAGAAGTGGAGTCATTGGATCATAATGCAGATCCATTTTTAATATCTTGAGGTAACTCTCATACTGCTTTTCACAGTGGCTGTACCAGTCTTCATTTATTTGGAATGCTTATTAATGTATAGGGTACTAGCTTTCAAATTAAACAGTTGCTTTTTAGATTGAAGACTTAATTAGTCTTAATCTAACACATTTGTAGGTAGAAGGAAGTACCCTCTTGTACAGCAAACATCTCTTGCAAAACAATGCTTTCATGGGTTCAATAGACATGGTTTGGAAGCATAAAGACTTAATTTCATATTAGTGGGTGTACGGGGTTGATGTACACTTGGGCTTTATCATAACCCCTGAAATCAGAACGAGAGGTGAGTATATTTGAGAAAAACAAAATTGATGTGGGAGTTACACATTTCAGACAAATTCACGTGTGAACATTGTGAAATACTTTGTGTTTATTTTTATAATCGATTTGCCTTGAGATCTGAGTGAGTTGCTTATGATGTTTGTTAAGTTATGGCTTAGAGCATAATGTTTAGGCTTAAGGCATCTTTTAGAGATTCTGAAATGAACTTTTAAATTTGGAAGAGTTGAAATTAAGCAATTTTAAGAGCATCAACGACGATGGATAGATAAATAGTAATAGATAAATAGGTAGATGATAGAATGAGAGAGAGAGAGATGTATGAAAGACCAGAGGTCCTGAGTGTCAGCAAAGGCTTCCTTAATGAGCTAAGGCAGGAGGGTCTGCCCTGCAGGCAGGAGTATATTTGCAAAGACAAAACAGGTGTGAGTCACCATTTGGGGGTTGTTGGCAGGCCAATAAAGTCAGCCCAGCTCTGTGTCCTCCTGACCAGAGCAAGAACTGGGTCAAAATCCAGGCTCTGCCTCTTTGGAGAGGAAAACAGGCATGGGCAGGCTAAGTAGTGACTAGGGGTCTAACATGAACTTAAGCCCATGGCTCTCAACAAAAGAGTATGGGCATTTTAGCTTAAAGTTGGGGCAAGAAAAGAAGTAACCAGTCTCCTTTGCAAAAATGTAACCAAACCATTTATAAATCTTCCAAGAACTTGAAGACACATTTTGATTTGTGCAGCAACCTCTAGACTTGCTGATTTTGGCTGGGATGGTTGGAAGATTCTTGGAACTTCGTGGTAGATCATTTAAGTCAGTGCTTTTCAAACTTTAATATTGTGCCCATGAATGCTTGAGGATTTTGTTAAAATGAAGTTTCTGACTCAGTAGGTGTGGGGTGGGGCCCAAGCATTTGCATTTCTATTAAGCTCCTAGGTGAAGCTGATGCTTCTGATCTGGACACAACACTATGAGTAGTAAGGAGACCAGCAGGTCTGGCTGCATATTGTAATCACCTCTGTAGCGTCCCTAGATTTGGCATATAAAAATATAGGGTACCCGGGTAATTTAAATTTCAGATAAGCAAGAAATAATTTTTTAGTTTAACTATGTCCCATACAAATACTTGACATATGTTTGTTCTTAAAAAATTTATTCCTTATTCATCTGAAATTCATAATTACCTTAGAATCCTTCATTTTATATGGCAACCCTACATGAGGAATATTTTTTAAAAAATCCAGTCCCAGATATTTTGATTTAATTGGTCCAGAGTACAGTCTGTGCATGTGTACAAAACACCCTAAGTGACTCTAATGTGCAGTCATGGTTGAAAGCTACTGATAAAAACTCACCCTCTTATTAATCAGGTGAGAAAACTAAACTTTAAGGGGCTGTATAGTCTAGTCAATGGTAGAACAGGGATTAAAATTTAGGGTCTCAGGCACCCTTTGCCATACTCCTACCATCTTGAGTAAAATAACATATTCCTTTTTTTAGAAGATCAAAGGGCCGCCTCCCTTGGGAACTTTATTTGATCTTAGAACTCTGAGGTTGTGTGTCATCTCCCTTTATTGAGTCACTGCTTTAAACCCCCACAGGTCTTATCCTAGTTAAGTATTCAGAATGCATTTAGAGATCTGCCTATTATGAATCTTAATTTGTGAATGCCTTAAAATGCATTTATTCTCCTTCTTAACCTCACATCTGGAAATTTTAAAAAACAATGGTTCTGGGTGCCACCCCCAGAGATTCTGATTTAATTGGCCTGGGATGCAGCTTCCTGAATGATTCCAGTGTACAGACAAGGAAGAACAGCACTGCTCTATCAGACCCTTAAAATGCAGTAGACCTGGGTCTGTGACTCTAAAGTTGTCTATAAGTGGTGGGTCCCCTGAGCCCATCACAGATGTGTGTAAATCAACAACTTCAAAGGCTGGAAACACTGAGTTTGACTGCAGAGTAAACCTGGAATGCCTCATATGTTATTCTTTCAAGACTTGTCAAAGCATCTAAATATGTTCTAATTAAAAAACACATAGTTTCCTTAGATTCCAACATCTTAAAATACCTATATGAGCCTTGTATATATTTCCACTGTTCCTAGGATATCCTGTTTCTATGATGAAATTCAGAGTATGTAGTTATTTAAAAAAGTAAAAATAAAAAAGAGATAGGGGGTGGGAAAGGGGAGAGAATGCCAGCATTTGCCTAATCTGAGTTTTCTAAATAGCATTTTCAAGATGCTGGAAATATCTCCCCCATCTCCAGTCCTTGCCTGTGATCTTGTAGTTTTCCCACTCATCAGAAGAAAGTAGACCAGGTTCCTGCTTTAGAAACAGCTGCATATCAGGCCTTTCGTGAGGGAGGAAGATTTCTTAGGCAAAGTATTTTGGCAGGAACTAGGACAATAAACAGTAAGGCTTTGTACTTTCTTCTTGCTTTCTCCTTCAAGAATTTGAAATGCACTCAGAGCAAGCCATGAATGAATTAATTGCTACTATTTAAGATAGACAGATGAGGGTCTTCTGAAGTCTTGAAATTGCAGAGTATTATTTCTCACACTTGCAAAGATCAATCATGGTTTTTCTCTAGGTCAACATAGTCTTTCCACCCATCATGGGGTGGTGGATTATTAGAGTGCTTATCAATTAGCCTGATTTCATTATACTAAACTACCCTGTTATATCTCTATAAGTTTGGTGAATCTACTTAGGTTTGGATGACTGGATCCCATTATTAGAGATTCACCAACTTGTAAAACCCAAATTTCTCAATCCCCAGTCCTAATGTTCTTTAAAACTAAAACAGACCACCACCCATGATTTTTGTTTTTTTGCATGGTTCTCTCTTTAAAAAAAAAAAAAAAATTTAAATCAGAGTAACTTTGATCACCTACTTCAAGGTCAATTGAGAGAAAAGTAAGCTAGACTGATGGAAAAATCTATTGACTCAGTACAAGTCCAGTCTCCCTATCAGCTTCACGCCTTTGGCAAGTATAGTGAACTCCACAGTAGTTTAATCAGGAGTGTGGTGATTTTAACCAAATTATGACATGTGAAAAGGAAAGATACTCGTATTTATTAAGTGGAGCATCTTTTTAAAAACTACTATTTGCCAGAAAGCTTTATTGAGATATTAACTTATGTTATGATCCATTTCATTTTTTCTTTCCTCTCTTCCAATTTGCAAACACTCCTTTGCCTTAGGATAGGTTTATATGACAGAGTTAAAAGTAGAGTTTATTTTTAGACTACCTGAGTTCTAACCTTGGGTTTTCCAGAAACCTTGAAGACTTGTAGACAAGTGTCATGGATATGAGGTGACCAGTAAAGAAACTAAGAAAAAAAAATTGTTCTGTGTTGTACCCACGAGACTAGAACCCAAGCACCAGCTGTGTCTCTCAGAATCTCCAAAACCTGATTTTGGGGTAGAACTGCTTTCAGAGTTTGGAGCCAACAGTTATCATGGGATTTGCAGGCTTAGATAAGAAGTAGGGTTTTAAGATTTAGAAAATAAAAATATAGGACATTCAAATTTGAATTTCAGGTAATTGATTTTGAATATAAGTATGTGCATGTGGTATTTGTGGCATATTTATGTTAAATGTTTATGTTACATTATTTATTATTTATCTGAAATTCAAAATTAGCTGGTTGTCCTGCATTTTTCTGGGAATTCTAGTGAGGTGGATGTCATTATTTACTGTGATGGACGGACAGACACCTATCTTGGTTTCCATTCCCAGATAGCACACAAGCCTCCTGGGTTCTTGGGCAACACTAGTTGAGAGGGAGGGCTCCCCATTAATGACTAAGAGATACTTTTCACAGTTGGACCAGATAAAGTCTTAGAGTAAGACTTAATTGATTTGAAAGACTTTTATTTTTTAATTGGCATTTCTTGTACATCAAAGTCTTTGATTATAGATGCATACTCAATACAACCATCAACCTGGTCTATTGTAGACACATTTCCCAGGATATCTGAGGCAGGGCATTTGGTCACTTTTCTGTAGGGGATGAGAAGGTGGAAGGAGACAATCCTGAGGGTTTGCTCTTATTTACTCTCCTCATAAGAAGAAGTCATTTGCCATGGTCTAAGTAGAGATTGGGAGACTCCTGGTGCCATGTGTCTAAAATAGATTACACCTGCTGTCACAAGAATGATATTGATTTCAATGGAAAGTGGACTTCACAATACCCTTCAATGAACTAAATGATGGTTTTGTCCTGCAAGTGAATCATATCATCTAAGTGTACTGCAAATGCATTAAAATCAGAATGATCAGATTTTCATGAAAAACCAAATGCTGTTCATATTCCTAGAGAAATGGCTTACCCTTTCCACATATGTTTACTTATATAGGGGAAAGAATTTGACACAAGCTATCCATGGATGTGACCCACTAAACCAACCAGGCTCACACTCCTATTTGCAAGGCAGCAAGAGAGCAATAATGGATGAACTATTTGTTTCTGGATGGAGCACAGCTGCTAACAGGTCTGGGAGGAACCACCAGCCTGGGACAGGCAGTGAACAGGGATCCTTGTTCAGCTCAACCTAAAGTGAAATCGAGGCAGGTAGATTTACAATGTTCCAAGAATCAGGTCAGGCCAGACAAGAGGATTAACAACCCTGTTCTCAGTGACACTCTACCAAAGGCTTTTTGTTTTATTTTATTATTTTTTTCAAATGAGCAACAGCCTTCAGATCCTGAGTTGAAACGAGGGTGCAGGCCTGAGTCATTGGCACCACTCCCTAACTGCTCTCTCCTGCAGGTGTGCTGCAGGCAGGTCTCCTTCCCCTCGCTCCCACCTGACAACTGTAAAACTTATGAGAGCTCTCAGGGTGGTATAGCTTTAGGCATAGAGTTTCCTTCCGGGGTTCTTTGAGCTTGGAAGCAGTTTAAAGGTAAGAAGGTTTGGAGAGTGAATGAGTTCCCAAGAATAAACATGTTTCAAAGGAACCTGAATGAGGGACTTTGCTTTTGTGCATTTTTTCAAATGACGTTTACTCACTTAATGTAGTAAGTCCTTGAACATATTGCCTTGTGTGATATAATTTATTTACATAATTCTGCATCTGAAAATCATAAGAAAGTCCAAAGAAAATTTCTGAAAGGAAGAAAACTTGTTTTTGTGAGGATTTTATACACACACACACACACACACACACATATACATGCAAATATATACTTGTGTATGTACATATGTTTGCATGTATTTGATACATATATTTTATGTACATATATAAGATAAGCATACATACATATATGTGTATATACAGATATAGTTACAAATTTTATACATATATTGGTACAGAGAGGTTTAGATATAGATATTTGGAAAGGAAGACAAAAATAAATTTAGCTCACAAATCAATTCCCAGCCTGTTTTTAATTTATGCCAAATTATTGCCCCTGGAATTCATAAGAAGATGGTGGTTTGTAGTTATTCCAATCCAAGTTTTCACTTCTGTAAGCATCTCAGCATTTGCTACAGTGACATGTTCCCAATGGGGAAGTCCTTTACGTGCTGAACAGGAGAGTTAGCCACTCAGCAGAATCGTGGTGAAAGAGGTAAGGAAGAGAGTTTACCTTTTGTGCCTCCTGGAAAGAGAAGAGAAATGCCCTCTCATGGTGTAGAGAGATGAAAAACAAGAGAAGAGAGTCTCTTTCTAAAGGAGTAAGATTAACTTGTTCATTTTCTAAAAGTGTTTTTTATGTCACCTGAAATAGATTATAATGGACTATATTTTTCTTTTTCTTTTTATTCCTTAACTTTACCTAGAGTGAGATATTTTTTGCCAAATGTCAGGCTTCAGGAATTTAGGTAGTGGGACTGGAGATAAAAGAAATACAGTACAGGGAAGGTGGTGGGAAATCAGGTGAACTTTTCAATTACAAAGTTCAAACCGTGTTATCTAAAATGCCACAACCACAGCACAGTAGGACTGAAGACTGCGGTTGTCTGCAGAAAATGCTCTGCCAGTCTGTTTGAGCAAAAGAGAGAGGGATCAGTATAGACATTCTGCCATCCAGGTTAATCCTAATTTTTTAAAATATCCTTTTTTTAATACTTACTATTTTATAACTGATAAACATATTCCCATGTAACAGGAACATAAAGATAATTGCCATTTAAAAGTATTTTCTTTGGGAGGCTGACATTCTTGCTTATGGAGAAAGTCAAGGGGTGGGGATGAGGGTGCTTTGGCCTACAGTCCGTAAGAATAAGTATGGATCATTCAAAGTGCAATCTAGAAAGGAAGTGACTTTCAAATCAAATCACTGGCTATACTGATTTCCCCAAAGCCCTTGGACCAGTTTAGCTAAAAAAGAGGTGGGTTTTTATTTTGTATTTAATTTGACTACCTTAAAACCCTCACATTCTAAATCGGTTCAAATTAAGCTACACACAGATCTCAGGACAACTGTTTGATTATTTGAAGAATTTGACTATTCATTGGACCTAGAAAAGGAGCTCTGATGAGAAACCTAGAAGTTAGCTGCTCCAGACTTGATGTCATAAAAAGAATCATACAGTGATTTTGTTCTGTTTGATTTTGAAGTGATATACTCTAGAAACCTCCAGAGTCACTAAGGGTTATATCTACTAGGAGAGTCTATCTAGATGTGGATCATCCATTCTAACCTACTTTGATAACTTTTTCTAAAGGTTCATTTCCCATGTCAGAATTCTCACCAGGCTTCTGTCTATCATAAATATTTCACAAAAGATAGTTGGTAAAATTTCTGATTTTGATGCCAAAATAAGGATACAAGTAATGAAAGCAGACTCATAATTAAAGCAATTTTTAAGAGGGTTCTTTTGAAAAAGAACCAAAACATTGTAGAAATTTAATAGATGAAAGCTTTATGCATGGAGTGTCTTTTGGAGGTTAGAGGTAGAAGAAGTAGCGAGAGTAAAGAACTAGACTTATGAGACATTGTGGAACTCCTTCTGAATTCATTACAGAATAGATTGATGTCATTGATTAATTTCTGGCCATCCTAGAGTGTCTCAGCATGAGTACCACAAAAATCCCTACTGGAGCAAGAGTATTAAGAGGAAAATTCAAAGAGAGAGTTGAGAAATGCTGAGAAAAAGAAGCATTAGAGCTCCTGAGAGAGAATTAAGACGCAGAGGAAAAGATGAGCTGGACTTTGTTTTCATGTATGCTGTTGTAAGGGGTAAAATGTACACCCTTTAATAGGGGCACAAGTACTTTTAAATTACATTTGACTAATATCTTACGTTTCTACAAATGAGACCCTAAGGTGAGTGTGAGCCATTGGCTTACCTTGATTCTTTGGGTTACATAGGCATATTTTATAAGCCCACATGGAATATAAATTTTGTAAAAATAAGAGTTATATGTTCTTCTCTGAATTGTTATGTCCTGTTGGTTTATGCCCAGTAAGTGATGCTGGAATTATTTCTAAGCTTATTATTCAGACCCTGTGCTACTAGGGAAAATATCTCAAAATATTACCAAGAGTAATAATGAGTTACATTTGAAGAGGTATTTTTTTTTATCCTCACATGTGAGGACATTATTTTTCATCGTTTTTAGAGAGAGAGGAAAAGTGAGAGGGAAACATTGATTCTAGAGAGAAGCATCGATTGTCTGCCTCCCATATGTGCCCAAACTGGGGAACGAACCTACAACTTAGGTATGTGCTCTGGCCAGGAATTGAACCCACAACCCTTCAGTTATGGGTCAGTGCTCCAACCAACTGAGTTACACCAGCCAGGGCTTCACCTTATAGTTTATAAAATGTTCTCCCAATGTATTATCTTTATTATGCGCCACCTTCTTTCTGCCCTGCACTGACTAGAAGAACATGCAAATATCATCCATAACCAGAAAGCAATAAGTCTGTTTGGTAAACATGAATGCTCACGAAGCTCCCAAGTTGTTTTTGAGTATAGAGAAAACCATCCTTAGATGAGTAGTGGTCTTTCTTTTTCTTCTTTTTACAGCCATCTCTTCAATCTCTGGCTCCATCTGGTGGAATATTGCGAGGTCATGACCACAAGCATCATTGCTTCTAAATCTACCTTATGGGACCAGTATTCTGTCTTTATGATCCTCTAAAGAAATAAAAGCAGGTATTTCAGAATCTAATGACTGGACTATTACGCCCTCAAAATTTATCTTGCTAATGTGACTGCCTCTTGGAATAGAATGTTTATTTTGCAAAAGACCCCTTTCCAGGACAGTTAAAAAAAAAAAAAAAAAAAGACACACAGGCTAAAAGAAAAATCCCATTTTGCCCAAAATAGTTTCTACTGTTTTCTTTTAAATATATTTTTTACCTCACTTGACCATAAAAACATCTGCCATGAAATAGGGAGGGCTGAGGATGCTACAGAAGGAAAAACTGAAACTTATACTAGTTAAATTTCCAAAAACAAACAAACAAAAATTTGAGGAGACAGAGACAAGATCAAAAGCCTAGTGCTGTGAACTTACCTGCAATGCTTATAACATGCACATCACATTGTGTAAAACACACAAAAAAACTCTTATGTTTTATAATATACGTTTTTCATATTTCTGAATGTCAACTATTATACAATGAAAAATTAAATAAAGAAAATCTGCTTCAAAAGGATAAAAAATCAGATCAAATGAAAGAATAATATTAAAGTGAATTTGTTTAGAAGTAAAATAAATAACAAAATGTACTCATTTTTTAAAAGATGATAAATGCCACTAGCATCACAAAATATACAAAGAAATGTACAGGGGAAATGAGATAGTATTTTTATATTTAAGTGTCAGGTGCATCTCTAAAATCCCTTTTCCCCTACTTTACTTACAGTTTTACACAACTGAACACTGGGAGGCTTTTCCACAGACCAGCATTTGACTACGTTCATTTCAAACCTTGTTTCTCCTTTACTATCCCTAATTTCCATTATCTACCTATGTTTCGTGGAGAAGTCATGGGTCAGATTCATATCAGAATATGACCTCTGGGCCTACAGTTTGTGGCTGCAACCAATGTTCCCGGAATGATCCTTATACCAGAATTTCAGCCACATGTTAACAGTACTTGAGAATAACTGCAAAGACATGCATTTTCTCACTATTCCCAAAGTAAATTTCCTCCAACTCAACTTCCACCTAACCCCATCTCCCAAATCCCTGAGGCATGCCGATGCCACCCAACATGACAAGGAAGTGTGAGGAAGGAGAACTTGGCATGGAAACGAATAGTAGTTTACAACCAACTTTGGCTAAAATCTTACTTTCAATTTTTTTTTTTTTAAAAGAATCTCCCTCACCGCCCGCTACCACATACACACATATTACCCTGCAAGGACGTTGCTGAGCCTTGAAAGGGTTTGTGAAAATGGAGGGCCCTGAACTTAAGCTTCATTAGCTTCATGACAAATCCATCTTTGATTGCTTCTAACACACCATGGTTCAAAGAGGTTTATTTAATGTTGGGTTGATCATCACTGTCTTTGGGATGTCCCTGTTACTGATCCTTTTCTTCAATTTTCAGGGTAGGAATAGGTCTATTTTTAAAAGTGAGTGCTATGGAGTAAATGTGTCTTTTTATTTTTTCCTAACCACCTATTGCCATATAAGAGAAAGACCACAACTCAGCCCAAAATTTCAGGTAGTTTTCTGTTGCTGCATTATTAAAGTTTGGATATGGGAGGAAAGTATGACTCATGTGACAGCAACTGGGCTATCCGCTAGCAGTCTACGTAAATGGTGGCTTGGTTTCAGGCAACAATTTGGCATGAAAACCATTTTATGTTTAGCACACACTTATTTCCTCTGTAGAGTTCCCATTGTGTCTCCTTTTCTCCCTCCCTCAGCAATAAACAATAAGTTTGGCCTGTCTAGTTATGGCAATCATTACTAGTGATCCTAATGGTAATTTCTATTTCCTTTTTTTAAAGTAAATTTTATTGATTATACTGTTACAATTGTCCCAATTTTTTTTCCCTTTGCCCCCCTCCATCCAGTAACCCCCTTCCTTCCAGCAGTCCCACCCCCCTTAGTTCATGTCCATGGGTTGTGCATATAAGTTCTTTGGCTTCACCCTTTCCTATACTATTCTTAACTTCCCCCTGTCTATTCTGTACCAATTGACTATGCTTCTTAGTCCCTGCACCATTTCCCCATTCCTCCCCCTTCCTCCTCCCAGCTGATAACCCTCCAGATGATCAGCATACCTATGATTCTGTTCCTGTTCTGGTTGTTTGCTTTGTTTTTGTTTTTATTTTTTAGCTTCTGCTGTTGATAGTTGTGAATTTGTTGTCATTTTTATATTCTTAGTTTTGATCTTCTTCTTTTTCTTAAATAAGTCCCTTTAACATTTCATATGATAATGGCTTGGTGATATTTTAAAGTTGAAAAGACACTATCCATTTTGCCCAGTTCTTATCAAGCACTCCACAGCTACTTCTTCTCTTGATGGTTCAAGGAAAAGCTCATCCTTTTCTTCTCCTTAAACACTTGTGGGACTTCTCATACTTAGTCTCTGGGAAAGAGTCCATTCACAGAAGGAGGAGAGAGCCCTGAGAGATTCCAGAAGGGATTGTGACCACTCCAGTGGTGAACAGACTTGTATGTCTTTTAGATCCTCGATAGGCTACTGCCTCTGGGACTAGAACTTTTAATTACTATGTGATTTTAAAAATAGACTATTATTTTTAGATCAGTGTAAGGTTCACAGCAAAACTGAGTGGAAGGTAAAGAGATTTCCCATATACCTCATACGCCCCACCACACAAACCCACAGCCCCCCCCTCCCCACTAACAACATCCCTCACCCTCACTGGAGTGTTACATTTGTTACAACTGATAAGCCTTCATTAACACATCATTATCACACAAAGTTCATAGTTCCACTCTTGGTGTTGTGCATTCTAAGTACATGTATGTACTCTTATAGCTCATACAGAGTTTTTCCACTTCCTTAAAAATCCTCTGTGCTCTTCCTCTTCATCACTTGCTACCCACACCCCCAACCCCTGGAAACACTAATATTTTTACTCTCATAGTTTTGCCTTTTCCAGAAAGTCATATAGTTGGAATCATACAGTATGAAGCCTTTCAGATTGGTTTCCTGTGCTTCTTTACATGTATTTAAGTTTCTTCCATATCTGCCCATGGCTTCATAGCTTATTTCTTTTTAGTGCTGAATACTATTCCATTGTCTGAACACCACAGTTTATTTATTCATTTACCTACTGAAGGATATCTAGATTGCTTTCAAGTTTTGGCAGTTATGAATAAAGCTGCCATAGGCATTTATATGCAAATATTTGTGTGGACATAACTGTTCGGATCAATTGGGTAAATACAAAGGAATGTGATTGCTGGCTGGTATGGTACGGGTTTGTTTACTTTTAAAAGAAACTGCCAAATTGTGTTCCAAAGTGGCTGCACCATTTTGCATTCCTACAGCAATGAATGGGAGCTCCTATTGCTCCACAACCTCACCAGCATTTATTATTGTTAGTGATTTGTATTTTGGTCATTGTTATAGATGTATCTTATTGTTGTGTAATATGTGATTTTAAAAACAAACTTCTGAGGGGAAGAATAGTCACATTTCAGGAAACACATGGTTTGTATGTGGTCTTTCAAAATCTCTGTGCTAAATACAGGGGTTTCTTTGCTTTCCCTGCCAATAGCTATGTCCTGCGGGACAAATCACTGATATCTTTAGATTTAAGTGTTCTTATTCAGATTAAGAAGGAATTGGGATAGGTTTCCAACCCTGATTGCACATTAGAATCACCTGGGAAACTTTTAAAAAATATTTTTCCCCAGGTACTACAACAGATTAAGTAAACCAATATTTCTGGCAGTGAGGAGTTAGCATGGCATTTTTATCTTAATGATTATGGATTCCTGTGAGCTTCTAATATGCAGCCGTCTTGGTTGAGTCTTACTGGCTTGAGGACCTATTCAACCTCTTTTAGTCCTTAAGTTTCATAATCATGCAATTCTGTATGCCACAATCTTCAGCACACTCCCGTTTAGTAATATTTATCAGAGTTACTTGCCAACTGGATCTCCATCCTCCAATACCATAGTACAAGTCTTCCAATTTCAAATTACTTGTTTCTTTATGTGGCATCATATTCTCTCCTGCCTTACTATTAAGAAGGGAATGGAGAGGAGATCTGTAGATCTCTTAAGATCTCTTCAATATACAACTTATACAGAGAGATAAATGATTATTTATTTCAGAGAGCTGTAATTCAGTTTGATGAAAAAAAAAAAAAAGTCAGTGCATTTAGTATTCCCTTACCTCTTATACACAAAAATTGGGTTGAACCAGGTCAAATTAATTGCCATGGAAAATGTTACCTCTTCACCCTTTAATACAGCTCTGTGGTACTGCTACAAATGTGTATGTGTCCAGCCAAATGGAGCCTTCAGAATTGCATACCATAATTTGTTTCTCCATGGACAACTTTTTTTCATGCCTTTGGAAGCTATTCCAGAAATTTTACTTGTCTTCTCTTGGCCACTAGGCATACCTTATACTGATTTCTAAGTACATAACTTTCAATCTTTTTATGAGAAACCTGATATAGGCTACCATTAATTTTCTGACCTTTTCCACCCACTCACTTATCTTCTTCTACATAGTTTATTCTCTTTTTGTGGCATGTGTGGAAGAATATTTACTTTTTTGCTCTGCATTGCTTATTGTTCCTCCTGTGGTCTCAAAAATATACCCATGTACCTCTTCTAGACACTTGCATTTCATTCTCTTATTTATATCCAAATGTGGCTCAGGATAAATCTATGTGTTGACCCTCAGCCTCTTACTGATTACTTACACTTGGTTGTTCCACTGGCACCTCAAAAAATAGCTCCAAAATACCACCCAATTCTGCCTTGATTGTGTCCAAAGTGAAGAAGTCATGAGAAACATGGTCTTCCATTCAGCATCTCTTACTGACCATTAACTACATAAGCTGTACTTGTATACATGCATATGGTGCAGCCCTTGCCCTTGTGGAACTCAGAGAACTCTTTGTTAATTGGGCGGATAGGTTATATGATATATATTTTCCCATGCTCACCCCTGTACACAGGCACGAAAAAAGTAAACAAGCAATACAGTATAATGACTCGGCACATGGGACACCAGGCATATCATCATGATACTTTGGAAGAAGTGACCTTTGAGCTAAGCCTTAAATTGTTAAACAAATTCCAGGTATTGTAGGGGTTGGCACTCTCAATAAGCAAATAGCCGTGAGTAAATGTGGACCATACAGGGCTATAGAAGGAAGGGTTTGGGGCATAGTGAGCAAGTGTCTAAATTTGTGGGGAGTTCCTCCAGGTTTTAAGAATGACTCATTCATTAATCTCCTCTAAACTAATTCACAATGAGGTGTCAGTGGCTTAATGATACCCCTCCTCGGACATTAAAGGATTTTGCTTAATGCTTCCATTCGAAGGGTTACATCTCTAATGGTGGGTGTTTCAAATCTGATGTAAGATTATGTGGGGGATATTTGAGAGCAGGGGAAATTTTCAGCATCACCACTCAAACTCTACTGCAAAAGTAACAGGGGCAAGTCCCACTGAATGATGAGCTGATAAAATGTGGTTGGTTTTGGAGTTGCTTTATTATGATTGTTATTGTTATTTTTAGCTGTTTGGAAATTGCAGTGCTTCTATGGAGAGGTGGATGGATTTTAAAATAACATGGTAATTGTGTGTGAGTATGTGTGCTTGTGTGTGTTACTGTGTTTGTGCCCTGGGGCGTCCTAGGTGAAGGGCTCCCTTGAAAAATTTGAAACAAATAAATAAAATGAGAGCTGACCTAAATTTTTGCCTCAAACTGGAACGGAGTTCAAACTTTTGAGGAGGATCAAAAGCTTGATTAACTGTTGTTTATTTGTTTTTAAAGTCTTTACTTCCCTCCAACTCAAAAAAGTAAAAGTGATCAAACACTACACTCTGAGAGAGACTCTTGTCTCAATATTTCCAACCGGGTTGAAACCAGAAAGTACTTGTGAGGCAACTGGGAAACCCAAGTGACTTGCAGCCTGAGGTCCAAGATTCAAGGGGTTAGGAGGAGTTCAGCTCAATTTCATGTTAGCATCCAAGGAAAACAGCCGTACTGTTGTGTTCAGTGGAACTGAGATCCTAGAGGGCAGAAAACATCATTAGGTGAAACAGAAAAAAGTACATGCATTTGTGTTTTCCACCAATGTCTGAAGGAAAGCACATTTACTGATTGGCTGAAAAGTAAAAACAGACCCATGGGGTGTGTTGAAACCTGTGGGTCAACTTGAGGCAGCTGGTATGAAGCAAAAGCCACTAGGGAGAAGTCAGGGGACTTGGAAGTCAGGCCCTCCTCTCACAGCTGTGTGACCTGCAGCACGCTGTGTAGCTCCTACAGATTTTGGTGTTTGAATCTGTACAGTATTCACTTGTTCAGAAATATCAGTGACCTGTCTTTCATGACACACTGAAACAGTGCTTTGTATCTGAATTGAGTAACAGCTAATCAGGCCCCTGAGAAGAGTGAAATTCAGGAGGGGGATTTAAGACACGTACCTAAATCATTTTGTAAAAAAGAGAGATTAAGGGCTATGAGAGCTTGGTGAAAAGAGAAGGTCATTTGACTTAACTTCCATGCTTTGGAGGACTTTTAAAAATAGAATTGAAAATAGGTAGGGTTTTGGCATAGAGAAGTTCATTGGATGGAGGGCACTCCAAACAGACATGACAACCATAAAAAAGGTACCATGACAAGAGAGGGTAGAACATAACAGTAAGTAGGCAAGATTGGGTGCATGAACAGGAGAAGGATTAAAGGATAATTTTGGAAAAATCATTGAGGCCAAAGGATGGATGGTATTGAACACTAAGCTGCTAGTTTAGAGTTTTATTTGGGTATATGTATAATTATAACTTTTTATCAAGATTAAATGTACAACAGGATAAAGTGAACTAGGAGGGAAAGCTAACAGAGAGATAGGCTAATCAATTAAGAGGCTATCACATCAGTCTAGATGAGAGGTGTTATGGTTCCAACCAAGACAATGGCCATGCTTGTAGAAAGGAGGGTGTGAATTTCACAGTTCAGATGAAAGTAGGGTCAAGAGGATCTGGCAACTGAATATGGCCCAGGGAGCCAGAGGACTCAGAGAGCTGAGGCTCCACACTCACACTTGAATGACTTGGGAAATGGTACAATTACCTTGAAGAATTTGGAATAGAAGCAGGCTTGAGAGAGAAAATGAAGAGTCTGTTGAACTGTAGGTTAGAAAGATAACTAGATGAAGAGAGGCTCAGGAGCTAATAATGGCTGTAGTCAAAGATGGCGAGTCAATTGCATAGTTATCTCAGTTGAAATCATGCAAGTACTGGATAGTGATTGACATTACACAGCACCTTTTCCTGAGTCTGATGCCAGCTGTGCAGATATTTTTCCTGGGCTTTGCTGAGAAGTTTCCATGTGTGGGCATTGGCTCTTAGCAACTGAACTTTGTCCCTGGAATTTAGACTCACCTCTACTGAGTTGAATTTCAACACCTGCATGAGTCCTTTAAGCCTAATCCAACCTCTGCTACTTACTTCAAGTTCTGACCTCCCTGGTTTTAATCATGTCCCCAGTTGATTAACTCCATGACCTGGAGCTCTCATATTGATAAGAATTAGAAATGCCTATCAAAACATTTCCAAAGAAAAAGGGAAACTTTAGGCTTTGCTTGCTTCTTTAGATTTCTGATTTAACTTTTTTTAATAAAACCTCTGTTTTAAGGATCTGGATGTATTAGTTTAATACTTTCCATAAGCAAGTGCATTTTAATAATGTTGCATTTCCAAAGAACATTCCAGGAAAATGGCAATGCCAAGAAAACAGAAGAAATTCCTTCCCTCTATATATAACATTTTTCCTGTTTTATTTGCTTCTAAAAGACCTCATGTAGATCATATAGGTGTTTCCCTAACTTTTAGACATAAGAAGAGATAAAATGATAAAATTCTATGAGGTAGACAACCTGCCTTAAGGCCATGCTTTAACTCTTCATAGTTCTGCCCTGAACAGTGTGGCTCAGTTGGCTGGGCATCATCCTGCAAAGCAAGAGGTCACCAGTTTGATTCCTGGTCAGAGCACATGCCTGAGTTGCAGGTTCTGTCCTAATGAGAGGCAACTGATCGGTCTTTCTCTGTCACATTGATGTTTCTCTCCCTTTCTTTCTCTCTCCCTTCCCCACTCTCCAATAAATAAATAAAATAATTAAATCTGTATGGTTCTCTGATATTTGATGAATCATGCAAAATTTTAGTTATATCTGAATGATATGAGAATTCAGTAAGGCATAGCACCATTCTCTGAGAGTTATAAAGAACTAAGAAATATGAAGTAATATTGAATAGGGAAGAATAAAGAAAATTATTCACTATAATATTCTAGGGTATGAGAAGTACCACTTACCATGGAAAATTTACATTTATTTTTATGGTATTTGATGAATGCTTATAATCAGTATCAGGTTGCTAGTTACATGTTGAAGAGTCTACAACAGCTTTTTCTCATTATAACCCTAGTAGCTAGTACTGCACTTACCATATAGCAGATGCTCAGTAAAAAATATTTGGGTGAAAAATTGAATACTTTTCAGCTTAAATTTAGATATTTTAGTATAATAAAGGAACAATATTAAAAGCGAAAACAATTTATCTTCTAGAATCCAATACAGAGGATGGTGCAGATTAGTACAAGGGGGATTTGGATGAAAAAATTTTTTAAATTATTTATTTATTTGTTTATTTATTTTTAGAGAAAGGGGAAAGGAGAAAGAGAGGGAGAGAAACATCACTGTGTGGTTGCCTCTCACTCGCGCCCCCAACTGGGGACCTGACGTGCAACCTAGTCATGTGCCCTGACTGGGAATCAAACCAGCAACACTTGGCTTGCAGGCTGATGCTCAACTCACTGAGCCACAGCAGACAGGTCTGGATGAAATTTATGTATAAAAAATCTATGGTAGCAAAATGAGGAAAGATGGAAATGAATGAAAAAATCTTTGAGACCCTAGACCTGTTTTCCACTGATCCCAAAGAGTCTTTCTACTGTTACAGTGTTATGTTCCCTTAGCTTTGTTCTTTTCTTTTTGTGTGTGTGTGCTTCTATGTAAAACGTATGTTCCTCAAAGAACAAACAAAGCTCATAATTTATCTCCTTTTCTATTACCTTTTGAAATTTTACCTTCATCTACAGAATGCTATTAAATTTGCTCTCAAGTAATTCACCAGCAGTTTTATAGAACATTCCTTTTGACTGTGCTGATGACTTCTCCTTCTTTCTTGAATCTCACTTCCTTTAATAACTATTTCTCCAATTTTCCTCCTTTTTAAAATTTTCTTTGTCAATATTCTCTTTTTGGCCACATCTCCAACAACCTCAAATAGAGGAACTCTCTGAAAGTCTTCAGTCTCTTAGTTCTTGACATAATCTTTAACTTTTAAAAAATCTTCCTTCACCTGTATAGAGTGAGTTTCAATAGCTACTTGGACATCTTGATATGGGTATATTCATAACATCCAAAACTCAATTTTTCCAAAGCTGAATCTAACAATTTCTTACATTTTTTATGCCATTTCCCCATCCCCCTAGCCATTTATCTTGGAGTATAAAATCATTCAGCACTCAAACTTGACTCTTTAAACCAATCTCTCTCTCTCTCTCTCTCTCTCTCTCTCTCTCTCTCTCTGCCTCTTTCTCTCTTCCTCTTCCTCCACCTTCCTTCCCCTATCCTCCCTTTCTCCTTCTTCATCCCACACTCCTGTCAGTTTTACTTCCTGATGACATTATGCCACCGCCACTCCCACCTTTCTTTCCCAACCATCCCAGTTTTAGTTTCATTGGGCTTCATTATAGTAATAGTGTCCAATTATCCTGCCTCTAATTCATGCAATACATTACTGCCAAAATGATCTTTCTGAAATTTACATCTGCATATGCTACTCCTTCTACTCAGTCTCTAAAGTAAAAAGTCCTTGGCCTAACATTCATGATCTCTTTAAATAAGGCTCTCAACTGTGTTGCAAATCTCCTTTATTTTTAATTTGTAAATTATATAACGTGTAATTTACATACCATACAATTTACTGCTTTAAAGTGTACAGTTCAATGGTTTTTTTTAGTATGTTCACAGAGTTGTATAACCATCACACAATCAATATAAGGACAGGTTCACAACTTCCATAAGAAACCACTTCTTTTTTAGTGGTCACCACTGTCCAATTTCCTCCACCCCATCCTATGCATAGGTGACTTACATAGCTATCTCCATAATTTTCTTACTATGGACATTTCATACAAATATAATCATTCAATATGTGATCTTCTTTCACTTAACATGTTATTAAGCTTTGTTAATGTTGTAGCATGTCTAAGTATAATACTTTATTCCCTTTTATTGCAAAACAATATTTCATTGCAGGGATAAATCACGTTTTATTTAGCTACTCATCAGTTGCAAGTCTCCTTTTGCCCTATTTTTCCCTTTTGCCACATATTGTTCTCTTATTTTCACACTCTGAAATTGCCCTTTTTCAACTTCCTAGAGCTCTTTATACCCACTGCGTTTTTGAGTTGATTGTTTAATTTCTGGTAAGTTTTGTATTTACACTTCTTTAGTTGTTATATTTCTATAATTAATTTTTTTCTATAGATACTCAATTCCATTCATTGGAAATGGATTATATCTACTGTTTTCAGTATTTGAAACTTAGGAATGTAGGGGATGTTGTAACTATATTCGTATAGAGTTACTATATATAATATAGAATATGTAGTATATAACTATATACTATACTATAGTTTATGAAAAACTGAACACAAATTTTAAATAAATAAATAAATTTATATGAAGAGTAAGATAGTATCCATGATGTCAAGATGTTCAAACCTACAGTCATGTAGGTCATTATGCTTATGTAACTTGTTTGATGCCCTTTATTTATATATGAAGCAATATTATTATTGAATCCTTTATGGCAGATTATCTGTGTTATTTGAAGTTTCTTTGCACTAAGATTTGCCTATTCCATTTTATTTACGTAGATCAGTATGGACTCAAGATTATTTATTTATATTTTGGTTTAATTCAATACTTTGTTTTTGTTTTGCTCAAATTGTTTCAATCTTGGCCATTGAGAGCTCTTTCAGATAATACCAGTGCCTTTTCAGCATTTCCCGTATTGGGGTATTTTTTGTTTTTGTTTATTTATATAAGCACTTCCTTACTTTCCATTGGTAGATGATGCTCCAGGCCCATGCCTATATACCCTCCCGCTGTCATAATCAGGCATTTCTGCAAGGAGCCCCTGGTTCTTCTTATTGGAAATCAACACTAGACACTGGTATCTGGGTGCTGGATGTGCTTGCTGCTTCTGAGGTATGACTGTTTCTATGTTTTCTCAGCTGAAAAAAAATGTGTGTGTATATTAACCTATGTATATACACATACATATGTAAATATTTATATGAATACCCATCTATATCTATATTAAGCTAAACACAGGTTCACATGTGTCAAAGCAAATCAGCAGTGATATATGAAGGATTTGCAACAGAGTCCCAGAAATGTCTAGAAATGAGGTTACAAGTACTGTTCTAAATGTTAACACTTATTGTATTTATATTATTTCCACTTGATATCATGACAGTGAAACTCCAGGAGTACTTTCTTTGTAATTTTTGTAAAATTTTCTCTTTTTATGGTTTTATTGATAAAGCTTCTAAGTCAATCAAAATTATATTTGTGATACCTGTTACTATTGATTTTACCCTTGAAGCAAACTGAATAAAACAACAAAAATGAAAACTGGGGGGAAAAGCAAATGCATTCAAGTCTAACCCAGTAACACATGGATCATACTAGCCTCTCCTCCTTTTTGCTTGCATGTAACCTCCCATTCCCATGAAACCTGGTTTCCACCATCTTCCATGAATTTACTAAACTGTTAATTACTGTATATACATATAGAGATTTTCAAAAATTTCAACACACAACTCCATGCAAAACTTCACCAACTAGAGTTTGATACTCTCATATAGCTTTGTTCCACTGATTGTGTAGAAGCAGCAA
Organism: Furipterus horrens; assembly: GCF_987537825.1. Classification (NCBI taxonomy): domain Eukaryota; kingdom Metazoa; phylum Chordata; class Mammalia; order Chiroptera; family Furipteridae; genus Furipterus; species Furipterus horrens. The sequence continues at coordinate 83,925,177 of NW_028327178.1, read as the reverse complement.
CCCAAATAAAACTTAGTCTTAAGTATTTCATAATCAAGAAGAATGAGTTCTCTAAGAAACTCTAAACTGCAAGATCTTGGGCTTATTTTTGAAAGGGAAAAAATAAGATGCAATTCACAACAGTATAAAAAATACAAAAAAAAAAAAATCAGAGGTAAACAAGACCTTAGGAAAAAATGGAGTATTTTGTAACTTAGTGCAGTATCTATAACTGACAGTACATGTGCAAGACCTATTTTGTTAGATTATTCATGGATTTAGAGAGACCTATCATTGTGGTTCCCCCTAATCTGAGAGGACCACCAAGCAGAATGTCAGGTCCTTACAAAACCTGAAGTCCATGGCAAACCCAGGGAATCTGAGCTTTGCCCCTCTTCTTGAGAAAGCTTTATAGGTATGACAGTAGGTTAGGACCAGAGGACCAGAGAGAATGGAAAACTGACCACATCATTAAGAAAGCCTTACCTAAAATTCTCAGTGATCCAGGAGCTATTTTTGATGGATCTTCCTAGGAAAGGAGCCCATTCAAAATAACTGGCCATTATTTTTTTTAGCAAATGGCATCCCACTCGTAATTTCTTACTAAAATTATGTCGCTTCTGCTAAGGAGGAAACCAAACTGCCCTACATCAGAATGCATTATTTTTTTCAATCTCTCACAGTCCTCTTATTATACTTATTCTATACATTCAATTACATATGGCCTACATTAGAGTTTCTTGTTTACAATGTTGCTTCTCTTCCCCTGTCCAATCTTCACGAGTTGTGCACCTTGAGGATGGGGACTTGATCTCATAATTAGAATGCCTTTCCTATAGTAGATGATCAGAAATATGTAATGGAAAACTCAATAACTTCATAAGAAAGAGGAGTTCAACATTATAGCTTGTTATTAACAGGTATCTCTCATGAACCTGAATGATTTCCGTGAATTTATTTAGTTAAATGGCTATTTTGTCATGAACATTTAAACTCATAAAGCAAGTTTTCAAAAGGTAGTATTGTCCTTTGAGTCTCTGAAAGCAAATTTTCTCATGCTTCTTGTAAGGTTTTTTTAAAATATTATAGGATTCTCCATTATATAGTTGGAACTGGTTATATTGTTTAGAAGTTCTCATTGTCAAATAAGGGCCCAAATGCATCAGAATTGACCCACGATTTTAGAAAAATATAGGTTTCAGAGTCAGATCCCAAGAGTTTTGGATGCAGCAGGTTTGAGGTAAGGCTTAGAAATCTGTAACTTTAAAATACTCTCCCAAGTGTTTCTGGTGGGAAGTAAGATCATATCCTGCCTCATATTCTGAAATAGGTGGTTAAAAGCTCTCAGAGCTCTATCCTTTCATTAGCAAAAGGTGTCAGTACCGAATCAAAAGTTATCTTCCACATGTGTGTGATATCATGTCTGCTCATCTCGGCCCTGCCTGGAGATCGAGTCTGGTTTGCCTTCTAACTGGTGGTAGCACCAGGCTATATGGAAGAACAAGCTGGTTGAAAAGCAAAATTTATATTTGGAAACCATGTTAAAAGCAGGTCAAAAGAGAAAGCCAGTTTTAACACAGATATGTAATAAGTTTTCCATAGCAGATTTATTAAGGCCTCTCTTTCCGTTAACAAAACTGCCTGGTAAATTCTTAATGGCAAATAAACCTGTTTTTGTTTTTGTTTTTCTTCCAGCATTTGGGGAAGGGGATTTATTGCCTCTGACACTCCACCTGTATGCATTCTGAAGTAGGGTCCAGTCTTGAGACACAGGCCACTCAGGCAAGTTCTGAGCTTCAGGAAACAGCGCCACCTGCTGATTGTCCAGGACATAGCTTACACGAAAACGGTGAGTTGAGCATTTGGGAAAGTCAGCCGTTAATTACACATTTCCTGGGTTTTTTACCACTGCTGCTACAACACCCTACACCCAAGCTCCAGGTGTTCTTTAAGCTCATTGTCTGAAATGAGCCAGTATTAATTGGTGGGTGTTTTTGTTTCTTGCAAGTGAATACATCTCCTTGAATGTCTTGGCCTTTACTCGTTTGTATTGGAATATATTTTTAAACCATAGGTAGACAACTCGGCCTGTAGGTGTTCATTTCATGATCCCGAGAAGCTTGGAGTACCAAGAACCAGAGCTATCAGACAATGTACAGCACCTTTTCCCACGGCACCTTTGATGGTTTATGGAGAATGTTCTAGGAGTCTGGCTAAAAGGGACTATGGGAAATTTCATTCCCTAAACAGTTTTTTCTAGGGCCCAACAACAGCAATCCACAGAGTTAGTGCTGCACTACTTCGAAGTTCCCTGCATGTGCCATTTCCTGCTGGAACAGGTCTAACAGGGCAAAGCAGGCCCCAGGGAAGCCCAATTTTGGTTAAGTCCTTTAAGAAATGAGGTGCTATTTTTCCCATTGGTAGTTTATTTATGTGTTTGTTTTAATGTTTGGACCTATTTCTTATACTATTCTACCTAAGATCAGGAAAGGGAAATGTTAAAAAGAAATACCGGGTGTGTGAGTGTGTGTATGTGTATGTGTGTGTGCTCTAAACCAAGCTTTTGAAAGATAAACATTTGATGTAGGGAAATGTTGAAACTAAGAAAGTTATAAGCAGGTTTCATTACATTTTTCTAAAAATATTTGGCTTTCAAAATCAAACCCACTTAAAGTTTTCCTCCTTTTATTTTCTTTTCTTAGTCACTTCGACATATTGTAGAGGGTTTCACTGTGTCATAATAATGTTATTTTTATACAAGTTTTAATAGTGAAAATAAAGTCGGGGGACCCTACTGCCCTCCACCCAGCTGAAAGTGCATTTCTCTGCCCAATTCTTCCCACACTGGTGAAAAAACACAAGATTTAAAATTACAGTTCAGCACTTAAACTCTTGTGAGGTCCTGTAATAGTTGATCACTGTTTTAAAAAAATCTATAGCATATATTACAAATATTAGCAGGAATAAGTACAGATGGGACTAATTAGAATTTTCCAGTTTGATTTTACCATTTACAAAATAGAATATTTTATTTTTTTAAACTAAGGGTTTTTTTTTTTTATTCAAAAAGTATATTATCTAATTTTCACTGCTGCAAGGACAGAAGTGGCATGAACACACTCACATAACAACTCTATCTCTAAACTCATACAACTTTGGACCACCTAATTCCAGGTGCTTCAACTTACAATTTTGCTAGTTTAAGTAACTCATATTTGATGCTAGTGTAATAATAATTATTAATAATAATGAAATATACCGAGAATGTTGTTAGGCAAAAGTTTTTGTACTTTACATGCAATAATTCACTTAACCCTCACAACAACACTGTGAGTTAGTTACTATTACTCTTCCTATGAGGACAGAGAGAGGTTAAGTACCATATATAGGGGTGTATATATCTAGTAAATGGTGGAGCTGATAGCGAGAGATATACAAATATAGGCATACAGAGGTAGGACTTAGACTAGATCCCTTTGTATACCCTGACAATACCTCCTTAAATTCTGCCCCTAAGGTGTCTCACTCATGGCATCCTAGTCCTGGTCTTAAAGTACCTATCAATCTATCATCTATTTATTTATCTATATAGTCATACATAGATAGATACATAAATACATATATACATATACGTGTGTATGTGTGTTTAGAGAGACAGAGAGAGATTAGAAGTTGAATATAGAGAGGAAGAATAATTTATTCTTCTCTTTGGTCTTCCTGTATGGGACCTTCTTGACTGGCCTTCTTGCTTACTCATCTCCTGGATGCTGATAATGACATTTGCTGCTTGCTCTCTAAGAACTTTCAGATCATTAACTAAGACACACATGCACACACACACACACACACACACACACAGTGCTATAAAATGTTTTTTTCTTTTTAAGTTGACAACTACAGCAAATTCTTTCGTGCTGCAGTGTAGAGGAAAAAGGAAGGCTTGGTGAAAGAGGTAACAGCATCATGGACAGTCTGGCAGGTATAAATGGGAGTAGAGCATTTCATCAAGTTGCATGAGCCCTGTGACCTGCCTGTGCAGTGGGGGAGGGAGGTAAATACAGAAACTGTTTTTAATGTTTTCTCCCATACTTCACCTTTACCTGCCTGTCTTTATGCAATAGATTTACGTGTATCATTTTTCTTGGATGCTTTCTCTATCTTCCCTTTGGTGTGGGTTAATTTCTACAGGACCAGTAATATAGCATAACATGCGTTTCAGCTCTGGAGCGATACTGCAGGCTGTAGGGTTCTGACTGCCACTTTCAGGCCACTTTAACTCAAAAGAAGATGAGAAGATGAGAAAGAAGGCAGGATTAGGTGTTTGCAGCAGTCAAGAAAATAGGACAGAATTTTGAGAGAGATGTGGGAGACAGAGGGCCATTAACAGTCTCAAAGGCTTCAGAAAGAACAATACAACAAAAATGGCTGAGAAAAGCCTTTTTCTGTATCAGCATTGTTTGATATGTGAGACCCACATGTAATTTTATATTTTCTAGTAACTCTAGCAAGAGAACCAGATAAAGTTAAGTTTAAAAATATATTTTATTTCACTTAATATATTAAAAATATTCTCATTTAACATGTAATCAATATAAAGTTTCTAATTTACATTCTCGGTTTTGTACTGTCTTTGAAAACCTGAAAGGATTTTACACTCACAGCACCTCTCAATGCCAGTGAACCACATTTCAAGTGCCCAGTAGCTCCCTGTGGCTCGTGGCTGTTGGATCAGATGGCACAAATCTAGGCAACAGTGGGAAAGTGTAGGGAGAGAAGTGAGCCTAGAATTCAGGTTCTAAAGAGCTAGGAGAGAGTAGATGGTAAGGACCTAGGAGCAGAGACTAGGAGCAGAGAGTAGGCTACTTTTTTCAGACACTTAAAGGGCAAAGAATCAAGGAGATTTTTTTAAAAATTCTTGCTTGAAGATAACTGAGCTAAGGTTCCATCTCATGGAAAAGGATCAACAAATGAAGAACTTTGAAGTGTGAGGAGGAAGTTACAAAGCCAATGTTTCACCCTGAGGGTGAGACCTGGAGGATCCAGAACCGTTACAGATCGGGTTTTTGTCCTGTGTCTTTAAATGGACTAACTTAACAAGGGTCCTGCTTGGCTACAATGCAGTCTTTAATCAGCCCTTGTTTTCAATAGGCTTGCAGCCCACACAAGTTAACTAAATGCCTCACTGAAGGCGTTAGGGTTTGCAACTTTTAGGGCACAAATGGCAATTTTAACTTGACAAATGAGAGTCTTTTTTTTTTTTTTTTAAAGAAGATGATTGGCTGTGAATGTATAGGTTTTATTCTGAAAACCCAAAGTTTCAGTAGATATCTCCTATCTGAGTCCTAGATCCATTCATCATTTATTCACCTGCTCACTCTTCAACAATATAAAATATTTATTGAGTTTCTGCTAATTTTTTCTTGAAAGTTACAGTCGATGCAATAATTCCTTCCTTCCTTAATTTACAAACAAACCTTCATTGACAGCCCCCCACTACCACTCTCTTTCTTTCTTCCTCTTTTCTATGATTAAGATCAAATTAAGGCAATTTTAAAAGTGAGTAAAATTAATTAATGGCATCTTTCCATCTTGCTTTATGCACCCTCTGTTTTCTAGAGCTGACATTCTTTTTTTTTACCTTTCCTAAAGAACCTCTATATCACCTAAACACAATGGTTAATCACCACCATCAACAATGTTTCTATTCTAAAGTCCATTACTTAAGAGAAAAATCATAGAGGAAATTGATATAAATGTGTCAATGATTTTGATGTCCTTAACTTTTTCAGAAGCACTAGCTTTATAAAAAGAGAAGGTCCAACAAATAGGTCTCTATTTGTTGAAAAAATAAGTGACAATATATGTTTTTCTCTAACATTTATATAAATATTTTCAGACATACAGCTAAAATGAATAAATTTTATAGTAAATACCTGCATATATGCCACCTAGATCCCACCAATATCATTTTGTTATTTGGTTTCTTGAGTATCCATGCATCTAGCTCTCTGTCCTTCCATTAATTCATATTATTTGTGCATTTTAAAGTAAATGGCTTTATGCAGATATCAGGATACTTTCCCCTAAGCACTTTAGCAAGTATATCATTAACTGGATTCAAATATTTCTTTTGAGATAAAATTCACATGCAATGAAAAGGAATGGAAACACAAGTGTATTTTCCTGAATTTTGATCAAAGCAAACAATTGTTTATCCCAAACTTCTATCAAGACAGAGACCATTATTATCATTCCAAGAAGTTTTCTAAGAGCAATCAGTCTTCTGATTTTTTTAACCATAGATTTATTCCAGAGTTTCATATAATGAGGCTGTTTTTGCTCAACATAAGGTTTTTGAAATTCAGACAAAATCACATATTTTAGACAGAGGTGCTCCTACTCTGCCCATGATGGATGGCACTCTTACTTTGCAATCTGCTTGCGTGTTGCTAATAAGTCAGGTTTGTTTTTAAGTTCCAAATGTTATTGTTCTTATTTTGAATTCCATGGGGTTTACATAACATCAGGATGCTCACATATTAGAAAGAACATTTTAAAATTTTATATCATTTAATAGTATTATTTATTTTTCCTTATTGCATAATTCCATTTAGCATGCATAAGGAAGACGTGGAAAATGGCTGAGAAAGAAAGGGTACATGTGATAAAACTGTGACCTGATAATGCGAGCTCATTGAGGCTGGAAGCATTAGGATCTAGTGATGGTCTGGCTTCCTCACGGACAGAAGAGCAGCATGCACTTTCTCAAAACCAGGTCAGTTGTCACCTGTCTGGTCAGAATTGGTCAAAGTCTTGAGGAAGTTGATGGATGCTGCCAAGCTCTTCTGCAGAGCTATAGAAGTATGGCTAGGAGCCACTCCTCCCCACTGAGAGACGACATCTCCTAGGGAAGGGCCATGGGAGTAGATGACTGTCAATCAGCATTGTGTAATTCAAGGCTGCCCTCAATTGCAAGAGAGTACTTTGGACATCGTAGACCGACCTATGTCTTCATGATGCTTTGACTCTCAAAGCCTCCTGTTACATTGTGTCAGGCCATCGTATCAGGAAAAGCAAGTCTTTCCAGATTTAATGAGGAAAAATCTGTGGTAAGCAACTATTAAGAAACTTAAGCTGTGATCTTGAGAAGTAAAAATAAAGAGGATCAGCAAGAATATTTCAGGAGACTTAAGTCTGATCTTTTGTGTATCTTGTTTTCCATTTAATCTAATGGTCATAGACCCAAGATTATATTTTACAAAAGGATTTAGGAACATACTCTAAATGTTACATGTATAGATATGTTTATGTATTTTCATTTTTTTCTTATAAGTTGTTGACAAAAAATCAAAGATTGTCATAAAAATATCTTTCATTTGGGGTGAGAGCAGGTGTCCTTGTCTTCTTTCTGGATCTCCTCTGTTCAGATCAGAGTGGGTATCATTGGGTGAAATCATAGCTTTATTAGTCATACCTTAACATTAGGAATGGCCATGCCTCCATGAGTGGCGGTAATGAATGAATATTATGCTTAAAGCATAAACCTCAGACTTGTGGGTATTTTATTCTCTATGTTTTAAAAAATACCAGAAAGGAAAGATTTAACTCACTTGAGTTATTTTGAGAAAATCAATTTCCATAAATACATTTAATTGCTCACTCATAAATTTATACTTCCCTTTCCCTTACTGCATAATTGGTTTCCTGCATTCTGTTTAACTCCATGTTCCATGTTTTCTTAAGAGTTTTATTCCTGATATTTGTCTGGTCAAGACATTCTTGTGCTAAAAGACCTGGCAGCTTTTCATTGCCTAAAGGATTAAGTCCATAATTCTTAGCATGGCATTCAAGGCTTTTCAGAAACCGTTCCCAAATGATTTTCTAACTTTACCTTCCCACTGGGTATTCCTTTGCAGTTTCCTTCCATTTCCGTGCCAGTTCCCACAATTCCTGTGCTATTTGTTGTTTCCCTATGTATGAAAGATTTTTTTTTTGAAGTACAATTTTATACCACCACAGTTAGATAACTGTATGTTGGCCACATATGTACCTGGTGGCTTCTGTGTCAGAAGATAATTGATAATCTGCTTACTTGTTTATCAGGATTTTTAAATATTGTAGTAAAATATACGTAACATAAAATTTACCATCTTAATAATTTGTAAGTGTACAGATAGGTGACATTAAACACATTTGCACTGTTGTACAACCAGCACCACTATCCACCTTCAGAATTTTGCCTCATCCTAAACTGAAACTTCGTACACGTGAAACACTAACTCCCTGTTCTCCCTGTTCTTCAGTCTTTGATAGCCTCTATTTACTTTCTGTCTCTATGAATTTGACTTCCTAAAGTAGAATAAGTGGAATCATATAATATTTGTCCTGTGTCTGGCTAAATTTCATCCATATCGTAGGATTTATCAGAATTTTCTTCCTTGTTAAGGTTCAATAATATTCCATTGTATGTATATAACACATTTTGTTTATCCATTCATCCATCAATAGACATTAAGATAGATGCCACTTTAGGGCTATTATGAATAATGTTGCTGTGAAGATTGTTATCTGATTCAGTCCCTGCTATCTGCATGTACCCAGAAATGGAATTGCGGGGTCAAATGGTACTTCTATGTTTCATTTGTTTAAATTTTTGAAAACTGCCATACTGTTTCTGTGGTGGCTGTATGATTTCACATTCCTACCGACAATGCACAAAGGTTCCAGTTTTTCATATCCATGTCAACACTTGTTTTCTGTTTTTATGTGTTTTGTTTTGTTTTGTTATTTATCATAGCTTTCTTTTTTAAAGTATATTTTATTCATTACGTTGTTACAATAGTTCCATTTTTTTCCCCTTTGCTCCCCTCTGCCCAGTACCCTCCTTCTCTCCAGCATTCCCGCCCCCCTTAATTCATGTCTATGGGTCATGCATATAAGTTCTTTGGCTTCACCCTTTCCTATATTATTCTTAACTTCCCCCTGTGTATTTTGTACCAACCAATTATGCTTCTTAATCCCTGCACCATATCCCCATTTCTCCCCTTCCCCCTCCCAGCTGATAACCCTCCAAATGATCCCCATACCTATGATTCTGTTTCTATTCTGCTTTGCTTAGTTGAATTTTGTTTTTATTTTTTAGATTCAGTTGTTGATAGTTGTGAATTGGTTGTCATTTTAGTCTTCATAGTTTTGATCTTTTTCTTAAATAAGTCCCTTTAACATTTTATATAACAATGACTTGATGATGATGAACTCTTTTAGCTTTACCTTGTCGGGGAAGCAATTTATATGCCCTTTGATTCTAAATGATAGCTTTTCTGGAGAGAGCAATCTTCATCGTAGGTCCTTGCTTTTCATCACATCGAATACCTCTTGCCAATCCCTTCCTACCTGCAAAGTTTCTTTTGAGAAATCAGCTGATAGTCTTACAGGCACTCCTTTGTACGTAACTCTCTGCTTTTCTCGTGCTGCTTTTAAGATTCTTTATCTTGAACCTTTGGCATTTTAATTATGATGTGTCCTGGTGTGGTCCTCTTTGGGTCTAGCTTGTTTGGGACTCTCTGTGCTTCCTGGACTTGTATGTCTATTTCCTTCACCAAATTTGGGAAGTTTTCCTTCATTATTTTCTCACATAAGCTTTCCATTTCTTGCTCTTCCTCTCTCCTTCTGGCACCCCTATGATTCGGATATTGGCACATTTAAAGTTATCCCTGGGGTTCCTAAGCCTCTCCTCATTTTTTTCAATTCTTGTTTCCTCATTCTGTACTGGTTGACTGTTTTTTTCTTCCTTATATTTCAAATCATTGATTTGAACCCCAGTTTTCTTCCCTTCACCATTGGTTTTGTGTGGATTTTTCTTTGTTTCATTTATCATAGCCTTCACTTATTCCCTAGTGCATTTGCTGTACTCAAGCATATCTGTCAAGCTTATGAGCATCTTTATCACCAGTGTTTTGAATTCTGCATCTGTTAGGCTGGCTATCTCCTCATCTGTTAGTTCGGCTATCTCCTCATTGCTTAGTTCTCCCACTGGAACCTTGATCCATTCCCCCTTTTGGGTCATACTTCTCTGTCTCCTCATTCTGACAGGCCTCTGAGTTTGTTTGCCTCTGTGTCTTAGGTAGAGTTGTCAATCCTGTTATGTTGTAAGGGGCAGAGCCTTAGGTATTTATCAGTACAGGGTGACCTCTTTCACCACCTTGTGGCGCTGTATGTGGGGGAGGGGTCAGAGAGGAAACAATGCCACTTGCTCAGCACTCGCTCCTTTTCCAGGCACTTCTCCCACTTTCATATGGGACTGGTGCCTCTCTAGCTGTTGCCCTGGCCATCATTCCCAGAGTGGGTGGGTCTGTGGACATTCTAAGACTGTGGGGCCCTTTAAACAAGTGTATTCTGCTGAGAGACAAGCAGTTTCTTCCTCCGCCCTAACACCCACTGGTTTTCACAGTCAGAAGCAATGAGGCTTCATTTTCCCTGGCACTGGGACCATGAGCTGTGTGGTCTGGTCAGGAGCTGGGAATGCTCCACAAATGTCCCTCTTCACTTTTTAAAATGTGTGACTGTGCTTTCTGTCGGCCTGCCATTGCTGCCACTGCTGCCGCTGTTGCTACCACCACACTGTGTCCTCTCTGCCCGGGCTTTGCCCCTCCTACCTGTCTGGATGAGTATTTCTTCTTTATATCTTTGTTTGTTGGACTTCTATGCAGCTTGATTTTCTGGAACTTCTGGTGTTCTCTAGTTTTGAGGTAGTTATATTCCTTCTTAGTTGTGGAGGGAGACCCAGAGTGTCTGTCTAGGCCTTTATCTTGGCCGGAAGTCCCTATTACATAGCCTTCTTAATGGGTATGAAATTGTATCTCATTATGATTGTGATCTGCATCTCCCAAATGATTAGTGGTATTGAATATCTTTTCATGTGTCTATTGGCCATTGTATACTTTCTTTGGGGAAATAATCTATTCAAGTCCTTTATCCATTTTTTTTCAATTGACTGTTTGCATTTTATTATCAAGTTTTAAGAGTTTGAACATTAGTCCCTCATCAGATAAATTATGTGCAAATATTTTCTTCTATTGTGTGAGTTGCTTTTTGAATCTGTTGATAGTGTCATTTGATGCAAAAAAAAAAAGTTTTTAATTTTGACAAAGTCCAATTTATCTTTTTTCTTTTTCTTTTGTGGTCTATGCTTTCATGTTAAATCCAAAAAATCATTGTCACATCTTTTGTCATGAAGCTCTTCCTTTATTTTTTCCCCAAGAATGTTATAATTTTAGACCTTACTTTTAGATATTTGATCCATTTTGAGGTAATTTTTGTATATGGTATAAGGTAATGGTTCAACGTTATTCTTTTGCATGTGGACATCCAGTTTTTCTAGTACCAGTATTAAAAAGATGGTCCTTTCCTCAGTAAAGGATCTTGGCATTGTTGTTGAAAATTTTATTTGATCGTATATGCAAGGGTTGATTTCTGGGCTTTCTGTTCTATCCCATCAGTCTGTATGTTTGTCCTTATGTATACATCATTACTGTAATTTTATAGTACATTTTGAAATCAAGAAGTTTGAGTCCTCAAAATGTTTACTTCTTTCACAAGTTTGTTTTGTCTATTGGCAGAATCCCTTGAGATTCCATATGAATTTTAGCATGGATTTTTCTCATTCTGCACAAAAATATCATTAGGTTTTTGGATAGGGATTGAGTTGAATCTGCAGATTCAACTGTGTAGTATTGATATTCTAACAATATTTTCTTCCAATCCATGAACACAGGACATCTTTTCATTTATTTATGTTTTCTTAAATTTTTTTCAGCAACATTTTGTAGTTTTATGTGTATTTCTTTCACATCCTTGGTAAGCTAATTTCTAAGTTTTTTTCTATACTATTGTAAATTAACTGATTTCTTAATTTCCTCTTCAAAATGTTCATTTTTGCTATATAAAAATGGAACTGTTTGTTTATGGGTTTGTGTCTTGCTACGTTTGCTGAATTTATTATTTATAACATATTTTTTGTGGACTCTGTAGTGTTTCTTACATAAAAGACCATATCATCAGTGAAGAGAAATAATTTTACTTTTTCTTTTCTATTTCTTTTCCTTGTTTAATTGTTGTGGCTAGTACTTTCAGTACTATGTTAACTAGACATGGTAAAAGTGGGCATCCATGTTTTCTTTCCCATTATGTTATAGGAAAATTTTCAATCCTTCAACATTGAATTTGGTGTTAGCTGTTTTTGTATATAACCTTTATTATGTTGAAGTAGTTTCTTTCTACTCCTTGTTTGATAAGGCATTTTTTAAAAATTTAATTATGAAGGGGTTTTGAATTTTGTCAATTTCTTCTTCTGTTTCCATTGAGATGATCTTATGGCTTTTTTCTCTCATCCTGTTAATGTGGTGTATCACATTGATTTATTTTCATATGTTGAATCATCCTTATCATCCAGGAATAAATTTCACATGGCCATATTGTATAACCACTTTACATTCATTTTTATAGTATTTTGATGAGGTTATTTACATTGATGTTATATATATATATATATATATATATATATATATATATATATATATATGTAGTTTTCTTCCTTTATAGTGTCTGTGTGTGGCTGTGGTATCAGGTTAATACTGGCCTCATAAAATGAATTAGGAAGTATTTTCTACTGTTCAACTTTTTGGAAGCATTTCAGGAGAATCGGTATTAGTCCCCCCCCCAATTTATTTACTTATTTTAGTGGAATTTATTAGGATGACATTGGTCATATGGGTTTCAAGTGTACAACTCAATGACACGTCATCTGCATACTGCATCAGGTACCCATTGTCCCAAAGTCTCTTTTTATCTCCATTTTCCTCCCCTTTGCCCACCTCTACCCAGGCCCCACTTCCATTTCCGTCTGGCTATCACCACACTGTTTTCTGTGCCTGTGTGTTCTTTACATACATGTTCAGTAGAATTCACCCATGAAACCATCAGGTCTAGGGTTTTGTTGTTGTTGTTGTTGCTGTTGAGTGGTTCCTGGTAACTAATTCAATTTCCTTATTAGTTATGGGTCTGTTCAGATTTTCTATTTCTTTGTGACTCAATCTTGGTATGTTTCTAGGACTTTATCCATTTCATCTAGGTTACCCAATTCATTAGCACACAATTTTCATAGTACTTTTATTCTCCTTTTTATTTCTGTAGATTTTGTAATATTATTCCCACTTCTGATTTGTTAGTGTTTGAAAGAAATCATGACACCTTATAAAAATATCTGGCCAGATAGGATATTGGAAAGGACAAGAAAGTGGAAAAGGAGAATAAAATTCATTTGCCCCTGAAGATTTGTCTGAGTTTAGACAAACTCAGTGGCAGGTATCCCTGAAGTCTGTATCCAGGTATATGTCTCCAAATAGGTATAGATGGATCGAAGACCAGCATTGTTTACGGTCTGTGCCAGTGTTGTTTATGGTCTGTGCATCACTGTGCTCAGCTTTTGTCACTGAAATACTGTGAATAGCTCATACTGTTTCCTTAAGTATTTTGGGGCTAAAGCAGTTGGCTGAGACAATCCATGTAGAACCCTGGCTGACCTACTGGTCATTCCTAAAAGAGGGAAAAGTAAAAGGGACTTCAGTCTTTCCTTTCTTTTCTCCATTAAGGGTCTCATTTCTATCTTCTGTTTGTACTTCACAGAGCACTTAGAAGCCATCAGTGAAACTTCTAATAAATACCCCATATTTTTTGAAATCAAAAGTTTCACAACTCAACACTCCAGGAAGTCTGATTTTATTACTTGTTTATACTTTTTTTACCCTTTTGCCTGAACCAAGGCTTTCTTGCCAATTAAATGCAATTTGCCTCTCACAGAATTTCAGTTTGATACTGAATTGAGTAGCCCTATAGATTTGGAAGCATGCATGTTAAATGCTACAGAATGTATCTATTTTTTAAGTGAATTTTTCATAGTATTGAAAGTTATGTACGTAAAACAAATTGCAACACATTTACTCAAGCAACTACTTAGAGATCAAACTAAATGAACTTAATAATTATGTTTTACATTTGTTTTTTAACGAGCAATGAGGAATGTGCCTAAATGGTCCAATTTATTGGAAACTTTTCCAGGAAAACTTCCTACCAGATTCTCTCAGTAGAGAACACTTTTTAAAAAAACATCTAAGTTTAGTTCTCTCCACCTCTATTTTTTATTTTTTAGCTCTTTCAGGTGGTAGAGGGTCTGAGGATATTTGTCACTAATTATTTTTTGTTTCTCCTCACATAACACCTGAAGAGGACATTCTATTTATGGGAACCAAATTACTTAGAAATATTTCCAAGCTCCTTAGCACAGGTCAGTACACATATTAGCTGGGGGCAAAAGAAATATTCAAGCCCAGGCATCCCTTTTGAAATCACAGCTGGGATTTCTGCAACCCCATGCTGTTGGTCTGGTCCCCTTGGTTACTCTTCACCTTACTTGTAATGCCCAGACTGCAAGTCAGGACCCATCTCATTTCCACGTATCAACACATGTTTGTAGAGGATCAGCTGTTCCCATGGTACCTGGGATCAGGGATTTGTATTGGAATGTGCGGTGTTTCCCAGACCCTGGGTTCCCAGCAACTGCTCACATACAGTCTTGATTCTCAGCACCTACTGGGCCTTTCTGGGATTTCATGGTGCTGCCCTGATGTTCTTACACTCTGGGTCCTGCTTCCCTATTATAAGCTATCGGGATTAGAGAATTCCTCCCCTGAGACCTTACTGTATGTGCTGTAACAGGCCATTTATTCTCTGCTCTCTTCCCCTTTTAGGGTAATTTTAAAGAAGCACTAGTTATCACTTTTCCTCCTTCTAAACCTATGTGATAAAAAACTTTCAGAATTGGGTTATTTCCACTGGAGAAAAGATAGAAGTTTATCTTGGTAGAAAAGAACTGTTGCATGTTTTTCATCCTACTTTTCTTAGCTATGTGTTTAATTTCATGCGAAGCAACCAAACTAGATGGCTATGCCACTCATGTAACAATAAAGTTGTGTGGAAAATTTTTGAATAAAAATAAAATTTTGGATATAACCTCTGTAAATTAAGTTACACCTAAATAATAAGACATTTAAAATAGACATTTTATGGAAAAATTCAAAATGCTCCCCTTGAATCATAAATAAGTTTAAGGTAGTGTTACTTATATGAGAAATAGGCAAAATCCCAACTTTGTAAAGTATGTATCTCATATGATAGCTCTTTAGTTAGATCTGAAATGTGGATTTTAAAAGAAAAATAAACACATTAAAAAGCTTGAAAAAAATAAGACCCAGGTCAAACAGAACTAGCTTAGAAACTACTGGTAATATAGATTCCTCATTGCTACTCTTGGTAGGATTCCCAGATTTACTAAAAAGAAAAAAAAAAGACAAAAAGAAAAAAGAAAACAAACAAACAAAACCCCCAAGAAAACTGAGATGTCAGTTAAATTTGAATATCAGATAAACAATCATTTTATAGTATAAGTACATCCCAAATACGGCATGGGGCATACTTGGACTAAAATATTTGCTGTTTAACTGAAATTCAAATTTAACTGAGTGCCTTGCTTTTTATCTGTAATTTTTAATCATTAGAGGATCCAATTCAATTGTGTGTGGACAGAGACCCAAATGGCTGTATTTTTTATACTCTGAGCTCAGCATGGAATCCTGATAAGTGAGGCTTGGGGAATGCTGCATTAGCGTTTCAAAACAGAAAACACACACACACACACACACCCCAGAAACAAAATGGTAGACCCCCCCCACACACACACCCAGAAACAAAATGGTGGACCCAAATTCTGTGTTTCTGATAGATATATACTGCAAAAGGAGAAAAATAGTATCTGAAGTAAACAGAAACCAAAGGCCATCTGAACTTGCCATTGGGGATCCTAGCACAGGTGAAAAAATACTCAAGCATTTTTCAAGTTATAGTCTGAGCTATAAACTTGTAGAATTATAATAATAATCATGATGATCATATTGTTTTGACTGCCAAGCATGAATTTCTGTTATCATATTGGTTGGTTGTTATTGTATGTTCTTGTTACTTTTAATGATTTATAGTGAAATACAAGTTATTAGTAAGACCCAAAATATTATACGTGATCTACTAACTTTTGAAAATATAAATCAGTAAAATGCACAATAATACTCTAAATTGAAAATAAGTGAATGCATCCACTATGCATCTATTAGATGCCTGGTATGTGACAGTGCTGGTGGAAAATGACAAATAATATAGACACCCAGCTTTAGTCCATAGTTTAGAATCACAACAGTTTCCATCAGGCATTTATATTTCTTATTGATAAGCTGATTAACACAGAGCTTGATATTCAAAATGCCAGAAAAAAGGAATACTTGGTTTCACAGAGCTAACAACATTGAAAAAAACTACATTTTTTAAATGTAGCAGCCTCAATATAAACCTTTATAAAAGAGAACTCCTTTTATGTAGTGTTGAGGCTACATGGTTTGGTGAGAAGATGATGTTAAAACTCTTTGTATTTACTGGGTTTATTTCATTAAGAGCCAGCTACTGATTATCACACAGGCATTTAGCACTATGTGATGCATTTCTGTTGGTCATGGTTACACGAAATCTTTTCTGGATGAATTTTTTCTCTTAGTGTCCATTGTAACCAGCCTGGACATGGGAGGGCAGTGCTGGGTGATGTCAAATCATGCTCATCACGTCGGCCTGTGAGCCAAGTGTCGCTGGTTCGATTCCCAGTCAGGGCACATTACTAGGCTGCATGTCAGGTCCCCAGTTGGGGGCACAAGTGAGAGGCAACCACACAGTGATGTTTCTCTCTCTCTCTCTTTCTCCTTTTCCCTCTCTCTAAAAAACAAACAAACAAACAAACAAACAAAAACCAAATAAATAAATTGTTTTTAAAAAAGGAGCCCATCTGCATTATGGCATCCTAAGACTCAAAAAAAAAAAAAAAAGAAAATCATGTTCATCAGAGAGGTAGGGGAATTTCAGGCTCCTAAGCATAAAAATCCAGCTCCATTCCCAACTACTTCATGAAACCTTTTCTGACAACAGCCACCCATTACGACCTTTTTTTTTTTTTTTACAAATCACCATAGTATTACCCACTGTTTCAAAATAATCTCTTCATAATGTTTAAGTCTGGTAGTCCAATAATATTTTTAGAGGGGAGAGCAACAATAACTATGTTGTGGGCTCATTTAGAATTTTCCACAGTGCCTCCCAAAGTAGCCCCTATGTATTTTATCACCTGGTTGTTTGACCTGGCAGTGACTTTGAAGATGAGGACACCAAAGCAAATGGTGTAGATAGCAGTGAGCACCCTTTGCAGCCCCAAGGGTGTGTCCTGTGAAACAGCCAAATCAAAAGTAAAACTTCAATGTGCCCAAATGAGTGAGGATTTGGGGGTAATTATTCTTTCTGGTTGACTGGAAATGTCTTTTTGAAAATTAAATCTACTACGATATGAAAGTTGCTGTGCTCAGTATTCTGGTTTGTATCAATACAAAGTGGACTAAAACAGAGCACTTGCTCTCAAGGATCAGAGGAGCCAGGTGGGGAGTGAAGGCAAATGTGTATGAAAAGGTAATTAACAGGGAGTTAATTAGGCAGCATGAAAGGTTATTTCGTGTCTCCAAAGGGGAGTTATTAACAATTAGCTTCTCATTCTCTAGACTAGCTTCTTTTCTTGCCTTAGTAAATACAAGATGGTGGATGGAATTGGGTCATTATTTTGATATAGTTTCTTGTAGTGTATTAGGTCAATAATAGTAATAATATGATATCAGTCACTTATGGAGTGCTTAATACTTTTCAGATACGCTTGTAATGTTTTTTCTTTTTTCTTCTAATAATTGATAACAATTTGATTCTCCCAACCACTGTAGGAGCTACATCTCATTTTATGGAAGAAGAGAGATTAAGTAAGTTGCTGGAGTTAACACAGCCATCGGGTAACTGAGTCAGGCTGACTCCAGAGTCCATGTGAACAATGATTCTCCTCTGCTGTCTTTGCCTGCATATCAACTCTTATTGTGCCTTCTAAAAAATTACATTCCTGAACCTGTTTCCTCTTCTTTTGTCTCTTCATGCTACAGAATTGAAAGAAAAAACATCTTCTCAGTGCAGCAATTTTCAACCTTTTTCATTTCATGGCACACATAAACTAATTACTAAAATTCTGCGGCATACCAAAAAATACGTATATTTTGTTGATCTGACAAAGATAGGTGTAATTTTGATTCATTCACACCAGACGGCTATTGTTCTGTTGGTTGTTGTCATTTTTGTTTTTTTATTTGACAATCTAAAGAAAAAGAGGTCAGTGCCCTTGACTAAATAGTCAGGTAGTGCATGTTTAAAAAATTCTTGTGGCACTCTGGTTGAAAATTGCCAGCTTAGTGGATGGTTCTTAGACACTGTTTCTAGATAATTATAATTTCACATTCATGAGGCTGAGTATATCTAGTCATGGTCAGTTTATAGAGGAAGAAGTAAAAACAAAACAAACATTAATGTCCCCTGATAGTTCAGATCAACTGAGATGTCTGAAACACCAGAAGAAAGTATAGTTCCTTTGGGAAATATGCTGCCTCATAGGTAGGAAAGTGTTATTTCAAATCTATGAGAAACCAAGATGATTTCTGCGAAGGAACTAAGTTAACAACAAACAGGGGAAGCAGTGAGCTGTCTTGGGCTTTATAACATCTGTTACAACTGCACCTGCTTCAAAGATTTCCTGGTTCCTATTCCCAAGAGAAAGTCAGTCAGCAGGAAATGAGGCAAGTGCATAATGACTTTACGGGAAAAGATGGCTTTTAACTTCTCCTTGGACTTAATTGCTGACAATATTACCTATTCCCCTTGTTCTTCATTGTACTTTAGAAGGCGGCAGTTTGTAAAGTGGAAGATGGGGAAGAGGGACCTATGTTTGGAAACAGTTTTTATGGAACACAGGGATGTCATAGGCCATTCACTAGTCAGTTGGGTGACATCTGTGCATCTGGCCAGCTAGTCTTCTCTCTGACTCAATGGGTCATACCTTGAAACAAAGCCTATGCCTACTTGCTAAAACAATTCAAAGACTGTCCTTTCCCCAGTTCAGTGGTTCTCAGACTTGAAAATGAATCAGGATCAACTGGAAGACTTGTTAAAACAGATTCCTGGACATGACATCCAGGATTTCTGATTCAATGTGTCAGGTGTGTGGTGCATGGGAATTTGCCTTCCTGAAAGTTACCCAGTAATGCTGATGCTGCTGGTCTGGGGATTGTATTTGAGAAGTATTGATCTAATTGATTTAAACAGATATTTATTATTCTATTCTAGAGAGTCTCTCCCACCAGGACCATTCAGGGTCTGGGAGTTTTGTCTTTTCTTCTTATCAGTAGCAATGATCAAAACCTACCTGTCATGTTCTTCTCCATCCTAGCCCCAGCCCCACCCTCAGCCTGAGCATTCCTCTATGACTTTGAATGAATTAAGTTATGTTTAAAGGGTCCTAAAAGAAGTTGAGTGCAGGTAGTCTTCCCAAGCTAGAACAGAGCAGGCATTTCCCCTACAACTCACTACACTGGAGAAAGTACTCTAGAGCAGGCTTTCTGTAGTCAAACTGCTGCAGATGAAATGCAAATAAATAGTTTTGTCCATTATTAATTATGATAGTTTGAGCAAGTACCTGACTTTTCTGTGTCTCATGTGAAGTGTATAGTAGCATACTGATACACACAAAGTCACTTAATGAAGAAAAGTTCTTACAATCAAAAACTCCCTGGGATGAATATATCTGCAGCATTATATACAGAACTAAAAAAAGAATATAATCTCTATATGTATGATATTTACTGTATTACTATAATTACAGTGTTTACTATATTATTTGCATTTATAATGATATTCATTCATATCATTTTAATTTAATTTATTTTCTTTTTTATTATTTTCTAGTTATTCTTGACATACCATGTTAATACATTAGTTTCAAGTGGAGGACATGATAATTAGACATTTATAGATCTTACAAAGTGATCACCTTAATAAGTCTTGCACGCATCTGACACCATACATAATTATTATGGTATTGACTATATTTCTTATACTTTACATCCCCATGACTATTTTTATAACTGGCAACTTCTACTTCTTAATTACTTTTATCTTTTTCACTCATTCCCTCACCCTCTCATATCTGGTGTGCATCAATTGATTTTCTGTATCTAGGAGTTTATTTCTGTTTCATTTGTTCATTTAGTTTGTTTTTAAGAGTCATTTTATTATGCCAGAATCTTTGAAGGATATGTTTTGACTGGATATAAAATTGTAGTTTAAATGTTTTTCCTTCAATGTCTGAGTATTTATGGATTCATTTATAAATATTTATTTATACAAGTTGTTTATTTAAAAGAAATGAGATCCTACACATTCTATTCTAAAATTTGCATTTAGAAAATTTGAAAATATCTTAGACATCTTAGAGAAAATGAGTATATTTGGTTTTACTTTGCAACACCTATATATGTTTCTTTTTTATTTATTGAATTTACTGGTGTGACATTGGTTGATAAAATTGTATAGATTTCAGGTGTACAATTCTATAATACATTATCTGTATATTGTATTGTGTGCTCAGCACCCAAAGTAGTTTCCTTCCATCACCATTTATCTCTCCTTTACCCTCTTGTACCTTCCCATTGCTCTTTCTCTCTGGTATTCACCGTACTGTTGTCTGTGTCTATGAGATTTTTCCTTTAGTTCTTCCACTTTTTTCATCCAATTCTTTAACCACCTTTCCCTCTGACAGCTGTCAATCTGTTCTCTGTATCTATGAGTTTGTTTCTATTTTTTTTTTGTTGTTTATTTTGTTCATTAGATTCAATGTATCAGTGAAATCATATGGTATTTGTCTTTCTCTGTTTTATTTCACTTAGCATAATACTTTCCAGGTATATCTATGCTATCACCAAGGGTAAGATTTCCTTCTTTTTTACAGCAGAGTAGTATTCCAATGTGTAAATGTACCATATTTTTTTATCCACTCATCTATTGATGGACACTTGGGCTGCTTCCAAATCTTGGGTATTGTAAATAATGCTATAATGAATATATGGGTGGTTATGTTATTTTAAAATTGTGTTTTTGGTTTCTTTGGATATATTTCCAGAAGTGGAATCACTGGGTCATAAGGCAGTTCTATTTTTAATTTTTTGAGGTAACTTCGTACTGCTTTCCACTAATCTGCATTCTCACCAAAGTGCATGAGGGATCCTTTTTCTCCACTGCCTTGCCAACACTTGTTGCTTGTTGATTTATTGATGAGAGCCATTCTGACAAGCATGAGGTACCATCATACTGTAGTTTTAAGTTGCATTTCTCTGATGATTATTGACACTGAGCATTTTTTCATATGTCTATTGGCTATCTCTTTGGAAAAGTGTCTGTTGAGGTCCTTTGCTCATTTTTAATTAGGCTTTTTTTGTTTTTGTTGAGTTTTATAAGTTCTTTATAAATTTTGGATATTAACCCCTTATCAGATGTATCAATGGAGAATATGTTCTCTCATTCAGTGAATTGTCTTTTTAATTTTGTTGATAGTTTTTGTCACTGTGCAAAAACTCTTTAGTTTAATGTAGTCCCATTTGCTTATTTTTTCTTTTGCTTCCTTTGTTTGAGGCAATGTGTTAGAAAAAAATATTGCTATGTGAAATGTTCAAGGTTTTACTACCTGTGTTTTCTTCTAGAATTTTTATGGCTTTAAGTCTAATATTTAAGTTTTTAATCTACTTTATGTTTATTACACCATTTTTAAAAATAAAAGAGTAAAATATCTATATCAAGAGATATACAATATTTAATTATTTAAATATTTTAAATTAAATATTACATTAACATATTACTAACACAATGCATATATTTATACCTAATATATGAAATATCAATCATGTTTATAAATTATATTAGACATGAAATATTAAAATGTACATTATATGATATATAATTAAACATATTAGAAAAATATATTCATGTTGATATGTGAGAAGTCATTTAAAAAGTATGTATCTATATGCAAGGTATACATAAACTGTATTAAATTGTACATTTATAATCGTATTACTAATATAAGAAAGTTACTGAAAAGTTAAAATAGACCTAGATGGAGGATATTTACACATATTGTGTAATATATATAATTAATGTTATTCATTATATGTGATATGTTATTTACTATTTCTAAAGAGTCACTTAATTTATAATTCACATCTCAACCTACTCTGCCACCTTAGTACTAATAAAGTTACCATCATCAAACTTATTTGAAAGACAACTTGAATTAACAAAGTCATTGGATAATGGAAAGTTTACTTCATTTCCTCAGTACCTTAAAAAATACAAACTATAGTGCATGTTTTAAATAAGGAATAATAATTAACACTACCTTTAACTTCTAAAGAAGCATGTTAACTACAAAAGCCTTAATAATTTGCTAATATTTTTAAGGCTCCTACCGAAGAAAGCAGTGTGTCAGCCTCCTAGGGGTCATTCACAAGCTTCTAGAATGTCTTTCTCTTCTGACAGTCTCCCTTGTCTTCCCACCATTATACCTGGAATCCCACTATTCCAGCATCACTGATTTAATTACTGTGATTATTCTCCATTCAGAGGTAGCCTTCTTTAAAATGCTTCCATTTCCAGGAGGTTACCTACTCACTTCTTGTGAGTGCCATTAGCAGTGTCTGTTTGTTTGTTTTTTAATCACCTGTGACAGCTTAAGAATTTCTAGGATTTGCAGGCACCAAAAACACAAGAAGGGAATATGGGAACAAATTCTTTCTGGTTCAGGCTTCTTCTACATGGCTCTCACAGAAAGAAAGAAAAATCAACACTGAAATCCTTATTAAGTCTGTTCTATTCTTTAATATTTTGCCAAGCTAAAGGCTTATGTTACCTTCAGTTATATGGCTGTAGCAAGATGTGTGACTGACAGACGCTAATGTAAAGGCATGTGCTAATGAATATTGAATCAAAGATTAATGATCATACCCTATGGAAAAAGCCATATGCACAGAAAATTTAGTTTGTTATGAATGTGGGCTGGTTTAAAGTTGGCTGTATTTAAATCTCCAAGCATTTTAAGTGGGCAATCACTTAAAATCAAATACACAGTGATGATTATAATAATTCTTTCCATTTGTTCAAAGCCTGGCAGTATTCAAAAGCTTTTCAGGACATTTTCAGATTTTTATCACAGGTGTTATCTCATTTAAGACAACCTAGACCAACCTTGTTTTATAGCAGGTAATCAATAGCCTTATTTTACCTAAGAAGAAACTAAGGCTCAGACTTGGAAGTTAAATAATGTAAGATCACACAGATAGTAGGCTGTGGATGCAAGACAAAAATCTACCCATTTGCAGCCAGTGCACTTGCTGCCCCACTGTGCTCTCTCTGAAGATATGTGGAGGCCTGGGATAAATAACATCTGAAGAGTCACTTTCTGAGTGGGTGATAATATGGCACTGAGCAAATGTAGCCAAATATTCTTCCTTCTAGATGATTTTGATTCCTCCTCTTCCTCTATTAATGGGATGAATAGTGTCCTCCCACAGTTCATGTTAGAATCTCAACCCCCACTGATAGGATTTGGAGATAAGTTCTTTAAAAAGGTTATTAAGTTATAAGAAGTCTGTAAGGGTGGGCCCTGATCCAGTATGTCTGGTGTCTTTGTAAGAGGAGGGGCTAAGGGAGTGCAGGCACAGAGGGACAATTGTGGAGAAGAGGTAGCAAGGGAGTGGCTATCTGCAAGCCAGGAGAGGCCTGGGACAAATCCTTCTGTATGGCCCTCAGAGGCTACCAACTGCTGACACCTTGATCTTGGAATTCCAGTCTCCAGAGCTGTGAGAAAATAAATTTCTGTTGTTTCAGCCACCCAGTCTGTGGGATACTTTGCTATGGCAGCCCAGCAAACTAATAAAAGCCCCAACAAAATCTCTTTGAACCCCCACCTGGAAGAAGTAATGAGAGGGTAGTTTTTGGAAACATCTATGCAGTGAAGCTATTTGTTAACATTTTAACTCCTACAGAATGGACCTTCTAGCCCCTATGAATGTCTCATGGCTTATTTAAGACATGGATGTCTATGGTAGCCTGTTAGGCTCAAGTTAAAGTTTTTCTTTAACCTTCCGCAATTGGCAAGTACCAAGGATTTTTATACTTTGTTGAGATATCCCACCTGCCTCCTTTTTCTCCTTCATTTTTCTTTCCTTTGTCTTTGCTCTTCCCTTTCTTCTCTGGCTTTTCTCCTGTCCTTTCCTTCCCTGCTTACCTAGTCCCCTCTGTCCTCTTTTTCCTGTCTTCCTTCTCTCTGATTTTTCCTGTTCTGTATTTTCTTTTCATTCCCTCCTCCACCCATCTATTTTCTCCTCACTTCTGTATCCCCTCCATATCCCACCTTTTCTTTCAAAAAAATTTTAAAGGGACAGATTTTTAATTTTTTTTTACCCTAGTATAAACATTCTTCAATATAAAATACCCTATGGATTCTTTTCTCTAAATTCAACTGGGGCTCAAATGAAATAAATGGCTTATCCAACCCCTATTAAAATGTCAGGCATCAGAGAATAGGTGGAGGCATTTCTGGGTTGACACAAAGCTTTCTGTGTCCCCAAAGTCATACCACCAGGCAGACAGTATGCTAACTATTCAAAAATCCTCCTTGCAACAATTTCTGAGCTAAAAATTCCTTGAGATTTCTAAACTATTTCAGGTATATTTAAAATTGTCTGAGTCAGTGGGTGTGGGAAGGAGGTGGCTGCAAGTGTTGGCTGGCAGAAATGACTGAAGTGAACAGCAATTCTTAAACCTGTTGGTGTAAGATCAAGCTGCAATTTAAAGGTCAAAGTGCCGATTGTTAGTATACATCATGTTTTAGGTACACACTGGTCTTCTTCAAATCATTTCTGGCTTATTCATGTAGACAGTACAAAATGGAACTCTCCCAAAATTGAAATTGACTTGTGGATTACCCCATTCTGTTCGACTTCTTTGTAGGAAGCAAATGGCGAAGAACTCCACAGCTTGTCTCAAACTTAGAGTTCTCAACTCTCCACTCCAGCTTTCTGGATTTCACCTTATATATAGAATAACATACTTATATCCATGAAAAGAATTCTTAAATTACAGGAGAAATATGGCTTAACACTTTTCCTCTGGCCCAAAGAAAATAATTGGTATCCCAATAAAGTCATTATTAAAAGTAATGGATGGGCAAAGCCTGGAAAAATCATTTTTGAAAATTTCCAAACAGGACGAAACAGGAAAATGTCTGGGTTTCACAGTGTTATTTAACAAACACACACTGTCTGCTCAGGGGACCTGCATCTCCTCAGTTATGAATTAAGCTCATTTGGTGGTGCCCTTTCTTGTAATGATGGTAAAAACCAGGACAGAAATGGGGGGAAAAAAAGAAGCTTTCTACAGTTGTAAAAGCCACAGGTATTAATTACCAGAGTTATCTTGAGCGACAAGAAAAGACAAGGCTGAATGATATTTTCAGACTGTTAGAAGGTACCATTGCTGGAGAAATACACAACTTCTTGTTCTTTGATGGACACGGGTGCTCTATTCTGTATAAACTGAACGAAGCAGCAAGGCACGCCCCAGGCTAATCGGGGTCATGGAAATGAACCAGCATTTACTCTGTGGTGGTCCTTTTTGTGTTGTTTCTGTATATGTTTCCCTTTATGAGTTCATAGTTCTTTTTTCTTTAACCCTACTCATCTAATGTAAAGTTGTTCCATCTAAAGATGGAAATTCAATTATCAATCCTAGGAAGAGTACAAATGATATCTTCACTGCCTAGCAATTCTGGAGTTACCGTTTGTCAATTACCCCTGAAAAAGACCACATATAACTATGTAACTGCACTGCGCACACCTATGTCAGGTTGTCCATATTCAAAGCTATTGCCCTAAGTCTAGAGAAGCAAGCTGTTTCTGTAAAGGACCTTGCAAATGCC
Source organism: Furipterus horrens (assembly GCF_987537825.1). Lineage (NCBI taxonomy): Eukaryota > Metazoa > Chordata > Mammalia > Chiroptera > Furipteridae > Furipterus > Furipterus horrens. The sequence goes on along the minus strand of NW_028327178.1, from coordinate 83,899,166 downwards.
TCATTTTTATTCTAGCTATAACTAAAGTCTAAATGCTTATTAATTAAGAAGTAAAACAGGAAATGAACAAAATATAACTATGTCTTTCCACGGTGTCATAGCCTCAGCAATCTCTTACATAGTAATTTAAAAAAGTGAAGTTTATTTCTAGCTCTTTATCTATCTGTGTTGAATTATATAAACTCCGAATTTCAGAAATGGATGGTTTGGAAACATGAGTAAAAGAGCTTTCATAAGAGCTGTACATGTAGCAAAAATGTGCACTAGATTATCTTGAGACTACCTGACTCACATATCTGTTCATTGTTGCTCTAAGTAAACTTGCTGTTGCTTATTATTTGTCTTGCCTCATGTCTCACAACTCTTTCAGATGTTCACATATTCTTTTTACTCACCTTGTCATGCCATTGAGCTTTCATTCTATAATATCTTTAGCCATAAGTCACATTTGGAGGGTTAAATAGAAAATCGCTCTCTTTCAAAGCCTTGGCTCCTTTAATATAAAATCTAAACCTTCTGTGCCTCAGTTTACTCTTCTGTCAAACGTCCATATTTAGCCATGTGATATTTACATTTCCTCCTACTCACTTTGTGAACCTTATCGGGATCAAACTGACACTACACTAGCCCTGGCACAAGGAGAAAACCACACAATATAGCAAAAAGAACACGAGGTTCACTGGACCTCCTTTCCTGGTAACACTGTCATAGGATAGGCATTTGCCTCTTTAGGACACATGACACAAGAGAAGACAGGTGAAAAATAAGGGAGAAGCCACACAGAATTTACAAACCAGCAGATAGTTGGAACTTCTTCACATGTTTACAGGCTAATATTAGTAGAGCTCACTCAAATTGATGACGGTTACATAGGAATCTATGGTTCAGGTTTTGTGTATTCAAGGTACATATTGTCTAGGCCTTTGTTTATCATACTTCTCTATCAGTGTATGACAATTTAGTCAGTTGTAATAGCATGAATTCTAATGCCAAGAGGCATAAAGGAGAAGTGAGGTACACTCTATACAGTATATCTATATTCTCTCTCTCTCTCTCTCATGTGTGTGTGTGTATTAGAAAGAAAAAATATAGACTCTATATACACCGTATAGATGACTTTAACTCCTGGTTAACAGCCTAAAAAGCTATTAAGAGAAAATGTTGATGTAAACACACAGATGGAGGGTTTGGGTTTGTCTGATGGCTTTCTGCCTCTACACTTTTATTTCCCAACTTTCTTCTCATTCATTGTTTTTGAAAATTGTGGAGTCTGTAGAATATCTGTTTTTGTCTATGTGTAAGGTAAAGAGATAGTTATTTGGGAATAGTATAGGCTGGTTTTGAAATTATAGTCAAGTCTGTTTTCTACTTCATAGGAAATTTGTTTCATTAGGATTTTATATGAGTTTTTTTTTAACATACTTTTTTTTGGAGGGTCTTTGTAATTATGAAGGCAGAGGATCTTCCTGGACAGTCAATAAGTAGGTGATCTCCCAAAATGAAGAATGTTTAGGAAGTTCAGATTGTGGATTTGGCAACCAGAATAGGCTAAACCTGGTGAGAGGTCTAGTCTTGCTGTGATAGCAACTAAAATGGAAGTTAATTAGGGATATTATAAATGATTTTATTTATTTATGTTTAGAGAGAGGGCATGGAAGAGAGGGAGAGAATCATTGATCAGTTACTTCTCACATGCCTCCAACCAGGGACCTGGCCTGCAATCCAGGAATATACCCTGACTAGGGATCAAACCAGCGATCTTTTCATTTGCAGAATGATGCCCAATCCACTAAGCCACACCAGTCAGAGATAATTAAGCTTTTAAAGAAGTAGATGAAATAAAGGAAACTATGATCAAGGAACTCAATGTGGTGTGAATTAGAGTAAGGAGTTACTAACAATATGGTATTATTGTAATACCCAGAAAGCTCTTATAACAAGTGAAGAGTGAATGATCACAATGTTAAGGATAAAATAGATCTGTAGCAGACTACTGATGAAATGTATATCAGAAACCAGCTGCTCCAGTGGTTTCCATAATCATCTGGACAGCTTAATTCATACCATGCATATCTGTGTCTTCCCATTGCTGTCACTGAAAATTCTTGAACTAGATCAATATTTTATTTTATACACAAAGAGACAGAGACTCAGAAAGGTTAAGTGACTTGTAGCATAAAGATTTTTGAGTGGAACCATCCTGAATACATCAGGATGCCTGTCTTTGGGGTGGGTGGTGGTGTGTTTTTCTTTTATAATTATAGAAATAGGGACCCATTTGATTCTTCCTGTATTATTCTCAAATCTCAGGAGTTCTGTACTACCACCTGTTTTCTTTGCAAAATGTACCCACATGACATCCACATTTGCACATCCACATCACTCAAAAGCTAAAAGTTTTGAATTCTGCTTCTGTTTAATGAAACAGCTGTTAACAGCCTTTGGAAAATTAACCATCTTTTTTCCTTTTTGTTTTTCTTTTTAACTGAGCTGAATTTGTTATTTTCTTCCCTGTAGCTCTATGAAGATTGCATATCTGTCTTTATATTATCTTCTTTCGTCCTTTTTATTGTATATTTCCATGAAAAATCCAGTTGATAATCCCTTATTAGTGCCTATATTTAGAAAACCACAAAGCTTCCTCCAAACATAGCCTGGCAGGTCTTTGGCCTTGTGCAAACTTCAAGTAGCTATGGCCAAAACATTAATTCTCATCTGAGAGAGTTACAAACTAAACTGGCTGTATTTAGATTTTTAGAAACCTTATTAGAATATTATCTTGGAACCTGGTTTTGTTCTACTAAGCATGAGAAAGGGCCCCTCAATAGTCACTCAGAGTGAAGAGTTGCAAAGGCAGCTATTTGGTACTAGCAATAGAGATTTATTACAAGCACTTGTGTTTTATGGTTAAAAACACATATTTTCACTTTCTAAACCACTCCAGTATTTGACTTCCATTTTTAAAAATACATCCACGAAACTACTCCACATTCAAAACAGTGGACCTACCCATAATCCCTAAAAGTTTCCTTGTGTCCCTTTGTAATTCCTCCATTTCTATCTCCCTGCAAAGGAACCGCTAATCTGATTTTTGTCTCTATACTTTAGTTGGCATTTTCTAGAATTTTATATAAATGTAATCGTATTTTAATCTTATTTGTTGCCTCATTAGCCATAACTCTGTTTTTTCTTTATTTTTAAATTTAGATTGCTTTAGAGTTTATAGTAAGATAACTTTATCTTTAAATAATTTTATACTACTTCAGGTATAGTATAAGAACTTCTGATAGTTTAATTCTTTTTCTCACCTCCCAAGCTTTATGCTATTATCACAAATTTTACTTATTCATTTGTTATAAACCCTGCAATACATATTATTTTTGTTTAAACAGTCAATATATTTAAAGAGATTTAAATAATAAGAAAAATATATGTTTTCCACATAGTTACTATTTATAATGCTCTTCATTCCCTTGGGTAGATCCATATTTCCATATGATCTCATTTTCCTTTTGCCCAAAGGACTTCCTTTAACATTTCTTATAGTACAGACCTGATGCTGATGAATCGGCATTACTACTTTCCACCATTTTTTCTTTGTTTAGCAATCCACATTTGAATCTTTTCTCTAATATGCAGTCAAGATAAACTGAGCTGGTCTTCGATGTTTAGTTCCCCACTATATGTTAGCCTCTATATTTCATCATTTTCCTTCAGAATTGATTTGGCTCTTCAGTTTTATTTGACTTTTCATATGAACTTTAAAGTCAGCTTGTTGATATTTATAAAAACATTTGCTGGAATTTTGGTTGGGACTGTATTATTGGATATATAGATCAAATGGGATAAATAACATCTTAATACTGAGTCTTAACCTATTAACACAGTATGGCTCATTATTTACTTAGGTATTCTTTCATTTGTGTTTTGTAGGTTTCTATATATAGGTCTTAGATTTAGATTTATACTAAGTAGTCTAGTTTTACATTGTTATTATTAACATTCTTTTCAGATTTAAATTTTTCATGTGATGTATAGTAATGTAGTTGACTTTTGTAGGTTTTACCTTGTATTCTGAGACCATGTAAAACACACTTAATAGTTTGAAGAATATTTTGTGACTCTTTTGAACTTTTGAAAATATCAATCATATTATATCTAAATAGAGATAGACTTATTTCTTCCTTTCTAATGTATAACTCTTTATTTATTTATTTATTTTTGGCTTTATTAGTTAGAACTTTCAGTATGATGTTGAAAAGGAATGGTGGGGGAAGACATCCTTACCTTGTTGTAAGGTTCAGGAGAAAGAATTTAGTCTCTCACCAATAAATAGCATGTTAGTTGTGGGTTTTGTGTAGATATCCTTTATTAAAGGAGTTTTCTCACAAAGAGTTATTATTGTTAATATATGAGTCTATATCAGGAATGAAAGATTTTGTTGACAGCTTTTTCTGCATGAATGAATATGATCATATGTTTTCTTTTAACATGGTGAATTTCAATGATTGAATTTTGAATGCTGAACCAGCCTTACATTCCTGAGATGTTGTTGATGTACTTACATATTACTCACTTTGATTTGTTAATATTTGTTGTGAATTTTTGTGAAATCCTCATGTGAGATAATGGCCTAGAGTGTTCTTTCCTTGTAATGCTCTGTCTGATTTTGGTATTAGAGTAACATTGACCTCTAGAATAATTCAAAAAACATTCCATTTTCTTCCATTTTTGGGAAAAAAATATATAGTTGATATTATTTCTTTCTTAAGTCTTGGGGAGAATTCATCAATCTATCTATTTGGACCTGGAGAGTTTTGTTTTGTTTTGTTTTAGCAGATTTAAAACTACAAATTTAATTCCTTTAATAAATACAGTACCATCCAGTTATTCAGTCATCATTGTAGATTTGTCTATTTATCCTTTCATATCCATCAATTTTTGGCCCAAGCTCGATTGGTAGGTGCATGTATGTATAAAATTGTTATGTAGTTTTGGAAAATTGATCGCTCTATTATTATGCAATGTCCCTCTTTATCCCAGGCAACCTTCTTTGTCCTGAGTGTCATTGTGTACATTTCCCTTGCATGTGGATATCAGGTGGGAGCTTCATACAGGTTTTTTGGTCACCTACTGGTCATCCCCAGACACCCCTCCTGGAGCTAGATCCAGCAGAAACAGGAGACCACTACAGAATGTGTATAAATGGCCCCTTCACTCAGAGAATGATCCACCATGTATGGTAGGGTGCTGCTTCATGCACTTACTTGGAGAGAGTGCAAAGCTAAACAAATGTCGAGGTACCCACACACATAGCTGCTCCAAATGGAGTGAATGGGATACTGCTATGTATGTGCCCAGGGCTGACTGGTTAGAGAGGGTATGGAGCTAACAAACTACTGCTGTGCTCTCACACAAGGCTGCCTTACCCAGAAGAAGGGTGGAGCTAGTAGCACTTAAGACACAAGCATGCAGAGCAACCACACCTAGACCCTGCCCTGACAATAGAGTAGTTGAAGCAACAGGGTGCACCAAGTGTGCACCAAACACCCCATCTATGCCAAGCAACCTGACCCAGATTAGAGGGGCAAGGAAGCACACGTGTTAGGCTGCCCCATCTGGAAACCACTCCTTCAGGCCAGGTGACACACTAGGCATCAAATATGCCTGCCCCAACTAAACTAGTCTCCCAAAACTATTTGATGCGCAGTCTACAATGAGACCACTTTTTCAAGACTGGGAGAGATAGCTATTCCATCCACCTCATAGTAACAAACATAGAACATCAATCAAAACAGGGAGACACAAGAATATACCTCAGGTGAAGGAACAAGAAAAGTATCCACAGGAAAATACTAATGAAATAGAGAAGTAATTTGTCTGATAAAGAATTCAAAGAAACAGTCATACAGATGTTCTCAATAAACTTGAGAGTAGAATAGAGGAACTCAGAGAACACTTCAACAAAGAGTTAGAAAATGTAATAAAGAACCAATCAGATGTGAAGAGTACAATAACTGAAGTAAAACATACATTAGAAGGAACCATTATTGATAACAGATTAGTTAATACAAAAGAATGGTTAAGTGAACTGCAAGACAGGATAGTGGAGATCACCCACTCAGAACAGCAAAAAGAAAGTAAATTTTTAAAAATTAGGATAATATAAGAGATCTCTGGGATAACATCCAGAGTCCTAACATTTGCATTGTAGGTATTCCAGAAGGAGAAGAAAGAGAGAAAGGAGCAGAAAGAACATTTGAAGAAATAATAGATAAAAAAAAAATTTAAATCTGGGGATGTAAACAGACATCCAGGTCTGGAAAGCACAAAGATTTCCAAACAAGATAAACTGAAAGAGACCCACACCAAGACATGTTGTAATTAAAATGACAAAAGTTAACAATGAAGTGAAAAATTTAAAGGCATCAAAAATGAAAAAGTTCATGTACAAGTGAAATTTCATGAAGTTATCAGCTAATTTCTTGATAGCAACTTTACAGGCCAGATTGGGGTGGCAGGAAATATTTAAAGTGCTAAAAGAGAGGGACTACACAACCTAGAATGCTATAACCTGCAGGGTTATTATTCAGAATTGAAAGAGTAAAAACCAAAAAAGCAAAAACTAAAGGAGCTTACAGTCACTAAGTCAGCCTTATAAAAAATGTTAAAAAGTCTCTTTATGCAGAAAAGAAAAAGCCATAGCCAGAAATAAGAAAACAGAAGAATCAAAAAATATCACTGCTTGGACTCTTCTGCAGCAGCAGAAGACGACTCGCAGTAACATGGACAATATGTTCGAGAACTACATCAACAACCTTAGGCGGCAGCTGGAAACACTGTCCCAGGAGAAACTGAGATTGGAGGTGGAGTTTGGCAACATGCAGGGCATGGTGGAGGACTTGAAGAATAAGTATGAGGATGAGATCAACAAGCACACAGAGATGGAGAATGAATTTGTCCTCATCAAGAAGGATGTGGATGTAGCTTACATGAACAAGGTAGAGCTGGAGTCCCGCCTGGAAGGACTGACCAATGAGATCAACTTCTACAGGCAGCTGTATGAGGAGATTCGTGAGCTGCAGTCCCAGATCTCCGACACGTCCGTGGTGCTGTCCATGGACAACAGCCGCTCCCTGGACCTGGACAGCATCATTGCCGAGGTCAAGGCCCAGTACGAGGAGATCGCCAACCGCAGCTGGGCTGAGGCTGAGACCATGTACCAGATCAAGTATGAAGAGCTGCAGACATTGGCTGGGAAGCATGGGGATGACCTGCGTTGCACCAAGACGGAGATTTCTGAGATGAATCGGAGCATCAGCCGCATCCAGGCTGAGATTGATGGCCTCAAAGGCCAGAGGGCTGCCCTGGAGGCCTCCATCGCTGACGCCGAGCAGCGTGGTGAGCTGGCCGTCAAGGATGCTCAGGCCAAGGTGGCTGAGCTGGAAGCTGCTCTGAGAACCGCGAAGCAGGACATGGCCCGGCAGCTGCGTGAATACCAGGAGCTCATGAACGTCAAGCTGGCCCTGGACGTGGAGATCGCCACCTACCGCAAGCTGCTGGAGGGCGAGGAGAGCTGGCTGGAGTCTGGGATGCAGAACATGAGTATCCATACCAAGACCACCAGCAGCTACTCAGGTGCACTGAGCCCAGTTTATAGCAACTTCAACTACGGCATGGGCTTCCAGGCCAGCTTGGGCTCTGGCGGGAGCTCTGGCTCCTTCAGCCGCACCAGCTCCAGCTCCTCCAAGATGGTGGTTGTGAAGAAGATTGAGACCCGCGATGGGAAGCTGGTGTCTGAGTCATCTGATGTCCTGCCCAAGTGAATGACTGCTGCTGACGGGAGGTCCTCCGAGCTGCTGCGCAGGGGGGTGGAGGGCACAGGAGGCCCACCTGAAGCTCAGCCCCACCCAGTCCTCAGCTCGCCCTTGGGGTGGGGGAGTTTACTGCCTTTTCCCCATGTCCCTGACTAGAAGCCAAATCAAGTGTTTTCCTTTTTCCCCAAAATAAAGTCTCACCTGGCTCTGCAAAAAAAAAAAAAAAAAATTACTGCTAAAGGAAATACATGATAATTATAGTGTATCAACCACTTAAAAATTAATATGAAGGTTGAGAGAAAATAGCTAAATTAACTATTATGACAATAAATGATCAGCGGATACTCAAAACAAAAAGATTTAAAACAAAAAGTTAATGGGGGAGTAAAATTAGTGCTTTTAGCTTGTGATTTCCTTAAATGCCTACCAGCTTAAAATATACTGCTATAAATATAGATGGATATATGTGAACCTCATGGTAACTCTAAACCAAAAATCTACAAAAATAGACAAAAAATGAAGAGAAAGGAATTCATTCAAACCACTGAAGTAAAACAACGATCAAAAGTAAAGAGATCAAGAGAAGAACATCAAAACAATTTAAAAAGTTAACAAAATGGCAATAAGCACATACCTATTAATAATTACTTTAAGTATAAATGAACTAAATGCTCCATTGAAAATATATAAGGTGGCAGAATGAATAAAAAATGACCCATCTATGTGCTGCTTACAAGAGACTAACTTTAGATCAAAGGGCATACAGACAAAAAGTGAAGGGATGGAAAATGGTGTTACTTCAAATAGAAATTTAAAAAGTGGGGTAGTAATACTTATATTAGAAAAAAATAAACTTTAAAACAAAGAATATAAAAAGTTTTAAAAACTACATTAAAAGTACATAATTTTAAAGGGGTTAATTCAAGAAGAGGATATAATAGATGTAAATATTTATGCACCCAACATAGGAGCACCCAGTACACAAAGCAAATATTAATGAACATAAAAGCAGAAATTAATATTAATACAATACTAATGGGGACTGAATACTCTACTTACCTTAATTGATAGATCATCCAGACAGAAAATTAATAAGGGAATAATGGCCTTAAATGCCACATTAGACCAGTTTTACTTAATAAACATTCATAGAGCATCTCATCCAAAAACCCCAGACTACACATTTTTATCAAGTGCACATGAAACATTTTCCAGGATAGATCACATACAAGGCCATAAAACAGACCTCAATAAATTCAAGAAGATTGTAATTGTATGGAGCATATTTTCTGACCACAGTGGCATGAAACTAGAAACACACTACAGAAAGAAAACTGGCAACAAAAAACAAAACAAAACAAAACAAAAAAAAACCCACATACATGAATATTAAACAACATCCTTCTAACAGCCTATTGATCAAAGAGTAAGTCAGACAGAAAATAAAAATCTACCTTGAGACAAATGAAAATGAAAACACAACTTTACAAAATTTATGAGCTGCAGCAAAAGCAATTATAAGAGGAATGTGTATAGCTGTGCAGCTTACCTCAAGAAGCAGGAAAAGTTCCAAATAAGTGATCTAAATTTACACCTAAAGGAACCAGAAAAAGGGAACAAATGAGACCCAAAGTAACTAGAAAGTAGATAATAAAGATCAGAGCAGAAATACATGAAATAGGAAAGAGGAAAGCAATTAAAAATATCAGTGAAACAAAGATGTGGTTGTTTGAAATGATAAATAAAATTTACAACTCTTTAGCAAAAGTGATCAAAGAGAAAAAGAGAGAAGACAAATACATAAAATCAGAAGTGAAAGAAATTATAACTAACACCACAGAAATACAAAAGATCATTAAAAATACTATGAACTGTATATGCCAATCAATTGTACAACCTAGAAGAAATGGATAAATATCTAGAAACATACAACCTCCCAAGACTAAACCAGGAGAAACAAAGAATCTGAACAGACCAATTACTAACAATGAAATTGAAGCAGTAATAAAAAAAACTCCCAACAAACAAAAGCCCAGAACCAGATAGTTTCACACATGAATTCTACCAAACATTTAAATAAGAATTAGTATCTATTCTTTTCTCAAACTATTACAAAGTATTGAAAAGAAAGTAAGGTTTTCAAACTTATTCTATGAGGTCAGAATTACCCTTTTACCAAAACCAGGGGAAAAAAAGACTACAAAAAAGAAGAGAGAATCACAGGCCAATATCCTTGCTAAACATAGATGCCAAAATTCTGAACAAAGTACTAGCAAGCCTAATTCAACAGTACATTAAGAGGATTACATACCATGATCAAGTGAAATTTATACCAAGAATGCAGGTGTGGTTCAGTACCTGCAAAAGGATGTAATTCATCATATCAACAAAACCAAAAATAAAAATTATATGATTATCTTAATAAATGCAGAAAAAACCTTTGACAATATTCAACATCTATATATTAACAATAAAGCCTTTCAACCAAGTGGGTATAGAAGGAACTTATCTTAACTTGATAATGACTATATATGACAAGACCACATTAACATCATGCTCAATAATGAAAAGTGAAAGCTTGTTCTCAAAGATCAGGTATGAGACAAGGATGCCTATTTTCAACTATTATTCAATATGGTATTAGAAGTCTTGGTCACAGCAATCAGAACAGAAAAGAAAGAAAGAAAGAAAGAAAGAAAGAAAGAAAGAAAGAAAGAAAGAAAGAAAGAAAGAAAAAAAATGAAAGCCTCCAAATTGGAAAGAAAAAAAATAAAACTCTCATTTCCAGATGACATGATGCTATATATGTAGAAAACACTAAAGAATCCATCTCAAAAACAATATAATTAATAAATTCGGTATAATAGCAGGATACAAAATTAATATACAGAAATTCACTGTATTGCTATATACTAATAATGAAAAGCAGAAGAATAAATTAAGAAAACAATCCCATTCACAGCATCAGAAAGAATTAAATACCTAAGAATAAATTTAACCAAGGAGGTAAAAAACCAATACTCTAAAAGCTGTAAGGCATTGAAGAAAGAAATTGAAGAGGACACAAAAATTGAGAGGATATACCATAACCATGAATTGAAAAGGTCAATATCATTAAAATGACCATAGTTTCCAAAGAAATCTATAGATTCAGTGCAATCCCTATGAAAATATCAATGACATTCCTCTCGGAAAAAGAACAAATTCTAAAATGTATATAAAACTACAAAAGACCACAAATAGCCAAAGCAATCTTGAGGAAGAAGAACAAAGTTGAAGGTATCATGCTTCCTGATTTCAAACTATACTACAAAGCTATAATAATCAAGACAGTATGGTACTGGCACAAAAACTAAACATTGGTGAATCAAGCACAATAGAGAGCCCAGAAATAAGCCCTCTCTTATATGATTAACTTATCTACACTAAAGGAAGTAAGAATATACAATTGAGGAGTGACAGTCTCTTCAACAAGTGGTGTTGCAAAAACTGGACAGATACATGCAAAAAACTGAAACTGGATCACTCTCTTATAACATATATGAAAATAAACTAAAAATGGATTAATGTCCTAAATGTAAGGTCTTAATCCATAAAACTTCTAGAAGAAAATATAAGTAATATATTGTTTGACATCATCTTGAGTAATATCTTTTTGGATATATCTCCTCAAGAATGAGAAATAAAAGCAAAAATAAACAAATGTGACTTCATCAAACTAAAAATCTTCTGCACAGTGAAGAAAACCATCAAAAAACAAAAAGGTAGCCTACTGAATGGGAGAACATATTTGGATATGATATATTAAATAAGGAGTTCCTATCTGAAATATATAAGGCACTCATACAACTCAATAAAAAATAATAAACAATCTGATCAAAAAAATGGGCAGAGAACATAAAAAAAACTTCTCCAAAAAAGACATACAAATGGGCAACAAACAAATGAAAAGATGCTCAACATCATTACTCATCAGGAAAATGCAAATCAAAACCACAATGAGATACCACCTCACACCAGTGAGAATGACTTTTATCAAAGTCAAATGACATATGTTAGTGAGGATATGAAGAAACAGAAATCCATGTGCACTGGTGGTGGAACTGCAAATTGGTGAAGCCACTATATGGAAAACAGTATGGAGAGTCCTTAAAAAACTAAAAGTAGATCTATCATACAACACAGCAATTCCACTTTTGGGTATTTATTCAAAGAAAATGAAAGCTCTAATTTGAAGAGGTATGTGCACCCCTATTTTTATTGCAACATTATTTACAATGGCCAAGATATGGTGTCCATCAATAGATTAATGGATAAAAAAGATAGGGTATGTATACATATACCTGTACAATGGAATATTACATAGCACTATAAAGAATAAAATCTTGCCACTTGCAACCACATGGATGACCTAGAGGGTATTAGGCTAAATGGAATAAGTGAAACAGAAAAAGACAAATACCAAATGGTTTCACTTATAAGTGGAATCTAAAAACAAAACAAAAGAAACAGAGATAAAATCCCCCAAAACAAAATAGAAGAAACCGAGACCAAAAGGGTGGTTGCCAGAGGGGAAGAATGAGGAAGGACTGGTGGAAAGGATGAAGGGGAATATAGTCAATATTTTGATAAGTTTGCAAGTGACAGGTGATTACTAGAATTAGTAGGGTGACACATTGCAAGGTATAGAAATGTTGAATCATTATATTATACACATGAAATTAATATAACAAATATACTGTATACCAACTTTACTTAAATAAAAATAAAATAAAAACTATTATGTTTAAATTAGCATCCTTAGAGGAGGCTATTCAAACCACAGTATGAACAAAATATAATCATGGCTCATATCCTCAGTTTGTCCAGGGAACTATAGATAATATAATGATATATCCATGAATATAGCATATAGGAATTAGGACTATGTGATGAATATACTCCTTTATTTATGAATGAACCTGTGAGTATTTAATACAGTATAACAAATTCAATAGATATTTGAATTATGACTGCTTAGGAAATTTTAATTTTATGTTTAGATTATATCCATTTAAATTTTGACCTTGAACCAGAACTTTAGTATAGCTTTTATTACTGAAATTACTAACATATGTTTATTTCACTTGATATATATACATACATATTCATTCTATTTTTTAAAATTCTTTCCAGCGCTTTATAAGTCTTTTCTTAAGTATATTTTATTGATTATATTGTTACAATAGTTCCAATTTTTCCCCTTTGCTACCCTCCACCCAGCACCCCCCCACCCTCAGCAATCCCCCCCCTGAATCCATGCCCATGGTTCATACATACAAGCTCTCCCACTTCACCCTTTCATATATTCTTCTTCTTTTTTTAAATAAATAAATGATTAATCAATTATTTTAATAATAAAAAATAACAATCCCTCCCTCTCAGATATTAAGACCTTTTATAATCTTATAAAGGACAATGGGCGAAGGTCTCAAGCTCCTCTAGCTTCTTCAAGCTGGACATGGCCATCGTCCTACCTACCCTTGGGTCCAGAAATCCCTAATAAGAGTGGGAGTGTGGGGGTGAGGGTGGCCTTCCCACATGGGGAAGGATTGTGCAGACTCCAGGTCAGTTGACTGTCCCCGGACAATGGTGTGCTTGGTTTAACAGGCTGGCATCCTTGTTGTATTCTAGGGGCAACAGATTTGGCAAAAGGGTGGGCAACAGATTTGGCAAAAGGGTTAAAAAGAAATCATTCACTCCATAACTACTAGATGACAAAAGACAGGGATTAATTTTTCAATGTCCCACATTAGGGAAAAAAAAAAGGGCTTCTTTGGAGGAAGGTGTCCCAGGCACATCTGACCTGTCCAAAACCCTTTTGCCCATTATACTTAGTTTGGGCTGAGGGAAATATTTTAGGTTTTTCCCCTCAGACCTTTGGGCCCTTTGGGTCCAAGCCATTAGGATAGAAAAGAGAAACCAGTTTTAAAGTGAAGCCCACAGACCACCCCAATCTTCACCAACCCAGTCATTTAGTTCAGCCAAACCATTGAGTCTCAGGAGGCAGCACTGCAGAGAGGATTAAGTGAGGCTTATACGTACAGACAATCACTCAGGTAATGCGGTCATAGGCTTATGCCTATGACTGTATTATTTGAAGAAAGAGAACAAAGCAAAGACTTTTTAAAGAAGAAGAATTAATACAAAAACCATTTATGATGTTCCATTTAGACTTTGGCTATGTTGTCTGTATGTTACTTCTTTTTCTTCCTTCTTTCCTTCCCTACTTTCTTTCCAAGTGATTATGCTCCAAAATTCACAATTTTAAGCTCCCTAGCATCCTGAATGGTCTATGGCTGTGTTAGGAGGAGTACTTTCCTCTGAAACCCAAATCTGCAAGGCAACACTAAATCTTCACTTCATCATGTTTGACACTGTTGAAATTCTTCACCTCATATCTACTATACCATGTATCTTCCAGTTTTCCTCCTGCCCCTCTGACTTATTTTGTTTCCATGCCTGGTTCCTTTTCACAATCTCAATGTTGTGAAATCTAAAATGTTTTTCTTGGCCTTTATCTTAGTTTCAATCTCCATAGTCCAACTGAATGACTTATCCATTGTCATTGTCTCAGTATGATAGATGGATTCCTGACTCACTAGCATAGATCATTGTTCTTGTTTCAGATCCATATTTTCAAATGCCTTCTGAATACCCTCAGCAATATGCCCTACCTTGTCCATTCCCTTATTTATTAAAAAAAAAGAATTATTGAGTTATACTCTATGCTGAAACAAAGATCTTTGTCCTCATGAAGTTTACAACATTGTGTGTGTGTGTTTGAGAGAGAGAGAATAAATAATGCACAAAATAAATGTTATGCTATAAGCTGGTAAGCACTGTGGAAAACATTTCACCCTATGGTAAAGTGATCAGGAGTACCTGGGAAGAGTGTGGGACTAACAGCTTTCAATAGAGTTATCAGTGTAGGCCTTGTTTTGAAGGTTTAGACAAGCAAAATGCTGAAGGAGGTGTAGGAGTTAGGCCTTGCATATCTGAAAGAAGCATTCAAGTTAGGAGAGATGCTATGCAAAGGTTGTGTGGTAGGTGTGAGCCTGGGTCAGTATTGCCAGTTCAGTATGAATTGCCAGGAGGACAAAAGGGAAAGTCAGAGAGGCAATACAAGTCACAGCCTGCAAGTCCACATCAGCTGTTGTAAAGACTTGGGTCTTTATTGTAAATGACCATCAAACTGCCCAAAACTTAAGTAATGTTTTTTGCTTATTTAACCCCCTCAACCCAACTCTGTTACCCTACCTTAATATCTTATGAAATTTACCCTGTCTCTCAAGCCAGATTTAATAGAACTTTATTTCTTGCTCATATAATAGTGCAATATAGGTTTTTCTCATCAGCATCTCCTACTTATTGATTCAAGGATCAAAGGTTTTATATATCATGGTTCTTCTATCCCTTAGGGACTCATTATCACTGGACTTCAACTAGCAAAAAGAGAAGGAAGATATGGAAGAGCCGTATCCTCTAGAGGTAGCATCCATTGTTTCTATCATTTTCCATTAATGAGAACTCAAAAATATGGTCTCACTTAAATGTTACAGAGGCAGGAAACATTGTCTAACTTGGTCCCCAGAGAGGAAAAACTTGAATCAATAATTAAACTTTTTTCCTCACCAAATAATGTTAAATTAATTCATTCTACCAACCAAGCACCTCCCAAAATATGTATGTATCTCCTTATCTCTATCAAAACACTTCTGCTTTATTCACTAGTTATCCACTCTACCTGAGTTTATGAAAAGATCTCCCAACTATTCTTTAAGGTTTCAGGCTCTTCTATAGATGTCCTGTTTCTCACATTCAAATTTGGTTATTTTCACACATTTCCAGGAACTCCTCATTACTTTTACACTGACATGCAAGGACTCTTTCTGATCAGATTTATAGACTTGTTTGACCTCAGATTCTGTTGTCCCCACCAAGGCTGTGTGTGCTTCCATGGTGCGATGTTATCTGTTGTTCCCCAAATCACATGTGTCCTGTTACATGCACCAGGTGCCTAAGTCACATCATTCCATATGCGCATGGCAAATGCCAATTCTTAAAGCAGCTGACCTCTGTCCTCTGTAAGACCACTTCTAACCTTGCCAGGAAATGAGCAGTGTGCTTGATGACCTACCCGTCCTTCGTTATGTTCTGGGACCCATCCATGTTTCTGGGTGTGACAGAAAACAGACACATTTTTTTTTACAAGATTGATCTAATATAGAAATGTTTCATTTCCTTCCTTCCTTCCTTCCTTCCTTCCTTCCTTCCTTCCTTCCTTCCTTTCCTACCTCCCTCCTTCTCTCCCTCCCTCCATTCCTTTCCTCCCTCCCACCCTCTTTTTTCTCCCTTCCTTCTTTTCTTTCATTCAGCCAATGTTTTATAGTGCTTGGGCCAGAGTACTTCATATATTCAAAGTGTGGGTTGAATAAAATAATATCCAAGATTTCTTTGAGCACCAATAATGATGGAATCTAAAGGTAATGATCTTGAGGCCTCATCTTTTATAGCGCCTGCCTTGTAATGCTTGGATTGAGTTTGTGAGCACAGTGTTTTCTATAGACCTCAGAATACTCTCCAGAAACAATTATCTATGCACATCACAACTGTTGGATACAAACCATCTGATCAATATTAGATATCTGGGGGGGTAAGGAATTCAGATGCTATTTAAACAGCAAGACTTTTCAGGTTAAAAAAAATGTCTACTCCCATTCTTATCTCATTCCCAATCCATCTGAAAAATATTTGGAAATTAAGCAGGTGGGTAACATATGAGTTTTAAGATGGAATTTTCTACTCCTTTTGGTTCAGATTGCCAAGAGCATTTTTGCAATCAATTTAACATTAGATAGACATGAAAAAATACATATTTCTCATCTCTGCAGGAGATTGTACAAGATAATCAGGGGCAGGTTACTCCTTTATTCTAAAGTGATAATATTTTTCATGTCTTGCATTGATACTTTCCTTATATTTTAAGAAGTGCAGAAGTTTGTGCATCTGCACCACTGTTATCTAACCTTGATGCATTTCTAGAAGGAGGTCAAAATTTATTTATTGGTGTCTTAAATTTACTTATTCCTCATTGAAGTTGCAGCTATTAAATTGTCTTCTCCAAACAATTATTTTTAAGTGTGTAAAATAAAAATAACTATTAGAATTACTTTTTGTGTGTGAAAGCAGAGAACTCTATCATATACACAATGATTAGCACATGTTTGTAACTTAATAAATATCTGCTCTATCCTACCCTTTTATTTTTCTATGTGGGATCAGACAAAATAAAGCCCGCTCAAACAAGAACAAAATCTTTTAACAAAAACAGTAAAATAAGTTTTAACTAAAAAGTCTCCAGAATATATTTGAACAATTATTCGATATTTGTTTCCATCAGAATTTTGGAAAAATTTAATTTTTGTTTTCTCCTTCATCCAAGAAAGTCTCAAGGAAAAATATTAACCTTGTTGTAAAATGATACCTGAACTATATAATGAATCTTCATGAGTGGGCAATATTAACTTCACAAGTGTGTGATAAACTGCCACAAATTCATGGTTTAGTTTCATTATGTTAATGCTATGTAAACATCCATATATAACACTGTTTATACTCTTTCTACATTAATCTCTTTAAATTTATTTTGGGAAAAAATATGTTTTTTCTTCATAATATTCTTTTGAGGCTTTAAGTGCCATCAATTTATTCATGGATCTACACTCATATGTTGAACGATTGCTTATAATTTCCACTTCAATGCCTTGCAGATATTTTAAAGATAAAGTTAGAACTAAATTCCTGAGGTTGTTTGCACATATTTTGGTTATTGTGAATAATGTTGTGAACCTAAGTAGACAAATGTCTCTTTGAGACCCTGATTTCAATTATTTCAGTTAAATGCCCAGAACTGGGATTGTTGGATCATATGCTTCTTCTATTTTTAAATGTTGAGGAACCTCCATACTGTTTATTATAGCATCAACATGATTTTGCACCCCCATCAACAAAGGGTTCCATTTTCTCCACATCCTCACCAATACTTAAGTTTTTCCCCCTTGGTCAGCCCCTCTTTCTTGGTGTCACATTCGATCTGTGTCCAATGAACTTCATCTCTATATTCATTTTGATGCACTCACTGGTTTAATCACCACTTTTATGACCCTGGACCAAGACACCATTTTCAGTTTTCTAGATTACTATAAAATCCTCTAAAAAAATTCCCATTTCACTTTGTCTTCTCACTGTATTCTTTAGAAAATACCCAAAGCCATCTGTTGAAAACTTAAAAATAGCATACAGTTTCCCATTGCTTAAAGGTCTGCAATGACTTCTCATTACATTTATAGTAAAATCCAAATGTCCCATGATGGCAACTCTCTTACTGCTATGGCCTCTGCTTACTTCTCTTTAAAGTCGCTGCAACTTGACCTGAGTTCTTCCCCACTTTGTTCAGGCTATTCTGTGTGTCTAGACTTTCAGCTGACTTTTGCCAGTGCTATCACTTACCCAAACTCCAGTCCTTTGATTTAATGCTAACTCTTTAGAAAGAGCTTCTCTGATTAAACTAACTATATCAATGTTCATAACCCACTGGTTTTCTCCACCATTTTGTTTTCTGTGTTAATACTACAGAGTACTTTCTACATACTGTAATTTTATTTCTATATAATTGGACCAGTAGTTGACTGGACAATTGAAGTAGCAACAAAAAGTTCAAAACTAAAATGAATAAAAGGTACCTTTGTAAATTAACATTTTATTTTAACTGAAAACATAGGTATATGCTTTCCTCTACTGATCTTTTTATCTAGGCCAAGGACTGTAAGTATATTGTTGGATGATTGGAGTTATTCTGGATTTTGTTTTGCAACTTCAACTATGATTTCTAGTTTCAATTGCTTAATTTAAATCAAATGAGAAAATAAAGACACCTTTGAAGCAATCAGAATATCAATTCCATCTAGATTCTGTGTTTCATTTTTAGTTTGTAGATATGTCTTCCTCACTTAATTTGGCAGAGGTCTTTTTTTAATTTTTATTTTTGGTGAATATGTTCTTATTGAGTTTTCCAAAGATTTTACTCATATTGTTTTCTCATAATAATCACACAGGAACTCAGATTCCTTCCATCCTGTTCTTTGTTCTCCTCAAGTGACATATTTGTATTGCTTGACCTGGAAGTGGCACATATTACCTTTACTCATATTCTATTGGCTAGTTCTCAGTCACATGATCACATTTAACTACAAAGGAGGCAGGAAATGTAGTCTAATTGTGTACTCAGGAAGAAGAGGAAATGGGTTTGATTAACTGCTAGCCAGTCTTGTCAAAAATATCCTTTAAATTCACTTTAATATTGTGATATAATTTGGGCCTCATTTAATGTGATAAATTTTAAAAAGAAGGTGAATAAGTTTTATGCTATTATTTATTCTGGAATAGTCTATGTAATCATCTGTTTATTCTACTTATCCAAATCGGTTAGCAGGTATTGCCTGCAAAGATAGTTAAGTAGGAGATATTTTATCTTATTAATGGTATCCTCCATTAGCAATTTTGCAGACAGGATCAGAAAGAATCCTCTTGAAAAAATTATAATATAAGTTAGCATTATAAGTAGAATAATATAATAGACAGTAAGATATTAAAATAGTCTCTACTATTTGCTGGCTTACAAGTCAGTTTATTTGGCTTTCACCTACATACTAGGTATAAGCCAAACATTCACAAAAGTTACAGTAATAAATGACATTGGTCGTTGTATCAGAATTATTTTGTCAGCCAGGAATAGCTTCCACACAGATGAATTAAACCTGTTAGAACCACTTGGAGGTATTGAAAATATCACCTCATCAAGTATGTAGCATTACTTGTTAATCATGATTTCTAAGATCCACTGTTAAAGAGAATTTGCTAGATTAACCAATATCATCACATTATTCTCAACAAAACATTAATATCTTAACTGGAAATAGTAATAAATCCCAATTTACATTATTATTTTATCAAGAATTAATGTATTAGATTACCTAACTCTTTGCAATGGCTGAAGGTGTTCATTGAAGGACAGTTGAAATCTTAATGGCAAATATTGGGGATAATACAAAACTGTGGATACAGATACTGAATTAAACATTTCTGGTAGGTAGGGGGCATGTCGAAGGGCATTAGGGGAGTATAAAGGTAGCGCTAACTTATAAAATATTTGTCCCAGTCCCTGTCCCTGGCTCATTTGGTTGGAACACTGTCTCATAAACCAAAAAGTCATGGGGTTGATCCTGGCCAAAGCACACTCATGTCTATCTTTCTCTCCCTCTCTCTCTCCCTCCCTTTCCCTCTCTCCAAAATCAATAAGCATGTCCTTGGGTGAAGAGAAAAAAATAAAAAATAAAATAAAATATCTGTCCCTGGACATAGGTATGTTCTTCTTGCTCAGGGTCTTCTTGTTGCAAGTGTTAATCTATTATTTCTTCCCTAAAGGACAGTTATAAAAGTCCCTTGTATTATACAATAGCCATTTCCATATAATATAAAATAATCTCTTCTCCTGGTCTTCTGGCTACATCAAACATTAGACCTATCATATGTCAATGGTCAAGTAAGGTAGAGTTTTTAAAAACAATTTTATTAAGGCATTATTAACATAAAAATGCAAGTGTTTAGTGTATACAATTTGATAAGTTTGGGCATATGTATAGACCCATGAAACCATCACCATAATCAAGGCCAGAGAAATATCCATCACCTCCCAAACCTTCCTGTGTCCCCTTGTTGTTGTTTTTTCTGAGTTTTGTGTTGTTATAATCGTCGTCGGCAGCCGTCCGTCTCGAGAGACGATGGTGTAGCTTCTTAAGAGTCTCTGCACCGCCGAGAATGGCTGTGCAGTCCGACTCGTGAGTGACACGGTATCTGTCTCCTCCCGTGTTAAATCGACATCTTGCGATGACGCTGGAGTGTCCTCTCCAGTGAAGCTGAAGCTACAGAGCCTGGGCAGGGTGATATGGAGGGTCTGCTGTTGCCCATGCAGCAGACACCCCCTCTCTTCGCAGCTGAAGGATCCAAGGGAAAGACGGAGTCAATACAGCTTGGCTTCAGGTGCGCCGCAGGAGTTGCCGGTGTTGACTACAACGTCAAACCGCCTTAGGGACTCCGGCTCCAGATTTTCTGTCAGGGTTTACTCCCTTAGCCTTTCCCCTGAAGAGGTATGCCGCAAGGCAGCGGAGGTTTTTTGGAATCAGAGTTTTCCTTCTCTGATGTGTTGTTATAATAAATATTAACATATGATATATCCTCTTAAAACTTTAAGTGCACAATACAATATTGTTGACTATGTCACTATGCTATACAGCAAATCCTTAGAACTTACTTATTTTGCATAACTGAAATTGTAGACCAATTAAACAACTCTTCCTTTTCCTGTCTCCCAGCCCCTGGTAATCACCATCCTATTCCCTGCTTCTATGAGTTTGACATTTAGGTCTTGCATAAGTCAAATCATCCAGTATTTAACCATCCTGTAACTGGTTTATTTTACTTAGCATAATTGCTGCCCAGCAGTAAAAACAACTATTTATTGACACAAATCACAAATATAGTTAAACCTAAAAAATTATGCTATTGAGTAAAATAAGCCAGACACAAAGGGGTATATACTGTATGATACACTTTATGTAAAATTAAAGACAAAGCAAAATTACCCTATGGTAATAGAAATCAAGATAGTGGCTATCTTGGGTTTGGGAGAATTAACTAGAAAGCTACAGAAGAGAATTTTTTGTAGTGATAATAATATTCTACATATTCTACATTTTTTTTTTTTTGGATTTCATCAATTATTTCTCAGACAAATATTCTACATCTTTATTTGGAAGATGGTTACATGCCTGTGCGCACTTGTCAAAAATTGTAGAACTATACACTTAATATTTGAGCATTTTCTGAATCCAGAATACTGGTAATAAAAATTGTATGACCTCTGAACAAAGAATATTACTGTGAAGATGCAAAAATAATAATTGCTCAATAAGAAATAGTGAAATCCAAATTTAATCTGAATCATTCTCTACATGCCACCTGTTTCTAATAGATTCCCAAAGCAGAGAGAATGAAAGAAGAAAACATAGGCATGAGAATATTTTCAGTTTCTTTTAAGTCATGAGTACAACTAGAATCTAAATCAAAACAGCAAAGGCATAAAAAATAAAATTAATAACAGTAGGGAATTCAGAAATACTGGTGAATTTGAAGCAGGTGCTCCCATAAATAGTCACCCATGCTAAATGTGAATTTCGCACCTTGCATGTGATTCTGGAAAACATGTACACATCTGGCTTCCTGCTTATTGGGCATGAGATTAAAAATTTTAGTCCAGATATATAAATCAATGCACTTAAATCTAAAAGATTAATAGTTAGAGCTCAGAGCTCACATTGGCCCCTTGGCTCTCTCTTGTGATGAACTAAAGTGGAAGGTTTGACTTAACTTTCAGAGGACTTTAGAAGTCTTAGATGTAATAGACTTAAATAATTCTCCTAGTGTTATTTTGTCAAGTTTAGGAAAGTCAGCCAAATTAAGCTCTGAGGTACATCTGGGACTGATGTAGTTTTGCTCAGATACATGCAGGGATTGTGCACATAAATTAGTGATTTAATCATGACAATGTTACTACACAGACACACAGACTCTGAATAGCTCTCCAGTTACATAGTTCCAAAACTATTCATTTAAAGTTTTCAGAAACAAAAATTATGTCAAAACACATTGTAAAGGCTTAGTAAAATCTTATTAGATGGTACAATTTAATAGTCCTGATTAAATAAAAACAGAAACAAAATAAACCAATGCAAATACTCTATATTAACAGTTACAGAAAAACATGTACTAAGTGATATACTACTTGATGGGTTAGAAAGAAATGGATGATCGTATCCAAAAGTTGCCCATTAATGAACAGATGTCAATCTGGAAGGGATTTCTCAAGGTGATTTACAAGGATTAGACTTTGATCCTGTTCTATTCAACTGTTAATACAATTTGGGCAAGCATCCTAGATATCAATACCATGAAATGTATGGCTCAATGTTGAAATTTAAATCACTTCCTGTCACATTTCTACATAACAAATCATTCCTTTATCAGATATCTATTACTGCATAATAAACTATTAAAATTTTCTAGCTCAGAAGTATAATAACTTAATTTGTTCATGATATTGTTGGTTACCAATGTGAGCTAGGCTCAGCTGGGTTATTTTTATTTTGACCCTTCCTAGGGACACTTGTCCAGCTCTGGTCAGTTGGGATAAGGGGACTCATCTGGACAGCAGATCCTTGATCCTCATGATATCCCCACCCAGTAGGCCTGCCTAGGCTTACTCATATGGCAGCAGCATGTTAAAAAAGGATAAAAGGAAGTGGCAAAGCCTACTAAGACCCTTAGTCAGAAGTCATGCAATGTACTTCCACATTATTTTGTTGCTTAAACAAGTCATTAAGCCAGCCCAGATTCAAAAGGTAAGGAAATGGATTCCACTTGTCAAAGGGAGGAACTACAAAGAATTTGGGGTCATTTTAAAGGTAGTACAGTCCTCTCCCCCAGCACAATTATTTAGATTCTTCTTATGAAAGACACACTTATCTCCTAAGACCACCGAAAGACAACCAACTTTCTAAGGAAAATAACAAAGAGCCCTAGTTTTGGAGCATTTGCTTATTTCTGTGGTATAAATATGACCAGCATGCATAATTCTGAGCTACTAATATGATACCACAGAGTATAAGCTGGGAAATGATGCACACAGTTGGCATGGGAAGCTGGTATGAGCTAGCCCCAACACAGCACTGCCAAAGAGTCTCATTCAATTATGGCATCACATACAGGGACGATGTATCGAAATCTGCATCTAAGCCAGATGTAGATAGGGCTTCTTGAGTATGGCTTCTCTTGATGTATAGGCCTCTAAAAAGGTACATTATCTGCTTCCCATATTTCCAATGCATGATTTTGAGATAATGACAAGATAACTAGAGTAGTCAGTGTCATTCAAAAAGAAGAGGAACAAACATCACATGGGAGACACTGGTACTTAGCAATTTACATGGAGTACATGTTGTCAGGTTTCCTGATCCCAGGAGCTGGCAAGAGCCCTTGACTAGAGTTCTGATCTGCTTAATGAGAATAACTCTTTAGTCTATTGCTATCCTTAAGTCTTGACATTCCTCTTTGAGTGTTTGAATAGGCCCGCTAGGATTTTTGCTTTGCCTCTGAGAGGCTTTCCTTTACCGAAAGAAGTGCCACACATTTTCCAATTGAGTAGCTTTCTCATCTAGCTTCTTACTTGGTGCAAATTGGGGACCCAGAAGTTTGTCTTCATTTTGTACAGTCTATGCTACTTACAGATCGGGGTGTCATAATTCCCTAAAAATTATTTTGGCCTTTCTATGTATGAGATTATAGTCGACTCCATACAACAACAATAACAACAAAATCCCACAATTCTTTATGTGACCTCTTTTTTAGAGCTATTTTGGAGTTAGGTTTCTTTGTGATCATGCTGTTAAATTTTCTAAAAGCCTTTTTGTCTAGATAAGAGGGTTTATCATCTTAAGTCTTTCCAAGATCTTACAAAGTGTCTTACAACTAAACTATTGGTTTTATATTTATTATGAAACTTTCTTTTTAATTTGAGAATTTTTGTCTGCTGGAGAGATGAAAGATGAGACAGCCTATCGAGTCCTGTATTTGCTATCAACTGCTGGCAAATTGAATATCTCCTTCTTTAGTTCATCTCTCTTGTCTCATACACCATTACATGCAGTTTTGAAAGAAGCATGTGTGTAAATCTTCTTAACCATATCCAGAAGTTTATTAGTATAGTATAGTAAGTCCCAAATAGGAACTGGTTTTCAAAGGATGAATAGAAGTTGGTTAAGATAAGCACAAGGGGTTCATGCTGGAATCTTCATGTAGTTCAAAATCATTTTAGTTTGGATTGGTAGAAGGTACAGTTTAGTTGAGACTAAATGTTCAAATTTGTACTACATCTTGAAAGTAACGAGGGCAGGCAGAGGGAATGGAAAGGTTTTAACAGAGAAAGACATAATCAGACTTGCAATTAGAATGTTCATGTTTCCTTATACACATGTGCAAAGAGTTAAGTTTTCTAGCCATGAAATACCCTAAAATTGAGATTTTTACATTGCACAGTATAATTCTTAATTGGTCTCTAACATAGGATCAATTTAAACTTCCATCATCATTTCTTTATTGGACTTATTAAGCTTGGCCTATTTTATGGGTAAAAATAGTATCTCACTGTTGCTTTGCCATTTCTCTGATTAACTAATGAAGTTCAGTATCTATTCCCATTGTTCAATATGGTTTCCTCAACTATGAATTACCTGGTTATAACTTGTATGCATTTTTCTACTGGTTTTAAGCATTGTTTTGTATTTTTAATTATTAATTACAAATTAATTATTTACATACTCAGATTTGTTTCCAATATAACACTTATTTTTAACAGTATTCATAATATTTTGTTATATACTTTTTAATGTTATCTCAAAGTTTCTGAGGATTAGGAGTCTGTGGGCAGCTTGTCTGTGTTGTTCTGGCTTAGGATCTATCATGACATCACAGTCAAGCTGTTGGCCAGGACTCCAGTCTTCTGAGTTCAAGTGGGGCTGAAGAATGTGCTTCTGCACTTACGCACGTGGCTATGGGAAGGTCTCAGTTCCTTCCTGGCTTTGACTGGAAATCTCAGTTCCTTGCCACATGGCTCTCTTCAGTCGTTTCCTTAGATTCCCTCATGATATATCATTTGGCTTCTCCCAGAGAAAGTGATTCAAGACACATTCAGCCAAGGATTGAGCTGCAATCTTTTAAAATCTAATTTTAAAATGGAATAATGTCACTTCTATATTCTATTGGTTGCACAAACCATCCATTGTAGAATATGGCATGAAGCTACACAAGGATGTGAATGCAAGAATCATTGGGGGCCATCTGGTAATCTGTCTACCACAGATGACAAATGAATTAGGTCTGAAGAACTCAGTGATTTATTAATTTAATTTTTTTCATGAACACAGAATCAATCAAAGTAGTGGCTCCCAGGGGATATTTGGCAATCTCTGGAGATACTTTTGATTGTCACACTATGGACAGAAGGAGACACTATTGATATCTAGTGGGTAGATGCCACTAGATATAATAAATATCTTTTGCTAAATATACAGAATACCCCCTCATGATAAATCATTATCCAACACAGAATCCAATAGTTTTAATGTTAGGGAGTCCTAACCTAGAGAAATTCTAAATAAGCAGAAAATATCTTGGCTACTAAATAGATTTTTCAGCTAGTTCTATTCAAAGGGTAGAAAAAATGCAAAGTAATTTCTAACCACATACACACACCTGCAGTTGATTACATCAAACTGAAGATTTATAACCCATAGAATATATTATCTATTAAAATAAATTTTGGGAGCATTTAAGGATGGTAGCTAGCAAATAGCTATTAATGTTAATTGGGCCAGTTTTCTGTGGTCACAGAAGTCATTGAAAAGTTATGAACTTGAGCAAAACATGTGAAGCTGTTTCTTTCATTTTTCCCAAAGATGATTTTTTTTGAGTTTCTCTTTCTTTCTCAGTGTCATAACATTATTGGGTTAATAACTACACGTCCCAGGATTACTTAAGCTCTGTGAAGAACTGGTAGGAGACTAGATAGCTAGCCATCCAGTCTTTTCCACTCTCTCCCTTTTATTTGCCAGGGGTGGTATCCACCTAGGAATGTAATACCCACGGGGCAGCCCTCTTCTATACTCCAGTTCTCACTAGATCTCAGTAATGTGATTTCTCATCTTTGCTGATCTCAGATATTGAGGTAATGATAGATTTCTACTATTGTTAGTCACTCAGTGATTCATATTTACTGGTTCTCTAAACCCTTCAGTCTCTCTATACCTAGGCCCATCATTACTTTTTTTTTTTTTTTTTTTTAACAGAATCTCATGAGTGTGGCTTTTGCTATATTGGACACACACCTGTCCAATATAGTGTGGACAGAAAATTCCAACACTGGACCCCATACAGGTTTGGGACAAGCTTTGTGTGGTGAGAAGTAGAATGGGCACTACTGAGCAGCTGTGTGTGCACTGAAGTGGATTAGAAATGATGTCAGAGAGAACAAATCTTTATAATAAGTTTCCTGGCCACATACTTGTATCCCTATGGTACAATGAAAAATATATTTGGTCTTTGTCCCAGGTTCCTGTCACAGAGCTCCTAAAACTTCCTGGAATTTCCTAATAGAAGTGTTTTTTGTTATTCAAAATGAGTGTTATTCCTCCACACCAGAGTTTATGCTAATGAGATGCAAGGCAAGCCCACTCCAATAGTTTCAGGTTGGGGACTGGTAACCAGAAAGACCAAGCATAAGAAGGCTGAAACTTTTAGGCCTACCTTCAGGTTTCCGTGGGGAGGTGGCGGCAGGAGCTGGCATTTAAGCATCAAAGGCTAATGATTTAATCAATCATTCCTATGAAATTTCAATAAAAATTTTTTGAACAATGAGATTTGGGGAGCTTTTGAATTGGTGAACACATCAATGTACTGGGGGGGTGCTATGCCCAAAGAGGGTGTAGAAGCTCTGACCTCCCTCAACACACACATTTAGCTCTATGCATCTTTTCTTAAGTAAATATAACAAGTTCTTATAATAACTGTAATAACAACTATAGCACTTTTCTGAGTTCTGTAAGGTGTTCTAGTGAATTATTGAACCTGAGGGGAAGAGTTTAATGGAACCCTTCAATTTGTAGTATGGTGAGCAGAAGTACAGGGAGCCTCATGATCATGTTTGTGGATGGCATCTGAAGAAAGGACAGTCTTGAGAGCCTGAGCCCTTCATTTGAGGGGTCTACATTAACTCTGGGTAGTGTTTGACTTGAATTGAATTCTTGGACACCCTGCTGATGTTGGAGAATTTGAAAATAGGGTTTTGTTTGGAAAAAAAAATCCCTCAATAAGTTATACATTTTGTAAAGACAAGGACAATGTCTGATCCATACTCAGTAGTACATCATATATATAACCATGGTAGTCCCAGAACATTAGTCCATGAACACTACAACATCATTGGGAAGAAATTCTTTCTTAAATATTCTTCAATACCCTTCTGATCTATCTATCTATCTATCTATCTATCTATCTATCTATCTATCTATCTATCATCTATCTATCTACCTATCTATCTATCTATCTATCTATCTATGTATCTAAACATACACATTATTGGTTCTGTTTCTCTGGAGAACTCTGGCTAATATACCCCCTTTCTACAACACCCATTCCATTCTGGTTATTTTCTAATCACCTTTCAGATATCAGTATGAGATGAGGTCCTTTGCTTCATTCTCTAAATCAACTCAAGTTTCTTTCTCTTTTAATACTTATATCAACTTTAGCCAACCAACATTCATTCATTCAACAGATATTTATTTAATTCTTGCACTGTGCATGCTTCCAAGCACATAAAACACAGCAATGGCATGTCCTGATAATTATATATTTGCTAGTGGAATTTCCTGATTAATATCTATCTGCCCCTTTAGAGCATAAATTCATGAAAGCAAGGACTTTATTGTGCTTGGCTACCAATGTGTTGCTGAATCCTAATTCAATAGTTCAGGCATGGTTAGTGTTAACAAATGAATAAAGTTTCTGAAAGGCAGGTATTTTGTGCTGACCTCCCTCTTAACATCTTTCATAAGGATTATGTACATGCACATAGTAAGATGTTCCACAATTAAGATAAAGTTTTGTACATTTTAATGCACATGTTTTTCAAATTCTACCTTCAATTAAAACAACCTCCTAACCATTATGGGTGCAAAATAGAGTATTAGAAAATGAGCATGTAAAACTAAGTGGAAAAGTTAATTTGGGGATCAGAGTTTTCCTTTGGAATAATTTAGATAATATATATTCTAGAAGGTCAAATTCCTCTATTTAGATGAGCAACTCTTTCTGAATCAGGGTAAAAATTATTCTACCTTATAAGATGCTGTAAGTCTTACATTCCACAAGAAAGATGGAAAAGAATCCAAGAGTCATAGAAACTGCTATTATCTGGGCACCTCGGGCATTAGTTCTCACAATCCCTCCAGGAGGCTGGTATTTATCATTAGCTCATTTTAAGAGATGAGAAAACAGAGGCTTAGAATGTTGCATAAACTGCCCTACCCCTGTCCTTAGAGCCATCTAGTAATAAAGTTGGGAGTTAAAAACCAAGCCTATTGGATGAAGGTAAGACCCACCCCAGTCAACACAATGGGGGATGATGCACCATTGCAACTTTATCCAAATTGCCCTTTTTGGGTCAGGATCATCTAGATCCTCTAGAGAAAAGTGGTATAGGAGGACTTTCCCTGGATGAAGAGAGAATCAGATCCATTTATATACATACTGCTTCAAAATATATATTCATAGTATAAAGTAGGGTATAAAATTTAAAAATGTGTAAAAATGAACCTGCTCTCTTCTTAGTCTTTGTATCTGGTTGACCAATCCTGTGACTGGGATAATATGACAGAGTAATCCCTGCCCTTTCTTGTTAATACCCTCCCTCCACCAACATTTCCTATCAAGGACCTTCCTTAGCTTCCAATGTAGCAGAGAGGACTCCTTTTTCCTTACCACTAGAGTATATATTTGTTGAATTGTTGAACTGAATATGCAGGAAACATTAATTGGAAATCATCACTCTTCTGGGAACAAAGGAAGAAATCTTATGACAAAAGAAACTTGTCTAGATATTCAGACCCCACCTCTCAAAATGTTGACAATCAACTAAAACCAAAAACACAACCATGGCAACGCATTAGTTATTTGTTTAATCAGGCCAAAAGACAACAACGTACCCATATTACATATCAGAATATAAAGGTGACATAAGCAATCAAAAAAGAGAGAAAGTAAGAGGCCAAAGAAGAAACTCTCAGCTTGTAGGTACTGAAATATTTCATGAGAACGACATTCCAAAGTGGTTGTAGGGCTGGATGGGGAGCTTGTAGAGGCATGTTGCACAGTCTAAGAGAGACTCTTTGAAGGTTTGTACTCACTCATTTTCTGGAGATTTATGTGGTCATTTCAGATTCTGTCTTTCCAGGTCCACATCTAAAACATGGATCTATAGTTTTCTTAAGAAAAAGCATAGACATTGTAATATTAAGAGCTGGGTGCCTGTTGGGTATAGTTCACTCCTTTTTATGATGAGACTGCTTTGGTAAGTATAATGTAAGAGCACAGGATTAATTCCTGATTATTGACAGTTGAATTCTGGAACCTGAAAACAATATCATATTTATTCTATGTAGTTTGTGCCTTCCTTCTTTCCTTCCTTTTTTCTTTCTTCTTTTGTCTTTCCCCCCTTCCTCTTTTTCTTTCTTTCCCCTTATATTTAACAAATATTTGTCGATGTGTTACCCTGGCTGGTTTGGCTCAGTGGATTGAGCGTCGGCCTGCGAGCTAAGTGTCGCTGGTTCGATCTTCCAGTCAGGGCACATCAGAGAAGGAAAACTCTGACTCCAAAAAACCTCCGCTGCCTTGCGGCATACCTCTTCAGGGGAAAGGCTAAGGGAGTAAACCCCGACAGAAAATCTGGAGCCGGAGTCCCTAAGGCGGTTCGACGTTGTAGTCAACACCGGCAACTCCTGCGGCGCACCTGAAGCCAAGCTGTATTGACTCCATCTTTCCCTTGGACCCTTCAGCTGCGAAGAGAGGGGGGGTCTGCTGCATGGGCAACAGCAGACCCTCCATATCACCCTGCCCAGGCTCTGTAGCTTCAGCTTCACTGGAGAGGACACTCCAGCGTCATCGCAAGATGTCGATTCAACACGGGAGGAGACAGATACCGTGTCACTCCCAAGTCGGACTGCACAACCATTCTCGGCGGTGCAGATGGACTCTTCAGAAGCTACACCATCGTCTCTCGAGACGGACGGCTGCCGAACGATGTCGATGTGTATTCTCCTGGGTACTGCTTTCAGAGTTGGGAATGCATTGTGAGCAAGACAGACACAGTCCCTGATGTTATAGAACTTAATTAGAATGAGAGGAAGGATTATGTGAAGGGTATCTTTGAAGCTCCTATATGCTCTTTTGTGTAGAAATCATCCAGGGCTTGCAGTGAAAATATATTAATATTAAAATATTTCACAAATGAAAATTTGTGACAAAATCAGGGCGTCTTTGGTGGCACACTGAGACTGGCTGATTTGTAGAAACTAAGAAGACAAGACAGATTAAAGCAAAATAATTGGAAGAAGTTTTAGCAGCAAGTAGGATAGAAAAGTCCAGATGAATGGATCTTCAACTCCTGGAAAGTGCTGTAGTTCATGACAGGTGACACTCCTGCCCAGAGAAGTAGCAACGGCTGTGGAGTTGGCAGCCACAACTCATCTGGAGGTGTGGCTTATGGCAGGAGGGTGCATGGGAAGTTCAAAAACTTGAAGGAGAGATCATAGCAGCTAGAAGACAGAGAATAGTGAAATGAGGTTGTAAAAATAGCTGATAACTAGATCATACCTTACAGATCATCTTAAGAATTTTGATTTTTACCAAAAGTAAAATGAAAAATTAGGTGAATTTTAAACATGATTCTGTATGTGAAAGAGGGGGTTGATTTTTAAGTATATTTAACTAATTGTCCCAATTTTCCCCCTTTGTACCCCTCTGCCTGACACTCCACTTCTCTCAAGCAATCCCCCCACCCTTAGTGCATGTCCATGGGTCATGCATATAAGTTCTTTGGCTTCCACATTTCCTATATTATTTCTAACATCCCCTTGTCTATTTTGTTCCTACCAATTATGCTTTTTAATTCCTATACCATTTCTCCCATTGTCCCCCTTCCTCCTCCCAGCTGATAACCCTCCAAATGATCTTCATGTCTATAACTCTGTTCCTGTTCTGGTTGTTTGCTTAAGTTACTTTGTTTGTTTAGATTCAGTTGTTGATGTGAGTTTGCTGTCTTTTTAATGTTCATGGCTTTGATATTATTCTTTTTCTTAAATATGTCCCTTTTACATTTCCTGTAATAATGGCTTGGTGGTGATGAACTCCTTTAGTTTTACCTTGTCTGGGAAGCACTTCATCTGCCCTTCCATTCTAAATGATAGCTTTGCTGGATAGAGTAATATAGCCAGTCCCTTCCTGACTGCAAAGTTTCTTTTGAAAAAATCAGCTGATAGTCTTATAGGCACCTGTTTGTAGGTAACTCTCTGCTTTTCTCTTGCTGCTTTTAAGATTTTCTCTTTATCTTTAATCTTTGGCATTTTAATTATGATATATCTTGATGTGGTCCTCTTTGGGTCCAACTTGTTTGAGACTCTGTGCTTCCTGGATTTGTATGTTTATTTCCTTCACCACATTAGGAAAGTTTTCTTTCATTAGTTTTCCAAATAAGTTTTCAATTTCTTGCTCTTCCTCTTGTTCTGGCATCCCAATGATTCAGATGTTGGCATGTTTTCAGATGTCCCAAAGGTTTCTAAGCCTGTCCTTGTTTTTCTTGAATTCTTGTTTCTCCTTTTAGTTCTGGTTGAATGTTTATCTCTTTCTTATGTTTCAAATCATTGATCTGAATCCCAGCTTCCTTCCCTTCTCTGTTGGTTTCCTGTGGGTTATTCTTTATGTCACTTAGCGTAACCTTCATTTCTTCCTTTATTTCTTCCTTCCTTCCTTTATTTATTTATTTATTCATTTGCTGTACTCAATTTGTTCTCTGAGAATTCTGATAACCAGTGTTTTGAACTCTGCATCTAACATGTTGGCTATCTCTGTTTCACTTAGTTCTATTTCTGGGGGTTTGTTCTATTTCTTCACTGGGTCATATTTCTTTGTCTCCTCAGTTTAGCATCCTCCCTGTGAATATTTCTGTGTATTAGGTAAAGGTGCTTTTACTCCCTGTCTTAGTAGTGTGGCCTATGTAGAAAAGGCACCAATAAATTGTGTAGGGCAGAGCCTTAGGTAATTTCCAAGGTGTGGCAAGCCACTTCACTGCTTTGTGGCTACCTGGCTTCTGGCAGCTTGCTTGGCACTCACCCCATTTCCAGTCACTTCACCCACTTCCCTTGTGTGACTGGTGCCCTTCCAGCCTTGGTAATGAATCCCAGAGTAGGTGGGTTTGCATACAGTCTAAGACTATCCTGGTCCTTTAAGTGGCTAAAATCTGGCAGTTTCTTCCACCTCCCCAATCCCCACTAATTTTTACTTTTAGAGGCAACAGGGTTCTATATTCTCGGTGCTGGAACCCTGGGCTGTGCAGAATGGCCTGAAGTTGGGATAATTCACTCCCAGGTTATCCCTTCCACCCATTCCTCCACCACCACTGCCACTGCCACCTTTGTTCCTGTGACACTGGCCCTCCTACCCACCTGGATGAATGTGTCTTCTTTAAATCTTTGGTTGTCAGACTTCCATACAGCTCAATTTTCTGATGATTCTGGGTATTATTAGTTTTGAGATCTGGTTGTAATTCTCTCTATGGTTGCATGAGGAGATGAAGCATGTCTACTTAAGCCTTCATCTTGACCTGAAGAGAGAAAGTTTTGTACATTCCAAGTCTACTTTGGTGGCAGTGTAAGGTGGTCATCTAGGCAAGAGAAGATAGTAGCTTGGAACAAGATGTTAGCCCTAGATGGGAAGAGAATGGCCATCTTTGATGAATGTTAAGAAGATAAAATCCACAGACTTGTAGCTGGCTGAATTTGATAGGAGGTTGTAAAGGATGATTTGTGGTTTATGGGTGAGACTTATCCTTTTCTAAGATAGTTAACACTGAATGTAAAGTCAACTTGGGAAGAGAAGGAGATAATAAACTTAATTTTGAAACTACCAAATTTGAGGTGGCTTAGTGATATTCAAATGGAGACATCAGGGAGGCAGTTGGATGTAGGCGCTGGGTCATTCTTGAACTAGCAGAAAAGATGAAAAATATTAGCCAAGGGTCATAATGCTGGAAGAGTGTGAGGATTAGACTAAGATGTTAGTACATGAAATTGTGGAAAGAGAATACACAGTACAGTCAAATAACCTGGGATGTAAGGTTCAGATTCTGTATAAATTCATATCGTTATTATTATTAGGAAGACTAGAAGCAGCTATTGGAAAGAAACAAGTCATTAAACTTTTCTCTCAAACTTGAAATATATGGCCTTTGATAAAAACAACCAACAAACCATCACCTGGGAGAGGAGCAACCTAGACAGCAGGTAAAATGCAATGGAAGGGCCTGCAGACTCTCTTTATGGAGAGGACACGCAGTTTTGGAGTCAGTGGTGGTTCCACAATGCCTGATAGTTGTAGCTTAAATTAATTATAGTCAAACAGGCATATTCTAGGTGAGAGAAGAATAAAGTTGGGGAAGGGACTGAGTTAGGCAGAAGAGGTAGAAGAAGGCAACAGAGCAAGATTCATTCTCCTTCCCTGTCTTCTCAGTGGTCCATTGGAAAGAAGCCAATGCCCCCTGAAAGTGTCCCCTTTTCTCTCCTGGGGGGGACAGAAGCCGTTCTGAGGACTGAGGATCTCAAGGTGCTGAAGGAAAATAATTAAATATCATGGAAAGGATGGGAGGTAACACACAGGGTTATACATGGACAGCACTGTTATTTACTTTCTTTTCCATATGAGAAACAGAAGAGAAAAATTTAAGAAAAACATATGTAAGTAAATATAGCACATACATAGCTTTTTAAAGACAACATGAGTGTCAGGGATTATCACTTGATGCACTAGTGTGTCTAAGATCATGGAGTGAATGGAGGTTGTAAGGAGTAAATAATATATAAAATTGCACATGACTTGTGTTCATATACCAGCCTTGTCTGGCTCATAATTTTGTCCCCATTCTGGTAGAGGCATAGATTCTGAAACACAGTAAATATTTAATTAAGATATTTGAAAAAAATGAACAAAAATTTGGTCTCTTGGGAAAGCATGGTTAAGTCTTTCTGAAAGTCAGTTTCCTCATTTCTATTTTCCTAGTTAACAATTTCTACCTAATAAGCTATTCTCAGTATTAAGTGAGATAGGAGACACGGACTTGGTATTCAGATGTCAGCAAATCTTCATTGGGATCGAAATTTGAATATGTGAATGGAATCTTTTCCTTAGCCTGTTCAGTCATTATTCAAAGGTTTCTTGCTATCTTACACTCACACTTCATTTTAAGCCAAGCCTTGTACATAAACACCAAGGATTTTTTTATAGGGTTGACCTATCATATTCACACACACACATGCACTCTTTGAGGTAATCTTGAGGCAAGCTTTTGCTGATTATATTTCACCTTTTCATGCTGTTGTCCCAGAAGACGTTGACGTCATCTAGAGACATAGTAGCGCCGTCTGTCTTCAGAGGTTCAATTCATTCTGCCATCCGGAAACTCTGTCCACAAGGCGGCCAGTGTTAGAAATTCAGCCTGTGACATGCAGGACATGGTGGAGTGCAAACATTGGTCAGTGCTTCCTCTCCCAGCCACAGAGGAAAGCCACACTGATTGGTATTCAGGAAAGGGACCTCCTGTTTCGAAGGATTCCTTCATGCTGTTCAGCAATGCTGTTTAGGGTGGATTTTGCCATTTGAACTGCAAAGCTTAAACACACATATTAACTACCTGAAGCTGCAAATAGCAGCATAGTACATTAAAAAAATAATGAATATTTTAACCAGCCTTTGCCCAACCAAGAAAAATATTATGTAGAAACGAGGCTGATTTTAGAAAAATGCCCAAGGAAACATAAAAAAAAAGTTGGGTTTCCTTTCAAAGTTTGTTTTTGCTAAACATTCATAGTTTTGCTTTTTCCAATCCAATTTTATTATAAAAAAAGGTCTCCCACATGTGTACCTGGCATTTCTTTCAAAATAATCAGTAATACACAAAACCTTTGGAAACAGTGGGTGACTTCTTAAATGTAACAGGAAGAAAGGGAAAAACATATTATAGAAAAGGCACATATGTTTGTAGTTCCTTTAGTTACAAGCAGATTTTTGTCCCCATTATGGTGAGTAATTACATTTTAATTTTGCTCTTTCGGAGAATTCAAATTTAACTGATTCTTCACTGCAGATTTTCCTCCCATGGAATCACTGAAGGTGCCACATGACTTGTGGCCATTGGAAGACTTTGATGTTCTGGAGCTGTAGCTCTGAGTGAAGGCAGTGGACAGATATTCTGCCATCTGTTGAATAGCTTCCCTGGCATTCATATCTGTCCTTGGTGAAGATCAAAGTTAAATTATCAAAATATGCTCTTCAAGAATTCATAATCTTTATCAGCAAAATAAGAATTTCAGATTGAACCATAATACAAAATGCTTTTAAAACCATTTTTTGGCTCTTTTTTTCAACACTTACATTATCTCATAACTTCTCATAAGAAATTGGTTTTAGTATTAACCCATTTTCCAGTTGAGGAAACTGAGACCACAGAGATTAAAAACTGACTAAGTGGTTAGGGCAAGATTCAAATATCTGCTGTCCTAGTCCTTTTTCTTTCATGATGTACTGTAAGTTAAATTTAGTGCAAAATTGGCTGAAATGACTTTCATGGCTTGCTGTTAAACCAGTATCATTCAAGGGTTTTGTTTGTTTGTTTGTTTGCTTGTTGATTATTTTGTCTAATTTGTGAACTATACATAATAATGTAGTAATAATAGTGAAATATGTGTCAGCATACCTAGATTCTAGTCAGAGCTTAGCTCCTGGCTCTAAATGATTTTGGATATTGCAGAAACTCCATTTCCCTCCTATAAAACAGACACAATGATAGCATCTGTATCCACTTCAGGGTTTTGTCCTCTAAATCCCCTGTGGTAATAGATTTACAGTGCTATTGCTGATGTTCCCCTGGTAAGGAAGAAAAATGCACCAAACTAAAATTCATACTGTTCAAGTTTAACATTTGAATGTTAAACCTTTTTTTTTTTTTGCCATGGATGATATTGAACCTATTGGGGAAAGAAAAAAATGTAAACTTATTAATAAATTTTTATGAAAACTTTTGTTCACATCAAGAATTACTGTTAAGAATATGTTGTAATGTATATTTGGAACAATAAAAAACAATATCTGACCACCAAAGTTTCTTTAATATCAGGATGTAGGAACATCTATAATAATAATCCAATGAAATTAACTTTCGACTGCCAACACATTCTTCATGCCACTCTTTAGCTTAATATTTGTCTAAACAAATACATAAATCAGTGAATATATAAGGTAATTTTAGAGCATGATATAAAAGCATAGAAAATGGTCAGGCTTCTGAGAGATGACTTTGAGGAGCTATGTAATTATGGGAACAACTATAGGCAGAGGGAACATTGAATACAAATGCCATGAGATGACGATTACTTGAAATGTTGAGAAACAGAAACTAGATAAAACAAGCAAGGTGGAGGTGACACAGATGAGGCTAAAGAGATAGAAGAAGACCATGTAGTATATGCCTTTGTATTGTAGAAAGGAGATATAGATTTTGTTCTAAGTATGATGATATAGCAGTGGTTCTTAAACTTTCATGTCCATCAGAATCACCTGGATTATTTGCTGGACATGTATTACTAGGACTCTATTACTAAATAGAGCATAAGAATTTGATTTCTAACAAGTGGTGCTGACACTGCTAGTGTAGGGACAACATTGTGAGAACCATTGCTTTAGTATTTATCTATTATTTGTGCCTGCCCACAGTAGATTTCACCACAATTTTATAACTGAATTTGATTTTCTGGTGGGAAAAATTCCTTCTATTCTTTTAGTCCAACCAAAGTATTTCATTCCCTTGGGCACAGAACACCATTCAATGATGGACATATGACTCAGCAGTCAATTGAAACTCAATCCAGATGGTATTGGGAAGCGAAAGTTCTCAGGCTATGGATGAGAAGCTAAGAGGCAATATAAGGAAAATCTCCCTAAGGGCTAAGCAAATATAGAGGAGCAGTGAGCAGAGAGGTGGTGAGGCCCTGAGCTCTGATACTCTGCTGAGTTCCTGTATCCAGCCATGCCTAAGTCAACTCTATTTCTTTGCTTTTGTTACATGACTCATTTTCCCATTTTGTGCTATAAGAAATACCTCTTTGTTTTCTGTGTCTTACAAACAAAAAATTAAATATCAATAAAAAAGCTATTATAAATACAGTAGTTTTCAAAATTTTTGAATGTATCTTGGTTCATCACAGGGAACCAGATTAGGAAGTTTAGCTTGCTCAGTACTACTCTGAACATTTATGATATAAATAACCTTTGTACAGCCAAACTGGACATGTTTTAAAATAGAAAATTCAAGTAAATAGGAGAACATGATATTTAGCTAAATGAACAAAATGATGTAAAAGTGTACTAAACAGGACTTGGTGGCACTGCATCCTTACCAACAGCACTGTCACCCCATGGCTTCCATAATCTGACCCTAAGCAAAATTTGTCATTGTATTCCCCTTTCCTTCACAAGTTGATGCATGTTTTTATTATTTTTTAAATTTTTTACCTTTTGATCCCTTTCACTATGTTTTTTATTATAATTATATGTGACAGCTTCTGATCATTCAGTTTTAGTTTAGTTGTGATCTAAGGCTGATGTGATTTCTTCAATAGCCTTCCTTGACAGTTTTATTTCAAGTAGCATCTTCTTACTCAAGTCCACCTCTATCAAATCATTCAATTATTTTCTGAGAATTTATCATCTTCTAAGATCATCTTGTTTATTTGATTATTATATATGCTTATAACAGAACATAAGCTATGTGAAAGTAGTGGTGTCTCCGGTCTTACTAATCAGTATCTCTCTGTCATCCAATTGATAAATGAATTAGTTGCCTATTTTATAGAACAGAAAAATAAATGAATTAATTACACATTTTTGCCTTCCCTTAAATAGAGCCTTTAAAAAATAAACTATATATTTTTAGAGCAGTTTTAGGTTCACAGAAAATTGAGAGGAAGGTATAGATTTTCCATCTGCTCCCTGCCCCTACACATGCAGAGCCTCCCCTATTAACAGCATCCTGCACAAGAGCATATAGTTGTTATAATCAATGGACCTACACTAACACATTGTTATCACCCAATGCCCATAGTTGACATTAGGATTCATTATTGGTGCTGTACGTTCTAAGGGTTTGGACTAATGACATGTATGCATCATTATAATATCATGTGAAATATTTTCACTGACCTAATAATCTTTTGTGATCCTTCTATTCACCCTCCCCTCACCACACACTGATCTTTTTTAATGTCTCCATAGCTTTAAGTGTCACATAGCTGAACCATACACTATGTAGCCTTTTCAGATTGGCTTCTTTCACTTAGTAATGTGCATTTAATATCCATGTCCTCTTATGGTTTGATAGCTCATTTATTTTTATGCTAAATAATATTCCATTGTGTTAAAGTTTATTTAGAACTTCTTCATTGTTTCCCACTCTTTAGTCACTCAGGTGAGTGAAAAAGAGGGGACTGTTTGTAAGACAGTTGTTAGTGACCCAGTGGCCATATGTGGATCAAAGATGTTGTTAGTGACCCAATGGCCATATGTGGATCAAAGAGTTTTTCTGCAGTGGTGAAGGATTTATGCCAATGTGTCTATGCTTCCCCTCTTGTTTGGCCTCATGACCACTTCAGCATGGGCTAGTGGGACAGAGTGTGGGCATTGGCCAACCTCAATCATTTTGGAAAGGAAGCTGGTTTTTGGTGGCAGTGGTAAATCTGTTTTTAGACATGTTATTTCTAAGATGACAGCAGGATGCTGAGCAGGAGGTCTACATGTGTGGAATTGTATGTAATTAGAAATATGGCACCGAAGAGAGAGATCATAATTGGTCCTAAATATTGTGAGTCATGAGCCTAAGCATCTTAAAGAAAAAGAGTAGATGAATGCAAATCACAGGTTGGTGGTCATTTCTGAGGAGAGGCAAAAGCAGATGTAGTCAGGGAGGACCACTGAGGGGTGATCTTAAGAGTTATTGGGAGAGGAGTATAAGGGAACTAAATGGTAATAAAGAAAATAGAATAAAAAAGATTTTTAAAGTTACTTGTATTCTGGGTGGTAGATATATTTTCTATTATTTTCAAAAATCATATTCTAGCTATATATTATATAATACACAGATAATTATATTTATATATTGATATATATCATATTTCATAATAAAAAGTAAAAAAGAGTGTATGAATTGTCTTTCTAAACAAAAATACACAGTACCAAAAAGTGAAATTTTAGTAGTTCAAATATATTTTTTAATTTCATAAGATGTGATTACTTGAGGCACTTAGTTGGGAGAATTTAGGTGAGCACAATATTTTTCATCGTTTCTAGCTATTTTAGGAACACTCTT
Source organism: Furipterus horrens (assembly GCF_987537825.1). Classification (NCBI taxonomy): domain Eukaryota; kingdom Metazoa; phylum Chordata; class Mammalia; order Chiroptera; family Furipteridae; genus Furipterus; species Furipterus horrens. The sequence continues at coordinate 83,858,897 of NW_028327178.1, read as the reverse complement.
TTAGTTGTGGATGAATGGATAATGATATTTTTCCTAATTCTTTTTACTCTTGTATAAACAAATATGACTCTTTGAGATTCCTTTCTCTTCACACTAATGCCTGCTCTTCTACAAAAGATGATTTCTAAACACCTAATGCATAAAGAATGAAAGACTCATCTTTAAATCAGCAGCCATATTAATAAATACACTATTTAAAGCACAACATATGGATCAATTACTTATTGCCATAATAATGCTGTATAGCAGATCACTTTAAAACTTATTGGCTTAAACTATAAGCATATTTATATCATCCATTGTTAGGGTAGCAGGGAGATTCTTGTAATCCGAATGGGTCTATTCCTATGCCTGCAGGTCTGCTGTCGATGAGGTAGGAGGCTCTGCTAATATCAGCTATTTTCTCCCCTAGCTAAGAGCATTGACTGTAGGCCTGCCGAGGAGGAACTCCACTGGGAAAACTGGAGCGATTCTGCTCTGCCTTACTTGTCTTATCCTCTAGCAAGCTAATCTGAGCATTTCCTCATGGTAAAGGTTGAAGAAGAAAATAACAAGAAAATGCAGTCAAGGACTTTTCTGGAGTTCTGGTATATTTTTACGACCTCCGTTGATGCTATGTTTGCTGACTATTGGCCAAAGCAAGAATTAGGGATAGAACAGAACCCTGGCCACAGTGGGAGGACACTGCACATTACAGAGCAAACGGCATGGATAAAGGAGAGGGTAAAGAATGAGGCTACTAATGCCACCGTGTGGTCTAACTTTCTCCCTAGGACCTTCCTGGTCCTCTCTGTGATTTCCTGCCTATCCAAATCCTACATCTCAGCCTTCCTCTGAGGCTCAGTTTATGTGATCGTTGCTCTAGAGGTGATCATTCCAGCCTCCTTGACCACCCAAGACCTTAACCCACTCATTATTAACTTCCACCATCTCTACGTTGCATCTATATTCTTTAATGTTATTTCATAACTGGCTGTCTAATCAGACAGTGAGGTATTAAGGAAGGGAATTTGTCTTATAATCTTACAGAGTCTGATAGAAGTTGGAAAGAAATTGGTCCTTCATTAGTAGTTTTGATTCTTTGTTCATTGATTTGTTTTTTGCAAATCTACTCATTTGTAAATTTTTTAGGTCTTTTTCTGGAATTCTAGTATATTGACATTTATTCTTATTGATAATTGGATATAACCCACCAATTCTTTCCCTCTCTTTTTTTTCCCTTTTATTCTCCCTCCCTTGTTTCTTCCCTCCCTTGCTTTCTTTGTTCCTACTTCCCTCTTTATTTTGTTTTTTCCTTTTTTCTTTAATTTTTTTTAATATACCTATGAATATAAGAATTTTTGACTTATTGGGGATAAGAAGGGTCAAAACCCTTTTCATCACATTTAATTAGATTTCTGACTTGCTTTCCACAATGAGTATTTTTTCTTCAGGCATATTACTTGTACATACTACCACCCCCTCCCACCCAAAAAAAGAACTGGTATCAAAACACATTAAAAAGCACAGCTTCCAAAAACATCAAAGTCTGTGTTTTTAAATTTCTTAAGTACCACTACAAAGCTACAAACCTGTCTATATTAGATATGTGAATTGTATTGATGTCAAAATATGGTTAATTGGAGTGCTGCCCTCAGTTTTGATCTCATTATCTCATTTATATATGTGTAAAATTTTGCAGTAATCCAAATCCCAACATCTGAATGATTTATGCAGAGGCCAAAGACATGTCAAGCTAGCAAATAATTTCAGGACCTTTACAGAGATGCCAGGTAAAAGCATAGAGCCAGGAAGTAGAAAAGAAGCAACACAAGTCTTGTTAGGTGAACTGTTCAAGAGGAAGGCACACTAGATGTCAAATACAACCTTTCAATTTCTCAGTGAAGTGTGTAATGAGAATTTTCAGGGTCTAGATTTTCCACCACGGAGATGATTTTAGCCTAACTCATCAGCAACACATATTTGAAAGACTAAAAGCAAAATCCACATTACATTTAACACAATTAAACTGTTGTGTTGGAATGGGAAGGGTAACTGGGAAACACACTATTTAAACCTGAGATCCATTGGGCAAGGAATATAAAAGGCATTATTATCCTCATTATACAGTTGAAGAAACTTAACTATAATAAACAAAGGGTTTATAAACAAAGGAAATGGTATAAATGATCCATGGACATGGACAACAGGGTGGGGATTGACTGTGGGAGTGAGGGGGGTGGGGCAGTGGAGAGAAACAGGGGAACAATTGGGGCAACTGTAATAGAACAACAACAAAATATATTTGAAAAAAAGAGAAAAAAAAGAGTTGAATCCCTTGTCCAAGTTCACACAACTAGCAGGTGCAAGAGACTCTAGACTCTCCTCCAGCTTTAGAATCACTTTCCTTTGCTTCCTCAACAGATGGCTGAAAGCACAACCTTCCATATATGTAAAACATCACAGATTAACTGAAAAAGGACTTCCTGACAGGCAGCAGGAGTCTGCTGGAGAGAAAGTACAGAGCGCTATCCTTGGTTTTTAAAATTTTTGTGATCCAGTTTAATTGGGATTGCAACCTGTTACTATTTCTTGAGACAGGTAAGGAGAACAAAATGAAGGTAATGAACATGGAAGAAAATTTTGGTTCAATTCTAAGCAAACCTTCTTTTTAAAGAATGCATATTCTTCACTGTTCTCTCATCTAAAAACCATGGTAACATTTAGCTTGGTGTCTCATGACAGGGCATCTTTTTTCCTTTTTTTTTTTGGAATACACTGCTCCCTTTCTGAATGTCCTGATATACCTGGAACATTCTCTCACATAAGATCAGCCAGGTTGGCCTGTCTGCTCTTGGCCCTACTGTTCTCATAAGAAAGGAGAGAAAGGGGGCTCGTTGCCTGCACTGTGCGAAAGTGGGAGTAAGTAAGGTTAAGGCCGGTGTGGCAGGTATTGTCCTGAGGCATGAATGGATAATCACTCTTGTCAGGGCAAATAGACTCTGTCACAGGAATTTGGTGGTTTTCTAGAGGAAATGAGGTTTCCCTGTGGGCTGCCAAGCCCAAATGAGCTCCTTACAGCACCTGCAGATCTGAGCATCAAGCAATTATTCCACTATCTTGCCTAAAAACAAAGACTGTGCTACCCTTTGACGACCTCTGACCTTTTCCAGCTAACATAAACTAATTATATTTGCAGCAGGAGGGGAGGGAAGCTCTCCGAGTCCTTCGTGGGAGTTGTCCTTCATGCTTTGTTCCTTGTTGTCAGTTCTGGCAATCCAAAAAATGACTGCCCTGCAATCAAGGGAGCTGTTAGATGAAGCACTAGAAGAGATACAGGGAAACCCTTATGACAAATAAAGATCACTGCCCAGGATTTAGCAATGGGCTTGAGTGGCCTACACTGTCCATTTAACGGTGGTACAAGGGAGCCATTGTTAGGTGTCACTTAGCAATTATAGCCTGGTCAAACAGTTGTTGTGTTTTGTTTTATTTCTGGACAACCTGTTAATGGGTCTACAATTAGGTGTGAGGAATAACCCAAGCCATGGGCGCTGAAACAAGGTTAGAGGTTAATTGAGACTTCTTCCCCAACAGTCTGAGATTTTGCAAACTTTTGCTGAGAGGACAGTCTTGAGCAAAAGGGAGATAATATGATACAATTAGTTGGAAAGCAGGAGGGTCAAAATTCCCAGATGAGAAAGGAAAACTGGCCAAGGAAATCAGGCCAGAGGGACCACCTGGGCCACTTCAGAGGCCAAGAATATCTGTGGCCATTCATCTGGTGGATGAGGCAGAAAGTGCAGTGCCTGCCATTCATCACATCCCTCCTCTCTACCAAAGTAAATACAAGGTCAATGCTATAAACAGTAGGCACCTCGGAGTAATTGAAATTCCAGAAAGTGCCTCTCACTAGAAGAGCTCACAGGCAAATCAGGTTTTTCTTTTCCTATTGAAGGTATATTCCAATCTTGAAATTCTGTGCCTGGATTTCTTCATGGTGGCTGGGGTTGCAGGGGGATTTTCTTAGAGTTTTTGAAGGATTGTGTCTAAATAAATGAGTGACTTTGCAATTGAGAGGAAGCGGCCCATCAGGACCTCTGGGGCTTGCTTGCTATGTCATGGCACACACACAGTCCACACCTGCTCAGTCTCTTAACTATCAAAAGGGCCCCTCTTTCTCCATTGCTTAGAGATCATAATCAACATATTGTATCTTAAGTTCAGCAGCAGCTGTTCTTTGTCTAACAACTCAAGACCCTGAAACTATTATTGGAGGTTTCTGGGATTTAATATTTCTTCAAGTTTTTTTTTAAACCCCCTCCTTTGCTCCCACCCGCAACACAAACTTTGACACATCCAGCTGGCAGATCCCACTGACTGGAAATTGACTAAAAATTGCCAACTCATTTTCTTTCTTTTTTTTTCCAGTGCAGCTGGTGCCAACATGTGATGATTTGTTTTGCTCCAGTCACTGAAGTTTTTGTTTTCTTTTATTTCAACCCCCTGCTGGCTTCCCAACTTGGTGCTGAGTCATCTGGTGCAGGTGTTCTAAGCGGCTGGTATTTATGTCACTTGCAGATGGTTTGGGTAAATTACACGATGTTCCTGCAGCCCTGTTGAGGCTCTCTCGGCTCCCTTTGATCCATGGGCTTCCTGTTGCTCCTGCACATGTGCAGAACTTCAGGGCACTGGGTGAGCATTTGGGTGGATTCTATCCAAATATGGTTAGGTTGCTCTGGGCCCCACAATCTAATGGGATCCAACTGAGGCTAAAAGACATTGACCAGAACAGAGAACCCTGAAATCACAAGGCACCACAGCTCAACCTACAAAAGCAATTATATACCCAGTGCATGATAGAACGTAAGTTAATGCTATAGCTGCCTAAGGAAATTGGGATAAAAGGGGCCACATTCCATCTCTGAAGAAGGGGAAAGGTATGTTGGAGAAGTATGACCTGTTATAATGAAACTGTTAAATCTTAGAAATAGGTATGTAATGTTTTCTCTTTCCCCCTTGTCTAACCTCCCAGTGTTTCCAACCCCCATTCCAGTGATGAGTGTGAAGACTGGCTCATGGGTAAGAATCTGAAAATCTCACTTATGTATACCCTAGATATAAGGCATCAATCAGAAATGTGAATTCTTGCTCTTTTCATTGGTGAAGGCTGTCCTTTATTATGCAGCAATATACTACAGTTGGAAAGGCTCAGTGCAGTACCTTCTCATGGAGATTTATAACTTAGCAAGAGAAATCTCTGTTTGACCATTGCCAAAGATATTAAGTGCTAAGAGTGTTTCAGAAGCATTTTCAAAAACAGGATTTTGGCAGAGCTGTTCTTTTTAGTTCTATTGACATCTTATCACTTTACGCTACTATATAGATTCTTACAAGGTGACCAAGCATCCAACGGGTTTCCCAGGAAGAGTGAATTTCAGTGCGAAAACTAAGATCATCCTGGGCAACCAGTAGCCACCCTACTGTGTGTATGGAATTATCTGGGGAACTTGTTAAAATGCAAATTTCTGGGTCTCAACCCTAGAGTTGCTCTAGGGTGGGGTCTGAGGACTTGCATTTGTAACACACTCTGAGGTGATGGTAAAACTGCCAGATCAGGGTTATACTTTGAGATGAAAGCGGCTAGAACATCCTTTACTCCTCTCTTGCAATTTCTGAGGAGAAGATTACATATATGAGAAGATAAAGTGAAGGGCACAGATGCTGGAGCAGTGCATATAATACAGAAAAGCATTATATATTTTTTAAAGTCATTCACCCTGAGTGTATCAGACAATGATTTCCATAAGAAACAACAACTACAGAATCTTGTGGCATACAACAATAAGCATATTCTCACATTCACAGACTGCAGGCCCAAAGTGGTTCACCAAATCTGGGCTTGGCTTGGGAGTTGGGGGAGGCAGGGTATCTTTTAGTCTGTAGGTTAGATATAGGTCCTTGCACATATCTCATTTTGGCAGTCCAACACAGTTTTTCATGGTGCAGGTCAAAAATGGAAACATGAGTTTCTGAAAGTTTAGGCTCAAAATTGGCACAATGACACTTTCACCCATTTTCCATTGGCTATAGCCAGTCAAACCCAGAATCAGTGGAGTGGGGCAGTACATTCTTCCATTGAAAGTGCCTAAGGAGAAAGTAAATATTTGCTGAGTTTAAGAATACCCAGTCTGGTGCATAAAATATAAGGCCTGTCTGGAAAAAGTCCAGCCATTGTTAACATAGTGAGAACGATTTGTGTGACATCGATGTAACCTGGCATCCAAGAAGAGTGGACTGTACTGTACAGGTGTGAACAATGACAACTTCACTGTACTAGTCAAAGGGGACAGTAGACACCATTGAGTGAGCACATGAACTGTGTGGTTGTCACATTCAAAAGGACTGCACAAGTAGAGCAACAAATCTGCATCAAATGTTGTGTTAAGCTTGAGCATTCCTCCATGGAAACTATTCAAATAATTCAGAAGGCTGCAGCTGTGGGCAACTGATGATGGGCAGCTTCATCACAACAACATGCCCCTTTCATGCATCACGTCTCATGCAGAATTTTTTGGTGAAACATCAGATCACCCAGGTGACTCAGCCCCCCTATAGCCTATATTTGGCACTCTGAAATTTCTGGCTTTTCCCAAAACTAAATCACCTTTGAAAGGAAAGAGATTTCAGACTGATGATGAGATTCATGAAAATATGACAAGGCAGCTGATGGTGATTGGGAGAACTGAAGCATCAGTTCTTGTTTCTTGTATCTTGTATCTTCTTCAATAAATGTCTCTATTTTTCATATTACTTGGCTTGATACCTTCTGAACAGACCTCATATAATTGCTAAATGTCTGATAACCTACAACCAATTTTTATGTTTTCTTGGCATTCAGGTAGGAATAGTTAGTTACCAGGAGGCTGAGGGACTGATTGTTAATTATATTTAAATTATAACTCATTTAAATGTAAACCTAAAAACTAAAGCCATGTAAAATATTTTTTATTAAACAAAATTTTATAACTTTGGTAAAAAATACTATAATACAGATATCAGTTACTCTCATTTATTAAAGATATCTCCTTGATATTTTACCTTATTTGATTTCTTTGTAGGGAATCAAATAGAATATAGAATATGCATTAGGGTACCCAAGTTACAAGTTTTTGTTTAGGAATAAGGGTATTACTATACTTAATTTTATTTTATATAAAATATCCTGCTTCTCATTTTCATTATCTTTTCCTCTGAAGTCCTCAACCAGTTTCCATTCAATTAAACAAACCTGCAGATTGAGTGGCTTTTCCTTCAAAAATATTACAAATATCTCCTATTATAATAGCATAAATAACTATAAAAATATGTAGATAAATTATTTTAAAAAGCATTTTGACTATCATATCAATAGAACCATCATGTTTTTTAAACAGGTAAATTATTTCTGATTTTTGGTAAAAGGCATTAAATGGAATCTACCAGTATACTAAGATAAAGTGTTCTTTCTTATCATTGGGAGGGCCTTATGGAGGATCAATGTTTCCAGAATGTTGGTCTTCACATCCATTACTCATTGACTAGATTTCTTCCAAGAGAACATGAGAATTTCATTGGCTTAACAGAGGAATGTCTTTATCAAAGTTAAAGAAGTCATTTGCTGTTTGTACACCTTAAGAAACAAACATCTGTCACTGAGCCCTAGAAGATTTCTCCGTTATTAAAAGACTAGCCAATTTATTAAACTTTCTGGCTGGGTTACAGTGACCTGCACATATGTTGATGGGAAGTTCTTGGACACAGTATTTTCTTCTTCTTCTTCTTCTTTTTTTTTTTTATATACCAAAGAGCAGTGCAAATAGGTCATCGGTTAGGATTGTTTCTCCAAAAGTGATTAATCTTACATCTGCTATGAAGCTTCAGAAGTAAGTTTCATTTTGTGCTGCTAATTATTCCAAGAATTGTATGGTTAAAATGAATGACCTTAGTGACTTTTAAGGGGAAAAACAAGGAGAGGGTTATAATATAAGTTTAATATGCAACCTATTAAGTATGCAGGAAAGTAATGATGGATATTGTTAACAAGTGTTTGCTACTCAAGATGACCCCTCTAGAGCTGTAATTTCAAAATCATAGTCACTAGCACTATGTGACTATTTAAATTTAAATTTAAGTTAATTAAGATTAAAAATTCAAGTCCTCAGTCAGTTACATTAGACACTTTCAAGTGCTCAGTAGGCACATGTGACTAAGGCTACCATATTGGAGAGAACAGACATGGACTGTTTCCATCATTGCTGAAATTGATAGAGGGGATACGGTTCCTGTTACACTTATATCCAATTATGTTACAAGATCTGCTCCATTGGACACCACTGAATTCTAGGTGATTTACAAATATTGTCATTTGATTCTTACCTTAAGGAATAAGAACTATCCATGGGTTACTTTGAGAAAAATGAGGCAAAGAGAAAGTAAGAGATGACCCAAGATCATAATTAAGTCAACTTATTTGAACTGAAGGAACTTTATTTTTTTTCCTGACAGCTACTGTTACTAAGATAACTGCCTAGAATTAAGCAATAGATTCTGCCACAAACTGGAGGGTATGGGGACAAGAATAGGGACTATGTCCAAGTGGAAAGAAGCAGATAAAGTACAGGATATTTTTTGTCTCACCGAAGAGTTGAGATTCAGTAGTAACAGTTGGAGCAGACACAGGAAACCAAAGCAGAAATTCAGTTATAGGATCCAGGCAATCAGAGAACGGTTTGTGGGTTCCCAGGCTCACCCTAAAAACAAGGCTAAGGATTTCAAGACTAATGTTGAAACCGCTAAATCAATATATTAGGATTCTAGTTTCCTTCTAAGATTAAGTTGGATCCAGTGTTTAGAGGGAGGAATTTAGGAACTTACAGTCCAATACAGGCTGCCATTCTCAAAGCCTTGGAATAAAAAAGTCCATAACCTCTTTCTTTCTCATAATGAAACTCAATTTAGCCATGAAATTTCAAATGTTCAAATTTCAATGTTCTAAGATATTACTATGCAAGTCAGAATAAGAGAATGTCATGGAAATACAAAAAACAAAAACAAAACAACAACAACAACAAAAAAAAAAAAACTCAAAGAATTATGGAGTCTTGCACTCCAAGATGGTTGGTAATGCAAATATACTACCCTACTCTCTATATTATCAATCACTCTTATATAAGACATTGGACCAAAATCTCAGAACATGCAGAATTGTCCAGCCATATTTTATTGCAGAAAAATTTGCAATGGTGTTTGCATTTGGAAACTTTCTATTATGTTACATAAAGAAAAAATAATAAAAGTTCTCTGGTACCTGGTATTGTTAGTGAGGTATAACTAGTGTGACAATATAATTTATCGTCCAAATAGAGACACTTTTGAGAATGAATGTAATTATTTATAATTATACCAGAGCCACAGGTGTAAACCAGAACTGTTGGAAGCAAAACAGGGCAGACTGTCCCCCTAATCCAGACCACAGCTGTGTGCAATTGGATCATGCCATTTCCCCACTTCAGTTGCTGAATGTGACCCATAGACTGCTCTTTTCTGTCAGCTGGTCTGCAAGGTGATTGGAATAATGATGTAAATGCACAGTGATGAAGATATCCAATACTCTTAAGTAAAAATAGCTAGTGTGAAAAAAAGTGATTGCTTATTATTGTTGAGTTTTTATTTGAAAATGAAACCCAGTCACAATATCACATCTCCAAGAAAAAAGTGTCCAATAACCAATTTCCACTTGCCATGGGAGAGTATTATTTCTCAATTAAAAAAAAAATTTCCTACTATTATTAAGGCATCATACTTGATATTCTAATCTGGTTGTGTCATTAGTAATTAGGAATTTGGAAGGCATTTTGGTTGTCACAAAGTTCATGATGCACACTGGTATTTAGTGGGTGGGGACCTAGAACTGTAGACGGATAGTCTCACACAATGAAGAAATGAAGGTATCTCTCAGTTCTCATCTGACATTTCTGGGGATAAAAAATGTGTTTATAAATGTGTAAGCCTAAAACTTAATTCTTTTTACATATAAATACAAAATATCTTTTTTACACTGTTTTAATAACTAGTACCATACACATGGTGGGGATATGCTCTTGTTTTATTTGACACTTTATCAAAAATTGCTTGCTCTTTCAAAAAACGACATCACAGAAGGCAATACCACTCATCATATTTGAGTGGCATTACAATACACCTGCATTTGTACCTGACAGTCAAGGTGACCCTCTCATGGGTGTAAACTTTGACAACTTAATTATGTCTCCTAGTATAGTTATGTCCAAGTATTTACATGTTGAAATACTTACTTTACCATGAACTATTTTCCTTTAGATTTCTTTTACAATTTATTTTTATAGTATAATTACATTATATTGACTGAAAAATAAGTGTGTGGAAGGTTTATTTTATCTATGAATTTTATTTAATGTAGTAAAGGCTATGCTATAAAATCTCTGATATAAATAGGGGCCTTTGGATTGAATAGGGCTGTGGACCAGGGTTCCAGGAAGTGCTACCCAAGTTTAGTCCCAGAATTGGCAGAGAGAGTTCATTAGAAATACAGATTATTAGGCTTCACTCCAGATCAACAGAATCATAATCTCTTAGGTGGTAGTCAGGTGATCTGTGATCTAACAAGCATTCTAAGTGATTCTTATGTATGCCTTTAATACATGCAATGATTTGAGGATAATTGCTCCAGGTAAGACAAAGATGAGTAGTAATAAATTTTCTTCAGAGAACATATAGCCTAATAGGAGATATAGCACTATCTTCCTTCTTGAGTCATATGAGTAAGAAATTCATAGGCATTATGATGACCAAAAATGTAACAGAAATTTGGCAATAGTCTGATTCCAGAGACTGATACACTGAACATGACGTGTCAACAGCAAAAAGCTGGGTCCTGAGACAAGTTTAAATTACACAACTCTGATTAAAATTAACAGAACTCATGCTGTTAAGACCCAGTATAGTCCTAAAAACATACCCAGCAGAGTACTTAAGCTGTTCCAAAACACGTCATTCTCTACGTTTTAACAGGGAGTGAACAGCTGGGATGTGTTATTAGTAAGCCAAGTTTTCATAGACTTTCTGGTTTTCTTTAGCCAAAGTCTTACAACAGTCTTCGGACAAATTAGTGCCTGAAGCTATAGGAAGTTTTTAGTCGTTTTGGAGAACTGCTGAGTAAGTCTTGTCTCAAAGACAACATGCCCACAAGGACTTGCATTGCCACCTTTGACCTTTCCACCTTGGAAATGCTTTCACAGCCAATTACACTATTCTCAACTGTCTGTTTATTTTTAAATGACTCTAGTTAAATGTTAAGAGTTATTCTGATGACCCAGTTCAAGACTAGCAGGGAAAGCCTGACCAAATTAATAGATTAAACTGAGAAACTCTCAAATAAATGAGCAAGAATCAAGTCAACATCTTAATAAAAGGGTAACAAATTGTTGAGCGCCTTATGCCTTGGTTGGACAGAGCCAGATGTCACATTTAAAAAAAATAGAGAGAGATCTATATGGAAGCAGTGTTGGGTGAAATTCTTTCTCACATCCAGGGCATTGCATTTGAGTGTGTGTGTGTGTGTGTGTGTGTGTGTGTGTGTGTGTGTGTGTGTGTGTGTGTGATTGTTCTGAATTGTCAGTACAGTGACATAGCTTTCACAGATTCACCATAAACACTTCTACACATATTCCTCCTATATTTTTATTGTCAAGAAAAATCCTGAAACATTATCTCCTCCTGCCACATACAAGAAAGCAGGATTCCTAAGGCTCTTCTTCGGGTTGCCTCGTGTTGTCACCTACATGTGTACTTATTTCTAACTTTGTGTTATTTTCAGTGCTGCTCACCAAACACTACTGAATTTCAGCAAGTCCATTAATGTCAGATTCTACACAGGAAGGTATTTTCAAAGTATTGTCACATGCTCATTGTTCATAAGTATATGATCCCCAGTGTCTCATGTCCTTGTTTGTGGGCCATAGGCAATTGCTATAACTGTATAACCCCCATTGGGAGAGACAGTGAGAGAGAGAGAAATGGTGCCGATTCTTTGATATCTTATTATGCAGAAATCTAAGTGCTAACTAAAGTCACCTGGATAGAAGTATAAATTTTCTTTTTTCTTTTATTGTTCAGTTACAGTTGTCCCACTTTTTCCCCTGTTACTCTCTTCTGTCCCACCCATTGATTTACTTTGTCTGGAGACAACTCCACTTTAACATTCACCTCCCAATGTGGTATGGAGAGCTTGTCAAGGAAGCATTTAGCAACAGGTGGTCCTGGTTGCACTTAAGCAATTCCCCCAGGGAACAAACACATGCTTACACTGTGAATTCCCAGGCCAGTAAATCCATGTAAAAATTACAGCTCCCAGTACTCAGCTTATTTAGTTTTGCACAGTGGAGTCCCACCCTCTTTGTTGGGGATGGAAAATGTATTTCTTTTCTTTTCTTTCTTTTTTTTTTTAAAACATAGTGTAGTAGGAGAGGGGAGAAAATCATTGAAAGTTACCAGACTCAGGAGATAATAAAAGTTCTGCCAATGATCAGCCCTGGGATTTGGGTCAAGAATTTAAGATCCCTGCTCATTAACAGTGTCAGTCTGTATAAAATGAAGAGGTCTAAAAATCCTAGACAGCCTATGAAAGGACTTTAGGAGGTACACATACATTATTCAGGATATAAATTTGGTGCGTATCAGCACATGCTTCTTATGAATTTTTACAAGTATAGATATGAGCCCCCTAAATGAAGAATCATTAGATTAAATTTCTCCAAGGAAACTTTAGTACCCTGATGTCCTATTTAGTTTATTTCAACAAAAAAAATGTGTTGAAAACTTTTTATAGGACAGTACGCTGTTTCTGACTCTTGAGATACATGGATAGACAAATACATAGACCTTGCCTTACTGCTAACTATTCCATAGCTTTAAAATCCCCAACTATGAAGAAAGAGATCAACAGCACCAGATTTAATAATTCTTAAACTCAGAGTTCCATCCTCATTTCTCACTAAAATTTTATACTGTCCCAGGTAACTCCTACTCACAAAATTGAATATAGTACCGAGAAGTATGTGCATTCTTTGAGAGTTTATTACCAATGCAACATGTCTGGCCTTACCCTAGACCTCTTGAACCAGAATTTGCATTTTAACAAAAAATTATTCTTATAAATGCTGTTTGAGAAGCACTCAGTAGTTCCACATCACCCTTTTTAATTAAAGAAATAAATAACCCTTGTTCTAGAGAAGCCTTGACTTTAGTGTCATTATTGTTTTTGTCAGCATAAGATATTCAGATTTCTCATTATCATGTAGAATAACTCGCCCTCCCCCCCCATAAAGGACTAATTTATAGGGGGAAAAACTGCCTACTTATTTCTATGTCTAAACATTTCAGGGCATTTGTTGAGAGAGAGGATCAAATTAATATATTTAGTATGATTATGATTCACAGCAATTGCTCTGTAAATGTTGAATGAATGAATATCAATAACAGTATAACAAAAGAAGTTATCAGAAATCTTTAGTTAGAAATAAAGGAAGTGACTTCCACTTCTGGCCAAGATGGAATAACAGGGTAAACATGATGTTTACACTCCCATCTGGAACAAGAGAAAAACAGACAAAATATATAAAACAACAGCTTGCAAGACACTGGACATGAGGCAACAAAGAACAGTGATGCTTGAGAGATGGTAAAAAAGTTAAATGAGCTTTTGCATTACCTCAGATGATTGTGATGTGATAGTTTCCAGGCCACAGAACAGGGAGGGGTGCTCAGGAAGAGCCCAGTAGACTACTCACTGTGAGGAGACATAGCTGAGAGTCTACAGAGAACAATATAACTAACGTTGACAGGACAGACTGCCAGAGAGAAGAGAGCTGCACAGAGAAAGAACCATGAAGGTCTGCGGAGTGTCCCCTTGTGCACTGATCAGTCCACCTGCGTGAGGAACTACTTGAGCTTGAGGAAGGAATCACCTGAAAGGATTAGGCACTGTTCTGTCTAACTGGACTCACAAGGGACTGGAATTAACACCTGTTCCCTTCCACCAGATTAGGATACATCGGAATTCACAGCACATTATGTAGAGGACACAGAAAGATCTTTCCTCGATACTGGAGAATAATTAGCCCCAGACTAAGCATTGTTCCAGTCCCACCTAACAAAACTTAAAAATAAGATGCAGAAAAATTAAACTTTCCAAGTGATTTCATTGTGTCTCTAAGGAAAACTCAAGAGTATTTAGAGGAATACAAAATTACTAAGGATTCAAGAAAGTAAAATGTCTGGTTTTCAATCAATTATTACCAGGTAGACAAAGAACAAGGAAGATACCCCCCATTAGGACGAACTAAATTAATTATGCCAAACCAACCCTGAATTGATACTGATGTTAGAATTAGCAGACAAAGACACCGTTAAATTTTGAATAAATTAATTAATTAGTATCATAGTTTTTTAAATTAGGAAATGTCATACTTTAGGAGAAACATTACCACCTGGTGGTAGTTCCAGGTATTGCCAGTAAAGATATTTAAAACAGGAAGTATGGTTTTTCTTGGGGTTTACAAATACCTGTTAAAATAATTATAACTACTTGTGTAAGTAAACAGTTGAACATTTGTATAGATTATTTATACAAATAATAGATATGAGCATGAGCTAATATTCAGAATTATGTAAATTAAAGATTCAGCTAATAAATAGGCTTCCTGAAGCCGTTCTGAAAATTAAATGTCATTTATTATCTAATGATAAAAGTATTGTATTCCTTATAATGAAAGTAGTGTTCTCTTTAAAGAGATTATTTATTTACTTTTAGAGAGAGGGGACGGGAGAGAGAAAGAGAGAGGGAGAGAATCATCAATGTGCGGTTGCCTCTTGCACATCCCCAACTGGGGACCTGGCCTATAATCGAGGCACGTGCCCTGACCGGGAATCAAACCAGTGACCCTTTGGTTTGCAGGCCCATGCTCAATACACTGAGCCCCACCAGCCAGGGTGCAAAAGTAGTGTTCTTCTTCTTCTTTTTTTAAAATATATATTTTATTGATTATGTCGTTACAGTAGTTTCAATTTTTTTCCCTTTGCTCCCCTCTGCCCAGTACCCTGCTTCCCTTCAGCAGCCCCATCCCCCTTAGTTCATGTCCATGGGTCTTGCATATAAGTTCTTTGGCTTCACCCTTTTCTATATTATTCTTAACTTCCTCCTGTCTATCTTGTACCAACTAATTATGCTTCTTAATCCCTGCACCATATCCCTATTTCTCCCCCTTGCCCCTCCCAGCTGATAACCGTCCAAATGATCCCCATACCTATGATTCTGTCCCTATTCTGGTTTGCTTAGTTGGATTTTGTTTTTATTTTTTAAATTCAGTTATTGATAGTTGTGAGTTTGTTGTCATTTTAGTATTCATAGTTTTGATCTTCTTTTTCTTAAGTAAGTCTCTTTGACATTTCATATAATGGCTTGATGATGATGAACTCCTTTAGCTTTACCTTGTCTGGGAAGCACTTCATCTGCCCTTCCATTCCAAATGATAGCTTTTCTGGTTAGAGTAATCCTGGTTGCAGGCTGCCTTTCATCACATTGAATACTGCTTGCCAGTCCCTACCGGCCTGCGAAGTGTCCTCTGAGAAATCAGCTCATAGTCCTATAGGCATCCCCCTATAGGCAACTCTCCACCTCTCTCTTGCAGCCCTCAGGACTCTCTCTTTATCTTTTACCTTTCCCATCTCAATCATGATGTGTCCTGGTGTGGTCCCCTCTGCATCTAACTTGCCCAGGACCCTCCGTGCTTCCCGGACCTGTATGTTCATCTCCTTCACAAAATTTGGGAAATTTTTCTCATTTTTTTCAATTCTTGCTTCCTTATTCTGCACTGATTGACTGTTTTTTTCTTCCTTATGTTCCAAGTCATTGATTTGAAACCCAGTTTTCTTCCCTTCACCATTGGTTTTGTGTGGATTTTCCTTCATTTCACTTAGCATAGCCTTCACTTCTCTTATGCGTCTGCCATACTCAAGCATATCTGTCAAGCCTGTGAGCATCTTTATCACCAGTGTTTTGAATTCTGCATCTGTTAGGTTGTCTACCTCCTCATTGCCTAGTTCTCCCACTGGAACCTTGATCCGTTTCCCCTTTTGGGCCATACTTCTCTGTCTCCTCATTCTGACAGGCTCCTGTGTGTGTTTTCTTCCTCATCCCAGGTAGAGCTGTCGCTCCTGTAATATTGTAAGGGGCAGAGCCTTATGGATTCATCAGTACAGAGCGACCTGTTTCAACACGTTGTGGCACTGTATGTGTGGTAGGGGTATGAGAGGGAAAAATGCCACCTGCCCAGCACTTGCCTCTTTTCCAGGCACTTCTACCATATCCGTATGGGACTGGTGCCCCTCTAGCTGCTGCCCTGGCCGTCATTTCCAGAGTGGGTGGGTCTGTGGACATTCTCGGACCATGGGGGCCCTTTAAACAAGCGGACTCTGCTGGAGACCAGAAGTTTCTGCCTCTACGCCAATCCCCACTGGTCTGCACAGTCAGAAGCAATGAGGCTTGATTTTCCCCAGTACTGGGACCGTGAGCTGCGAGGTCTGGTGAGGAGCTGGGAACGCTCCCCAGGTGTCCCTCCTGACTTTTTAAAACATGTGACTGTGCTTTCTGCCAGCCTGCCACTGTTGCTGCTGCTGCCACCACCACACCACATCCTCTGCACCCTGGCTCCACCCCTCATACCTGTCTGGATGAGTATTTCTTCTTTTTATCTTTGTTTGCTGGACTTTCATGCAGTTTGATTTTCTGGAACTTCTGGTTGTTTCTAGTTCTGAGGTAGTTATATTCCTTCTTAGTTGTGGAGGGAGACACAGCATGTCTGTCTACACCTCCATCTTGGCCAGAAGTCCCCAAAAGGAGTGTTCTTAAATGTAATTTTAATATCATATTATTGCCACTCTCTATCCAATTACTTGGATTTTTCTCTTCAAATAAGTGATTTTCATCTAGATTTCTCATGCATTCATTTATGTGCTTATCATGTGTCTTTTCCTATTAGAAAGAATGTTCTTTGAGGTTTTGTTTCCGCACTGCATCTATAATACCTAGAATAATCTCTGGCATTTAGTAAGCACTCAATGAACAATGTTTAAATAATTATATTCAGTGAAAAAGATGAGTTTACTGAGTCCTGAGGTTTCAGTGATCAGATAAAATTAGGATATATGTAAAACAAATTCATGCATTTGTTATGCAGTTATATGTATATATTGTGATCCCAAATTCAAGTTATTGTAAGCTTTACATGATCAGATATCAACTCTGTTGGTCAATTTTTGTTTCTTTTGAGCCATGGGATTATATCGTTGGCAAGTAAAATAATACTTAAAAGCACAGCCTGTGGAGCCAACCTGTAGTCAAACCCTAACTCTACTTCTTACTTAACATGTATGTTGATCAAGTCAATCTAACAGACACAGAAACTACTGTAGGTATTTTCAAATAGAGGGATTTTACTATAGGGATTTGATTACCCTGGGGATAGAAGGTTTAAGAAGCCAAAAAAGAAAGTCTCCTAAAAAATTAATAAAAGGAGGAAGACATAACCACTTTTAAGGCTGAAACTTAAACATAAGAGACTATGTGTGGAACCAGCAGCCAGGGCCACCTCATGGAAGACAAGCTCATCAGACCTGTTGGGACCCTGCCAGAGGGTTGTCAGGTGAGAGCTGGAGCCATAGAGGGTACACAGCTACTGACAGATGTACAATCAAAGTAGTTAGATGAAAACGAAGAAGTATTCTTACTTGCTCATTTCTCCTGCCCTTCAATCACCTGCTCTTGCATCCCATTGCATATAATAACCAAAAGTCATTTGGCAAGGAATCTGAGCAAAACTCTTTGCAGGAGAGTCTAGGCTCCAGTTACTCATCTTTAAGATGCCAAGATTAATATTTCCTCCTCTAGCTTTGTCTCAGGGTATTTCCACAAACTCTCTCTTGCTCTAGAAAAATCTTCCTGTATGTCTTTACTTGGTTACCTTTTTCTCATGGTTCATGTTTTACTTTACTTTTTACCTCCTCAAGATGCTTCCTCTGATCTTTTAGATAAGGCTGTTTTTCTGTTATATGTACTCTTGAAGCGTTTACTACATCCTTTAAAATAACATCAGAATTTGTCAGTATGAACTTATTGGTATAGCTATATCAAGAATATCTTTCTTTTTTACTTGGTGGCATGCCCCACGAGGTCAATTTTCTTCACTGCAGACCTTTTAGAAATTAACACAAAGTTGGTACTCAGTTTATACAGTTGACCGTTAAACAACTTGGGGGTTAGGGACACTGATCCCCATGCAGTAAAAAATCTGCATGTAACTTGACTTTGGTATTTTTTCAGTCTGCAGTTGGAAAACTTCAGTTAGGGATGCAGAAACACTGTTTTAGATCTGTGATTGGTTGACTGTGAAGCTGTGAAACCCATGGAAAGAAAGGGCAGACTACATCTCTTGGAAAAAGTTCATGGAAAAGTGGACCTGCACAGCTCAAACACATGTTGTTCAAGGGTCAACTATATTTGTTGGATATTTCTCTTCTGATATCTTCATCTCTGTTCTTGAAACATGAGTAGGACCCTGGCTTCATACACAACTCAAGTGCATCATTGAAATCCTATCCCAAAGTCCTAGACATGTGGAGGTACCAAATTGCCACTCAAATCAGTTTATTTAAAAATACAGAAGAAAGGCCTCAAATACGTCTTGACTCCATGCAGTCATTTCTACAAAGATTCCCAACTAAAAAAACTTAACTTTTTCTAATTTAATTTCAAAGATAATGTTGACACCTGTGTTATTCAGGGTTATCCAGAGAAACAGAACCAATGGGATATATGTAAAATGATATTTATTATAAAGCATTGGCTCACATGATTATGGAAGCTGACAAACCCCACACTCTGCTGTCAGCCAGTAGAAGACTTAAGAGAGCTGATGGTATAGTTCCAGACCAAGTTTGAAGCCTGAGAGCCAGGAGACCTGATGGTGTAGTTCCAGTTCTGGTACCAGCAGGCTTGAGACCCATGAAGAACTGATGTTACAACGGGAGTCCAAAAGACAAGGGGAAAGAGTGTCTCAGCTTGAAGGCAGTCAGGCAGGGGCAGTTTCCTCTCATTGGTGGGAGGGTCAGTGTTTTTGTTCTATTCACGCTTTCAACTGATTGGAAGAGGCCCACCCATATTAAGAAGGGCAATTACTTTACTCAGTCTACTGATTTAAATGTTAATCTCATTAGAAATGTCTCCACAGACACACCTAAAATTATATTTGACCAAATGTCTGGGCATTCTGTGACTTTGGCAAGTTGACACAAAATTAATCATCACAAGTCCACCTCTTGTCAGCTTGGCACCCATACACATCTCATAAACCATACTTAATTTCCAAATAAAGACAACAACAAGGTCATAATTTCAGTTAACAAGATACAACTACACTGTATACAACCAAAAACACAGTAACCTTTTCCGGTGGTAAATTCCCTGAGTGGTGTTTACTCTTCTTGAAATCCCATGACTTAAACACTATGAAGTAAAGATAACAATACTTAAATACTGTGCTATAAAGGCATTACATTTTATGTTACATGATAGGGGAATAAGTGAGAAAAGAAAACAAAGATGTGTGTGTATGTTTATATATACACATGTATTTATGACCAAAAAAAAAAAGAAAACTCAGAACAATTACAGTCCTCATGTCTAAAACTGGTCATGAGGTCATAGCTGGTATTTATAACTACTTCTTCCACTCCCCATTCCATACTCCCTTTGTCTTCAGCAAGCACCTCAGCCCAGCGTGATCCTTTATCTTAAAGGGTAACTTTCATTCCTGAAGGTCTGGACCATTAGAAGTTCTGCTTGGGTTGTATTGCTATACTTTTTCATTGACTTTAATGATAGGGTCTGGTAATACTAAGAGGCACCCAAAACGATCTGTATTGCAGACTTAGTCTTCTTTACCTCCACTGTAGAGTAGTAGTCCAATTTCTATTTGTAGTCTGGATCAGTCATCCCAGCCACTCCCTTTTCTAACTATTGACTCAGAGGCGTGAGGAGCCCAACTTGGCCAGGTAGCAGTCTTAAGTCCATTTCAATGCAATCATTGTTGTGTCTACTGGTGGAATAATTTCTTCCTTTGGAACTTAGACCTTCAGGCTTGGAGAGCATACAATTTTTGCTAGTGGGTCACTAGGAGTAATAGTCAGTAGTACCACTCCCATTTCCATCCCTTGATTTCTGGACCCATGAACACTAGTTGTATTGGAGAAACAGTACCATATATGCATACATTGTACACTGACTCAGAGTATATATAGGCAAAATGCCATTCCACCATTCTATCATGCCAGCTGCTTCAAAATGGTAAGACTAGTTAATTCCATGAATATGGACTATTGCTGCATTTCCTTTGATGTGTAATGAGTTTCTTGAGCAGAAGCCATGATGTGGGGAATACCAGGACAATGGATGAGTCAGTCTGTAAGTACATGACGGTAGTTTTGACAGAAACATTGCATACAGGGATGGAAAATCTATATCCAGCATAGGTGTCTGGTCTGGTGAGGACAAAATGCTGGTCCTTCCATTGTGGAAGTGGTCCAGTATAATCACTCTGCCTCCCATTAGCCTGGACCATGGTGCCATATCAGGGACTTAGTGTTGGTCTCTGCCACTGGCAGATTGGAAACTCAATAGCAAACACAGCCAGGTCAGCCTTGGTGGGTGGAAGTCCTTACCACCATGGCCATTTTGTTCATGAGTCAATTGAATGATGATAGGTGTGGTTGGGAAAGAGGCTGACTGGTATTTACACAGTGGGTCATCTTAGCTTCTTGATTATTAAAATCCTCCTCTGCTGAAGTCACCGTTTTATGGGCATTCATAAGTAACATAAATATATTTGTGCTTTTGCTCATTCAGAGAGGTTTATACATACTTCTTCCTCAAACTATCTTTTCATCAATTTCCTAGTCATGTTCTTTTCAAGTCCCTGACCATTCAGCCAAACCATTGGTGACAGTCTATCAGCATACAATCTCACATCTAGCCATTTCTCCTTCCAAGTGAAGTGAACAACCAGGTGCACTGCTCAAATGTTTGTCCACCAGGATTTCCCTTTACCTCTAACCTTTAGGAATATATAAAGAGACTATAGTACTATAGTTGTCCCCTATAAGGAGATGCCTTCTCATCGTGTGAAATCACCTGTAAACCGGGGCCAAGTCTTCTCTTCCACCATCAAGTGAATATAGAGAACTCCTCATAAGGTCACAGGTACAGACTGGGAGAGAGAAGGCAGAATAGCAGCAGTTGGGATCATGGGCATTTGGGCCCCTTCTTCATATAACTTACTCGTGCCTGCAGGGCCCACTCAGATCTATTCAAATATCCACCAGTTTTTATCGGATGATGTAGTGCTGCTGTGCACATCTGACTTTATGGCTTGGTGGGTCAGATAACACTCAGCTCATGATGGGTATCTGAGGTACCATGGCAACTTGCAACTTTGTGCCTCTGATCAAGCATTCAATCTCTAATAAGGCCCTGTAATAGGCCAAGAGGTTTTGAGAGAGAGAGAGAGAGATTATCCACAGAGGAAGGCATGGAACCTGTTTGCTCCCAAGGGGTGAAAGCACTGGAGCATATTATATAACAGCTCTCAATAATTCCTTTGTTGCTTTTTAGGAAGTGTTAATTCTTTGGCATTTCCATCTTTCCATGTGCACCAGTAGAGATGGCTCTGATGGCCAGAAAAACACCTTTCAAGCAAAGAGATGCAGAGACTAGTATTTGTTTCTCAGATTTCCATGCTTTGAAATGATATAGTCTGGGAGGCATGGGAAGAGCACCAACCACATTTTCTACAACAAAACAAGGAACTTGGACTTTTTCAGTAGACATTGTGTGTCATCAACAGCTCTCAGAATGTAAGTTAGAAAGTAAAACATGACTTTGAATACCATGGGTGTTGAAAAAGAAAATGGCACTAAGACCTCAGTCAGCTGGATAAGGCCTTTCTCTCACCCTTCATATATGACCATTCATTTAGGTTTTTTTTTTTTTTTTTTTTTTTTTGAGCTTTATTTCTACTAACATTGTCTGGATGCTGAAATCATGATCTCACCTAGATACATTATATTAATTTTACAATTGTCATTGTAAGTTCATATGCCTACATTTTATCCATTGTATTAATAAGTTTAACTCTCAACCTCACCAAGACCTACATTTGAAGTTTCAAATATTGTCTGAGTCTACTTCAGGACCTTCATAATTTTAGTCCACACTTCCTTTCTCTTGCCACACTAACCATACTTACCAGTTTCACATAGCTCCTTCATTTTAACCCCACTGAAACTTTTTATTTTTCTATCACTGAATATCAATTTTTGCCATGGTAATTTTGTACATGTTTTTCCATTTGCTGGAAAAGCCAGGTCTCCAGTTTTTCAAGTACTTGTCTCTTCAGGAACTCATAACTCCCATATATGTCTCCGCAACTTTCAGCACTACACACATTATTTTGTTCATTCAATAGACTTGCTTAATGCAGAGGGCAAGAAAAAATGGCAGGTTTAAGGGGAGAGTGGAATCCAGATGTAATTCTGCTGATCCGTAAGTGACTCTGGGTCACCCATACAGAAATGGTTAGCAAGAAACTGGAAAGAAATATCTTGATACCAGGAGGAAAGTGAGGCCTGGAATAGCATGCACCCATTTGAATTTGATTCTGCAAAGAGAAAACTATGATTTAAATCCCAAAGCACAGAAGTCTTCCCCTGATCCCAATATTGTTCTATTTAGAAAACAAAGGATTACATGCAAAAAGAAGTAAAAACAAACATGGTGGAAAAGGACAGACTATTGTAGGACATCTTCAAAGTGTAATAATTGGGAAACAAATAGGATAACTAGAAATTTAAACCAAATAAAGAATTCTCATCTGCTCCTTTGAACTCTTCCATATTCAGGTGGAAACAGTTTGCAAAGGCAATAGCAATAGCAATAAAGGTTCTACCTTCTTCCTTTCCTCACTTCCCATTGACATTCTACATGGATCATGCTCCCAAAGCTGGGCTGACCCATAAGTTATAGGTCCATTGTTGCGTAAACTAAAAGTACATATTTCTGTAACTAAGGAAGAGTGACAGCTGGAATGGCCTTATCAGAGATCAAAATAACTATATTAGGCAACTTAGAAATAAGCAATATTGTATGATCAATAAAATGGATATCTGCATGTCTACATTTCATGGTAAAAATGAGACTCAAGATTTATCCTCTGAAGAAACCTGTTAGTTAGATTTTCTGTCTTGCCTCATAGAAGTAACCTTCCTTCAGCAAGCAACACAGCCACATCCAAGCTTCCTGGTGACCAAACCACACATCAATTTCCTTTTGTTCTTTCTGGACACTTCAGAAACAGAATCCTTATCCAGTGATTAAGTTTTTCAATTTCCTCTATCTGACTTACATGTACCCATATTTCAAGTAAATAAACTACCTCTCAGGGTCAGAGTGTTCTGTTATATGAATGTACTGAACCAACCATCTGATTTTCAGAGTCAAATATATGTACTAATAGATCTCTTGTTATTATGGCCAATGAAAAACTAGTGTCTGAGGGCTACCTAGATCATAGATCCTAACATAAAAATACTTCTGGTAACCAATGAGGTCCACAATAAGTTAAGCCTAACCAGGAGTAATGTGAGTCCACAGAAGCATGACTATATTGTAGTGGGCTTCTCCACTGGAAAGACATATGGAAATCAGGAATGAAGGCAGGAGGTGCTTCAGGTGAAAAGTGTGTGGGACTCTTCAGTTCACTAATAACTATGAAAACATATCATAAAGATGCTTTAATAATAAGGAGAACCATCCCCTGTTTCCCCTGAAGCTATAAGGGATGGCAATTAGGCTTCAATTTCAAAGCTCAGACACAGTTCTTCAGAAAATCCAGGGAGGAAATGTGCTAACCTCAGGTCAAGGGACTAAGGATGCATTTGTAGTATCAGGATTAAATGTAGAAAACTACTTTATGCTATCACATAAGGATCATGAAACCATTAAAGATATGCCTGCTTGAATGCATTTCTATCTCTTTATATAAAAATTCCCACATGGCAGTTTAGTCTATCAATTCCAAGTTTTCCACTAAAGATGACATTTTACCTCCATTTTATTTTAAGATAAATAACTTTTTTAAAAATGCATTTCTTTGCACAATTGTTGGCTCTAAAGAGTTCTTTTAGAGATGTTGAGGATTATGATATTGATTCCTGAGCAACTAAGATGAACACAAACAGAGTTTTCATACCTTCTCTCGTAGAAGGAGGTAATGAACAATTTGTAGGACCTTTAGATATTCTATATATAGAAGTAGCCATTCTGTTTGCTACTAATTTAAAGTTTTTCATGTATCAGCATCAAAAGTAATGGTATAGTTGATCAAAAATGTAAAGAAAAATTAGTTCCCTATTATCCTACTTTCATTACTTTTGAGTACTTACTCCAGTACATCGCTTGTAGTTTCCAGTCTGCATATACACAAAAGCAGCTTAGTGACCACGGCTCAAGTTTGAGCTGATCGGTTCATGCAATAAACAGCCGAGTGAATTATGTCATTGCCTGAATTGAGCAGTTATTTGTCTGATATCACTGGAAACTGAAGTAGAAGTTGAAAGACTATGTATATAAATGCAAACTCTGGGCTTGCAGTGGTAACTCATGCACAGTTCTCCCCAGTCATATGACGCCTTTCTTGCTTCACTCTGGACCATCTTAATCTCAATTTTGTTCTAAGTCAAGGGGCTGTGTTGACACAGAAGCCCACATTCATTTATCTCACATTTGCTGAGTGCCCACCATGTCCCAGACATTTTTCTGGACTCACTGAGATACAGCGGTGCACCAAGAGAGACACCTGGACTATACACACAATCCTACGTCATTTTTTTCTCTTGTCATCCCTGTCTTTTGGTAATCCTCTGCTTCCTGATAGAGGAGACGTCCTCCTCATTCAAGCACACAACTCTGGTTTTCTTCAATCATACACTGGTCAGACTGTTACCCCATAGAGTCAGCCCCTACTCAATTTATGCAATCTCCAACACTATGAAAGTCCACGTCCTCTCCCCCTTTGATAAAGGCCACACTCTGGAGCCTGCTGGTGGAGAGCCATAAGGATACAGGTCTGAAGAAGAGCTGCTTGCTTCCCTGGCAGGCATCAGAAGAAAGGGGAGATTGGTGCTTAGTTTAGTGCATTTGAATTTTCATACCAGTAACTTAATTGTCAGCTTTGTGAATATTATAGGGGTATGACATCATTGAATTCAGCACAGGAAGGGCTGCTGTGAATCAACTCCTTTCAGTCCCTGACTTTTCCACACAAAGAACTCTGATACCAAGTGGTAAAGTGTTTGTTCTCACACTGTCTGCTTGCTTGGGAATTGAAAAAATCAGGGGAAAAAGCAGAGATAAAATCTAAGCATAACTCATATCTAGAATCTAATTTACTATTATGAAAGTGCAAGTTTAATTAGAATGATAAATTATTATTATTATAAAGGGTCAAGCTTCCTTAGATTCTTTCAATCACTACAGTTAAGAAAATAACTATAATTTATTCTTTAAAATACCAAAATTAACAAAAATACTACTAATTCTCTGGGAACCAGGGGAAAAGGAGTCTAGATCACAATCACACATAAGCAAGTGTAGTAAATGTATTTTTAGCATCTTGAAGGAAGTGAGTTTTTTTTCTTGGACAAAAGAGTCTGTATGATATAATCTGTTTCCACTTTTTGAACAAAAATATGTTGGTAGTTTTTAACACCTTTACCTTCATTCTATTTCTAAAATTGTCCAAAGTCAATGTAATTTTTGTAAAATGTCCTGACGGTTCAAAATCATTTGACTGCCAATGTCTAATTCTAAACCTGATGTTCTGGAGAAATGTGTGGCCTAAACCATGCCAGAATGTCTCATTTTATGTTTAAATGGCCACAGATTTAATAATGGGCTTCAAAATAAAAAAAGCTTGCATCAAACTACATCTTTTATGTTTCAAGCACTTATCCAAGCATGCCCAAACACAGGAGAATGCCATGCACTTTAAATCCATGAGCACCATGGAAAAGGTGCTCTGGACTCTCTACACATTACAAATTATGTCCCATTAGGTCAATGCAAAAATTAATGGTGGGGTTATTCTCAAATCCACATTGTTTCCTGGCTCTGTTGTGGGCCACTCAATTAGACACCTCTCAAGGCCTTTGTGCTGAACTAAACACAGCTAATTGTTCCATTTCTGCATGGAGTGATTCATCTCCCAGATGTCCCAGACCTTTCAGCAGCTCTGCTCCACCAATATCTCGACATATGAAAATAAAGTCATTTGGGACCCAGGTAGAGGGGAGAGATTGGGAAGCAAATAGAGCAGGGTATTCTTTACCCCTGCCCTTTGGTATGATTAATCTTCAGTGAGAAAGGACTCCTGAATCATTCTCTTGACAGGACAGCCCCCCTGCCCTATCTGGCTTCCCACGTGAGGAGAGATGGATGAATGCTTCCTTTTTTCTCTTCCTCCAGGTGCAGCCCTATTCACACTCGAGCCTGACAGCACATAATAGAACAGCTTCTACTTGCCCATTGCCTCAGCTCTGTATTCTTTCACCCTCCACTGTTTCTCATTTGTTCACATCCCAGTGATAGAGCCAGCCAAACTGAAAATGCGTGAAGACCCAAAGATAGTCACTTATTTCCTTGGATCACTAAAGTGTGTGTGTGTGCTTTCTTATAGGAAACATAGCTTCACACTAAATCAAGAGAGAAATGTTCTTTCACCTCTGAGCTATTGAGTTAGCTTGAAGTTTTTAGTGAGATAGAATTTTTGCCCTGTCTTTGCTTTTTTTCTTCAACTTTCTTCTTTACCCACAGCAAATAATGTTATTAATCTATTATAATAACATTATAATAACTGAGTATGTAATAATGAGTGTTCTGGAATAGAGAGAGGTGTCCAACTTGCTTTCTATGTGGTTTCAATCATATTTAAAAGAGCTAATTAATAGCTTACCATTATGAAGTTTATTTTTTACATTTAACACAGATTGCCAAAAAGCTTCTTATTTAAAATGAGTTGAGAAATCATTACTTAAAACAATGTTTTAACTTTATATGGATCCTTATCTTGAGTTAGTTTAGGCCCTACCAAAAATAATTAAGCTAAACATAGGCCTTAGATTGAGGTCTCTAAAAAAAGAACACTGAGACTGGGGTGTGAGTGTACATAGTTTATTTGGGTGGTGATCACAGGAAGTGAGTTTGGAATGATTCATGGAAGGGAAGGCAACCTATAAAGAGTGTATTATCAAGCAAGTTGCCACTGTACACAACTTGAGCTTAATCTCAATGGGGAATTCTGGAAGACCATGTAGAATATGTAACTCAAGAGTTATCCCATTTACCAAGCAAAAGGGCTGAAATACATGGAGCAGATGGATTCACTGTCCTCAATTTGTCTGTGGTCAGAGGCTTCTCCCAAAAGATTTAGTTAGACTTGTGCATCCAGGCAGGGTACACTTGATCATCAATTAGTCTTCAGGCAAATAGGTGGAGATGAGGCTGTTGAAGGGCCTCTGGGGAGTAGGAAAATGGCAGGGCATCCGCAGAGTCTGCATCATCATTTTACCCTCTGAAACTTCAGTGGGAATGATCACTGGCTTTCAGCTAATTATTGAAAGCTTGTGCTGCTGTAACATATATGGAAACCAATGACTTTAACATAAAAAGCCACCATTGGCTCTTCAATTTGTTTCACCAACTTTTCTGACTTTCTATGCTCGCTCCTTAACTAAATCAACAACATGGCTAGTTAGTCTGGGATCACAACTCTAGAATCTGTTTAATTGTTTATTTTTACAAGTATGGTACAGTGACATTCCCCCTGAACCATTTGTTCTAACCTGATACCCCAACTCCTTTGAATGCTTTCCTGCATTTTATATGACCAAGAACATTCTCTTACATAATCACAATATATTTATCCAAATCAGAAATTAACATTAATGCACTTCTATAATCTATTTTCAAATCCTATTCAAGTTTCTCCAGTTGCCTCAGTAATAATCTTTAGAGTAAAAGGATTAATTGAGGAAGAATATATGAAAGGGTGAAGTGGGGGGGCTTGTATGTGCGAACCATGGGTATGGACTTGGGGGTATTGCTGGGGGAGGGGGGTAAGGGGGAGAAAATTGGAACTATTGTAACAATATAATCAATAAAATACATTAAAAAATAAATAAATAAAATAAAATAAAAGAATCACATGATTTTACAATGTATAATATATCAAATCATTATGTTGTATACTTAAACATATATAATTTTATTTGTCAATTATTCTTCAAGAATTAGGGAAAAAGTAAAATACTCTAGTAGATCAACTAGAAAGGAATCATGTTTCATTGCAGTTGTCATGTCTCTTTAGTATTTTTCAATCTGTACAAGTTCCTTGATCATATAACTTTTTAAACCTTGAAAGTTTTGAAGATTACAGGTCAGTATTTTGTACAATACTCACAATTTGAGTTCTGATTGTCTTCTTTTTCTTTTATGGTTAAGCCATTCATCAGTAGAAGAAATGTCACAGAACTAGTATTGTGTTTTCATTGTTTCATATGTGTTTTCATTGTTTTATATGTGTGACACATGATTTTGATGTATCCCATTACTTGTGATCAGTTTGTTGAAGTGGTGTCTGCCAGCATTCTCCAATGTAAAGGTACCAACTTCACATGTATAATTTAGAAATATTTTGAGGAGAGATACTTTGAACCATGTAAATATACCACTAGTCATCAAACTTTCAATTATTTTTTATTTATGCATCTATATATCAGAATATTCTGATGGATTTTTATTTTACTCATTGACTCATAATCTTTACTACCCTATATATTCTGGTTTAAATTGTCACAGTTTTGGTTAATAGGAACCTCCTATGGTTTGTCTTTTTGACATGATCTCATCAGCCTTTGATAATTTCCTAGGAAGACCTTTAACGTTGGGCAGCCCAATCAAATGATATTCCACTAAGAGAAAGCGTAAGAATGGTATTCAGCCAATCTTCATTACCACAAAGAAGAGATCAGAGATGAAGGGAAAACTCAAATCCATGACATGAGAGGTTTGCTGAGACATCAGGCAACTTCTGTGTGAAGTAGTAATACACATTGGCATTGGAATAGCCCACATTAAAAATCTTGAAGTAGTGAATTGATCCTAATCTTTCTCAAATTCCTTTAGATGTAGAATTTATTTTGACTATTTTGAATCAAGGATCCCAAGAGATTATAGTTACAGCTCAAAAACTGTGATTTAAACTGCAAGGTAATATTTTTTCACAAAAATAATTTTGGGAGAATACAAAGAATTGATAAGTTAATTAAATCAGCATGTATTTCCTCAAAACATTCTGTCAGTAAGAGGATCTGATTGTATTTGCACTGGCAGAACCAGGGATGCCAACACCCATCCCTGCCAATCATTTCTTTTCCTTGAGGTCATGAAGTCACCAAGAGACAGAAACACATGTTGGTCAACAGCCAATGCAAAATAAGAATACACTTCAATCAAGCCAATGCCTACACCTTACTAGCAAAGAAGTTTGAAAAAACTAAATGTTCCACCTCTGACGCTAAATCCTAAGAATTACCAACTCGTCAAAATAGAGCCAGCTACATGAAACAATGGGAGTCATATTGTGATAATAAAGAGAGTAAAGAAAGAAAAATGCCTGGGTTTCAAGAGTTATTGCTTCCTTAGCATGAAGTGAATGAAGAAGCAAACACAGCCCCTCTTTAACACACAGTCACACTGCCACTTGTAACTGTGGTCCAATAAATGGTCTGAACTCAGCATCATGATTAGCAAATCTTTTTCATCTTTTTTGTGATGAGGTGGTACATAGTACTGAACCTGGAGGTGAACAGAAAGTGCTTCCTTTCCTACATATTCATGGTGCTGAGGCCCAAGGGGTTTGTTAGCATGGCTCATTTGAAGATCCTGCCTTTAGTGGGGGTGGGGGGGTACATAGTTCAACAAATAAAACACAAGATTAAAACGTGTGAAATTCTATGTAATAGGTACAGAAAAATAGACCAATGATAATGTATGAATGAGTTTCCTTTAACAACTATTTGAATTTAAAAAACTTTATAAATGAGATTTCTGTTGTTGTTGCTATCCTACATGACATATAGAGTTGGGAGGTTGTCTAGGTCATTACATAAAAGCCAATTTTATCCAGGTGTTTAGGATCATGGGTTCAGTTTATTCATTGGATATACTTCCTCTGGGCTCAGTCAACTCAAACCAGTGCAGAGGAGATTTCAATGAAGAAAGAAAATGCTACCAGGATCTGCTCCAAGGCATCTTAGCATTTTAAACCTAATGCTTCGCTTCCTTATGCCCTTGGGTTAACCATATGTAAATAATTGCTACTTTTAACGTCAGGAGCATGCTACCTTTTAGAGGTGGACTGACTCCTTGGCCATAAAGTTTATAAGTCCACTGGCTAAGTTTATGGAGTGCTCAGGCATACTTTGGAAATGAAAGGTGCTGTGTGGTGGCAAAGGCTCTGGGGTGGGAAGGAAAGGAAGTACAGCCAAGAAGGCGAAGTCTCATTAGACCAATACATTGCTTTTCTAATGAAATTAGACACATTCTAAGAGAATTAAGACTGACCTTAACATGGAAGTGCCCTTGAGCTGGCAGAGCATGGAGTCACTATATGTTCTGCCTCTGGGGGTCCTAGGCACAGGAAAGCCTAACGAAGGGCTGGATGCAGTAAAAATAAAACACATTTGGCTACAATAGGTCTTGCTTCCACTTTAAACTTCAAGGAACTCTTCATTGGGTGGTTCTTCCCCTGAGGTTAGTGGAAGTACTATCAAGACTTGAGGAAAAATTTCAGAAATTTGCTTTCTCTTGTGGCCACTAATTTTTCATCTGCCCCAGAAGTAGATAAATATTCCCTTCCTTAGTCACACAGCTTACCTGAAGCTTCTATTTTATGTAACGTGAATCAGATATGATTCCCTTTGAAGGAAGAGCAGTTAGTTTTGCTGTGTAATAAACATCCTCAAATTAGTGGCTTAAACTAATACTTTTTTTGTCATGATAATGTAAGTTGGCACTTTGAACTGAGCTTAATTAGGACTAATTGTCTCTGCTCCATCAAGTATTGGTAGAGTTCACCCATTTGTTTATGATCAGTTGGTGGTTTATGGCCTTATTCTCATGCCTGATGGTGAATAGCTGGCATACAGATCACTGAAAGTAGCTGGGCCATGCGTCTCTTACCCTCCAGCAGGGTTGCTGAGGCCCATTCACAAGGTCAGAGCTGCTAAGAATAGCAAGAGGGGAAAAGCCCCAGTTGCTCAAGCACTTGCCAAGCCTCTGTTTGTATCAGGTTTTCTAATGTCCCATTGGCCAACGTCTGTCACACGTCTAAATCCAGATTCAGAAAATAGAGAAATAAACTCTCCAACAAGGACCTGTAAAATCTCATTGCCAAAAATGCATGGATAGAGGAAGAGAAAGAATTTGTGGTCAGTTGACTATATAAGGCAAAAAAATGAAAAGAAAACTAAATATGTTCCCACCATAAATGCAGTCAGAGCCAAAGGAAGTGCTGGAAGATAATGCCAGTGGGAAACATGGATACCATATTATTTTAATATGTAATTGTCATTGGAATATTTCAGCTTATGTGTGGAGGGATTTTGGATTCTTTCACAGTACAATTTTTTTTTCTTTAAATTTCCCTCTCACAGAATGTACAGGTTGCTGAAACAGAATTTCCAGACAGAGAGCTTCATTATTCCCCCTTCTACACACACACACATATATACACACACAAATTTTTTTTTTTTAAAGAAGCTAAAAGGGAAAGAAAACAATCCCAAGGAGATTTTTTCTTTTCATTATTTTTTAGACTTGCCTAGTAAGCAAAATGAAGCATGTGGTAAACCTGTTCACACTTTCTCACTTTTAGTGAATAACTTTATATGTTTATTTTTATATGTTGATGGGGTTCAGGACACACTAACCCAAAATATGGCACCTTGGCATATTGAATATTTTAAGCTGAAGGAGACTGAGAAACAGCAGAAACAGGAAGGTCACTCTGACTTTCCCCCAACCTTTTTCCTTGAAACAGATCATAAAACTCTCATGCGAGAGGTGCCCTCCCTACACCTGGAGGAAAGAGCATCCTTCTCTCCAAAGAAACTACAAAACAAGCAGATCTTGCTAATTCTCCCTCAGTTTATCGTTCTTACCTCATGCTCCTTGACCTCTCATGTTCCTCCACGACTGTCCATCTTCATCAAACCTTGCATAAAAATACTGAGTTCTAACTGTTTCTTTGGTTCTTCATGTCCTTATGAAGACTTTTGTGTCACTTATACTAAATAAATTTGTGTTCTTTTCTCCTGTTAATAAATCTCTGTCATTTTAATTTTCAGACTCATCTAGGGAGTTGAAGACTTTTTGCTCCCCTACAATGTCAAATAAAATGATCATTATTCCAATTCTGATTTGTCACATTGCTGAAACAATCACTGTATCAGTCTCCCCATCAACAAAATGAGAATAATGAAAATATCTCTCTCAAAATTTGTCATAGGCACTAAAGGAGTTATTATTGTTAAAGTATGTTGAACACTACCTGGAATAGAACTAAGGTGAAAACCACCATGAAATAAGTGTTTATTAAATAAAAACAAAAGTTTGGGTTTATTATGACCATGTCAATTCAAGGCTGAAGAGCTGGCCATGATATTATCCTAATTTTAGAGAAAATTTAGTTTTATTTATCAAAATAATTTAGGCAGACTCTAACACCACTTGCCTATTCTTAGTTTGCTGTTTTTAGTATGGGACAGTAACGTCAGCTCTACACCCTTACAGAATATCCTCCTGCCTCTAAAGCACTTTTCCATATATTATATTTGATTCTGGCAGTGGAATATGCAGACATTTACATCAGTGGTTTTTGAGGGCTATTTCAAAACACTGGCCTTAGCTCAGAAAGAACCAAAAGGAAAGCAAAGTGAAAGGAAAGGGAAGAATTAATTCCTCATCTTTTGGGGACTTAATAGCCTTGCTCCTTGGAAAATTGCCAGCATTTTTTTCCTGGCATTTTGCAGTCAGCAACTTCACTTACAAAAATCAGGAGGAAGCCACAATAATCGGAAATAATCACACTTCAGATAAAATTCATGAATTATGATATAACCACTGTAAAAAGAAGGAAATTACTAGAAGTTTTTCATGACCATATAAAAGCCCACATTAGGAGTAGCTATCTCTTAGTTATATTTGCAAAAAAGGGCAACACCCTTGATAATCTCAAAATGATGTATTGTAGTTGGGAACTTTGGATATCTGATAGACTTCTGCAGTTTTCATTATGATGTTCTCTGCTATAAATAACAGAATGCCCAAAATACAAAGGAGCTTAAAAGTATAATGTTCTTTTTAGGACACACCAAAAACTCTGTAGGAAGGTATCTATCAGCACTTCTGAAACTTCGAGCTGTTCCCCCAGTTTTCAAGATGGCTGTAGTAACTTGAAGGCTCGCATCCACCACAGGGGAACTTGCACATTCAGGAAAGGAACAGGCCTGCTCTTCACACATCTTGCTCCTTTTGATAGAAAGAACTGTTTCTGCCTCAGCCACTCAGTTTCCACTCTATATCTCAGTGACCAAGAGCAGATCACATGTTTACGCCATACCTGCAAAGGAAGCTGGGATAGCGAGTTCCATCTACCTTCTGCTTTTAATGGTGTAGAATTTGGGGAGGTGGTGGTGGTGGGGATAGGTGACAGGTGACTGACAAGAAGAAAGAAAGTAACTCACACTGTCTCAACAGTTTATTGAGAAGTATATTTTGATCCCAAACATGTACCTAGGCATTTTTTAATTCCTCCCCCATCACCAATTATACCTACATTCAATAACAATAAACACTCCTTATAATATTTCATGAATGACTATGTCTGAATTGGCACAAAGATAGGTGGACCTATCTAGTGTTGAAGAAGTTCTGAGGGCCACCTCAAAAGTGTAGATAATGCAGTCAAAGTTGTCCGCCTAGGGCCCCATGGCTTAGGTGCATATGCACCACTTTAATGAGATAGCTTCAGTTTTTGTCTTTACACCTGAATGTATTGGTCTATGTCCCTATGTATTTTTCTACTTAACTGAGTGTTACAACTGGCAATATTTTATTTATATTATTCTCTTTTAAAACTTAATGTTAAATCAAACAAGTTTTTACATTTTTAACATGCAATGTGGTGTAGTGTAGTATAGTGATTTTTAAAATAGTTTTTGTGTTGCCCTCGGATTCTGCTGAAGCCAAGTGGGTGTGGTGGGGATGACGATTGCCCATACTGTAGCATATCGATCTAAATAGCTTGGTCTTTATAATCTCTTTGATTTGGAACTAAGAGAGTTCTGCTTACAATTTTATTTGTAAAATTAATTCTACAGCTAAGGTAAATTCTTTTTTAAAGTATATTTTATTAATTATGTTGTTACAGTAGTCCCAAATTTTTTTCCACTTGCTCCCATCTGCCCAGTACCCCCCTTTCCTCCAGCAATTCCACCCCACTTTGTTCATGTCCATGGGTCATGCATATAAGTTCTTTGGCTTCACCCTTTCCTACATTATTCTTAACTCCCCCTGTCTATTTTGTATCAACCAATTACTCTTCTTAATCCCTGCACCATATCCCCATTTCTCCCCCTTTCCCCTCCCAGTTGATACTCCTATAAATGATCCTTATATCTATGATTCTGTTTCTATTCTGGTTTGCTTAGTTGGATTTTGTTTTATT
Source organism: Furipterus horrens (assembly GCF_987537825.1). Classification (NCBI taxonomy): domain Eukaryota; kingdom Metazoa; phylum Chordata; class Mammalia; order Chiroptera; family Furipteridae; genus Furipterus; species Furipterus horrens. The sequence goes on along the minus strand of NW_028327178.1, from coordinate 83,823,885 downwards.
TTTTAGATTCAGTTGTTGATAGTTGTGAGTTTGTTGTCATTTTAATGTTCATAGTTTTGATCTTCTTTTTCTTAAATAAGTCCCTTTAACATTTCATATAACAATGGCTTGGTGATGAACTCCTTTAGATTTACCTTTTATGGGAAGGACTTTATCTGCCCTTCCATTCTAAATGATAGCTCTGCTGGGTCGAGTGACCTTGGTTGTAGGTCCTTGCTTTTCATCACATTAATACTTCTTGCCAGTCCCTTCTTGCCTACAAAGTTTCTTTTGAGAAATCAGCTGATAGTCTTATAGGCACCCCTTTGTAGGTAATTCTGCTTTTCTTTTGCTGCTTTTAACATTCTCTCTTTATCTTGAACCTTTAGCATTTTAATTATGATGTGTCTTGGTGTGGTCCTCCTTGGGTCTAGCTTGTTTGGGACTCTCTGGGCTCCCTGGACTTGTATGTCTATTTCCTTTGCCAAATTTGGGAAGTTTTCCTTCATTATTTTCTCACATAAGTTTTCAATTTCTTGCTCTTCCTCTCTCCTCCTGGCACCCCTATGATTCAGATGTTGGCACAGTTAAAGCTGTCCCAGAGGTTCCTAAGCCTCTTCTCATTTTTTTCAATTCTTGTTTCTTCATTCTGTACTGGTTGACTGTTTTTTCTTCCTTATGTTCCAAATAATTGATTTGAACTCTTGTTTCCTTCCCTTTGCCATTGTTTTTTTGTGGATTTTCCTTTGTTTCATTTAGCATAGCCTTCACTTATTCCCTGATGTGTTTGCTGTACTTAAGAATATTTTTCAAGCCTGTGAGTATCTTTATCACCAGTGTTTTGAACTCTGTGTCTGTTAGATTGGCTATCTCCTCATCTGTTAGGTTGGCTATCTCCTCATAGCTTAGTTCTCCCACTGGAACCTTGATCCATTCCCCCTTTTGGGCCATACTTCTCTGTCTCCTCATCTTGACAGGCTTCTGTGTTTGTTTGCCTCTGTGTCTTAGGTAGAGCTGTCACTCTTGTTATCTTGTAAGGTGTGGAGCCTTAGGTATTCATAAGTACAGGGCAACCCATTTCACCGTGTTGTGGTGCTGTGTGCGGAGGAGGGATCTGAGAGGGAATAATGCCTCTTGCACAGCACTCGCCCCTTTTCCAGGTACTTCGTCCACTTTCTATATAGAACTGGTGCCTCTCTAGCTGTTGCCCTGGCCATTGTTCCCAGAGTGGGTGGTTCTGCGGACATTCTAGGACAGTGGGGGTCCTTTAGACAAGCAGACTCTACCGAGAGTCTGGCAGTTTCTTCCTCCACCGCAACCCCACTGGTTTGCAGTCAGAAGCAATAAAGCTTTGTTTTCCCCTGCACTGGAACTGTGAGCTGTGGGTTCTGGTCTGGTTCTGGGAGTGCTCCCCAGGTGTCCCTTCTACTTTTTAAAACATGCAACTGTGCTTTCCACTGGCCTGCCACTACCCCCACTGCTGCCACCACCACACTGTGTCCTCTCTGCCCTGGCTCCGCCCCTCCTACCTGTCTGGATGAATATTTCTTCTTTATATCTTTGTTGGACCTCCATGCAGCTTGATGTTTTGGAACTTCTGGTTGTCTCTAGCTTTGAGGTAGTTGTATTTCTTCTTAGTTTTGGAGGGAGATGCAGCATGTCTGTCTATGCCTCTAGCATGGGCAGATGTCCAACAATAATCTAAGATAAATTCTTTAGTGAAAAATAATTTAGGATTTGGAGTTACAACTCAAAAGGAATTTTAATAGTGCCACTTTATTAGTATGCCATGTGACTATGAGCAAGTCATTTTTCTTTATCCTGTCATGGTATTTAATGACACTGAGGTCATGAATTTTAGAGATAAGATAGTTCAAAAAATCATCTCATCATCAGGTACCCAGGAACTACCAATATTTTTCCTTATTCACATATTTCATGTCTTTATGATAAAATAGTGCTCCATTAAGTTAATATTCCATAATTTTCTTAGACAAGGTAGATTGTTTCAAAAGCTTTGTTATAATAACAATTATTCATGTAGAAGACATTTGCTTTTCTTTAACGTTCCCATTGAATAAATTTGAGGAAATGAATTTATGGATACAAGTATTTAAACATTTGTTTGCTGCTCAAGGATTTTTGCCAGATTTTATTTTTTTATAATAGGATTATAATGATTTATACCACCATTAGCAATATATCACTGTACCAAGTTTTAAAAAACTTTGCCAATTTTTGATGTTTCTTTTATTTAATTTCAATAAACATATCAACTGTAAATAATGTCAAGGAGCATACACATTTTTCTTAATTTTTAAGAATGACTATTGTTTTTATTAAAATGGGGCAATTGTCATGAAAACAATTAATCAATTTTTTAAAAAGTAAACTAATAAACCAATCCAAATCCCACCATCCAGATATATTCCATTTCAAAATTAGGTAAATAGTACTTCAGAAATCTTTATCTCTTATTCTTTCTCATATCTTCGCTTAAAATGTTGACCGAGCATAGATAAAAATGCAAAAAGAAGAAGATAATATTCAAATTGAATAATATTATAAATACCTTTTGTAATTAAAAGTGTAATTTTTGATGAATGAAATTAAGAGTATAAAAATTAAATGAAACAATAATTTCTCATTTTACCTATAATTTAGAAAAGATTATTTTCACCATTTGTGTAGAATTTAATCAAAATATTGCAAGAACCATTATTATTATTTTTAAATCTACCTAATATACCACTCATTTTTGTCTTTATATATGAAGTTTTAGAGTTTGCAAATACTCATGTACTTATACCAAGATTTAAATGTTGCTTTATTACTTCAGATAATTTTTTTAAAGTAGTAATATGGTACAAATATAACTGAAAGCCAGCATTTCAATCCTTTTCCTTTTCTTCCTCCTTCCCTTATTAGAGAAAAATTACTACTTTTAAACAAGTGTTGTTTTTCATCTCCATGCAAATTTTTGTGATTTTACTACACACATGAGGCCATAAACAATACATCATTGTTTTATGTGTGTAGTGGTCACTGTCATGCCCCTGTCAGACCCCTTTCACTGCTGGGGCACTCAAACTCCAGCTGCTACTAATGTCTGGGTGATGGCTTCTAATGACTCTCAGCTGTCCTGTTCTATGAAGGGTTGTCCTGGGCTAAATGAAAGGTGTTCTATTGGGAGGATGCTTTTCATAAGTCAGTCCACAGCCAGTGATTGACAAGTGTGTGTATTTTGGGGAAGGTTGGCAGTGGAAGAGAGTCAACAGAGTCAGCCCCTTTACCTCAAAGTGAAGGAAAACTCTGATTCCAAAAAACCTCCACTGCCTTGCGGCATACCTCTTCAGGGGAAAGGCTAAGGGAGTAAACCCCGACAGAAAATCCGGAGCCGGAGTCCCTAAGGCGGTTTGACGTTGTAGTCAACACCGGCAACTCCTGCGGCGCACCTGAAGCCAAGCTGTATTGACTCCGTCTTTCCCTTGGACCCTTCAGCTGCGAAGAGAGGGGGGGGTCTGCTGCATGGGCAACAGCAGACCCTCCATATCACCCTGCCCAGGCTCTGTAGCTTCAGCTTCACTGGAGAGGACACTCCAGCGTCATCGTAAGATGTCGATTCAACACGGGAGGAGACAGATACCGTGTCACTCCCGAGTCAGACTGCACAGCCGTTCTCAGCGGTGCAGATAGACTCTTAAGAAGCTACGCCATCGACTCTCGAGACAGACGGCTGCCGACGACGACGACGATGCTAGTGCCATGGTTCAAATCATTCTCCAGAGTTCCTCTTGGGATAAGGCTGAGATGAGACTGCCCCCCAAAGTACAACCTTGCTCTATTCTTTCTTTTGCTCTGCCTTGCTTCCCTCCATGTCTTTCTGAGATCCAACCTCTAATAAATGACATATACCACAATCTCTGTCTCAAGTTCTGCTTTTAGACAGTTCCTCCCAAGAGGATGTGAAATCTAAATTTACATATATTATATAATTGTATCTTATTGCATTTGTTATTTGGCACTTTGCTTTCTTCATTTAGCATGATGTTTTGGGTATTTGTCATTAGTGATATTTGAGACTTCAGTCTATATCTTCTAACTCTTATTGATTTTTCTAGTTTAAATGTGTTTATTCCTCCACTCCTCTTCTAAGAAACAATTAATGTCATATATATGTTTCTCTGCATGTGTATGCATCTCTCCATGGTTGATGCCCCAGATCAAAATTGAGTCATAGGGTAAGTGGATAATCAACTTTCTTAGATTTTGCCAATTTACCTAATAAAATAGGGGGCGGGACCAAACAGCACTCAACTAATCTCTAATCTACATTTGATGCCCCTGCTGAAACATTAAATCAATTTAACATGGTGTTTTTGTTGTTCTTTCTATTTAGAAATTTTATTTTTTTCATCTTTACTGATTACAGATGGATCATATTTTATGACAGCCTACCTTCAACTGGTTTGAAAGTTATACATTCTATTTCTATTATTTTAGCTGTTGCTTTAAATTTAAAAAAAAAATGAGATATAACTTACACATCATAAAATTCACTGTTTTAAAGCATATTGTTCAGTGTTGTTGTTGTTGTTTTTTTTAGTATATCCACAAAGCTGTACAACCATGGCAACTCTCTAATCCAGAACATTTTTATCATCCCTAAAAGATACCTTGCATCCATCAATAGTGGAGCTCTTGGCAACCAGTAATCTACTACCTATCTGTATGGATTTGCCTGCCCTGGATGGGTCATACAGATGGAATCAAACAATTTATAGTTTTTTGTGTCTTGCTTACTACAGTGTTCAGTGCTCATCAAAGTTGTGTGTAGTAGTAGTGCTTTATTCCTTCTTATTTCTGAATTACTTTTCATTGTATTAATATATTATATTATCCATTCATCAGTTGGTGATATTTTGGGTTGATTATACCTTTTGGCTATTGTGAAAAATGCTGTAATGAACAATGGTATATAAGGTTTATGTCAACATATGTTTTCAGTACTTCAGCATATATGCCTAGGAGTGAATTTGCTGGTTATATGGTTTCACTTTTTGAAGGACTGCCCAATTCTTTTCCATGGCTGCACCATATGACATAACCATCAAGTAATGTATAAACATCTCAATTTTTCCACATCTTCATTAATGGTTGTTATGTGTTTTTGATTATTGCCAACCTAAAATTTGTGAAGTGTTATTTTATTGTGATTTTCATTTGGATTTCCTTAATGACTAATGATATTGAATATCTTTTCATGTGCCATTTGTATATCTTTTCTGGAGAAATGTCTATTCAAATCCTTTGTCCACTTTTTAATTGTGCTATTTTTGTTTTTATTATTGAGTAATATATCTTCTTTATATATTCTGGATCCTAGAACCTTTATCAAATATGTAATTTGTAAATATTTTTTCCCATTGTGTAAATCATTTCACTTTTTTGGTAGTGTGTTTTGACACTCAAAGAACATATGTGAAGGACCCACGGATATGGACAACGGTGTGGGGATTGACTATGGAAGTGGATGGTGGGCTCGGTGGAAGGGGTAAAGGGAGAAAAATTGGGACAACTGTGATAGCATAAAGGATAAGCCATTTAAAAAGTTTTTCATTTTGATAGAGTCCAGTTTATCTCTTTTTCTTCAATTGCGCTGTAGTCAGAATGTTTGTGTCTCCAAAGATTTATACATTGAAACATAACTTCAAAAGTAATGGTACTAGTAGGCAGGGGTTTTGAGAGGTGCCTAAATTATGAGGTTAGAACCCTCTAAACCCTTCCATTATGTGAGGGCATTGCCAGAAGGCACCTCATATGAACCAGGAAGAGAGCCCTCATCAGCCACCACGCTGAATCTGCTTGCACCATGATCTTGGGCTTACCAATCTGCAGAACTGCGAAAAATAAATTTTTGTTGCTCATAAGCGACTCAGTGTAGTTACTTGTTATAACAGCCCAAACAGATTAAGACAGATGCTTGTGCTTTTGGAGTTATATAATAAATCTTTGCCTAATCCAGAGTAACAAACATATACACCAGTGTTTTTTTCTAAGAGTTCTATAGTATCATCCTTTACATTTAGATTTTGATCCATTTTGAGTTCATTTTGTTTATGGTGTGAGTTAGAGCTCCAAGTGCATTCCTTGCATGTAGATAACTAGATGTCTCAGCACTATTTGTTAAAAAGATTATACTTTCCTCATTGTATACCTGTGTCCTTGTTGGCAAAAATCAGTTGACAATAGATATATGGGTTTATTTTTGGACACTTAATTCTATTTCATTGATTTATGTCTGTCCTAATGCCAGTACCACACACTCTTGATTATTATCACTATGTAGAAAATTTTGAAATCGGAATGGGTTAAGTCCTCTAACTTTGTTCTTTTTTTCCAAGATACTTTTTTCTATTTTATATCCCTTGTATTACCTTAAGTATTTCACCAGCTGCTCTCCATTTCTGTAAACAAGGCAATGGAAACTGTGATAGGTACTGTATTTGATATATATTTCAATTTGGGGAGTATTACCATCTTATCAACATTAAGTTTTCCAATCCATGAACATAGGAAGTCTTTCCATTTATTTGTCTTCTTTAATTTCTTTCCTGAACATGAACACAGTCTTACACATGTGCAGAGCCTTCTAGATTCCCAGGAATGTGTCAAGGCTTTCGAAGCCCCTATGGAACATGTCATTCCTCAGCTTTTTCTTTTATGCTTTCTCATTAGTCTTTGATTTATCCCAAATGTTAAAATTGCCTCAGGCAGCCGTGACATTAAAACATTTGCCTATAAATGTTTTTGACAAATGTCCCCCACAGAGGGGCTTTTAGCAAGAGGTGAACACTGAATCAGGTTAGATAAAGACAACCTTTCAAATGGGGTTTTTCAGGGAACCATTAAATAGGTCAAATAATGGCAATTATTTGGGAATAAGAATTTGAAAGAGCTACAGCTCTGTCTGCTCCCATCAGTACTGGGAATGTGAGCTTGTTTTTCAAGGTTATGTGAGTTGGAGAATGGCAAATGAAACTTGGGTAAGTTAAGACACTATAAAACTCTGTTCTTACCAAGTCAGCTGTTTTTCTTAAATGCGCCCTTGATCACTGTAGGCCTTTGGTTAATTTACAGTTTTGAAAAAAAAATGGATTCTGAAAATGTTGTCAGTTTCTCATTGCTTTTATGGAGGGCTGGAATTTTTTGAGGTTCTTAATCAGAAATTTTTACTGACATCACTTGCCCCTGACTGACCTTAATTCTTAAGGTGATTTTTCTCTGAAAAAAAGTATCAAAATAATGTCTTCATCTTCACAATATTTTAGGAATGTTATAATTTTTAACTTATATCACCCTTTTGTCTTATATGCTACTGTAAATATGTTGGAATGTGATAATATATCAAGTTATTATCCTAAGATCTCCCCTTACTATAAAAGGAAATGCTTATTTCAGCTAGTTGGGTTGCATCTCACCCTTCCTGGACATCTTCTATTCCTTTAAAAAAATTGAGTTACTTTTTATGTTGAGGCTCATTCTACAGCAGGAAAAATTTTGAGAACTTGCAGTTCTAGTATTTTAGTTACACGTTGTCTTAATAATCATAAAATCTGTCAGGATTTTAGCCTGTTTTCTAATTGTCAATAATTGTTTAGATTTACTTAATAAATGTCTTTGACCACTTTCCTTTTTCTCTTTTACTTTCTGTTTTTTTCTTTCCTGAGCATATCCTTTAGTAGTTTTATTGATAGTGTGTGTGTGGTAAACATTTTTTTGCTGCCAGAAAATTCTTAATCTAGGCATTATAGCTTAGTGTCCTCTCGTTTCTTTTATTTCTATATGATAGAATCCTAATAATTGCATTGCTCACTTTAAGTGCTTAGACAAGTTGAATTTTAATAGAAATTGCTTGATTGTTGATCCAAAAGCCTATAATATTATCTTTCTACTTAGCTCTTTGTAGGGTGAGGGGTAACATGCAGAAGAGATGAGGCATCCTCACTGAGGATAGCCTGGACCAACCAAAACTGCAGCCATCCTCAGATATAGCTTGGCCTATACCAGGAGCATCATCTAGCTGACACAAGACTCTTGAGCTAACAAAATAAACAGTATTTAAACAACTAAGTTCTGATTCTATTTCTTGTGCAATGTCAAAATGATACATGTGAACTACAGTAAAAAGAATTTTAGAAACAAGGCTGTAATCTACTAATTGGAGAATGAGGCCATAGTTTGGCCATAACCATGAATATATCTGGTTACCAGAGTTACATATTTTATAGCCAATTTTGCCATTGGAGCTGAGCCTGCAAACTGTGGAGTAGAGGTAAACGCTTAGAGAACAGGCTATGAGAGATTCTTTCAACTAGTCAGCTCCTTAAAACTTCAATGTACCCTTCCTCATTGCAAGGTGTAATGCTAAAATGTCCTAAACAAGGAAAGGAGTAACTGGTCTTCAAAACAGGGATCAAAAGTGTCAGGCACATAACCTATCCCAAGCATGTGGTGCATTAGCTACAAGAACTCAAAAGTTATTCAAATTATTAGTTTGAGGTAGATATAGGCATAGACATACTTAATTGTTTCCAGTGATAGTCCTACCTCAAAGGAAGATATTCTACTCTTCACCCAAATACAGTCAAACTATGTTTTTTAGGTATACTGAGTTATTTTTCAAGGAAGGTGGTGTCTTCCTCCTTCTCTAGACTCATGGAGGCTGCTTTAATCTGTTGAAGGTTTCCCCATTTGGATTTCCATCTTCATTTGAAAGTGCCATTGAGGTAGGGAGTGGCAGCAGGTAGATGTTCCCTCTGCATCATTTTGGGCATCTACCTAAGATTCTAGAAGACAATTATGATAAGTAATTATGGGAGATGGATAAGTGAATTCCACTAGACTAGTGTCTAGTCTAGTGTCTGCTTATCATATATTATGCATAATATATAATCGTAAGATCAGTTTTGTTAAGCTAATTTTTTAAATTATGGTTACCGTAATATACATAGTCACAGGCTAAATAATATATGCATTATAGGCTTAAAAATATCTCTCACTTTTCCCATGCTATAAAAGAAAATATTACATAAAAAAATAATAAATAGCAAAGTTCAAGATGCTCATGTTGGATACCTACCATTACCTTAGATGCTTTCTCTTTTTTTGTATAGAGGCTTTTTCCTCTTTTCTGCCAACTGTACTATTATAAAGTATATTTTATACACTTAATTACATTTCCACAAACGTCATGTCTAATGTGTGAGCATGCCAAAACTCTATGAGAATATTCCTTCTCTTGTTGTCATGCCAAGTTTAGTATAAATTAATTTTCTGAAGATCTTGCAAACGTCTCATTTAACATGTCTTCAGCCTAAACTTGTCTAATATAAACGTACACAAGTGGTAATTCTCTGTTGGGAAATTGGTTGAGCAAAGATGTCATTTTGGAAGAAATTCTTAGTTTTAAGTGATTCTCTTTTAAAAGTATACTGCATATTACCTGCTCTGGTTAGCTCTCAAACAAATAGCCAGCAATTTCAATTGACTACTTTCCAAAGCAAATTACTCACACCTTCCTACTCATCTGAAAGTCTCAGCTGAACTAACATTTTAAAAGACTGTTCCCAATTCACAATTCTTATGGAACAAAATTGGATTTTCCCCACCCCTCATTTTTGCTGTAACACTTTGGCTACCTTTACCACATGTCACTGTAATATGCTACCAAAAATAAAGTCTTAAGTTGGTGACATGAGATCAATTCTGGTATTCATCACTGTTGTTCTCTAATGCTCCATCCATTACAAATCATGGAATGTTAAATAATCAATTTCTTTTTATTTTTTTTTTTTGCCTATCTTATTTTGGCAAGATTTTTAAGTCTTTCAAGAAAAAATGAAAGCCATGTGTTTTGAATGGGTTCCATTGCAGCATGATTACTGCAATGAAGACATTTTATTATGTTAATTTTCATTAAATAAAACCCTGCTGAAAGCCAGTAGTTTTCCAAAACCCATATGATTTATGACATGCTAATGTTTGTCGGAATACACTCTGTTTCAATTATATGGAGCAAGTGACGCCTTTCAGAACAACTCAGTAATAATATCACCTACAACAACTTTAATTTTAGACCTACAGCAGGGGTGTGAGACCGAGGAACCTATCGACAAAATTGTCAGCTTCTGCACAAATTTAATCTTCATCACCTCTATGCTATGTTTAACATCAGATGGCTGTGCTTGCCAGGGATTTCAATAATATGCTTCCAGAAGGCAAGCACTTCATACACATTAAAAACTGGGTTTTCCATAACTCAAAAAAATTTAATAGCCAGAAGAATTAAATATGCTGAGTCTCTAAGGGAACTAGGGGTGCACCTGTAGGAGGTGGGCTGATACTTATTCTTCCCCATACACTTTTTTCTTTCTGTTTGGTCTACTTATTTTCCACTCACTTTTATCTCTTCCTGAAGACCCTGACTTTAAGTGCAAATATATGAAATGAAAGCAATATTTTCTTACTAGTTTTATAGGAGAAATGATGTATTCTATTCCAACCCAGAAATATACATAAATTTATGACAGGTAAAAATACATTGAATGATCAATGAAAATAAGTTTACAGAAGTAATAAACAGCAAGCTGAAAGTATATAAATAATATGTACATAAAATTGAATGAGATAAAGATTTATTGTACTTGTCAAAATATAAAATGAAGGATTGAGAGTGGATGGTAGTAGTTGATTGGTTCCAGAAGTCACTTTTTGGAAGACCTATTCTTTCTATACCATTATATTACTAATATTCAGAGAAGGAAAACTCTGATTTCAAAAACCTCCGCTGCCTTGCGGCATACCTCTTCAGGGGAAAGGCTAAGGGAGTAAACCCCGACAGAAAATCCGGAGCCAGAGTCCCTAAGGCGGTTTGACGTTGTAGTCAACACCGGCAACTCCTGCGGCGCACCTGAAGCCAAGCTGTATTGACTCCGTCTTTCCCTTGGACCCTTCAGCTGCGAAGAGAGGGGGGGTCTGCTGCATGGGCAACAGCAGACCCTCCATATCACCCTGCCCAGGCTCTGTAGCTTCAGCTTCACTGGAGAGGACACTCCAGCGTCATCGCAAGATGTCGATTCAACACGGGAGGAGACAGATACCGTGTAACTCCCGAGTCGGACTGCACAGCCATTCTCGGCGGTGCAGATAGACTCTTAAGAAGCTACACCATCGTCTCTCGAGACGGACGGCTGCCGACGACTACGATATTACTAATATTAGGATTTTTCTGAGGCTTGTGATTTTCTCACATTCAAACGAAAATTTAAAATAAAACTCAAACACAGAAAACATCTTTAGTTAAATTAAATGCTACACTTTAATTAAAGGGCCCAAAACACATAGAAATAAGACACGAACACAACACACTGAAGGGATAGAGGCTGATACCTCTGCATTGCTTCTTCTTGCTGTGAATATCTCAAGCATACAATTCTAATTCATTTCATGTGATGCCCTCTGACTATTATGTTCTGTGAGTCAGTGTGATTTTGCATAAAACTCTAATGTCAAAATACCATTTTTAAAGAGCCACTACAGTGAAAAGTCATTACCTGGGTAATCATTATTGAGGTAAATCTGTATTTAGAGTGAATATGATGCCCTTGGCTCTTGCTATTATGCAAAAATGGTCTCTCTGCTTCTTTTCTCTTCTGACTGATATTGTGCCCACATGATGGATATTTCAGGAAAATTGATGAGGTGAAACATATCAGGAAAAACCTTATCTCTCTGGGTGGAGAAGTTGGAAATCCCACTAAGCATATTCAATAGCCAGTAAAATCACTTTGTTACTGAAATGTGCTATTGCCATGAGAGGGTCATTAACTAGGAAAAATTTACCACTCAGCATAAATGAAGAAATTGAATTCCAAAAATTGTTTCTCAGTAGTAATCAAAGGGTATAAGCAAGCAATCTGAAGAAATGGTGAATTAATAACAAATAATTAGAATAAGAATTCATTTTAAGTTTTGGATGATGAACTAAAGTACATTTTATTAGAGTTAAAAGCAAAACATCAGGATTTTAGCTCAATATTATTATTATTTAAAATGAGTTCTGTTAATAACATGAAACTGGCACCTGAAATTATAGCTTTATATATCTAGAGGTTTACTTTCTAAGAAGGTAGAAATTCAAAGTGAAGAAAGCAGGTAAATCTTAGAGCAGATTTAATGATTCAAACTTTAATATTTAAATAAAATAGCAAATCCAATGTATTAATATGTTCAAAAGAAAATAAAACCAAATAAAAAAAAATGGGCCCAAGACCTTAACAGACACCTCACTAAAGAGAATATATATATGGCAAGTAAAAATATGAAAAGGTACTTCCCATCATGTCATCAGGGAACTGCAAATTAAAACAACAGTGAGATACCACTACACACCTATTAGAATGGCCATAATCCAGAAGACTGACAACACCAAATGCTGGCAAGAATGTAGACCAACAGGAGCTCCCATTCATTGCTCGTGGGAATGTAGAATGGTACAGCCACTTTGAAAGTCTGGTAGTTTCTTACAAAACTAAGCATACTCTTATCATATGATCCAGAAATTATGCTTTTTGGTATTAACCAAGGGAGTTTAAACTTATATTCCCACAAAAATGTGCACATTGATGTTTATAACAGCTTTATTCATAATTGCCAAAACTTGAAAGCAACCAAGATGTCCTTCAGTAGGTGAACAGATTAACAAACTGTGGGACATCCATACAATGGAATCTTATTCAGCGTTACAAAGAAGGAACCTACCAACCTTCAATTGTATTGTCTTCCCTCAGGGCTTCACCACCTCCTTCATGTTCTCCAGAAACAGGAGAGATGATTAGAGAAGATAACTGAGTGGGAAATAATACCTAAAATAAATGTTATAGATGAGGAGAAGAGGAGTAAACTCAAATCATCCCAATTGATTTTGAGAAGTAAACTCAAGTCATCCCAATTGGTTTTCTGGAATTAGAAGATCAAATCCCTCAACAGTTCATTGCATTCTGTTTATTTAGCTATAGACTTAAACCAATGGGAAATAGCAATAGCTTTTACCACTGCATATGAAGTTAAATAGAACTCTGAGATTCTTTTTTTCCCCTTACCCAAAGACATGCTTATTGATTTTAGAGTGGGGGGGGGGGGTGAAAAGAGAGAGAGAGAGAGAGAGAAACATCAATGTGAGAGAGAAACAGCTATTGGTTGCCTCTCATACTTGCCCCACCTGGGGACCAAACTCACAACCTAGGTATGTACCCTGACTGAGAATCGAACCTACAGCCTTTTGGTTTATATGACAATGCTCCATCAACTGAGCACACCAGCCAGGGCCCCTCTGGTTTTCTTACCTCCTTAGAATTAACTTCTGTGAAAGGAAAATATAATCAACAGTTTAGAAAAATCATGTTTATGCACTCCAAGCAATAAAAAGAAAGGGCCTCAAGATAGTCTTAGTAATTAACTTCTGATTCCCAACCACTATATCATTCTGACTTCATAATTAAAAGGATATGTTTCAACCTGCTTTATGTGAGTCCTTATTCTTTAAGTCCCTGTATGTTCTTACTAATGGTTATCCAATGGGTGGCTGTTTATTTTGTGAGGGAAGGCCAACCCTGCAGACCAGGTTGTTTAAGTATTTTAAATAAACATTCTCTGTAAACTCTAAAATGGTGCATTTACTATGACTTCTATAAAAGACTCATTTACATTTATGTGAAAAAAAAATAGAACAAAGGATCATTTAAACCCTGTCTTCACTCAAATTCAATCTTTAGGTTCAAGCCTCAGATATTCCCTTTCAGATCATGTACTTTGTGGTTAGAGTATAAATTGAGGTGAGTCTGCTAAGCCTGCAGTCAGATTACATAGGATTTCCAGAATGTGCCCAAAAACCCCTTGGATGCTAAGCAACCCCAAGATGGGGTCCATTTATAATTCCCATAGCTCACACTATATTGCCTATTGCAAAGTTACTGGTGCTGTAGAAAGATACTCATTTGTAGAACCAAGCAGTGAAATTTCATCCAGAAAAGCCCTTTAGAGAGAAAAGCCAGGTGGCCCCCACTCCTTTAAATAGTTTTCTGTGCTTCACACCCATTTGTCAGTGACAGACATTGATATTGTTAATGAGTCCCTGAACTCCATCTATTCTAGGGCACTGATATGCTCCCAGGGACAGAATACCATTGTGTGAAAACATTTTTTCTTTTAAATTGGAGGCCCCTTTGCCTATGTATACAAAGTAAGAAGGAAGCATGAAATGGATTTTCTTCTTAAGTCCTGCCTACATGGAACAACATTCAACCTTTTCTAACAAGCTATGGGAGTTATTCTTTACTTGGACTATATAACATTTTGTGACAGACTTAGAGCAAAGTCATTTTTTCCATGAGAAGTTAAAGCAAATGTAATAAATGACTATAATTGTAAATACTATGTATCATCACAATGTACAATATATGGCATGACAAAGAGAGTTTGGTTAGGAAAGAGTCATATAAATGTTTGTAAATATTTGGGTATAGAAGTTATCATCAACTTCCTAACAGCACTGTCTTGGATTGAGGCTAAAGAGCAGGAAATAAGTGGGTGAAAAATGAAAAATTCAGTTAATGAATTATTTCACCTACACAGCATCACATAATTAGCTAAGCTTTTATTTTTGGTTTTGTTTGTTTTTAAATCTCAGCTGGATAATTTATCCCTGTGATGAGTAGGCACTGACACAGAGCAGGATAGTTGTCTGGGGAAGAGCACTGAGCAATGAATTGTCCAAATCATTGCCTGAATTTTTCTGTAATTTTAAAATGGCTATACTTACAGAAAAGTTGCGTATATAATACAGAGTTCACATAATCTCTTGGTCACCCAGCCTTTTCTAATTTTAACATCTTATATTAACCATAGTACAAAAAAAATTAAGAAATTAACATTGATATAATAATAATAATAAATACATAATAAACTTTATTCGAATTTCACTAGTTTTTCAACTATTGTATTTTTCTTGGCCCAGGATCCCACATTGCGGTTAATTTTCATTTCTCTTTCATCTCTTCCTTTTGTGGCCATTCCTTAATTTTTTCATGTCTTTCATGACCTTGAGACTTTTGAAGAGTACTTATCAGGTATTTTGAGGATGACTCTCAATATTTGTCATGAGTCCTCATGATTAGATTGAGCTTATGCATGGGGTTAAGATGTCTCATTACTGATGCTATTAGCCCTGATTACATGACCATTTCTTTGTATAGTTATTATTTTTTTCTTTTGTAATGAATAAATAACTTGAGGGGATACTGTGGGACAATGCCAATATCCTATTTCACAAACCTTTGCTTACTAATGTTATTGGTCCTTAGTGGATATTGGCTGCAATAATTCTGATTTTGTATCCATCATTTCTTTTCCTAGTTGGGTTGCATTAGCTGACTACGAATAGAAGTACTGAAGCACAAATTCCTTTTTGCAGGCTTACAACAGAACATTGCCAAGAAGACGGAATATTAGAAATGCTGAAAACTATTGAATATTGTACTTGTAGCTTGAGCTCAAGAGGGGGGTTATTATATAACATATAATAAACTGCCACACAGGCACTTGATTAAACCACTGATTAATATCCTTACAAATTAGAGCACTTTCCCTTAATCCCTACTATGGGAGGGGGCTGGTGACTACAGAGTTTTTACCCTGGTTGAATGTGAAGTTTTGATTTTCATTTTTAGGTCATATTGTATCCTGTCATACTTAGATTTTTAACAATAAACACTTTATTTTTTAAACTTTACTTTGATTTTTCTCATTTTTAAAATATTGAATTTTGATCATAAAAGGAATATATGTTCATGGGGGAAAAACTGGGACAACTCTAACTGAACAACAATAAAATAAATAGAAAAAAGGAATATATGTTCATTACAGAAAATATATCATGAATATTTTCTTTATTATCAACTATTCTATTGCATTCTTATTTTTATTTCTTTTTAATTTAATCCTTATTGTAATTTTTTTCCATTACCATTTAGTCCCCTTACACCACCTCCCCCCAGCAATCCCCACACTGCTGTCCATGGCCATGAGTCCTGTTTCCTTTTGGCTCAGTTCTTCCACCCCCTAATCTCCCCCCTCCACCAGCTGTCATCCTGCTCTCTGTCTGTGATTCTTTCCCCAATTTCCTTCTAAGTTCAGTTTGTTCATTAGATTTCACATATGAGTGAAATCATATGGTATTTGTCTTTCTCTGGATGGCTTATTTCACTTAGCATAATGTTCTCCAGGTCCACCCATACTTTTGCAAAGGGAAAATTTTCTTTTTTACAGCTGAGTAGTATTCCATTGTGCAAATGCCCATAGTAGTTTTATCCAGTCATCTATTGATGGACACTTGGGCTGCTTCCCTATCTTGGCGATTGTAAATAATGCTGCAATGAACTTAGGGGTGCTTATGTTCTTTCAAATTAAGTGTTTTTGGTTTCTTCAGATATATTCCCAGAAGTGGGATCACTGGGTCAAAAGACAGACAGATTTTTAATTTTTTAAGGTATTTCCATACTACTTTCCACACTGGCTATACCAGTCTGCATTCCCACCAACAGTGCAAAAGTTTCTTTCCCTTTCTCCGCAGCCTCATCAGCATTTGTTGTTTTTTGATTTATTGATGATGGCTATTCAAACAGGTATGAGATGGTATCTCATTGTGATTTTAATTTGCATTTCTCTGATAATTAATGATGCTGAGCATTATTCCATATGTCTATTGGCTATCTGTATGTCTTTTTTTGGAGAAGTGTCTATTCTGCTCCTTTGCCCATTTTTTAATTGGGTTGTTTTTTTGGTGTTGAGTTTTTTAAGTACAGTACTCTGTAAATTTTGGATATTAACCCCTTATCAGATGTATTGGCAAATGTGTTCTTCCATTCTTTGGGTTGTCTTTTTATTTTGTTGAGGATTTCCTTTTTGTTCAAAAACTTATAGTTTGATATAGTCCCATTTGTTTATTTTTTCTTTTGTTTTTCTTGCCTGGGGAGATATATTTGATAAAAAAAATGCTATGAGCAATGTCCCAGATTTTGCTGCCTGTGTTTTCTTCTAGAATTTTTATGGTTTCAGCTCTAAATTAAGTCTTTGATGCTTTTGAATTTATTCTTGTGTGTGGTGTAAGAAGGTGGTCTAATTTCATTTTTCTGCACATATCTTTTCAATTTTCCCAACACCATTTATTGAAGAAACTATCTTTAGCCTGTTGTAATGTGCTTGGTTCCTCTGTTGAATACTAATTGACTATAAAGGTGTAGATTTATTTCTGGGCTCTCTATTCTTTTCCATTGATCTATGTGTTTTTATGCCAGTACCATGATGTTTTGATTATGGTCTTAGAGTACAGTTTGATATTAGGTAGCGTGATCTTCTTTGATCTTCTTTGTCAGGATTGCTGTTGCTATGTGGGGCCTTTTGTGGTTCCATATACATTTCTGAAATATTTGTTCTAGTTCTGTGAAATATGTCATTGGAATCTTGATAAGAATTGCATTGAATCTATAGATTATTTTGGGTAGTATGGACATTTTAATGATGTTAGTTTTTCCTACTCATGAACACAGTATGTGCTTCCACTTATTTGTATCTTCTTCAATTTCTTTCTCCAGTGTCTTATAATTTTCCAAATTCAGTTCCTTTACATCCTTGGTTAGGTTTATTCCTAGTTATTTTATTCTTTTTAAAACAATTGTGAATGGGATTGTTTTCTTGATTTCTCTTTCTTAGTTCATTATTGACATACAAATATGCACCTTATTTCTGGATATTAATATTGTATCCTGCTATTTTGCTGAATTCATTTATCAGCTCTAGTCATTTCTTGGTGGAATCATTGGGGTTCTCTATGTATAGAAGCATGTCATCTACAAATAAAATAGTTTTACTATTTTCTTCCCAACTTGGATGCCTTTTATTTCTTCTTCTTGTTTGATTACTATGATTAGGAATTCTAGTATTATGTTGAATAAGAGAGGTGAAAGCAGACATCCCTGTCCTGTTTCAAGTCTTAAGGAGAACATTTGTAGTTTTTGCCTATTGAGTATGATGCTGGAAGTGGATTTGTCATATATGACCTTTATTATGTTGAGGTATGTTCCCTCAATTCTCACTTTGCAGAGAGTTTTTATCATAAATGGGTGATGGGTTTTATCAAATGCTTTTTCTGCATCTATTGTTATTATCATGTGGTTTTTATCCTTCATTTTGTTTATGTGGTGATCACATTTATTGATTTGCAAATGTTGTACCAGTCTTGCATTCCATTTGATCATGGTGTATGATATTCTTGATGCATTGCTGTATTCAGTTTGCTAATATTTCATTGAGAATTTTAGTATCTATGTTCATTAGAAATATTTGCCTATAATTTTCTATCTTCATAGTGCTTTTATCTGGTTTTGGAATTAGTATAATGCTAGGCTCATAAAATGAATTTGGAAGCCTTCCCTCCTCTTGAGTTTTATGAATTAGTTTGAGAAGCAGAAGTTTTAGTTCTTCTCAGAATGTTTGGTAAAATTCCCTGTCTGGTCTAGGGTTTTTATTTGTTGGGACTTTTTTTTTTTTTTTTTTTTTTTTTTTTTTTATTACTTCTTCAGTTTCACTAGGTATAATCTGTCTATTCAGATTTTCTGATTCTTCCTGATTTAGTATTGGAAGATTGTATGTTTCTAGGAATTTACCCATTTCATCCAGGTTGTTCAGTTTGTTGGCATATAGTTTTTCAAAATATTTTCTTACACAGCTTTGTATTTCTTTGGTGTCAGTTGTTATTTCTCCTCTTTAATTTCTGATTTTATCTATTTTGGTCCTTTCTCTTTTTTTTCTTGGTGAGGCTGGTTAAATGTTTGTTGATCTTTTTATCTTTTCAAAGAACTCTCCAGTGTATTATTTATTTCAGATCTTGCATTCTTTATTTCTGACCAGTCCTTTTTTATGGTTTCTATGTATTTTTTTCATGCTGTTGAGTATACTTGTAATCATTACTCTAAACTCTCTATCTGATAAGTTGCTGCTTCCATTTCTTCTAGTTCTTCCACTGGAGAATTCTCTAGTTCTTTCATCTGGGGTCTCTTTCTTTGTCTTCCCATTTTTGCTGCTTCTTTGTATTCCTTCCCCCACTTCTGCTTTAGTTAAACTAATCAGCCATTAAACTGATCTGCTGTTAAACTAATCAAGCTGTAATCTGCAGCCTGGCTTAGGCACCACAGGGCGGGCAGAGTGACTCCTGTGGGCGGGGCTCTTATTTCCCCTCAGGCTGATGCCACTTGGACAGGAGAGCTCTACCTGAGGAAGATGGCTTCTGCAGTTTGGGGAACAACTCAGCACAGGGATCACAGCAGTTGTTCCTTCAATTCTCTTCCTAGAGCCACCAACCCCAGACTCTCTTCAAGCATCTCTAGGCCACACCATTTTGAGTTAGACTTTTGTTCTTTCAGATATATGTGACAATATTTTTGCTCTCTGACAACAAGATGCTAGGAAAATATATCTGTTTTAAAGGCCATATTTGCTTTGATTTACTAAATACAACTTAACCCCCAATTTAGTAAGTACATGTTCATCAAATATTGATATAAAATATCAATCTATTTTCTGTTTTATTTGTTTTCTCTTCTCCCTTGTATATGACACCTTTTTATACATTTTCATAACCACGTTGTATGAGGTCAAACCAAACTATGTCCATAAATTATAATATGGTATAGCTTCTATCTGACTTAAATAATCTCACAACTAGCCATTACTTTTCTTTCTTTTGTTATCAATTATTGTCTTCAAATATCTTAGTGGACATCTTTCTGTAGTCACTTACTAACATCATGGTAAGAGTTGAAAAGAATTAGGACTACTCACCTCTAAACAGCTTTAAGCCCTTATTCTAGAAACAATAACACCATGAAAACATCTATATTTTAGGCTCAAACAGAAAATGTGCCTTCCTTCTTTCTGAACAAATTGACTTTCACCCATTAAGACAAAGACTATGTGCATAAAACAGTATTAAAATAAACAGAAAGAAATTTCTTTAGGAGACAGTGTTTAAAAATTTGAAACATTTCCAGTTACTGAAAAAAATCACTTATACATGGTTAAAGATGGTTCAGTAGTGTACATATCACATTGTAAACGAGCAAAAAGGAAAATTAGTTTGTACTGACACAGGGACTGCAAGTGTATAGATTAATAGTTTGTGGCATGCCATCATTTCTGTACCTTTCTGTAACTTGTATGCAAAGCACGTTCATATTAATCCAGCTTTGTGGATACTCACTGATTTTGTCTTAGTGAGTGGGGCTAAGTCATCAGCCTCTGTGGCTTGGGGAACAGGTAAGGCAAATCACAGCTTAGAAAATAGCATTTTTGCAAAATATCTAAGAAAACCCCTTGGAATCAATACAATTGAACATTCCAAAATTTCAGTAAAAAACCCAACAGCCCTGGCTGGTTTAGCTCAGTGGATTGAGCGTCGGCCTGCGAGCTAAGTGTCGCTGGTTCGATCTTCCAGTCAGGGTACATCAGAGAAGGAAAACTCTGACTCCAAAAAACCTCCGCTGCCTTGCGGCATACCTCTTCAGGGGAAAGGCTAAGGGAGTAAACCCCGACAGAAAATCCGGAGCCAGAGTCCCTAAGGCGGTTTGACGTTGTAGTCAACACCGGCAACTCCTGCGGCGCACCTGAAGCCAAGCTGTATTGACTCCGTCTTTCCCTTGGACCCTTCAGCTGCGAAGAGAGGGGGGGTCTACTGCATGGGCAACAGCAGACCCTCCATATTACCCTGCCCAGGCTCTGTAGCTTCAGCGTCATCGCAAGATGTCGATTCAACACGGGAGGAGACAGATACCGTGTCACTCCTGAGTCGGACTGCACAACCATTCTCGGCGGTGCAGATAGACTCTTAAGAAGCTACACCATCGTCTCTCGAGACGGACGGCTGCCGACGAATACAAACCCAATCATACCTTAAAAAATATGTACACACCTGCTGATAATTTAAGTGAACCTGATGGACCCTCACTCCTGATTATTTTATTTAATAAAAAATTAATTATATAGAAAGTGTGAAAAAGAATCTGACTCCATTTTTTTTTTTTTTTTTTTTGTATTGGGCTGCTGACAGATTGTAAACCTCACTCATCCCTCTTTCCCTTCTGCCCTGTATGTGGACAAACTGAGGAGGCCTGGATATTTACTCTTTTGGGGTCAGTGGGCAGTTCAAACTATAAAAGCCCCTGCATCCATGTTGGAAATCTCACCTTGGCCTCCACTCCCTAGCCACCCTAAAAAAGTCTACACCAGTGTTCTTTCCTTGCTTTCTCAAGCCATTCTGAGCCTTTTTGGAGGCTTTCCCTGCATCCCCCAGAAATGCTTATTATGTGAACAACAAACATTTTTGTACCCTCTTGCTATGTGTGGTGACATTAGACTCAGTAACAATCGAATTCTGGGTGTCAGTCCATTCTTTTTATGTAAGATGACTGCCATAGAAAGTCATACAAACTTTCATAGAGAATTTTGTGACCCTAGGCATTGAAACAATTATAGACTATTCAGTGAAATTGCTTAATGGAAATCAGAGCATATACTGGGAATATGCATTCAGAAACTTCTCTTTAATAAAAATAGATAAATAATTATGGTAGATAACAAGCAGCTTTGGCCAATTTAAAGCTAATCATCTATTTCAAAACTTATAAATAAAGAACATTTTATGTTTGTTTATAGCTCTACTTATTCTTTGGAGATTACAAGATACATCACAGGGTATATGTTTATATGTTTGAAATTCTTGTACTTCCTTTGACCTTTCCTGAAGCACCCTTTTACTTACTGAAAAATCTTGAGTGATGATGCTTGAAAGACTTGAAGCTCTTATAATGTATTAATGCATTAATCCTGTTTTGGGTTTTTTTTGCTTTTTTTTTTTTTTACCTAGAATATAATTCTCTTCTTAGTAAAATCATTGTCTACTGTTACACAACTTATATTAAAATTCCAAGCCTAACACAAACATGAGATACAGATGAAACACAAACTGTGAGATATAGAAAGAAGTCTAAACTCTTTTTTTTTATAGATGAAAAGAGTAAGGCCCAAATATACTAAATTCCCTGACCTGCTTCACACAGCCAATTAGTAGTAGAGCTGGATTTGTACCCAGGGTTCTCTAGGGCTATTTGACTTCTCCATGATCATCCCTCCACTTCTTCAGTCACTCGGCCTCATGCCACCCAGGGAATAGAGGACAGGAGGTGAACTACCTCATGTTATTCTCACATATCTCAATACAGACACGGATAGTTTCCATATGCAAGACAGTATATATCTGAGGGTTCAGATTTAATATATATATATATATATATATATATATATATATATTTGTTTTTGTTTTTGTTTTTTTACTGAAAAAGTAAGTAGCCATTTTCCATATGCACAGTAGAGATTGTGGAAGCTGATTATGACCATAAAAAATATAGAACAAATGTTACAAAAGGACTTCCCCATCTAAGAGTAAACCAAGTCCAAGTGAACCTTTCCCTTCTCTGTCAGATAATTAAAATCTAAACCATTTAACAAATGGCCACTTGAGCAAAACTCTGAATACATAAAAAGAAAAACAAAACCCTCCAAGTCTTATAATACTATTTTTTATAATGTTATGTCTATTGATGGTGATTAAGCTACACTATGAGAAGTCTTCTTTTTTTCCCTTAAAAATAAAAACATCTACATTTTCACAGAAAAAAAATCAAAGGGCATTAGATCAATTACCAATGGCATTAATTTCTGTTACCAGCTAATCTTATTTATTTAGGCCATAACAGAGATAATAGAAATGATAACATAGTGTGCCAAGTGCAGTGCTAACCATGTCATATCTATTATTTCATTAATGCTACCCCCATAAGTCTACTCTCTATGATGAATAAACCATTATTCTTCCCATTGCATCTGTAATGACTGGGTCCCAGAGCAATTATACACAGTATATGGTAGAATCTAGCTACACGACCAGGGAGGCTAGCTCTAGATGCAGGCTATAATATGTATGGATTCTCTCTCCTCACCATTAATCTGCCAGTCTTTTTTTACCATTTGCACTCCAGGGCCCTGCATAGTACCCAACAAATAATAGAAGCTCAATAAATATTTGTTACATGAGAAGATGAATGAACAGCCTTGATTGGTTTTCTGCCCAAACTAAACCAACAGACCACCAAAAATCCCTCACTTTGCAGGCAGAGGTAACGCAGATGAATACAGGAATCCAGTGCTCATTATTGTACCTGAGAGAGATAATACAATTCTCTCAGATGAGGGCATTCTTAACCACTCTCCAATATAATGTAATTCACCTTGAAATCAGTGGGAATGGAGCATTATGGGCATAGCTTGGCTGTGGAGAAATTCACAGGCTTTCAAGACACTAGATTAAAAACACTCTCTGTTTGATTGTTTTAGTAAGAATTCTATCAGTTTAACTACCTCCTGTCACGTTCACACAACAGGATATTAAACCATTACGATCCCTGGTTGTGCCCCACTATGGATGCTGTTTCAACATGAGAAGGCAATTAACTTATTCTGCTCCTGTGAATGGATCAGGCTTCTGGGAGTTTAAACAAATTAATATATTTGTTGATTAGGAAAGAATATTCACCCACTTCCTCTGTATATTTTTGTTCAGCATAGCACACATGTAGAATGTGTTGTTATTTTTGTCTACTGGCTTACGGGAAAGAGGATGGTCGCCAGCTGCTCTCCATCACCAGGGAGGGTCAGAGGGGACAAGGTTCAGCTCTGGCATGAGGTCATGAGGTTCAGTACAGAGAATGTAAAATTTCCATGGGGATTTTTGGCTTTGGAATGGATTGGTGAGGAAAATGGAAGTTTTTATCAAGCATGGGAAATGCCCTTTTTTTTTTTTTTTTTTGCTGTGTTATCAGCAAAAGGGTTTCTTTTCCAGTTCAACAATCCTCTGTTTTTTTCCCCTTCTTTTTATATGACAGTAGATCTCCAATGATGCATAGAGACAAAATGGAATCCTTTAGGAAGGTTTTTAAATTCCCAAGGCCTAGGCCATATCCCAAACCAATTAAACGAAAAACTCTAGGGGTCAGATCCAGTCACCAGCATTTTTTTTAAAGCTCCCCAGGTGATTCTAAACTAAACCATAAATTAAGGGAAGCTCCCCAAAGGGAAGTTCCCTCAAAGGAACCGTGATGGGTGAAAATTGTGATAAGGGAAATTTCCAATGAGCCTTGAGCCTGTGAAGAGGGATGTGTCCACTTCCCAACCCTAAATGAACCTAGGGGTTGTGAGAGCTTCCAAACTTGCAGAAGAAAGGAACAAAAGCAACCACTTCTTTAAAGAGAGTTGATCATGATCATCATAAAAACATAATGGAGCAAACTGAGGCCTTAGAAACTACTAGAAATCTGGGCTGAAAATAATGGATTTGTTGGATCAACACTATTCCTAAAACACAGTGGACATGGGGTTCAGCAATCACCCCGAGCTAAACTTCACCACAACCAATCCACCTTGAACTGACAGTCCAAGTATTAGTTTAAACTGACTAGTCATCTTTCCCTATAAAATTCTATGACTATTGCCTTTATCAATCCCATACTTGCATTAGGCCCAGGAAAGAGCCTTCACAGATGCTACCCTCCCTCTTATAAAACTACATATGAATAAAATTTTGACATTTTAAACTAATTGTCTCTGATTTTTGTTTTTAAATCCCTCCTTCCCTCCTATCTTTTTAAAATTTTTTGAGATAATTTTACTTTCTATGCTAACAAAATCTAGCCATTTTAGTTTACAATTTAGTGGTATTAAGTACATTCACATAGTAGTGCAGCCACCACTGCTATGCAGAGCCACAATCTGTTCACCATCCCAGACGAAAATTCTGTACTCGCTAAATAGTAACTCCTTATCGCTTCCTCTTCCCAGCCCCTGGAGACCATTCTGCTTTCTGTTTCTATTCATTTCAGTATTCTAACTACCTCATATAAGTGGAATTATATAATAATCACCTTTTGTTTCTGATTTATTTCATTTAGCATAATGTGTCCTAGATTCATACATGTTATAGAATATATCAGAATTTTATTCCGTTTTTAGGCTGAATCATATTCCATTGTATGTATATATGAAATAATGGCAAATTCACATGCAGTAGTAAGAAATAATACAGAGATTCTGTATAACTTTCACCCAATTTTCCGCAAAGGTAACATTTTGCATCACTTCAGTACAATATCACAATCAGAAAACGGCTATTGCTACAATCCATTGACTTAATTTATATTTTGCCACCTTACTTGATCTTGTGTGTGTGTGTGTGTGTGTGTGTGAGTGTATTGTTTTTAGTTTTCTGCAATTTTATCACATGTGTAGGTTGGTGTGGCCAACACCAGAGTTCCAACATAAGGAGCTCTCATGCTATATTTTTATAGCCACACCCCACCACCCAACCTCTCCTCACTGACCTCTGACAGTCATTAATAAGTCCTCCATGTCTATAATTTTGTTTTTTTAAAAATTCTGTATGAATGGAGTCATATAATATGTAACAATTTGGGATTGGCTTTTTTCCCCTCAACATAGTTCCTTGATGATCCATCCAACCTATTTTATGAATTAAAGGTTTATTTTTTTATTTTTCGTGACTAGCATCCCATGGTATGAATACGTCACATGTTGGATAGCATTTAAGATTTTCTGTTTTACAGCTCTTAAGAATAAAACTGCTATGACTATTTTATGTACAGGTATTTATGAGAATACAGTATTCCCTCACATATCATGGTTATTACAGTCTAGACACCCCCGTGATAGGTGAAAATCCATGAAGTAGTAACCTTACATTTATTTTAGTATTTATATATATTTTAAGGCTTTATAAATCCTTCCCACACACTTATAAACGGTTCCCAGTCCCTTATTAACCTTTCCTACTCCCTTATTAACCTTTTCCACAATTTTATAAACACTATTTATGTTCTTAACATATTTTACACTCTTAAACCTACATAACTTTAATAACATACATATATGGTACCGCAAAATTCTGCAATATAGTGAAAAATCCAAGATAAATAATTAAATATAATATTTTAAAAAATCCTGTGATACAGTGAGGTCGCGATAAGTGAACCACAATATAAAGAAGGACTACTGTATAAGTTTTTCCTAGAATAAAAACCAAGAGTGCAATTGCTGGGTTGTATAGTAGGTGAACATTATATTTTGCTAGGAAATGACATACTCTTTTCAAGCATAGCTGTATCATTTTGCATTCCCACAAGTAATGTGTGATCCAATTTTTTCTGCATCTTTGCCAGCATTTATCTTTATCACTATTTTTATTTATCCATTTTGATAGGTATGTAAAGGCATCATACTTTGATATTAATTTGCACAACATATCTCTAAGGGCTAATGATGTTTAACATCTCATTGTGTGCTTATTTGCCATCTGTATATTCTCTTTGATGAAATGTCTGTTTTTCATGCCTTTTGTTCATTTTCTTCAACACTTCTCTTTCTTTAATTGACTAATAATGTAGGGAGAAAGTCAATAAGGATATAGTTGAACTGAAGAGCAACATCAATCAATTGTATCTAATTGATACCTATAGAGAACTTCATGCAACAAGAGCAGAACGCAAATTCTTCTAAGCTCACATAGAATATTCACCAACATAGAACACATTCTGGATCATAAAACACACCTGAATAAATTTAAAAGAATGACAGTCATACAGAGTATGCTCTCAGACTACATTGAAATTAAAATAAAGATCAATAATAGAAAGGTAGCTAAAAAATTATAAAATATTTTAAAATTATATATATACTTCTAAATAACACATGGGTCAAAGAAGAAATCTTAAGTAGCTTCTAAATAACTTGAATTGATTAAAAATTAAAATTCAACTTACCAAAATGTATGGGATGCAGAGAAAGCAGGCTTACAGGGAAATTAATAGCATTAAATTCATTTATTAAAAAGGAATAAAGTTCAAAAATTAATAATCTAAACCCACACTTTAGGAAACTAGGGAAAGAAGATCAATATAACCTAACATGAGGACAAAAGAAATAATAAAAAAACTAAAGCATCAACATCACTAATCATCAGGAAAATGTGAATTAAAACCACAATGTGATAACAACCTCACACCTGTTAGAATAAGATGAATTAATAAAATTTTCAGTTACTTTCTAAGCCTGTAGAAATGGGCCCTCTTTCTAATCTATGCCCATAGAATAAAATAGGCACTCATTTACTAAATAATTATTGAATGAAAGATAGTGGGCTAAATCATGCCTTCTAAGATTCTAAGACCACCGTTCTCAAGGTTCTTTCTTTAAAAATAAATAATTTATTTATTTGTTTTTTTTTTAATTTATTTTATTTGTAGAGAGAGGGGAAGGAGAAAGAGAGGGAGAGAAACATCACTGTGTCGTTGCCTTTCACTTGCGCCCCCAACTGGGGACCTGACATGCAACCTAGTCATGTGCCCTGACTGGGAATTGAACCAGCGACACTTGGCTCGCAGGCCGATCTCACGGTTCTTATTGGAGGAATTAAGTAGATGATATTTGAAAGTCTCTTCTTTAATACAAACAATTCAGAATTATTCTTTCTTCTGAAAGTTTGTGTTTTACATCCAAAGTAGACAACTTCTGCCCATGTAAGTCTCAGGCCACTCCTCCCTCCTTAAAGGCATACGCCTGTCATTTTTTTCCCTTTTATTATGGAAAAACAACTTAGATAAACTCTGAGCACTAGTTAGGCATTTGAATTTGTATGTTTATATATTCTATAGCTGAGCCTTGGTTTACCTACAAGCAATATGTCTAATGAAGATAATTTTGCTTCTAAATCTAGGCTCAATATTCTTCTCAGAGACAAAAGCTTGCTTCTTAACCTCAGGTAATCTGAAGCAAATATTGACATGTGCAGGGGTAGAGAAAACAGAATCTAAGAAAAATGAGAAACTGGAATCCAATTTGAATCCAGAGAATCTTCAATCAAGTACTCACAGTGAGCCACATGTATGTGAAAACCACATTGTTACACTCATACTAATTAAACTCTCCTCAAGAATTCAAATTGTGTTTACTTAATAGACTCTTTAGAAATTCCAAATAATATGCCAATCATTCTGCCTCTCATCTTTGCCTTCGAGGTATTTTAAAAGAGATTATCTCTTAGGAAACATGTTTGCACTCATATCTGAAAATATTTTTTTATAAGTACATGACAAGAGTTCATTCAGAGGCGAGATGGAAAAAGCTATTTGGATGCAATTCTGAAAAGATCTTGCAAAATGTCTCCCTATGTTCAAGTTCACAAAGGAATAATTCTCATCCCTATCTTTCACCTTGTGGTTATAGAGCTCATGGAAGAAAATGAAATGGTTTCATTTTCCAATGAACACATCACCAATCTCCATATTTTTCTTTATCAAGATTTTGTTTTTAGCAAGGATGAGGAGAAAAGTCCTGTTGAACCCAGCTGCAGGTGTGCATGGATAATCTTCTCATTTTGTTTGAAGGCGAAGGAGAGTGTGGTCCTTTTTGCTGTTAATGACCAAGCACTGCTTTATAACTCCTTGAAGGGCTTTGGAAGAGGGTGGGCGCCGTAAAGGGAATGTTGGGTGTGTGGGTTTTCTGGCTGGGCCACTTATATTATGGCTGATTGGAAAATTGTTTCTTTCTGTTTCCTTCATGTATCTCTGCATCAATAGTAGCATGTAACTAATAAAATAAATAGAAAAGGGTAGAGTGGGGATTAGGACAAGCCCCAAACAAGCTTTACAACTAATTCATCCTAATTAAAAGTTGGCCTCCTTTCACCACATGTAAAAATGCTGGCAATGAAAATAGTATTTGTGTTACTTAGATACTGATTTACTGTTTTACATTAGTTTTCATTGACCGATGACTTCATAGGATTTGAGGGATTTTATTTTAAATTTTATTTTACTTTCTTATTTTTCTTTTGGGACATCTACAACATAATTTTGATTTGTCAACATACCATTGTGTGGGGGCTGAAACTCCCAATTATTTTTTAAAACTTCTTTCACTCCTGTTGTTAGTTGTCATCAAGCTTCTGTAGAAAACAAAAACAGTAACAGAGGAAATGAAGGGATAGAAAAACAAATTAGTAAAATTTGTTATATTTTGCCTTGATGAAAGAAGTGTAGGGAAGATAAGTAATGTGAAGTTTATGCTTTATTCATACTTTTACCTTATTTATGCTATCATTTTTCTCTTGATTTTTCTACCTCACTTCTTTATTATTCCCGACCAGGTCTGATACTATATGGCTTTCATATTTTAAATATGAAAAAGATGATTTCAATATGAGCTCTTCATTGTTTGGTGATTTAAATAAAATTCACACAAACATAAGCGTGTGTTACTTTTTCTTTCCAGTTATAATCTACCATAACTTTTGTTAGTAATCCCAACCCATCTATTATCTGAATGCAGAGTCATGAATGAACCCACATAAGATTACTGAGACTAGCCTAGATCACCAGAACCACCCAGCTGATCCTAACATTTGCTAAATAATAAATAATTGTTGTTTTAAGTCAGTAATTTTCAGGGGTTTGTTTGCTATGCAACATTATTGTGGCAAAAGATAAGTGACACATATACCAACTAAGACATTTCAGTACTGTAAGTGAACTAAATCCTTTTGATGTAGCATTGCAAAAATGGGTGCCGTTATCAAGGATTGATAGTAACCTGAGGCAGGGAGGGGGAGAGAGACATATTTTACTCATTAACTCAGCAGTTCTGAGCCTGGCCTGATAACATTGTCAAGTGTTTTGAAAATTATGAGCACAACTATGATAGCTCAGGAGAAGGGGAGCCCTTGAAATTCTGTGTATATCTGTCCACTAGCTGGGAAAAAGGCTTTGAAACTGTGTATTAATCCTGAAACCTGGAGAGGAGAGGAGCTGGGAACCTAAAAGCCGGCTACACGCATAGAATAGTCCAGGCACTCAGCTTAGCTGGGTGCTGGCTTGCAGTTTCCAGCTCAAGTGTATAAACAGCTTAAATCTATTTCCACTTATTTCCACTATAAGTAATCTGAGTGCCCATTTGCAGCCTGTGTTCAAGTGTATTTCATAAATAAACCTGCTCTCTCATTTCCACCATACCTGTTTTCTCTCTCTTGAATTTTTATCTTGCGAGCAAGGCAAGAACCAAGGGGGGGAGCCCCCTGACTCAGGTCTCCCCAGTAACAGGTGTCATGGCAAATTGACTTCATTTCCACAGATAGAGATTGTTAAGAGATAATTTCCTCCAAAGCTAAAAGAAATTGCTATCTTTCCACAAGATGTAATGCCAAAATATTTTCAAAAAGGGAGAGATGATAGAGGTTGATAGGGTCAAAAATATTTTATGAAATAGGATATATTTGGAAATCTTGTATTGATTAAAATCACCTTGATCAAAGTTTTGAAAATTCTCTTTATGTGTACGCAATACAACTGACTCTTTGCTCTTGGTATTTTATTTATATCTTCTAAATGAAGAATAAGTACAAAGTCTGCTGGGCATAAAATGCAAATGCAAACAATAGTTGGGTAGTTCATTGTGTTCATTTTTTCACTGTGATAATTTTTTTACATAGTACACTCTGAGAAGGACTAGCAGTAGATTTCAAAAACATATGAAATATAACAGCTGATATAAAATTAGTAGTAAATAAGAAAGATAATATAAACAGTGAATAAAACAGGAGATAAAAATGAAGCAAACATTTTAAATGATACTAATATATTATTTATAATTAATAAGAGATCATATGTTTAAATTTAAGTCTTTTTTAGCAGCTAATTAAAATAACCAAGCTTGAACCAGTTACACAATTCCCAACAACCATAGCTTAGCAGATGTAAAATTATTCCTACATGGGACAAACTATTTTGAATTTATTTTATTTTACTTTATTTTATTTTATTTATTTTATTTTATTTTAAATCTTTACCCAGGTTATGTTTTTATTGATTTTAGAAGAGAGGAAGAGGGAGTAGGAGGGAGGCTAAGAAAGAGAAAAAGAGAGAGAGAGACATCAATCATTACCTCCTTTAAAAGCGCTGACCAGGGATCGAACCCACACTTGAGGTCTGTGCCCTGACTGGGAATCAACTGGTGACCTTTCAGTGCATGCGATGACACTCTAACCAAATGAGCCACCCAGCCAGGGCCAAACTATTTGAATGAAAAAATAAAATAAAATAAAATAAAATAAAATAAAATAAAATAAAATAAAATAAAATAAAAACTGGCATATGTAGGATGTTTGCTTGTTAAAAATATTAGAAAAAAGAAAAATATGATAAATGACTGCATGAGCAAGATATTTTCACTAAAAACAAAAAGAAAAAAGTAAATAACGTGTTAAATAAAGAACACCCAGAGAACAAGAAGGTGGCATTAGAAATTAAAATGTGACTCTTTAAAAGAAAAGAAAAAGTAATTCCTAGGAGAAGTAGAAAGTAAATTTGAGCAAGTCTTCTGTGTGTCTGTGGGGTGGTGGGGGGCGGGGGTAGGGGAGGAATATAAAAAAAGAAACTCTATATGACGTATACAGGAGTTCTAGCATGTGATAAAAAGAATCTCTAAAAAAGAAAATTTTAAAAAAGCAAGGAGATAAAAGAAAAATTATGAAGGAAATTATTTTTTAAAAACTAACCTGCCTAGGTTGAATAACTGAATGACATGTCTTAAGATTTAAGGTGCCCAATAAAATGCTAATCAAAAAATATACTTTTGAAAATACCTTATATGTATTGTGAATTTGCAAACACCAAGGATATGCAGAAGCTATTAAAATTTCTAGAAAGCGGTGACTTCTTATAAAGAAACAAGAATCAGACTGAAACACTTAACTAGTAACTCTAGATCTCAGAAAGAAATGTTTCAGTAATGTTTTCACTGGTTTTAGAAAAAAAAGAAAATATTGTAATCTAAATTCTAAAACCAGCCAAGTGTCAATCAGGACAAAATTAAAGAGCTTTGTAGATATTCAAGGACTCAGAAAGATTTACCTTTCATGTGCTCTTTGTTACAGTGTGCATGTGCTTGACAGTAATAAAAGGTGAAGAAAAAATGTTTAAAAAAAAAAAGTACTTTAAAATGGGTTAGTTTTCTCTGCCTTCTAAGTTGTACTTAACCTGATGCTTTTAGATTTACAGAAAAACACTCCAAACCTCCCATGTGGATTCAGGAACATGGGCAATTTTACGTATCTGATATAATATTCAGAATTCATAGCACCTGGGGGATAAGTGTACTTTGTAAAGGAAATCTTGGTTTAAACAAGATTAAACAGGATTTGTGGGGGCAGAAAAGAAGTGTTTGACTTGTATAATAAACTACTGTTCTTAAGCACTTTTAAAACTACTTTAGCTGCACCATCAACAATTAACAGAGTTCTACAGAAGTACTGTGTTTTCTGTTCATTGTAATGGGCTTGGGATGGCCCCTTCTTTTCTTTTTTTAATATACTTTATTGATTATGCTGTTACAGTTGTCCCAATTCCTTTTCACTTTGTTCCCCTCCACCCAGTGACATCCCTCCAGGATGACCCCTTCTTAGGCACACTGCTGTAAGCAGGCTCCCCTTTCTGCCCCAGTCAAAAGCAAACACATGGCACTCTTAACATTTCTTTTGTTTCCTGATTTACGCCAACCTGAATTGGTGGAATGGAAGTCCATTTGATATTTTTAAATTTTATTAATTTTTTTTATTATGGAGAATAATGCTACTGCACATATTCAGGGAGTGAAAATTAAAGGAAATAATCTCATCTAAGTTATTTGTGATGACAAATTACACAACCCAGAAGACTATAGCAAAGTATAAAAAGAATAAGCTTTATTAAAAGCTGCTCTAAGTTACAGGAAATTGTAATTAGATGAGTGTATTACCAGACATTTCATAAGACATTTCCATGAGATGTAAAGGCAGATTTCTGGCCTTTTTATGACCCAAGTACACTCTGAATACACTCTATCCTAGTTAAAAGACTCAAAGTTAAAATATGTTGATAGTAAATATTAATAAAATGTGCACAGCCTGTTTTTACAGAACATGATGAAGCAAAGCAGAGTGGAACAAAATCGTGGGTCTGCCTTGGCCAATGGCTGGAGAAAAGTTATGACAAGAAATCTGTCAATAAAATATGTTGAAAGAATTAAGTGGCTTTGCCATATCAAGGGTAAGGCAAAAAATATTTCTCTGAAATAATACAGCATTGCCTTTTGTAAAAATGTAAGAAGGAAGAGCAGGACACAATTTATTGCACATACAATGTAAATATATGAAGGGTGTGCTATATATATTGCATGTACATATATACTATAGGAAGTATATGTGCATATATCCATGTGTGCATATGTATGTAACATCCTTTCTATAATCATGCTGCATGTGTAGTAAATACAAACATATGCTCCCCCATTCACATGTCCATTGTTCAGAAAGAATTTAAGGCAACTGGAGATTTTTATAGTTTTTTAGATAGTTTATTTGTGTACTTTACTATGACGGTACCAATAAACAGACAAATGCAAAGAACCAATATTGTCAACACCTTATACTTACCATCCAGATTTAACAAATGATGTTGACATTTGGACATATTTGCTGTCACATCAATTTCTTTTCTCTTGAATAAATACAATGTGGCAAATACAGTTAATGCCACTCTTTTCTCCATTTCTTTCCAGACTTTACTTCTACACTGACATTAGTTATCAATCCCATCTAGGTTTTATACTCTGCTATCTACACATGGTCTGTAAGTAGTGATATTTTCCATGTGTTTTTTATTTAAATATATGTTAGCGTCCTTATGTGTCCTTATGCAACTCTTTATATTCACTCAATGTTCAATTGCTCCTTGGTGTTCTATTATATAAACAGACCACAATGTATTCATTCACTGATTTACTGGTTGCATTTACCTTGTACGTAATTTGTTGATCTTCTAAATAATGTTACAATGGCCCTGGCTGGGTGGCTCAGTTGGTTGAAGCATTGTCTTATACCCCAAAACACTGTGGGTTCAATTCTCGTTCAGGGCACATACCTAGGGGGCAGGTTTGACCTTCAGTAGTCAGGCATGTGTGGAATGTTTCTCTCTCTCTGCCAGCCCACCCAACTCTCTCCCTCCCTCCTTTATTTTTAACAAACATTCTTCAGCACATGTTTAAGACTTTTTCCTACAACATATCACTCAAAGTAAAGTTGCTACTGTCAGAACATGGAGGCAGCTAGAATGCACATCCAGACTTTTGACATATGCAAATCAACCTGGTCCTAGCAAGTTCCCAGAGGAAATGCTGATGGACTTAGCCCATTCCCCGAGGAAATGTTAAGAGACCTAGCCCTTAACTAACCTGGTGGGGGAAAAGCAGTAAGATGTAGATAACCTATTAAATATGTTGATAAGCAAACTCACCCTCACCGAAATGTATGTTGGACAAGTGTAAAAAGGCGCCTGCTGAAGTCCAGGCAGGCGATTCCCACGGGTCCACGAGAGGAGCGGGAGTCTCCATTCCCCCTTCCCCCTCCCCCCGCTTTTTCTCAATAAACCCGTTGTCTGACCCCACAATGGCCTCCTGGTGATTTCTCAGAGCAAGGTGAAAGAGGATGGGACGAAAGGGCCCTGCCAGAGAGGGTCAAGGGGTAAGCCTGGGACGTGCTGCCGCAGCCCACTGCCACCTCGGTTGCAAGCTGCCAGTGACCACTCTCGGAGTCCCTCCCGGGTTTTGGCACCAAAATGTCAGAGCAGCCTGGCTCTGAGAAATCATCTGGAGACCGCTGCGGTAGCAGGAAATGGATTTATTGAGGGAACAAGCGGAAGCAGGAGGGGCGAAGAGGGAACTCCTGGACTGACTTGAGGGCCCATAGGAGCAAGAAGAACAGGGAACGGGAACTCCCAGCTCACCCTGTGGGCTCATAGGAATCACTGGCCTGGACTTCTGCAGGTGCCTTTTTATACTTGTCCAATACACATTTTGGTGAGGGTGAGTTTGCTTATCAACATGTCCAGGTTAGTTAGCATATCGGGCTAAATCCATCAACATTTCCTCTGGGAACCAGCTAGGACCAAGTTGATTTGCATATGGTTGATTTGCATATGTCAAAAGTCCAGGTGGGCATTCTAGCTGCCTTCATGTTCTGACAGCTGCATCATAGGCTACAAAGATCTTTGGGTGTTTCAAAGAATACCATACTGGTTTCCAAATAGTTGTAACATTTTACATTCCCACGGATGAATATATGAAAGCTGTCATTTCTCCAAGTTATATACCAACACTTGCTATTGGTTTTCCTAGTATATAGAACACAGATATAGACAGAATGTTATTTCTGCCTCCGCCCCCCCGAGCGTGTGTGTGTGTATGCGTGAAAATACATACACATATAAATACATGCTTTTAAGTTTTGAACAGCTGGATGGATATAATGCCAATAGTTTCAATAAAAGAAAAGGACTTAACAAGTATGAAACATGAGTCAACTGCACACTTTATCAAATTTTATTCTCCATCTAGATTTTGAAACTGTTTTATTCAAAAATGTATTAGTACATAAATAAAAGTTTTTACAAAGTAAGAGATGTACCCAACTACACTGCTTTTATGCACATATTTGGGCCAGAATCTGTTTGTTCCCAGAGCTCACTTGTTTGCCACTATGTTAGTGGGTGTGTGTCACACTTGAGTTTATGAAACACTTTCATGTATCAAATTTACCTTGCAGGGGAGACACTCTATTTGGATTTAAACCACCTTTCTAGTGTAAGACTTGCAACATGTTATCATTTAATCTATTTTTTCAGAATCTTGAGTATTTTAACTCTCATTTTTTAAAGTTAGGAAAAGAAAACTCAGGGCTGTGAAGTCACTGCAAAAGATAATCAGGGAAACATAGTGATGATACAACACTTGAACATAGTTGTGCTTCCAAGTCTATTGATTTAAGCTTTTAGTTCATTTGTTGGTTTTATTTTGTTTTGACTAGGAAGTGTTTTTGTTTGTTTATTTGTTTGTTTGTTTGTTTTTTAACATCTACAGGGATTTTGTTACATCAGGGGAATTTTGGTTTAAGCTAAGTTAAGTTAATTTTAGTTAATTTTAGTGGACTAGAAGAGCTGGGTCTGTGCTTTCCACAAGCCAAAGAATGAGAGGCTCTATGGGGCTGGAGAGAATGAGAAGGGACACCAAGCTCAAGGCGGGTTAAAGGAGAAAGTTCATGTGCGTATCTGGGCATGGTACCAGAAATGGACTCGGGTGAACAAAAGAAAAGGTAAAACACTGCTTTTCTCTCGTGAAAATAGTTAAAAAATTATCCCACTCACCAGACACTATGGTTGTAATTTCCATGTTGTAATTTTCAATTTATTCTTCACTCTGAGTTAGCAGAATTTTTCCCACCTGCAATATGCTTTGCTACTTAATGATTGGCTCTCCAATGCAGAAGTCTCCAAGAGTCTTTGTGTTTCTGCAAGAACCTGAGTTCCTAACTACTGCTTAGGTAAATAATTGTAAATGCAACTGAACAGCAGTATAACAGAACTTTTACGAAGTGCTGGTTCTGGAAGTCAAGTCCTGGGATCCTGGCTTTCATACTCATGAAACTATTTACTTAAACTTTCTCAGCTTTGGTTTCTCCATTTGTAAAATGAAAAATTTTGATGGTTCATATTTCATGAGGATTAAAGAAAATTAAGCAGGTGAAGTAGTAATTAGCAAAATGTCTGGCACCTAATAAGTATCTGAAACAAACCTATCAAATATTATTATCATGATTTCAAACTACATACATATATTACATAACTTTAAGTGACAATCTAGTAGACAAACACTGATGCAAATAACCACTAGATTGTACAAAATTACTAAAAGGGGTAGATAGGACATGCAGAACTCTGAAATGCAACTTCACAAAAGCCACACAACAGGCGCCTGGAAAAAAGGGATTGGGGGATGTGTCAAAAGTTCTCACTGTCAAAGGAATTCAATAGGGAAAATTTTCCAATATCAGGGAATTAGTCTGAAACAAGATGATTGTCTCTTTACTCTCTCCTCATACTCTTGAAATGACAGAAAAAAAATGTAAAAGGAAAAATAAGTGAGCAAAAGGTATGGGAAAGAAAAACGGTATCTTTATTAGACCAACAATTTTTTTTAGAAATTTCCAGTAGATTGAGAGTGACTTGAGAATGAAGAAATAAACCAAATGGAAAATCATAACCCCAAACACAGAAAGCAAAAGGTTATTAAGGCAGTGAGAAAAGTTTTCCTAACAAAGCCTTAGAAGAACTCCCCAAATGCAACAGGAACGAGAGGGGTCCAGGAATAATCAAGAGTGTAATTAAAGAACGATGCCCCTTTCTACTTACACCACTAACGTTTAAGGGCAGCATTGTTTTCTCCCTGTAAAAAGCCTCTTCTAAACAAAGACAAGAATCAACCTGAGGCAGGCCTTTGTCATAATTTTAGGGGCTGAAATGCTGAGCAGAGCATGAATCAATCACAGACTGCTTTCTTCCTTCAAGATAAAGAGTTGCTACCACTCTTTTAATATAATGGATTTCACCCAGAAGATGTGAAAGTGGTTGTTGGGCTAGAGAGCAATTACTGTACAGCCACAGGGAGGAGCCTAGAATGCCCACACCCATAAACAAAGTTTCCTGCACCCAGCGTTCTATGGTAGGTCCTGCCTGTGCACGTGAGCCCTGCCTGCTAAAATGAGAACCTCATCTATCAACATGCAAATAGGGATACTCACTGGGTTGAGAACGAACAATTCTGCTACCTACATCATTTTAATCCTCAAAGAAATGTTTGATCATATATCCAAGAATCACTAAACATTAGATTAAAACAGATACCATCAATAAAAGGTATCAAATTCAAATAAGTTCACTACAAACTAAACTCCACGGTTGTTTAAAAGACTGTTTCATGCATTAAGGGCAGATGAATGATAACAGAGCAAGATACCCACCCCTCCCCACTCCCCTTTAAAAGAATTATCTTCTGGAAGGCAGGCCCCTTGTAGTACAGGCTTCCCTGCTAGATGAGAGTTCTAGGAACACATCTATATCAGTGTGAACCAGCTGGCGTTGTTTGAGAGGCTGTTTGCCCGTTTCATGATGGGTGACTCACAAGCACACCTGCCTACACCACGCTGAGTGTTCAGCAGTTTTTGAGCAAAAATGTCATGACCCCCATGCTCCACCCCATCCTATTCATCCGCTCTTGCCCTGAACAACTTTTTCACTTTGTTTCCCTGGATGAAAAAAATCCTCAAAAGGGAATGTTTTGCCGATTTGGAAGAGGTGAAACAAAAATGGCAGAAGCATGGAAAGGCATCAAAATTGACAAGTTCAAAAACTGTTTTGAGCAGTGGAAAAACATCTCGATAGGTGTGTTGCATCAAATGGAGAGAGTACTTTGAAAATGACTGAAATTTAAACAGGTAAGAATAAATGCACATTTTTTTTTATAAATAAATTCAGGTTTTTTGGAGTCCCCCCTGATATGTATCATTACAACATAATATGTGTACTGAGTTGCAGGAATGATGGTGGGTATGTCAGGAGGGGTATTCTCAAGGAGTAAAGTATGAAATTTTAGAAAATGGAATCTATGAGATGGGGTAAATAGACATAAAGAATAACATCTTCCCACATCTATGGGGCAGAGCAATTATTATTTTTAGTTGGAAACAATTGACAAGAGTAAAGAAATGTATCTCCGGATTAAATCTTTAGATGATGAAGGTCTATCAAAACCAAAACAGAATAAATAGGAAGAAGTAAGATGCTCACTTAAAACCTTTTATTGCAATAATTGTTATGTGACAAAAATAAAATCCTGATTTGTTTGAGCCAATTTTTGACATTTGTTTTTAACAGCATTATATAATCCCTAATGAATACAAGGTCCAAGATATGTTAGTAAAGACAATAAGTATATTGATTATACTCAGCAAAGGTGGAACTCTGAACTAAGCAAAACATACTTATAAGCAAACAAATAAAACATCTAAATGTATCAATAGCTGCTTACAAGAAGCACATCTCAAAACTGAACATATGGACAAAGATATGCAAGTTAAAGGCTTACATAAAAGGTCATAATGGTAATAATAAGAATTCAAAATGAAAGTTGTTAAATTCATTAAAAAATATAACATCAGTTATAAATTAAATGAACATTTTTACAACAGAATACATTTACCATTCCAAACTAAAATTTGAAAATCTGGATATTTTTTAATGAAAAATGATAACAAAATACTCTCAAGAAGGAATAAAAAACATAAATAGAACACAGAAGGAGTTGCAAAAGTTGCCAAAGAGCTATAAGGAGACTTGCACAAGGATGTCCATCCTTGCTGTATGTATAGTATTAAAATACTGGTCCCTCAAGGGAGACTGGGTAAATACACTTTGGTACATTTAAATTACACCAACATGAATAGGCAATAGATAATGTATTACATGGGTATGTGTCATAAAATATATTTCAGTAAAAAAAGCATAATATATACAGCATGATGTGATTTGGGTAAAATGTTATACAATGTCACACATATGTATACATTTTTGTAATAGTATAAAAATGAAAAAAATTATAATCCCTAATTTATTGATAGTGAATATTATTGACAAAGTGATAGAATTTAGCCTGAGATATATTAGCCTTAAACAATATTTTATTTAAAAACATAAAAAGCAAAAGGATAGCATGTTAAGATTTTATAAGGCTGATTAATAAACATTTTTATTGTTATTTTCTGTAATTTATATTTCAAAATAAGTAACATATATCCAAAGAGAATTGATTATAGATTATTAAAATAGGTAATTAAGTAAAGTGACCTAATATAAGTATAATATACACATACAATTAATAGCTTTTCTAGTAAGCAGAAATGATTAGAAAATGCAAAGGGAAAAATCTATTTACATAGGAAAGAAAATTTTGAATTAATAACAATTACTCAAACAGAAATTCACGAACAATAGGAAAAAATCTACACAGTTTTATGAAAATATTTTTTATTTCAAGAATGGAAAAAATTTTAATTATAACATTTTAAATTTACCCAAATAAATATTTGAATATAATGCAATGCCAAAGTTCTTTTTTTTGGTTTGTTTTTATGAAATTCAATATATTTTTCCAAAGTAGATAGAAAAATCAATGTGCAAGAATAAGAATCATATTTTCAAAAGAATTTTATTCTTTTAATATAACTGACAATCTCATTCTACAGTTTAACCTAAGGGAAAAAAATAGAATAAAAAAAGATATTTTTGATAAACAAGCACAATATAAACATAATATCATATATGCATTTTTAAAACAACAATAATTGAAAGAATGTTTACTGATATATATATGTGTGTGTATATATGTATGTATATACACACACATATATATACACACACAAATAAAATGCTGAAACAGAGGTAGCATAAAAAAGACAAATGTACTTATTTTAAAAATTGCCTTTACCTTGGAGAAAATAAATATCTCTAATTTATGCTACACTTAAAAATAAATTTCTAAGAAAATAATTGCAGAAACACAATCTTTTCTGTAGATTAGGGAAGACATATAATACAGAGCAAATGTGTAAGGATTCACCTTTGATTTTACAAGCTATTTTTCCATTGTAATAAAAAAAGAGAATAAAATGCAAGAAGAATTTTAGATTCAGTGGCAGAAAAACAAGATATCAAGTGGGCCTCTTTTAACCATAAATACCGTCCTTTCCCTTACCCTATATTGCATGTGGCCTCAAAGTTAGGCAACTCATTCAGTCAAGATTCAGAACTTTCCTCTTCAGTCACGTAGAGGTGACATAAGACTGCACTGCCATGGACCAAAGGTTAAAAGCCAAAGGTAATGCTGATCCACAAGTCCATTTCTACGTTCTAGGAGAAACAGTAATTGACTATCTATGACCCACAAGGGTAATACTTGAATCACGGTACCATTCATTTACCTTTTAGCCAAGTTTTTCTGTTGATTTTGCTTCCTTCTTTCTCTCCCCACCCCCTGCCCCCAAGAATGATGTTTTTAGTTGAGAGGCATTGGCCTTGTAACAGCTTGGCTAAAAATTATAAGTGGCCTGAAAATTACTTCAAATCTGAATTTTTAAAGGTTTAAATAAAATCAGTTGCTCTTTTTCTTTAATTGTATGCCTTGGTGTGTAGTGGTTTCCACCTGAGACAGAGGGAGAGCTATCTAAATGTGAAGAGAGCCTGTTCTCTTGTTGTTGCTGGCCAATGATGATGGGCAAGGGTGAGAAGCCTTGCAGGAGCATGGGATCGTATGTGACTTCCAGACCATAGAGGTTTGGATGCTATTCAGAGAAGTACCCAAACCTTCTGATGTTCACCTGTTTTCATGGGTTAACCTTCATCGATCCATTCATCTCCAATGATGGAATTCACCCTACCCAACCAAGTACCCTATGGGATTTCTATGGAATAAGTTATTCTTAGTAGCATTTCTGAAATACTCTGTTTGGGAATAAATGTTTAGACAAAATCAGGGATAAAGGTTCATTCAAAAAGCTTTAAGGGCAGTTAGAAATATTTGAGAAAGAGGCCACTATCTTTTGAAACTGATAATCTGGTGTATTTACTGACATGATTATTTCAGTACCACTGGTATCAAGCCATTTGCTAGCTCAGATACTGGATAGTATATGGACCAATCCAGTAGCTACTATATCTCTCTCCACTTTGTGAAGATTGTTTTAAAGTGGTTTAGGCATATCATCAAGTTATTTAACCCTATAGCTAACTCAGTGATGGTTTTGAATTAGTCTTTCGGTTACTTTTCACTTTGTGTTTTATACTTTTCAAAGAACTCAAAGAATGAGTGAGGTTATAACCTCCATGATCAAGAACACAAAGTTAAAAGAGGCACCACTGGGTAAGGTATTTTGAGGACAAAATTCTACAGATGCCAATTTAGGAAGTCATTTGATTAGCTACCGAAGTAATGTGACTTGAAAGCCTTTGTTATTTAGTCATCTATAAAATAATGCAGTCAGAAAGTTTGCATAATACATTAATATTTTCTTTGTAATAATACAGAAGTAACATTTTACCAATACTCACTAGAAAGTTTGAAATTATTGCTTAAATTTTTTTTATTATTACTAAGACACATTTAGTTCCTTGAAGATCATCTAACTTGAACTTCAAATTTATATCTTTCTTCTTCACTTTTAGAAATTTTACAGTTTTTTTCATACAATGTTTTATTACTTGCAGGTATACAGTCCTACTAATTATTTTGTTTTATCCTAGTTACTCTTAAAGGCAGATTCATGGCCTATTTTTCTCATTGAATTCTCTCTAACTTCTTTTACCCATAGTAATCTTTCTTTTCTTTGACTCTTACCATGCTTCATATTTTGAAAATGATGTATTTAAGTACAGTTTTCCTCATTATTTTTAAATACCCCCCTGTGAGAGAAATGATTCTTCTTTTTTACCCACTGAATATTATGGGCAAAATCTACACCTATCATAGCATTTCTTCATCAGTTTCAGGCTAAATCTTCAAAATTTAACATTGAAATTAAAATAGAAAATAGAAAATGCTCTTTTCCATTAGCAAATAGATGTCAAATAAAACCAGAGAACATTTCAGTAATGCTCTGTCTAGCCCTATGTACAAAATTTATATGCATTCCACACTCTGTGCTGTGATTATTAAATGGCTTCCAATCATTAGTCCCCAACTAAAAGCAGCCTCTGTTCTAAATGTTCATTTATGTATTCCTTGTTCATTAATTTAAAAAACATTTGTTTTCCTCTTCTGAAAAAATAACAGAAAGTGCATTTAGGTTTTGGGCAGCCTTTAAAACTCTTCTCTAGACCCTGGGCGTGTTTTGCATTTGCTTGAACACCATCTGTCTCTCACCTATGAAAACAATGGCATCTTGTAGGGAACAATGCTTCTCCCACCTGGAGAACACTTCCAAAAGTGGAAATTAGCTTCCTCATATAGTTATCTGACCACACTGATTGATTCCTAAATTGACACATGATTCACCTTCAATAATTAGAGAAAATACCAGGACTTGTTAGGAAATATTAGGGAAGAGCACTCCCCTTCCAAGCAAGCAGGATACAAGCTCCTTGTCATCTTGCCAAAACATTGGAAGGATGTGCATGGAAGTGAAGCCAACACAGATTGAAGAGAACTGAGAAACAAAAATGGAGTGGCACTATGACCTGAAAGTTCACAATCCCCTGGATCTAGCTGCACCTGAAGTCAGTCCTGAAACATTACTCTTATGTGAGCTAATATTGTGCTTTTTCTCCTTAAGACATACCTGGTTTGGTTTCCATTGCTTGCAACTAAAATTGTTCTAAGTCATAGAGATCATAGAGATATGAAATACTGGAACCTTTCATTGAAAAGGAGGTTCACCATGCTATTGTTGCAGTCAAATAACTAAAAGAAAAATAAAAAACCCTCAATCCTCAAGCTATGAGTTGAAATAGAGGAGAATAAATATTTAGGCTGTACCCCTTCTCTACACAAAGAATGACATGGGCAGAAGAATTTGAATTATGTTAAGAAAAACATGCCATTTAAAAAGTCCTGCCTGTGCTTTGTGAAGCTCAAGTGCAAAGATGATTCGATGGCCTTTTGTTGAAGGAAACACTTGGAGGAGTTGCTACTATACAAGGGTAACACAGGAATTAAATTAGGGGTAGAGCTGAACATCTAATCAAAGTGAATTA
This sequence comes from Furipterus horrens, assembly GCF_987537825.1. Classification (NCBI taxonomy): domain Eukaryota; kingdom Metazoa; phylum Chordata; class Mammalia; order Chiroptera; family Furipteridae; genus Furipterus; species Furipterus horrens. Next base: position 83,779,951 of record NW_028327178.1, on the reverse strand, counting down.
CAGGAATTTGGCTTTAGAATCAAGCAGATGAGAAACAGGGGGAAAGGGTCTGGGGAGAGGATTTAGAAGATCAAGGCAAACGTAGCCTAAAATAAGTTTCCCATGGCTGGGAAAAATTAATGCATTTTTAGAACAGGGAGATCTAAAGTGCAATTTTCAGGAATTTCTTGTTGTTTTTTATAATCCACTGCATTAACTGAAAATTGTAGTAACAAGATGTTAAATGTAAGAGGCTTGTGTAACAAGTTGGGGGAGATGAACTGATGGGGTGTTGACCATTCGGACAAAACAGGCTGGTGAGAAGAGACAGCAACCAGGGACCTGAAGTGTCAGGCAAGCAGGCCAAGGGCACAGTGACTCAGGAGGCTGCAAACTCCCTTCCCCACCCGCTGTGAAATCTTCAGAGACATCTCAAGGGGTGGGAAGACTTGAGCCAATTTATTTCAATACGAAAAGACAGAATGATTTTACAAAGCTGAAGAAATTGCTGGGGAGGCGAGAGGGGGGACATCAGCTTGGCTAAAACCTAAATTTCTCTGCTTTTTTCATTGAAGTAATCCCTGAAGGGTAGCTAATATTACATCCCCCAAATATGTCATTTTTGCATATCGGTTATCTGGAAGACAATTGAAAAGATACAGATACAAGAAGAGCTCTCAGCCTCGGCTCTCCCCCTATTTCTTAAAAGCAGGACATAAATTTGTAAAGATGTTCTCTCTCCCTTTTCTACTAGAAAAGACAAAGGTTAATCAACTGGAGACAACTCTAGACTCTTAGCCCAGAAATGGCACCAAAAGAATCCCCATAACAAACCTTGCTAAAACAACACTTATCTTCCATTAGCTTCCCCATATTTACCCTCCCACAATTTTCCACCCCCTTAAGCTCAAAGTCCTTTTTCTTTGTCTTGTCAGTTCCCTACGGATATTTTATTTTTTGCTAAGATGCTACATAAGCTCAAGTTCTCACCACCACTTTCGGTGACTTGTCACTGATACTCCCATGTATGCACGATACACTTGTAAATAAACTTCTGTTTGTCTGTTTTGTCTGTTCCTGCTCTGTCTTTGTCAGTCCAATTTACAGGGCTCAGGCCAGAGAAAAATAATTTTCCACCTATCCACCTTCAAAGCAGGCCTGAGATGAGCAGGACTAAGACAGAAAGAGAGAAAGACCATAAATGGTGGTTAACAAGCAGATACCACCATGGGCCACTGGGGACCCTCTGAGGACTCAGGAATCTGGAGCATCTGAGCTCCAGAGGGCTGCTCTTGGGGATATTCAGGTTCTGGCACTTTCAGTTCGCTACTTATGGGCCAGGTATGCTCCTGAGGCCAGAGGTAGCTTTCAGGCAGAGACATGCAAGTGCTTAGAGAAAAACAAAACAAAACTAAACTAAAAAACTGGCACATAGAGGAATTGTTTACAGCCTCAGGGAGTTCAACTGGGCCAAGGAACACAGGGTGGAGGGCTATCAACAATATCTCTTTTACTGGGTAATATTACAAAATGAGCAAAACAAACAAAAAACAAACAAAGCAATGTTTACGTCAGTTTTGTAGTTGTACAAATACTTCACAAGTAGAGGTGAAAATAATAGAAGAGTATGTGTAAATATTCAAGAGAAAACTTCCAGATCATTCTATACAAAATCTGTAACTATATGGTTAGAAAGTAGTGACAATAAACACGAAGAACCTTCACATCTTCTATGGACCTTCTCTTCATTTTCCTTTAGTTTTAAAAATATTCTTATGAAGTATTAATTATTTAAGAATGAAGAAGTGTTTCAAATATAGAGGAAAGACAAAGACAAACATAGTGAATACCCATGTTATTGTCACCCAGATTTGATATTCGGTAACATTTCTTTTCCAAAGAAACCTGATTACAGCTTGTGTTGGTGTTAGAGGCCTTCGTTGAGTAACAGTATGTGGAGAATCTGAGGAGTGCAAATTTGTACTTTTTAAAGACTACTTTGGCAAGAGCTAGTCAAGTCAAGATGCATATGAAACTACTACCTTGCTATTGCATTTTCAGGTATTTATCTTAGCTTTTGCGAATGCCTCTAAGGAAACATTTGTATGCACTGTTTGTGATAACAATAAAGTACCAAATAATACAGCTGTCTCTCCATTGGTTAACAGTTAATTTTTTTTTTTTTTTTATGTGGCAGTTACATAGGACTTAAAATGCTTGCATAAGCTGTGGTGTTATTCTCAAGTGTTTGCTGTCCCTCCTGTGCTCCTCATCCAGGGCCTGATACATGCTGCCGCCCTGTAATTTTGCTGTACCCATTCCTGCTGAAGTCAGGTGTGGCAACATGACTTGCTTAAGCCAAAGAAATGGGGACAGGAGTGGTTCCACCACTTCTAAGTAAAGAGGTGAAGAGCCATTGTGCGGGTCCACTCTTTCCTGTTCCCTTGACCATAGTACAACAATGTCCCCAATGTCCCAGATGGAGATTAGTCATTCTCTCCAGGCCCAGAATAAGGAGAAATGAACAGACCCACAGCTCATATGGCCTATGAGTGAGATGTAAACTTGTTTATTTTTGAGGCACTGAGATTCTCTGGTTGTTTGTGTCATACTTCCAGAAATTGTAGTTCCCGCCTAGATGTCTGGACACTCAGGGTTGCGTGCAGATAGTAAGAAGGAGGTTGATGGGTTGTAAGTTTTATCAGAGGTGAATGAGAAATAGTCTAGTCATCTGTAATAAGGCTGCAAAGGCTGAATGATCAAGCTTTCTTTATTACCATTAAAGTTATATTTACTCCTTATGTTAATACTGGCCATCTTTAGCTAATGGAAAAATCAAATGCCCTTGATTAATAAGCATGGGAAATAGTCCTTCTAATAAATAAATGTAGGTTATCTGTAGAAGGTATGTTATAGCATGTGGACTCTCGAATCAGATCTGGGTGTGGATACTAGACCTGTCATTTAAAGCTCTGTATCTTATGGCTTAACCTTGTTGATCGTGTTGTTAACCTTGTTGACATAGAGAAATCTCTTAATGCATTATAGCTATTAATAAATAAAAGATTTCAAACCATCAAGTCCTTGGTATGGGTGCTAATGCAATGAAATAATTGCAAAATTAGAAGCAAAGGTGTCATTCAATGTATGCAGTAGTAGGAACCACAGATATATATGATGTTAAAAGCTGTCTCCAAGCCTATGTGTGCACATCGCTCCATAGGTATACTTTTTCAAAAATTGAAGTACAACATACATACAAAACAGACTATATTTGAGTTTGGTGATTTTTTTAAACAAACTGAACCAGTACCCGCATTGAGAAATACAACACCCAGCACCCCAAAATTGTGCCTTTTGCCTCTCTCAGTGTTTGACTATGCTTGACCCAGGGTCAATCACTACCTGAATTCTAGCAGTGTCATATAGATTTTCCAGTTTCTGTTCTTTATCCAAATGGAAAAATACAGTACATACTCTCTGTCTGGTTCCTTTCAGACAGTATCGTGTCTGTGAGATTCATCCATATCGTTGTGCCTAACTGTAGATCATTCATTTTTATTATCATGTAATATGTCATTGCTTGAATTTTCATAATTTAGTTCTCCATTCCATTATTGGTGAATCTGGGGGCACTGTGTATCTATTGCCTATTGTGGATTGCAGCTGTTCTAACACGACTTTTACTAAACATATGTACACATTTCTGTTGCATGCATACTTGCATTACAGGGTATGCCTATGTTTAGTGTTAGTAACAGCCACACAGTTTTCAAACATGTTTGTGCAGTTCTGTATAAAAGTTCTGATTGCTCTTCATCCTAGCCAAAACTTGGTGTTTTTTTATTTTCTATTTTTATTTTAGCTATTGTGATGGATGTGTAGTGGCATCTTGTTAGGTTTTTAATCATGTTCTGATGACTAAAGAAAATTCAATATTTAATATTTCTCAATCAGGATATGTCTTGGCTTTGTCAAATTTGTCAGGAGTTGGCAGCTATGGAAAACTAGCTAAAATCCTAGATGATGTATATTTTTGCCATGTGAAATGCAAGTGTTAAAGACAATTTGAAATCTTGAACATGGTCATATAATCCTGACATTATTTTCCAAAAACAATCAAACAAAAAACAACCACAGCACATAACTGTTATGTACCAGTCACTACTCTGTGGGTTAGAAATAAAATAATAGAGTAATACACAGCTGGTGGCCTCTGGCATCTCAGAGTATAGTTGGGAGACAATTGAATAAAACTCAGTTACCGCATTTATCACATGTTCTAGTCAGTTCTGGCTGTTGTAACAAATTACCACAGACTCCATAGCTTAAACAACACACAATTGTTTCCTATAGTTCTGGAGGCTTGGGAAGTTCAAGATCAAGAAGCTGGAATATCCAATATCTGCTGGGGGCCCTTTCTTGGTTTGCAGGGGACTGTCTTCACATGGCAGAGAGTGGAGAGAGAGGATGCAAGATTCATCATGTCTCTTCTTATAAGGGTATTAATCCCATTCCTGAGGACCCTATTCTAGTTATCTAATTGCCTCCCAAAGATCCCACTTCCAAATACTATCATATTCATACGATGTTATTCATCACAGAAACTTCAACATATGAATTTTGAGGGTACACAAACATTCAGTCCACAACACAAAGCAAGGGTAAATGCTAAAACAAAAGAATTTATAAGAGCTCTGTAGAAGCACAGAGAAGGAAGCCTTTCATTCTTTGTGGAAAAAGTACAGGGTATGTGTCAGGAGAGGAGCTGGAATGACACCAAAGAAGTAATTTAAAGTCATGCTGAGAAGCAAGAGTAGAATTTAGGAGGCAGAAAGTTAGAAAAAATTTCCCAGGAAGAACAGCACATATAGTAAGGGCAGGGAAGAGAGAGAGAGAATTTTCTCCTATGGAAAATCCTGGAAAGGAGTAACCAGATTAGCTTCCTACAGCTCAGGGTGCCCATGGAGGGGTAGTGGAAAATGAAGCTATGGATATCGTCAGCATTAAGTACATGACTTGGGTGGTGAACACAAAATAATATAGAGATGATGGATTATAGAATTGTACTCCTGAAACCTATATAGTTTTATTAACCAGTGTAACCTCAGTAAATTCAACTTAAAAAAAAAATAAAAAAGAATAGAAGTTAGTAAAAATAACTTAAAAAATAAAAAATAAAAAAAAAAATATTGACTTCTATTAAGGAAGCTACAGGCCTAGGACATGACTATCCATCATGAACCACTTCTAGTTAGGGATTTTTATATTTAGACCATCCTATGTGGTTACTCTCAGTCTCTGAGTCCATAAACTCCAACTTATTCACCTCCCCTGATCTTGTCAGGTTTAGTACGTTGTCCCTTTTACATCCACACTATCAGGATAATATCTGTCACATTACTATTGCCTTTTTCTGTTCTTGGAATTGTGTCTGCTGGTTTGTAGTGTACAGATATGATGTTAAATATGGCCGGGGACGCTGAGGTAATTCCAATAAGCAGGATGAATAGCCAGTACGCACGGAGGACTGTGGCTCGCTCAGACCAACAGCAGAGAGCGGGAAGCCTCATCCTCCTTTTATTGGATTTTACAGATATGCTAATTAACAGGGAGGGTCCAGGAAAGAGCTCACTGGCAGATCCTGGGAATGTTTACAAAATACTTGAAATTTACAACAGAGGAAGCTTAAAAGATTAACTAAAGAGAACGCTTCCTGACCAACAAGTCTATATAGCATTCCTAGACAAGTCGGCAGCCGTCCGTCTCGAGAGACGATGGTGTAGCTTCTTAAGAGTCTATCTGCACCGCCGAGAATGGCTGTGCAGTCCAACTCGGGAGTGACACGGTATCTGTCTCCTCCCGTGTTGAATCGACAACTTGCGATGACGCTGGAGTGTCCTCTCCAGTGAAGCTGAAGCTACAGAGCCTGGGCAGGGTGATATGGAGGGTCTGCTGTTGCCCATGCAGCAGACCCCCCCCTCTCTTTGCAGCTGAAGGGTCCAAGGGAAAGACGGAGTCAATACAGCTTGGCTTCAGGTGCGCCGCAGGAGTTGCCGGTGTTGACTACAACGTCAAACCGCCTTAGGGACTCCGGCTCCGGATTTTCTGTCGGGGTTTACTCCCTTAGCCTTTCCCCTGAAGAGGTATGCCGCAAGGCAGCGGAGGTTTTTTGGAGTCAGAGTTTTCCTTCTCTGATGTGCCCTGACAGAAAGACAGGAAAACAGAAATCTAATCACTTACTCTTTTAAGGCTAAGGAATGGATGCACTGTTCAGAAAGCAATTAAGATTAAACCATTTGTACTTAATTTTGTTTGATTTCCTTATCAACATCAGGGAAGATGGAGTACTCAGCAAGATTCTGTTTAAGTCACAGGATGTCTTTAAGATCCTGAGTCCCGAGCAGTCAGAGACTGTCAGCAGCAGCAAGTCTAGCTTGCTGCTTGGATCATTAAACGCCTGCACCGAGAGGCATGTAAACATACCTCAAATCAGAAGTCTTGATTTCCAGCATCACTGGTTAGATTTCTACTTCACTTTTCCTCTATAAATCATAACAGAATATAATTTCTATAATATCCAGTTTTGCTTTCTTAAAAAAAGGTTAAGAATTTAGGTATCTGCAAGATAATAAAAGTATTGAATCGTCCTATATTTAAATAACATTCCCAGTTTTTTAGAGTTGTTTTATCTATCCTTATTTTAATAATATCATTTTAACAAGTCATATTCATTGAGTTTTTCCAAAGTACTTAAATTAATTTTTAGAGAAAAAGCATTCTTTACTCTATTTGTTCCTCAGATTAGGTAATAGTTAATTCAATTACAAAGTTGCAGTAACAAGTGAAACTGATAGATATAGTCAGGTTTAGGAACAAACATCAGAACTTTTGGTAAGAAGACAGAGTTCAACTGGTAGGACCAGTTAATAATGGGAAATGATAAAGTGCTTATCCAATAAGTTGATGAATAAATTCAGCAAGAAGCTCTCTTAAGAAAAATTCAACTGTACTACCATTTCTTGGTTGATCTACTACATACTTTAGCTGTGGTCTCTCTCCTATGATCAGATCTCACTTTTCTTTTCCAACTTTTGATAGTTATTTTTGTTTGCTTTTTTTTCTGTTAGTTACCCTGAGAACCTATATGTAGGCACTACTGTATCTAAAAATAAAAAGAGTTGAGAAACTTTACCTCTATGGCCAATTTATTTTTCCAAGTTCTAATGATGTCTTTTTAATCTGTTGAAAATATCTGTCTCCATAACTGATATCTCTGAAGTAAATCTTTTTCATTTCTCCTCAAAGCACTTCTCACCTACTATTTGTGAAAAGCAAACTACAACCCATCTTAAAGTTATTCATCATATACCACAGAATAATTAAAACTAATACACTTTTTTCATTCAACTAATATTTATTAACTACTTACTATGAAACGTGCAGAGAATATTCAGATAAAGTGAACCTTTTAAAACAGAAATCAGAGTCAATTTGGATACAGTGCAACAATGCTGTAAGTACAATGACAAATGCAAGTATGAAGTGTTGTATATGCACACAAAAGAAAGCAATGGATTTTTTATGAGTAATAATATCAGGAAACCAAGGCTTCACAGAAGAAAAATATTTGTATTGTCTTCTGAACTGACTAAGGAGAATGGACCTACACTCTCCCAGGCAGGAAAAACAGCAAGGGCATAAAGTTAACATATGATCACTTAGTAGCTGTAATGAGCCCAGGATGGGGTATTCTAAGGTCATGTGGTTATCAAGGCTCTATTTGCATATCTAAGAAATTATTTCTCTTTTAGGCCAAAATTAAATCTTAAAGATTTCAAACAAGAACATTATATATTAAATATATATTTTTAGAAAAATAACATTGGTGACAGTATGGAGGATAAAAAGGAAGATAAGGGGAAAACTGCTAGGGTGACGGCATTTATGCTCAAAGAGATGTAATGAGGACAACGACAATGTGAGGGGAATTTTAGTGTCCTGAGGTACTAACTGCCTGCTCTAATAGAAGCCTCCACCCCTCTTCATTTCTTTCTTCTTTTTCCTACCTGGTGTGTAGCTAGAAGGTTGCTACAGAGGTCGCATCATGCAATTATGCAGTAACAATGAAGATAAAATGATAATTACAGATGAGCAGAAAGATGAAAAGGACTAAAGCACTGGTAAAAACAGAGAACTGCCCAGCCCTGGACTGGCAAAGAAAGTAAAACTCTAATTAAACTCTGATTTGATTTAATGATGATAACTGGATATTTGTTACCTATAGTCAAATGTATTCCTAAACTATTAACAACATAGCAGTCTCCATTTAAGAAATCTTGTTTCAAAAATGACAAAAGGATTACATCAAGGTCCAGGCAAATGGGATCATATAGAATCAAATTAGGCAATGAAGAGGGCCGTTGAATACTGTCAAGTGATAAAGGTAATTAGCAGCAGCCTCGTAGATAAAACAGTGAATTGGGGTGTACAATTAAAGATGTGTGCTATTTGCCGCTCATTGTGCACGCGTGCACACCTGTCTGGCCTCCTCCTGGCTGTCCTCTCCAACCCGAGGGATTTGATCTCAGGGATGCTGGGTGTATGCGGGAACAGAGGCTGTGCACCCAGGCTAAATCTTCACAGTTTCTTTTCACCTTCTTCCAGGAACAGCAGAAAGTGAACATAGCTCAGGGATCAGTGTAACTCACAGACATGACTGTGGAGTCCGCCAAGGATGAGTGTCAGTACATGGGCCCGGTTCAGAAGACCCCAAGGAAAGATACGATGCTGAAGACGACCACCTTGTCTCCGTGGGGTATTGCACAACCAAACCCCAAGCAATCTTCAAGTTGGGGCAAATTGAAGAGCTCTCTGGTCCTTAGAGGAAGAATTCCTAAACCAGATGTGCCCAGGATATTACAAAGTTAATACCCACATGGAGGGAAACCAGGAAAAACAAGTGATACCTCTGTGCTAAGAGTTCTCTAACAGGAAAGGAATCCTGTAAGGTTGATAAATTTAGGAAAAATGGATAAAGCAACTCTACCTAACCACGTGATACTGGCACAAGGGAGAAATGCTTTGACATGAATGCATGTGGGAGATCCTGTGGCAAGACCACCAGTGTGTAATACAGTAAAAGTCACACAGCCATGACGGACTATAAATGGAATGAAAGTGAAAACATCAACAGGAGTTCACCCCTCAGCCTCAGAGAACTGTTACACTGGACAGGGTAATTTGAAAGAAGTAAATGTGAAGAAATCTTGAATGAGAGTTCTGTGTTTTGAATAGATGTATAAATACCCCCTACCAGGAATTAGACCTTACAATGCATCAGAGAACTCAACAAGAAGATAAATACTATCATTGTGGTAAACATGGGGAATTCTAGCATTAACATGCTCCTCGGTGTACCTCAGGAAAGTGACATGGGTAAGAAGTCATTTGAAAGTTATAAAGGGAGGAAATCCCTTAACCAGAAAGCACACCGCATTCAGCATCAGAGGACTCATTCAGGGGAGAAAACTTATGAATGCAAGAAATGTGGGAAATCCTTTGTTCAAATTCACACACTATTCATTTACTGAAACTCATATGGGGGTCAATCTTTATGAATATAATTAATGTGGGAAAATTTTCTGTCAGGCATCAAACCTCAGTGAACATCTGACAGTTCACACAGAAGAGAAACCCTGTGAATGTAATAAATGTGGGAAAACTTTTGCTGATAATTCAATCTCCAGAACATATCAGAGAATTCACAGGTGAAAAACCCTATGAATGTAATGAATGTGGGAAAACCTTCCCCAAGAAATCACACTTCAGTGGACATTAGAGAATTTACAAAGGGGAAAAAACCTCATAAATATAATTAATATGGAAAGATTTTCTCTAACAAGATACACCTCAATGGACATCAGAGAATCTACACAAGGGAGAAACCTTATGAATGTAACGAATGTGGGAAAACCTTCTCCACAAAATTGTACTTCACTGGATATGAGAAAATTCACAAAGGGAAAAACCTTATTAATACAATAAATGTGGGAAAACTTTTGCCAATAATTCAGCTTTGAGGGCACATCAGAGAACTCACACAGGAGAGAATTGCTATAAGTGTAATGAATGTGGGAACACTTTCAGAAAGACCTCAGACATTTGAGCACATCTAAAGACTCACATGGGAGAAACCCTATGAATGTAATGAATGTGAGAAAACTTTCTCCGAGAAGTCATATGTGAGTACACATCAGAGAATTCATACTGGTGAGAAACCCTGTGAATATAATATAAGTGGGGAACCTTTGGCCCATAATTCAACCTTCAGAGCATGTCAGAGAATTGACACAGGTGTGGAAATTCTATGAATATAATGAATATGAGAAAACTCTTTCAAAAATCACACCAGGTAATTACAAAGGGGAGAAACCCTATAAGTGTAATAAATGTGGGAAACATTTTCTCTGTAAGGAATCTCTTCAATTACATCACAACAAAATGCACAGCAGAGAGAAAACCCTTCCATGTCATGAATTTAAAAAATCCTAAAGAAACTCATACCTTATCAGATAATTCAGAGTGGAGAAGCTCGCGTTACATAGACTGGCAAGTTGTTAACTTTATAACTATTTCCTTTTCTAGTAGGTATATAGCTTGTTTAGATTTCTTAATCTGTTCTTTACCCAGGTAGGGCTGGTCATGGAATATGATGCTATTACATTTAAGCCAAGTTTGGCCTTAAAAAGTCACCTTACATTCTTCTGTTCCATGTTATACTGAAATGGAGAGATTTCCATGACAGACTTGGATGCTGTATATTGAACATAGCTCATAAGGTTCAAGCTACAGTCTGAATAACTGGGTGAAACAATTCTCCACTAACAGATCTTCACCAGTTAGTTGTTGTTCTTGTTTGAGCAAAAATTAAGTTTGTATTCCAATAAGCTCTTACAGATTTTGATCTATTGATTAAAAGCATATAGGTTAGCCAACAATGTTAGAGTGGAATGAAACCCTATAAATATAATAAATGTCAGAAAATCTATCAGAATTCAACCTGTCATTGAACATCAGAGATTTCACATGGGGAAGACAGCTTCTGTAAATGTCCCAAATGACCAGACAGCCTCATTAAAAATCAGAGAAATCTCAGGGAAGAGCACAAAAGTCTGTACCACTGAGTGAACTTAGTTAAACTTTAAATAATTACGATTAGACCAAAAATTTTATTTTTTACAAGTAATATTTATTAACACATATTGAGCTTGCACCAGATAATGTTTTTCTAAAGAAATGTATCAGGTTCAGAACTGAATGTAAAATCTTCACCTAGAGCTGCTGTACTAAAACTTGTGTTTTATATGTAGTATTACTTTATAGAAAATATCTATTTATGCACAAGCTTATTGTGAAATGTGAAGTTTTAAAGATGGAAGTATAACTGGAATTCTGCAGACAACATTAATAAATGTGACTAGTTTCTGAAAAAAAAAAAAAAGTCCAAGTCATGAGAGAGGCCGGTGCAATTACACTGGAAGCACATGGACCTTGGGGATTTTGTTCCTGGTAGCAAAGCAAGTTAATCAGAAGAAAGAGAATAGTATATTCACCTGTGGCTCTGGTTGAGTCATCCTGAAAGTGTGCAATTCCTGGGCCCTGTATTCTGGTCTGGAATATTTCATTATCCTAATATTTTACTCCACTATCTCAGAAACAGTAAAATGATGTACTTTAATTATTTGAGTGTGGCACTTCACAATCATCTACAACATTTAAAATTAAATAACAACAAAAAAGACAATTTTACGAGAAGGGGAAGATGGCAGAGGAGTGAGGGGAGGCTGCGCTTTCAGGCTCCCGAGACCCGTCTGCAGTTTGGACTAATTGCAGACAGAACATCTCAGTGAGCAGCTGGACACTGGCAGGAGTCGAGCCATGGCACTGCTGGATTAGAGAAAATCCATCAGGGAGCAACCTGTTTAGTGAGGATAGTGGAGGAAAAAGGGACGAAACGGGATTCCTGACTGGGGAGGCTGCCCGAGCTGTGGCTGGAAGCACACAAAGGCTTTTTGGTGACCACAGGCTACCCGGGAGAGGAGTCGGGAGGAGAGCGGATCTTGACCAAGTGGCATTGGTGCTGAAGGACAGGAGACAGCGTGCTGCTGGGCAGATGAGAACATAATTCTCCTTTATATTTTTCTCTAGTGGGCAGTGGAGAGGGGTGGAAAGTTTGGGGGTTGTAGGCCATTCTTGAGGAGCGCAGGCGCAGAGGCATGCTCATCCACTCCCCAACCCTACCGTTGGGTCGCAGGGATCGCACATAGGGAAGTGCTCTCATTCACTGGCCCAGGTGCGTGGGGCCGTGAGTCCGGGTGCCCCTCGGACACTCCCCAACGGACATAAGATCAGTGCCCCAATGGGCACAGGGAGGGCCCACTGGATACGCAGAAGGCTGTGCGCAGTCACCCCCGGCCAGCTCCCGTGGGCGCCGGGCCCCAGACCGGAAAGCAGACCACTAGCGCAGGCTCTGTTCATGCCCGCCCAGACGGGTGAGGGAAGGCGGGCGGCTGCAGCATGGGAACAGCGGGTGGCAGCGACTCACAGACTCTCACTTCCACTGAGCACAAGTGTCCGTGGCCCCGCCCTAAGAGGCGAGAGACCAACTCCCAGAGCTCGGCTCAACGGGACTAAGGGCACGGGCACGCGAGCGCGAAAACACCTCAGCCCGGGGACAATAGGCGCCAATTGCGGGGCAAGCTATCAGGCCGCCTGCGTGTGCAGGGATGTGCGTGCAAGGACACCTCAGCTGGCTCCAGCGGGTGGCAAGGGAGCGTGCTGTGCCGGCCACCGCGGGCACACAGCATTGCGGCAACCGCGGGCACACACCAGTGCTGCAAGGAACAAGAACCTCTGAACCGCCACACTAGACCAGCTGGGGAATGCAGAAAAACAAGACGACACACCAAGGCTGAAGTGACTAAAAACAATCTATTTTTTCCCTCCCTTCCTTAAAAAAAAAAGGGAAAGAAGGAGGGGGAAAGGAAGGGAAAAAAAAAGAGGAAGGGAAGAAAAATAAAAAAAGAAAGAAAAAAAAGAAAAACCACTATGTCTCTAATGTGTTCTATATAATCTTTCCTTTTCATCCTTCATTTTTAATCGTTGTTTATTTGTTTGTGTGTCTAGTTTAGCCCTCCTTTTACTCTAAATAAATACAATAAAATTACCATATCAATACAATACAATACAATCCTACTTTCTTACTACATTCTGCATTCTTATATCCTTTTCTTCTATTTTTATTAACATATAATGTAAATATTACCTACTGGCTTGCATGGTCTCAACTATTATTAATCTATCATCCCCTCTATCAAAAATCTTATTTTTCCTCCCTAAAAACAACTCTTATCTATTTTTCTTATAGTATAAAAGCTCTAATTTCTTTATATTTATATTAATACTGGCTCTTTGGCTGACGATAGTGGGATAGAGGGTGGGGGATATTTTTGAGGCTGTGGGTCTTTTGCCTGGGCTGTGTGTTTATGTTTTTAACAGCATCTCCACAAAAGAACTCAAGACAAAGTGGACAGAGTGACTCTCAATCAACTAGTCAGAGGGAAGATCCTACCAAAGAACATTTGAAATATAACCAGACAGCATAAACAAACGACATAAAGGGTATACCAAGAACATCAGGCTCAGGAGATCAAAGAGACTGCACCACTGAAACCCCCAGATCTCCGATAAAGAATCTCACACCACAAAGGAGGGAAGTCAAAGCAGACCATGACCCAAAAAATAAAAACAAACAAGAAGAATCCAACATGGTAAGACGCAAAAATAACCCCTCAATGAAAAGAAAAGAGGAATCCCCAGAAAGAGAGGTAGATGAAAGAGACATAGCCCAAATGTCAGACATGGAATTCAGAACAATGGTGGTAAAGAAGCTCAATATACTCGACAACCTTAAAAACAACTATGACAACCTCCAAGGAAGTTACCAGCAGCTCCAAGAAAATTACAGGGAACTTGCAGAGAACTACACCAGCATAAAAAAGGACATAGAAACTATTAACAAGAACCAGGAAGAACTGAAGAATTCTATCTCTGAACTGAAAAACACAGTAGAATCAGTCAAAAGCAGACTAAATGAAGCAGAGGATCAGATTAGTGAGTTAGAAGATAATGTAGAGAAAAACTCCCAGACAATACAGCAAAATGAAAAAAGATTGAAAAAGTATGAACAAGAATTACAGGATAGCATGAGAAGAAATAATATCAGGATCTTCAGAATTAGAGAGGGAGAAGAAAAGGAGCATGAAATTGAAAAACTGATAGGAGAAATAGTGACAGAAAATTTTCCAAACCTGACGAGAGAAAAAGTTATACAAGTTCAGGAAGCACAGAGAGTTCCAATGAAGAGGAACCCCCAAAAACCCACTCCAAGACACATCATAATTAAAATGGCAACATTCCAAGACAAAGAGAGAATCCTAAAAGCAGCAAGAGAAAAACAGCAAATAACATACAAGGGAGCTCCGATAAGGCTATCGACCAATTTCTCAACAAAAACACTACAAGCCAGAAGGGAATGGTCAAAAATATTTCAAGCAATGCAAAACAAAGACCTACAACCAAGAATACTCTACCCAGCAAAGCTCTCATTCAAAATAGAAGGTGAAATAAGGAGTTTCTCAGACAAAGGAAGACTAAAAGAATACATCTAGCAAACCAGCATTGAAGAGAGGCTAAAGGGAGAGTTCTAAGAAAAAAGAAGAAAGAAAAAAAAAAGAGAGGAGAGGAACAAAGGTACAAAGGGCAATGAATAAATACACGTCAATAATAACCTTAAATGTAAATGGATTAAATGCTCTAATTAAAAGACATAGGATAATGGAATGGATAAGAAAACAGGACCCACATATTTGCTGTCTACAAGAAACACAACTCAAAACAAAAGATGTACACAGACTGAAAGTAAAGGGATATAAAAAAATATTCCAAGCAAACAGACTGGAAAAAAAAGCCGGGGTAGCAGTCCTCATATCAGACAAAATGGATTTCAAAGCAAGGGCAACAAAAAGAGACAAAGAAGGACATCTCATAATACTTAAAGGAACAATCCATCAAGAAGATATGACATTGATAAACATATATGCACCCAACATAGGAGCACCCAAATACATAAAGCAAATACTAGAAGACCACAAGAAGGATACCAACAACAACACACTCATAGTAGGGGACTTCAACACTCCATTATCAACAATAGACAGATCATCAAACCAAAGAAACACCAACGATATACAGGCATTGAACAACACACTAAACCACATGGACTTAACTGATATATATATATAGAACTTTCCACCCCAAAGAAGCAAAATATACTTCTTTTCAAATGCACATGGGACATTTTCAAAGATAGACCACATGATAAGACACAAAACAAGCCTCAACAAACTCAAGAAAATTGAAATCATATCAAGCATCATTTCAGACCACAATGCCTTGAAACTAAAAATCAACCTCAGAGAAAAAAATCAAAGACACCCAAACTCATGGAGAATGAATAACATGCTATTAAATAATGAATGGGTTAACAATGACATCAAAGAAGAAATCAAGAAATTTCTAAAAACTAATGATAATGAGCACACAACAGCCCAAAACCTGTGGGACACAGCAAAAGCAGTCCTGAAAGGGAAGTTCATAGCAATACAGGCATATCTGAAAAGGATAGAAGAATCTCACATAAAAAACCTAATCATAAAGCTACAAGAACTAGAATAACAACAACAAACAAAGCCTAGGGCAAGAAGAAGGAAGGAAATCATCAAGCTCAGAGCAGAACTAAATGACATAGAGACTAAACAAACAATCCAAAAGATCAACAAAACTAGGAGCTGGTTCTTCAAAAAAATAAACAAAATCGACAAGCCTCTGGCCAGTCTAATCAAGAAAAAAAGAGAGAAGACACAAATAAACAAAATCAGAAATGAAAGAGGAGAAATCACGACTGATACCACAGAAATACAAATGATAGTTAGAAATTACTACAGACAACTGTATGGCAAGAAATTTGACAATCTAGAAGAAATGGACAAATTCCTAGAAACATACAACCTTCCAAAACTGAATCAAGAAGAAGTGGAAAGTCTCAACAGACCAATAACAAAGAAGGAAATTGAAACAGTAATCCAAAATCTCCCTGCACACAAAAGCTCTGGACCGGATGGCTTCACAGGTGAATTCTACAGAACATTTAGGGAAGAACTAACTCTTATCCTCCTCAAACTATTCCGAAAAATCCAAGAAGAGGGGAAAATCCCAAACTCTTTCTATGAAGCCAGTATTATCCTAATCCCCAAACCAGGTCAAGACACAACAAAGAAAGAAAACTATAGGCCAATATCACTGATGAACATAGATGCCAAAATCCTCAATAAAATATTGGCAAACAGGATCCAGCAATACATCAAAAAGATCATACATCACGATCAAGTGGGATTCATCCCAGGGATGCAAGGATGGTTTAATATTCACAAATCAATAAATATAATACATTACCTAAACAAAATGAAAGACAAAAACCACATGATCATATCAATAGATGCAGAAAAAGCATTTGATAAAGTACAAAACCCATTTATGATGAAAACACTCAGCAAAATGGGAATAGAGGGAGCATACCTTAACATAATCAAGGCTATATATGAGAAGTCTGAAGCCAACATCATACTCAATGGACAAAAACTAAAAGCATTCCCCCTGAATTCAGGAACTAGACAAGGTTGTCCACTCTCTCCACTCCTATTCAACATAGTGTTGGAAGTCCTAGCCACAGCAATCAGACATGAAAAAGAAATAAAAGGCATCCAAATTGGGAAAGAAGAAGTAAAACTATCATTATATTCAGATGACATGATAGTATACCTAGAAAATCCTATAAACTCCACTAAAAGACTACACGATATAATAAATGAATTTGGCAAAATCGCAGGGTACAAAATAAATATACAGAAATCTAAGGCATTTCTGTACACCAACAATAAAATAGCAGAGACAGAGATAAAAAAGAAAATGCCACTTACTATAGCAACAAGAAAAATAAAGTACCTAAGAGTAAACTTAACCAAAGAGATAAAAGACCTGTACTCTGAAAATTACATAACATTGAAGAAAGAAATTAAGGAAGACACAAATAAATGGAAGCAAATAACATGTTCTTGGATGGGAAGAATCAACACCATCAAAATGGCCATACTACCCAAAGCAATTTACAGATTCAATGCAATCCCTATTAAAATACCAGCAACATATTTCATAGACCTAGAACAAATACTCCATAAATTCATATGGAACCAAAAAAGACCCCGAATAGCAAAAGCAATCTTGAGACAGAAGAACACAGCAGGAGGAATCACAACACCAGATATCAAACAATGCTACAAAGCCGCTGTGATCAAAACAGTCTGGTACTGGCATAAGAACAGACATATAGATCAGTGGAACAGAATAGAGAGTCCAGAAATAAACCCAGGCCTCTATGGTCAACTAATATTTGATAAAGGAGGAAGGAACATAAAATGGAGTAAGAAGAGCCTCTTTAACAAATGGTGCTGGGAGAACTGGATAGGGACCTGCAAAAAAATGAAACTAGACCACCAACTTACATCACATATGAGAATAAACTCAAGATGGATCAAAGACTTAAATGTATGCCATGACACCATAAAAGTCCTAGAGGAAAACATAGGCAAGAAAATTTCAGATATCTCACGTAACAATTTCTTCACGGATACATCTCCTAAAGCAAGAGAAATAAAGGAAAGAATAAAGAAATGGGATTACATCAAACTAAAGAGTTTCTGCTCAACAAAAGATAACATCAGCAAGATGAAAAGGAAACCAATCATATGGGAAAACATATTTGCCAATGACATCACAGACAGGGAATTGATTTCCAAAATATATAAAGAGCTGATACAACTCAACATCAAGAAAACAAACAACCCAATTAAAAAATGGGCAAAGGACCTGAACAAACACTTCCCCAAAGAGGACATACGGAAGGTCCATAGACACATGAAAAAATGCTCAACATCATTAGCCATCAGGGAGATGCAAATAAAAACCACAATGAGATACCACCTTACACCTGTCAGAATGGCCATCATCAACAAATCAACAAACACCAAGTGCTGGCGAGGATGTGGAGACACGGGAACCCTACTGCACTGTTGGTGGGAATGCAGACTGGTGCAGCCACTATGGAGAACAGTATGGAATTACCTCAAAAGATTAAAAATGGAACTGCCTTTTGAACCAGCAATTCCACTACTAGGATTATACCCGAAGAATCTTGAAACACAAATTCAAAAGAACCTATGCACCCCTATGTTCATTGCAGCACTGTTTACAATAGCTAAGTGCTGGAAACAACCTAAGTGCCCATCTGTAGATGAGTGGATCAAAAAACTGTGGTACATTTACACAATGGAGTACTATGTAGCAGAGAGAAAGAAGGAACTCCTGCCATTTGCAACAACATGGATGGAACTAGAGAGAATTATGCTTAGTGAAATAAGCCAGGCAAAGAAAGAAATATACCATATGATATCACCTAATACAGGAAACTAAAGAACAACACAAACAAAAGAACTAAATAGAACAAAGAGCAGAATAGCAGTCAATTGGGGGAAGGAGGGAGGGAGAGAAGAGGGATAAGTAAGGGAGGGGTTTAGTCAAGGAACCTGTATAAATGACTCATGGACATGGACAACGGGGAGGGACATGATTGTGGGAGAAGGGGTGGGCTCAGGGGGGGAGCAATGGGGGAAAAATGGGACAACTGTAATTGAAAAACCAAAAAAAAAAAAAAATTAAATAACAAAATAATGAAATCAATCAGATCTTTATATTTAGACTATTCTTGTTAAATTTAGGGACAACCTGTGTCTGTCATAAAGGAGTTTGTATTTTTATAAAATTGCACCTGGCATATAAACTTTATGATTTCAACTTGAAATGAATAATTGA
The DNA here is from genome assembly GCF_987537825.1 of Furipterus horrens. NCBI lineage: Eukaryota > Metazoa > Chordata > Mammalia > Chiroptera > Furipteridae > Furipterus > Furipterus horrens. The sequence continues at coordinate 83,760,925 of NW_028327178.1, read as the reverse complement.
TGTTAGGATTATAATTTTACATTTAAAGGTCTAATGAAAAAAATTTTCTTTTTCATGGTAACACTGAATAATACTTTATTTTATTTTATTTGTTTTAAACAATAATAGAATGCTTAAGAGAACTTAATTTGCCATATTAATAAGCTTGAGCTCATAGATCCCGAAGAGTTAGTTTAGAATTTACCAGCATTTTGCTTTAGGTAAGCAAGTTTGTCCTGACATGCATTAAAAATAATTAAATTAAATGTTTATTTGAGGACTGATTGTCCTTTAAAATGTTTAAGGGAATTTAATTAAGTGAGGCCAATTACTGTGAATTTATAATATAATGAACTTTAGTTAATTGAATATTTGTATATTAACAAATGGAGATGGTTGAATTTTTCCTAATAAGAAGTTTATGAATTAAAAAATATGCATATACTTTGAAAGCTGAATCTGACATTTTAAAAAGAATGTGGCTTCTTTTAAATTTGCAACCTTCGGTTCAAAAAGGTGGAGGAATTAAGCAAAAAGAAAAAGCCTCACAGACACAGAGAACAGTATGGTGATCACCAGAGGAAAAAGGGAGTGGGGGAGGTAGAAGAAGATAGAAGGGGATAAACGATGTTGGAAGGATACTGGACTTGGGGTGGTGAACACACAATACAATATACAGATGATGTATAATAGTATAGAATTGTACACCTGAAACCTATATAATTTTATTAACCAATGTGACCTCAATAAATGCAATTTAAAAAGAAAAATACATAAATAAATAGAACCACACATGCACAATAAATAAATTTGCAACCTTAGTGGAATATTATTTGGAACCAAAATAATTATTAATAATTAGGTATGGGGCTCAAGGGAAAGTTGGCCAATTGAGACTTATATGCCATCCAGAGGCATGGAATGGGATAGGGGTCTGGGGCCTCCAAGGGAAGATAATTCACAGAATGATAAGAGCAGATGTTTGGTAATTAGATGTTTGTCCTGTCATAGAATAGGTCATTTAAATAAAAAGTTGCCTCTGATAATAGCTCTCTTTCTAGACCAGGCCCCTATCTATATTGTTTTAGGTAGTTAAGAAAGAGGTAAAAATTCTTGAATCTGCTTGGTTTGATTGCCTTCTGCTCAAAATAGTCTACATGCCAAAGAGGCACATTTGGGGGAGACTTGTTCTAAACACCTTCAGAATCATAGCTAAACAGTTGTTTTATTTATTTATTTTTTGCTTTTTAATGGCCCTCTATTTTCCTGAGTCAGATAAAACCACATTATCTCAAGTAGAATCAGGATTGTTAAAACAAAAGAACAAAAAGGACTCAATTGTTTTGATTTCCAGTCTGGGCTCCTAAACTCCCATAGAGTGGGCCCTGGTGGGAACTGAGCCAAAAGATGTGGGAAGGAGAGTTTGAGAACCTGCTCCTTAGCCCTTCTCCCACCCCAATCCATGAGGGTCACCTGGGCGGATAAAAGATCGTGCAAGACATTAAGAAGGTGGTGCTTTAGCATGTGCTAGAATTGTTTGTATTATTTGCTAAAACGCAAACAGCTTGGGCCCAGTCCTAGAGTTTCTGAAGTAACTCTGAGCGGAATTCAAGAATTTGCATTTCTCACCAGTTTTCAGCTGATGCTGGTGCTGTTAGTCTGCAGGCCTGGGAACCTGTGACTAAAAAGATGGGGCAACAAGAGGATTTGATACGCCAGGTTTCAAGTGAAGCCTTTCTTATGGCTAGCTCTGGAAAGCCAAGTGGGATGCAGCCAATGCCTACAGATCACCTCACAGCCAATCAAATAAGAACTTACATCATCTGGCCAGAGAAGATATTCTCTAGGTCCATTGAAGTGAACGCCTATCAGAGATGCCAACAGCTGGCCTATGATTCTTTAGGTAAAAGGACTTGGCGCTATTCTGAAATGTTGCTAAATCCCATCCCAACAGCCTCTTGAGAGTCCACTGTTTTTAAGAGCCCAGTTATTTGCAAGTATCTGAAAGAGGATAGGGCTCTTCATGAAAAGAGGTGTTGATACTCATGTGGAAAAGAAAGTCTTAGCACCACACTTGGATGGGTCCAGATGTGGCAAATCCTCTGCCATTATACTCACAAAATTTCTTCTGTATTTAGATACTATGATTCTATATCTTATTTATAAATGTTCCATTGTTTATCTTTCCCTCATGCATGTTTCTCCTAACGGTCTCTCCTGGTGCTTTTATGAGACCCACCCCTCTCTGACATTAGCCAGAACCATCTGAATATTCTGGGAGTGGAGGGTATTTAGCAGTGATTACTTCTAAAAGCGATTGCTATTGTTTCCCACAGACACATTTCTAAACTTCTCTGTATTCTACTGCATCTTCTTCTTCGATGACTCTGTTACCACAGAGAGGATGCCCCTAAATATTTTTTGAGTCTAAGGTATCCAAAATAGTCCTTTGATTTTTATCCAAACATCATCACCAGTCTTGATCTCCAGGAAAGAGACAATCAGCTCACTGCTGCTTCACAGATGTGAAAGGACAAATTATGCCAGAGAAATCTCCATGCCAGTCCATATGGAGCTAAAAGTAAACACAAAATCTAGGTTTTATAACATCTCCGTCCAATCACATGACAACTTGGTTCTGGATGTAACATGTGGACATCAGGCATTGAACAACTCCTGATGGCCTATTTGGCACTCATAGTTCTGGATAAAGATTGGGAGGGAAAACAGAGCAGGAGGAAGCTGTACTGTGTCAGATCTTAGCCCAACCCTTAACCAAGGCCCATGCCATGCCATGCAAACTACATTCCAAAAGAGAGCCTGGTCCAGCAAAAAATCTGGAATATCTCAATTTGTAAATGTATCTATGCCTTCTACTTTGGGTAGGTTACCATCAGTGTGCCTTAAGGTAAAACCACATTGGAGGTGAGATAAACTCTAAGACTAGTGATCTTCATACAAATTTTGGGGGCTACTGACTACAATCACCATGTAATCTGATCAGACTATACAACTAAAAATGAGTCAAAGGACTGAGGCAGCATAAAATATTTGAAATAGCTTTTTTCTTTCAAGTGTAGAAAATATTATGAGGAGAAAGAAAACCTACATGGTAAATGTCAACCATCTCCCTGTAAATGCATTTTGTGGGTATATGTCTGTGTTTTACAGGAAAGGACTCTTTCAGCTAGTATGGCTGTATCACAGACCACCTAATAAAATGATAAGCATATCATGATGCTCTTGGGGTCTGTGAGTGAGGAATTTGGAAAGAGTGCAGCAAGGTATTGTGTTTCTGCCCTGTGATGTGCAGGGCTTCAACCGGAAATCTTCAAAGGGTGGAGATGACCTGGTGGTTACAAGTTCAAATCATCTGAAGGCTTACATATTCATCTGTCTGGTGGCTAATGTGGCGAGTTCTCAGCTGGCATTATCCACCTGAGCACGTCCTCAGGTGCTCTTTTGGTGGCTGCTTAGGCTTTCTTACTGCATGGTGGCTGTGTTCCAAGAACAGGTGCCCCAAAAGAACCAGACAGAAACTGTATCACCTTTTATGAACTAGCATTGTAAGTCACATGGATTCACCTTTGTCTAAGTCACCAGCCACCCGCTTTCAAGGAGAGGGAGCATAGAATTCCACCTCTCAATGGGAGGGAGTATTGAAGTCTCATTGTGAGAGTGTGTGAGATGGGGAATATTTTTCTGTGATGTCTGGAAATTACAACCTGTCATAAGAACCGTTCCACTTCTCTGAATCAGAATGTTTGCCATTTAGTTGACTTACTTCTCTTCTCTCATAAAATTAGGACTGCCTTCTTGTAGCATGACATGCCCCACTCAAAAATAAGATTCTTACTTCCATAAGTTAAATTGCTCTGAAGGGCAAAGTTAAAATTCCACAAGACACACAGTAGATGAAGGAGGACAGATTTTAACAAAATAAGAAAACCTATTTTGAGTAGAAGCAACGGGAAAATTGACTCACTTCTGAGGCTCTTAAATGGAAAATCTGCATGATTTTTCTGAATCTGTGGCCCATCCGCCTTTCCTTAGGCTAACTGGAAAAGCATAGTTAAGATGAAGAGGTCAGGTTGAAAGCTGCTGTGACTGACTATTGCTAATGGTCAAGGGAAGAATATTTTATGATCAAAGCAGCTATAAAACTAAGAATGAGCCTCTTTGTGCCCAAGTCTTTACTATTATCAGATAAGCCTGGATTATCTTATGGAAATAGACAAATGTCGTCATGAGGTTGCCTACTGCCAGTGGTGATCCTGGGTCAATCCAGAGTATTCCCCATGTGAAGAATATTCCTCAAAACCTCAGAGTTTTAAAGACTTTGAACCTGGAGTTCCTGGGTACAGGCTTTGGGCTCATTTGCACCTCTTTGTCTCTTCCCCAGTTCTGCTAATGATTCTAAGGTTCCTCACCCTTCTGTGAACTTTATTAAAATGAATGTGTAAGTGTGATCTGGGCCCCTTTCCTGAATTACCCTCTCCTCTTTCAGCAGCCTTGGAAATGAGACAATGGGTTAATTGAGGTTACTACCTGTATTTGGGCCCTGAAGGAACTTATCTCTCTGTTGTTTTTGGACTATAGTCTAAGTAAACAGTCTCAAAATATTTTTCAGAAAGTTTTGCTAATATTGCAATTTCACCAAGGTTTTTGAGGGTAAAGAAACTCTTAGTAGATTCTTCATAAAATGGGAAACTATGCCAGGCCCTTTATATATTATATTTTATAATATGTTACATATAGTATTATAATATTATGTATAAATATAATATTTAAAAAGATACCTCTTCTCTTCTCCCAGTAAGATACACCCTCTGATATCCAATGTGTATCTTGTGGAATCTTAATCATGAACTCTGATGCAATTGAACTGTAAGAAGGGTCCTATGTTCACAATGGGATATGTCATGCTACAATAAAGCAGTGACTCACTCTCCCTCCCTCCCTATCTCTCTCTTTCTCTCTCTCTTATATGAGGTGAATAACACTCTCCCCTATGATGGAATTAAAGTCACTTCAAGGAGAGGCTTTTCAGTGAGGAAAACTAACTTAGAACTGATGCCTTTGGCTTCCTTCACCATCCACAAAGGCTGAACAGTTGGTTTCGGGTGCTGAAGACATAAATGCTTCTATCACCCAGAGCGGTGGTTTTCAGACTAAGGTGCATCAGAATCACTCCAGAGCTTGTTAAAATGCATATTGCTACTAGACGCCCCACTTTCAGGACCACTGCTCTTCAGCCTTACTCTCCAAATCTGGTCTGTGGATCAGCAACATCAGTCCTTGTACCCTGTTGAAACACACAATCTCAGGTTGCAAAACAGACACAGAGAATCAGGCTCTGCATTTTAATAAGTTGCCCTGATGATCTGTATGCACCTTTAAGACTGAGAAGCAGAAGGATTCTCCTATAGTAGTAGTTTTAGCCATTTCCCGCTGTTGCTACTTTCAAGTGTAATACATACCCTTCATCATGCCTGATGTTTTAAGCAATTTCCAGGCAGTTTTAACTGCACCCCTCTTAAAAAGGCAAAGACAGTATATTCTACAACAAGGGCTTTAGTGACATTATTATAAGAATAACAACTCTATGTCATAAAATTAATTGTTTTAATATGAATAAGAAATGGTCTATAATATACCCCATAATCATTTCCAATATTATAGTAAAATCTTATAAGAGGTCTGAGACTTTCTTTTCTCCTAGGCAAGAATTAGGAAATAGTGATATACTGCACTGATTCATAAATTGCACTCAAAATAAGAACTTACAAAGATAAGTGATCAATAAGTAAATCCCCTAAATGTCTGGACCAAAAAGTAAGAATGCTGTCTAGACCACATCGATCAAATCATGAAGAAAATGAGCGTTATTATTCCTACTTTCCACTAGATGATATATTCAACAATACCTCATGGATAACTTAGCTGAATATATAAAAAAAAAAAAAAATCAAGGTTTAGTTTACTGAGATAATTTGGAATATACAGTCAAAATCTAAAATTCTTTTAACACAAAATTTCTTTTGCCTGAATATGTTTTGGATTTTAAGGAGAGTTTCAGTATAAACTCAATACAACTGACATTTTTTGAAATATATGTATATATGTGAGTCAACATGATAATATGTATAATCCTACTTTTTTTTTTCTTTTTGCTTCTGTTGCATCAATTTTTGCTGGATTGAAAGAAAACTTATTTTGGAGCTCCATGATTCCAAATAGTTGTTGGGCTCTCATTTATAATATTTCTTCTTACACAAGTCCCATTAGTATTGTAGAAAAAAGCATACATTAAAAAAAAGGTCTGGGTAATAGAGACTCTGTAATACTTAAGAAGGTAAGGAAATTTTATAACACACAATGCAGATAAAATAAAATTAAAATCAAAATCTCATACAGCTAAAAGATATGCAATCTCATAAGTTTAAAAAGTAAATTTCTCCAGGAAAAACTTGTGGAGGAGATTCAAGAATAGATCAAAGCAGGGACTAGGAGTAAAAGAGAAAGAGCTATGGGACAGCTGGACCACTGTCCCTGTGTGGTGTTTTTTCCCAAAAGAAAATTAAGAGAATAGTTCTCTAAATCAAGTTTTTCTATACTAATGTTTCTCAACATTTATGTCCATGTGAACCATCTGAGGATCTTGTTGAAAGACAAATTCTGATTAGCTAGGTCGGGAGCCATACCAGAGTAGAGACTTAAGCATTTAAGCATCATCAAGATAATTGAATAAATGGAAAGCAACAGCACTTGATGCATGGGACAACGGCTAATGCTAATTTTGTTGATAAGGACCTTTATACCCCACACTCGATTACTTGAATTACTTATCTGGTTTGAAAACATTCTAACAAGTTCTTTCTTTGGTGCCTAGTATTAAAACAAAACAAAGAAATAGAACATCTTTAGGGGAAAATGTCACCAGGAAAATGTAAGTAAGCGTTTTCCCTCATAACTTTAAATTAGAATTTCCTTCAGGCTATGTGGGTTATTTGATATGATTGTATTCTGTAAAACTTAGCCATTTCTACCCAAGATGTAACTTTCTTGATACTGATTACTATCAATCAGTACATATTTCAAGAACACAGACCTGGTGCTTAGTGGTATAGAAAAACATGTTGACTGTGGTTTAAAACATGAATATTTGTGAAATCCACAAAATCTTTATAAAATAATTGTTATTCCTCTCCTCTGGAACCCATCTATATCTGGCATTAAAGACTGCAAAGATTGATTCTACAAGTCTAGAAAGTAAAACAGTTTTGAAGTGCTCTTAATAAAAATATGGGCAACCAAAGGTAATTTAAGAAGAATGACCAGGACTATGAATGTCTTCCTTGGTGTTATGGACTGAAAGTTTGAGTTCCTCCAAAATTTGTATGTTGACATCCTGGTATTGGGAGGTGGAGCATTTGGGAGATAATTAAGTCCTAAAGGTGAAGTCCCATAAATGGGATTAGCACCTTTATAAAGGACCCCAGATTGTTCCCTTATCCTATGTCTAGCATGTGAAGATGCCATTAAAAATTAGCTGTCTGCATCCTGGAGGAGGGTTCTTACCAGCCCATTCTGAAACCCTGATCTTGGACTTTCAGCTCCTTGAACAGTGAGAAATACATTTGTCTTTTAAAAGCCACTCAGTTTATGTTAGTTTGTTATAGCAGCCTGAACTAAGAATTATAGAATCCTACCTGTTTATTCCCCAGGAGGCTATGAAGAAGTCAGTATGTGGTCATATTTCTTCTTTTTTGTATCCTTCTGGTCTTTGTACATATAAGTGAACATAAAGCAAAGGATTCACCATGATGGAAATTCCATTAGCTTGAAGGGACTCCACTGTGAAATAAAAATGGTATCATTGCCACTTGTCTTCTATTCATTTCTGTCTTCATTTTATTATAAATTTAAAACTCAAAAGAAATCGCTTCCAGCCTCAGTACTCTGATCACAGTGAGGCTTTAGAAGGGTAGTACAAAATTTACAAAGCACCCAAATATATATTTTAATATGATCAATAAATACTGAGTCTTTTGAGTCATGAGATAGTAAGAAAAGGCACTGAGTCACTAAAATAGTGACATAATCCTTATCTCCAAGGACATGTTCATCACAGTAAGAAAGGCAAGTATTTTTGCTTAGTGCCTCTGGCAGGGATTTCTGCTTTAATCATACTCTTGAACCTGTTCTTGCAACTGAACTGGTCTCTGCATTCTATTTGCATTATTTACTAACCCCACTGACCCCCTTTCTTCCCCCCTGTTTCTGAAATTCTGTCCTCCAAGGGCTCCTATACTAGTTCTTTCCTCTGACCCACATCCTATATGTGGATTTGTGTGTGACTCATTTTTCTTTGTCCTGGATATAAATGTTAGTGTTTTCCAAGTCACCACAGAAAATTTTCATGGTTCAGTCTCAAAGACTAGTCAAATTAAACATTTATATATTTATGTTTTAAACCCACAAAAATCCATTTGATGGTTAGAAAAGAGGTGGTTATTAATACATTGACTTGGGCATGTGTACTTCAGATATTTAAATAAGGATGCAAATAATATTAGATTATAGAAGTAGGTATTTACTAGGCACTTAAGAGTTTATGGTTTGTGAAAAAGATTTGTAAGCAATCACAGTTACTGTAAAACATATCAGACCAGACTTAGCAGAGTGTCACAGGTGAAATAGGTCAGAACTTTAAGACTCACAATAAGAGGAGAAAAAAACATTGATTCTAATGATCCCTGTAAGCAGAAGTCCCTGCAAGCAGAAGTCACTTCCAATTCCAGAAGGACAGGACATAGAGACAGAGTTTTAGAAACATGAGCTTATCTGCCACTTATTGGCATGGGGGCTCATACTTCTGACAGCGTCCCTTTAACTATGAAGTATACTATTACACACATCCAACCTTTCACATACTAATGCAGAATCCGTGACTTATGAAGCTTATTCATGCCTTAAAGGCTCTCCACTGACAATTTTGTTCTTTCCATACAAATGCCAGGAATATGTCTTTCAAACCAGATTTTCTCCTTCTGCTAATCATTTTATGGTGTCTGGACTATATCATCTAAAAGAAAATAAAACACCTTGGGTTAATGTCAGCTGTCAAGCGAATGTTCTCTTCATGTTCCAATGACAGGCTATTACACCTTATCCCATCATATAATTCACAACGATTGTGGGAATAGATGTGTGAGTTCCTAATGGAAAGCTGAGAACAAGGACGTGAGGTGTTGTGTAATAAAAGTAGGTGCACGAGATACCTTAAGGACAAATCATTGAGAAAAATTAGTTTCTTAGAATAAAGTTGGGTTATATTGTAACATGCTATTGTTATGTGTCTTGTTTCCTTCAGTAAAATTTATTATGGTAGTGCTACTAAGCATCAAGATAAGTGAAACACTCTCTCCCAATATTTATATGATAATATATACAGAATAACAGACCATCCATTTGGGGAAGTAGATACAACAAGAAAATTATCTTTTTCTCTGGGTTAATGACCACTTATGTCAAAATGCAAAAAAGATGAGTTTTTTCATTTGTGTTTAGGGCAGTTGGTCTAAGCTGGAAAGTGACCGATTTAATGAGTATATTTGTAAAATGAGCCCATTCAGACAACCTTTTGTGGGAATGAGACCCAGTCAAAAATTGGCCCCATGCAAATGTGAAAAACAATGGAGTTTGGGAATCTGCTCTCATGCCTGCTTAGGGCCAGGGATAGGAAAGAACAAAACCAAGGTCGTAGAACATCTTTCTTATTTCCAGGACTGCAAAAGTAGCCTTCATTTTGTATATGTGAGCTACCTAAAATCCAGGGCATATCTGCATTTTCATTTAATTTTTTTCTCTGACTTTATTGTCAGCCTCCCCTGATTTTGTCTCATTATTATTAATCTGACTTGTGGCGGTGGGGAGAGGGGGACATGAGACCATTCTAAAAACTTCATCTGACATACACCTGTACTACCAAGAAAATGTTATATTTGGGGTCAGAAATTTTATAAAAGTTATCAATTCTAATGGAAATATCACTTTAAAACTAGTTAGGGAAAAAAAAAAACTAGTTAGGGGACCATATAAAGAGGAGCAAGTGACAGATTTGAGCCGTGTATTTGGCAGCACAGCTGTTCATGGATGGAGCTCTGCCATTGAAAGGCTCTCTGTACATGTCGGGGATCAGGACAGAGAAGATGGTTATAAGAAAAATAGAGAAGTATATGTCTGTGGGTTTGTGGCACCAATCTCCTTACCTAAGGGAGAAAAAACCAAAATAAAATGCTGGAATTGCATATCATGTTGCTCTTGTGTCAGCAGTAATGTTTATATTTATATACTATCAATAGCCATAGTAAAAGCTGATAGGTCTCCTGAATTAAAAAGTTAATTGTCTCTATTGTAGTTTTATAGCTATCAACATTTCTGATTCTAAACTGTCAGAAGTAATGCTTAGACTATTAAAATTTCACCAGCCAAATTATAAATATAATATTTCTTTAAATTTTTGAGATGTTTTCTGAAGACCTGGCTCAGAGAAAAGAATTTTATTAGCACTCATATTGGTATAATATTAATATTATTATATTAATTTATATCATTAATATTTATATTTGTACTAATTTAATCATGCTTGTGTTTTAGTCATTCCTATGGGGAGGGGAGTAGGAAGAGGATATAAGTAGTTATGGAACCAAACAAATCCTGAAGAAGGCATTTCCAAAGCAACTTGTTCTAGTTACACTTGAAATGGAATTTGGGGAAAATGGACTTTGGGGAAAATGGACTGTGTACAAACCAGTTAGTCCATTGGAAAGTCATTGAGATTTACCTCTTTCTATGAGACAGATGGTCTCTCCTCACCTAATCAAACAACATGAAGAAAAACACAAAAGAATTGCTTTAGAGACCCCTGGGCAAAAGCTCATTGGTTCCACCTTCACTGTGATTGCTGAACCTCCTGAGACATTGGCAGTCTTCCAGGGACATATTTAATGCCTGCTGGACATCTTACCTGACTTTACTCTAGGTTATTTACTAGAAATACTCTGGCTTTGTTCTTTGGGCAAGTCACTAAATCTCAGATAATACCATGGGACTCAGAGTCACAGATTTCTCTAACATTTTGCTTATATGAACTATATGTTAAAGAGAAACATAGCTTCATCATTGGGGTTATTCTCTTTTCTGCTGCCTCAGAAATTAATTCTGTGTGTACCATTCATCAAAGGACTACTGTTTTAAATCATCAGGGATAAAAGAGTTAGAAAGAACTACTCATTTCAGTTCAGTTTATTTCAACAAATAATTATTGTGCCCCACCTGTATGCCAGAAAAATCTTTTAGGTTGGGATCAAGGAGTGAGCAAGCAGACATGACCCCTCATGGATTTTAAAATGCACATCAACTTAAATATTATCTTCTTCAACATTCTCATTATTTAGAGGGAAAACTGGAGTTCAGAGAGCTTAATGACTTTTTAAAAACAATTCTCTGTTGCCAAGTGCTTCGATTGGGTGTCATTAGAAAATAATTATCTTAAATAGGAAAGAATAGCAGAAATTGAAACCAGCCAATCAGAGATGCAGCTACATTGCCTGAGAAAGCATGACACCAGAATCTGCTCCCAGTTTCACCACTAGCCATGCCATTTATCTTTAAAGCTTTACTGTCTCTTCTAGAAAACAAGTATAATACAGCTTGATCTTTCTGTGTTCTTCATAATGTCCCCAAAGGACAAGCATCATGACCTATGATTGATCATAACTATTTGGCCTCTTCGTTCAAAGATAACATGTAAATTTACAAAAGAAATATTAGCTGTTATGTCACCCAAGATTGCATTATTTTCTATCTAAAATAATTTAGCACATAGGATATAGTTTATAACTCCCCATTCTTTCCAAGGAGTAAACAAGCAATTATTTAAATGTTCTTGAAAGGTTTTTCTGGTGGATAAAATTAAGTGCTTTGCAACTATTCAGTATTTTTATACATCACAAGAATAACATGTTATAATTAATTCCTGCAGTTTACTGTCTAAAAATACAAAGATTTGGATTTTTTTATTTAAATAAGAAAGGAAAATATGGTAGAGGGGAGAGGGAAAAGGCAGTACAATGGACCCATGTGGACCATTATAAACTTTTAGATAAGACATGATTATACTGATGCCTGATAAGAAAGGCCTCTAGTAGCCAAATACAGATGCAGATGTCTTTGCTGGCCTGATACAGAGTCCATGTGGCTCTAGCCCTAGAAGTAACTAGGAAAGGTCAAATGGTATTGGTGCCTCAGCCAAGTGTGCCTGGCTAAAGTTTCCTTAGATCTAGAAGGAAGATAGCCATGTACAATTTCTTTGTAAGTTTGTTGTCCCGTCAAAGGTTGATTTTTACCATGCCTGAGGTCATCAATTAGTCTTTGGGCCTTGAATGCAGCCTCTTTTCTTCACTCAATAATTGGTTATAACAGAAGAGGAAGCAAGTATTAATTTTGTCCTCAACCCTCATATAATGTAAAGGGATATATATATATATATATATATATATATATATATATATATATATATTTTTTTTTTTTTTTAAGTTATTGGTAGTAGGTTTGTGCTTTTAGGTAGCATAGTTAACACTCTTTATTCTAATTTTTACTACAAACCAGGGAGACAGCTAAGACAATTAATTGATTTTTCTCTTTATGGATGTGGAAATTAAGTCACAAAGACTATCTGACATCTTTGAGGTCACTCCATCAGTTAGCAGTGGGTCTGATTTAGAATAGCTCACTCTTGATATTACCTTAATGCTCATTTCTCTCTACCACTGGCGTGCAATATGTGGTCCCAGACCAGCAGCAGGAGCATCACCTGGCAGCTTGTATCCCACCCTCTGGTAGATAGGCTAATGGCCTCACAGGAATGTCCATCCACATCCTCATCCCATGAACCTATAAGTATGTTACCTTACATGACAAAAGGGACTTTGTAGATGTGATTAGGTTAAGGGTCTTGAGATGGGAAGGTTACTCTGGGTGACCTAGGTTGACCTAATATAACCATGAGGGTCCTAATAAGAGGGAGGCAGAAGGATCAGAGAGAAAGAGGGAGATGTGATGCCGGAAGCAGGAGTGAGAGCGATGCAAGGGGTGCAGGTGGCCTCTAGAAGACAGAAAAGGAGAGGAAGCAGGTTCTCCCCTGGAGCCTCAGAAAGAACATAGCCCTGCTGACCCATTTCAGATTTATAACTTCCATAACAGTAAGATAATGCATTTATATTGCTATAAGCCATGGAATTTGTGGTAATTTCTTATGGAAGCAGTAGGAAATTAATGATGTATGAGTGTGTGGCCCAGCATCCTGTATTTTAATGAGTCTTACAGGTAATCCTGATGCATGGTAAAGTTTGAGAACCACTGTTCTACACCATTCAGTAAAAAATACAACATGCCAATAAGGTTTACACCCAATGGGAAGAGTTATTCAATGGAATTAACACTTGGTAAATAAAGTATTAAGAGAACTCCTCAGAGGCCCAAAGGCAGTGAGAGCAGCATAGGAGCCCATTTAGCAAAAAGAGCAAATAGCAAAAGAATCCCTGTAGATGTGGAGGTGAAGAGAGTTAACCATGTCGATGCAGTGGGAGAGGTGGGAGAAATGGACTGCGCGAGGACAACTGTCTCTACTTAGATGTGTCATCCGGCAGACTTACTGGGGTCTTCATTTCATCATCTGAAAAGCAAAAGAAATCAAACTCATGGCCTCTAAGATCTTCAATAATCAAATGACAACTATATTTTTAACTCTGAGTCAATAAAAAGGGGTCTGAAGATGTAGATGGAAAAATGTTTTTATTTTTAGTAAATTCTAACTCTAACTAAACTCTATATTGAAATGTAACTTTTCCTTTAATTATGAATGTAATAAACTACAATAGTAATAGCGGAAGCTGTTCCTTAGTCATCAATGGAAACTACAGATATTTTTCCACTATATTACTATTGTTGCAGATGTCTCGTTTTAAAAGTTTTTAATCCTCACCCAAGGACATGTTTATTGATTTGAAAGAGAGAGAGAGAGAGAGAGAGAGAGAGATGTCATTGTGAAAGAGAACATCAACATGCTGCCTCTTGCATGGGCCCCAACTGGGGATCAAACCTGCCACCTTTTCTGGTGTAAGAGATGACTCTCCAAGCAACTGAACCACCCAGCCAGGGTGAAACTGTCTCTTAACATCACTTACATGCATCACTTTTTTAAAATTATGGTAATAACTGGATGCACCACTAGATCCTTATTATGTCATGCAGTAACACAGAAACATATATTATTTTATCACAAATTTATGTTTTTACATTTAGATAACTGTCTTTCAAAAGCTTATATTTTAAATTCCATATGCATATATGTACATATATAGAAAACATTTAAAATACTATTCTTAGAAACATTTTATAGGTTCCACCAGAACTCCCAAACTATTCATTGCAAGAAAATGAATGATAAACCAGTGAAAGATATCATGTGTGTCTTACAACTTGATGTAAGACAGGTATCCTTGTAACACATTTATAAATAATGCAACATAAAAAGAAAGTAAAATATTGTTTATTGTCACATAAATTGGGCTAGATATATAAGCTCATGGCCTTTGGTCTTTTTAAATATTTTCTCAGACATTGACCTGAAACTTTTAGATGCCAAATTGGTAGAATTTCTGCCTATTCACAGATATTTAAGTATTTTACTTATTTATTTTTAGAGAGGGGGGAAGGGAGGGAGAAAAAGAGGGAGAGAAATATTGATGTGTGAGAGATACATTGATAAGTTCCCTCTCACACTCCCCCAACGGGGGACCTGGCCTGCAATCCAGGCATGTGCCCTGGCAGGGAATCGAACTGATGAATGACCCTTCAGTTTGAAGGCCAGGGCTCAGTCACTGAGCCACACACCAGCCAGGGTGTGGCTACTCACAGATCTTTAAAGCCCAACCTTGATTTTGAATTATACAGATGTATCCATCTCAAAAACTTGAGGGAGACATTCTAAATGCTTTAAGAAATGGGCTTCGCCAAGTCTGTGTTCTCCCTCAGTTGCACTGGCTTCAAAGTCAATTATGGTTTAGATATTCCCACAGAATGAGCTCAACTCTCAGCTAAGGACCAGGGAGAAAGGGAAACAGCAAACTCTGATTTAGGCAATACAGCAGTTGAAAAGACAGCTTTGAAATAGGATACAATCCTCTGAACAGCTTCCCAGAGTGTATTTTGTTCCTACTGTACTATATGGTTTGAAGAGACTTTGAAGTTCGCATTCAAAACTGCAACTGTTTGAATGTGGTGCAACAAGATATTCTATGAAATTAGGATAGATAGCTGCGTTAGCCTCATGGATACCCAATGATAGATGAACCATGCATGCTTGTGAGTTCATAGTTAGTTCAAATAGTCCTCCAAAATGTTATCTGTTCATCCAGAGCTTATCCGAATGATCTGAGTTTCTTCACCATCCAAAATCCAGCTGACACTCGTGTGAAGATTTACTTTCCCATGAGATTTCTCTTTTCACCCTCAACCAGAAATATTCTGCACAGTTTCTCAAGGTCATGTAGCTGACAGGTCCCAATTAAACTGGAAAATAAAAATTAAAGAAAGAGTAAATAGCAATATATTTTATATGGAATCAAGTTATGAAGAATTACCCTCCTAAATGAATACTAAAAGTCTTTACATATAGCACTCTGTTAACATCTGTAAGAATGCTACAGGTATGGTTACTTTAGTGTATTAGTACTAGAAAATAATAATGCCTTATTCATTCTTGCTTCATTGTCCAAAATTTAGGTTCTACAATAAAATAGCAAAGTGGAAAAGCTAGAGAGGTTGGAAGAAAGAGCTGCAGAGATGCTTAAGGCCTAAGGATTTAAATCTAGAAGGAAAGAGTCAAAGAACAAGGACAATTAATCATGGAGAGGAAAAAAACTAAGCGTAGCCAAGTAACATGATTCATAAGAACAAATGAAATATAAAACAAAGATGAAAAAATATCCCATGCATAGATAGAGATCAATTGCATTTCATTTACTCTGAGATCAAAACAAAAAATTGTAGTAGCTTTGAGAAATAAAGTGGTCAAGTTCAATTTCAAGGTGAATTACTATAGCAGAGTGTGTAATCTCCTCCCTGAAAATCTTGACTGAAATATTATTTTCTACCTAACATCCTTTAAGTGTGCTCTATCTTTATTTAAGAGAATGAAGAAGAAAAATTTTCAAGGTCCTTTCCTGTTAATAAATTCTCATACTCTGGGCATTATCCTATAATAAGAGTAAATAAGTCATCAAGAAACCTTGGTTATAGAAATTGCTATATTCAAAGAGGAACTCTATTGAGAAATAATGATACATAACAGGTATCCCAATTAAGATGGTTGGAAAATTCTGCACCAAGTAGGGGCCTAGCAGTCCCCAAATTATTTCTCAGACCAACCTTCCAATTCACAGAAGTTGTACATAGCTTTTGGTTTTAACATAAAATGTGGTGATATGCCTGCCTTATGATATTTAATGCAATTTTTGACAGATTTTGAAATGACTTCAGGTACGCAGTATAGCAACAATATTTAATGTTCAACATTTCTCCATATATCTATGAGTTCCCTCATATTTCATAGCCCCTTTGTTTCCCCCGGGACCATGTGGCTGATTCTGGTCAATAAACCATGAGAGGAAGCAGCAGGTCTCACTTCACGGTCAAAATGCAGAAGATGAGGTATAATTTCTTCAAGTGTGCCTTCCATGTGGCTGTGCTTCACATAGAAGACAGCACCATGAGAGAGCATGCTGATGGGTCACTGAACTGCCACAGCTGCACTGTGCTCACATGAACAATAGAGTTAAGCATTGCCCATCTGTCCTGACTAATATTATGATCATGCTTGAGATAATAGCTAAGATAAAGACATTTCTAGTCTACTCTCAATTCTCAAAATAGTCACCATTAAAAATTCAGACCATCACTGTGTTTTGCCTACAGACAAGGAGCTGCTGTTTTATCTGCTGCTTCATGGAAATTTGAAATAATCTATCAGCAGTAGTCCTACATTCAAATTATACTTACCACAGAGATTTTTTTTAAAAATTATGATCACATTATTTAAACAATTATTTTAAAAATGGGTCCATATGAAAGTACACTCATACACACAGATTCCTAAATGTATCTAGTTTTAAGAAAATAGTCATGCTACTTTTGCCTTTTCAGCCTATGTTCTACTAATGTGTTATATAAGCCCATTTAGGCACAGAATTAGTATGTATGTGTGTACACATAACATTAATTAGGAATTTTATTATTTTAATATTTTAAACATTTGTATATAGCTTACTACACAAATCAAAGAAATAGATTTTTGGAAGGGCCATAGAGAGAGAATTGTTTAATATCTTTGAGCCTAATTTCTGTAATAAATAGTATCCAAGGTATTGTGAAACAATATGATTCTGGTTGAATAAGATTAACATACACATAGAGTTTAACAAAACAAGCAAAGTACACACTACCACCACCACTTTAGTTCTTTAATTCTCCTAATTCCTTGAGGTAGGGATCCTTATCCTCACTTTATAACAGGTAAAATAAAGCTTGAACAACAATGAAAAAGAAAATCTGGATCTCCATTTTTTATTTTTCTGCAACTACCATGTTCTGAAAGCAATTCCTGATTGTGTCATCAGGGTCCTGGCAGAAAGTCATGGCATGTTCAAATGGAGTAAGTGGGTGGAGCTTAATGAGTTCACTATTTGAAGGTATACAAATGTAGGTAAGGGAAACCCCAGGAGCTTGAAAGAGCAGGTAATGCTTGAGAACCATTAGACATGAGGGACGAAAAAGGAAAGCAATTACTGGGACATAGAAAAAGCCTCTAGCTACAAAGGAGACCATTCTACATTATTTGAGGCCCTTGATAAGGAAATGGACACTAACCGATGTTCTTTCCTCCCCATTGGAGAGGTTTTACTTGTGGCTTCCATTGACCCAACCCAACCAAGGCCAGAGGACGAAGAAACTTGTTTTATGCCATTGATTCAGGTCAACCTCCTGAGCACAGAGTGGGTGAAGAAGTGAAGAGGGGAGTAGATAGAGAAAGACAAAGAGAGATTATCCAGCTCATGTGCAAGTCACTTTCGTGGATAGGGAAGTTACTTGGACATACATATACAGGAAATAAATTATATTTAAAGGCAGCCTTGAAGTACAATTAAAAATGAAATTGAGTCAAGGATAAACCATTTCATAGACAAGAGGCTTTCATGTATTAGTCAGAGACAGCTGTGTGTGAAAGAAAACATTCCTGAATGTGAGCAGGTGTATGATTTCATCAGGATAGGGATATGAGTCAAGAAAAACAGCTGAAAATTGAAAATAATAGAAGCATATTAGGTATTAATTTAGTTGTTATTCACAACTCTGGAAAAATAACCACAATGGAGCATGCTGCTAATAATAATGAATTCTGAGTGAATGATGTGAATAAACTGTGCAAAGTTAAGATGAAACTGGGCAAAATTATATATTACATTTATTCTCTCTTTTCTCTATAATACATCCCAATTCTACTTGCATGAGGCTGTAATAAGTTTAAGATCTCTTGTTGGGAGAGAGACTGAAAGAGAAAAAGGGATTTTTAAAGCAAAATCCAAAAATTATAATAAATATGAATACATCTTTGACTCTGTTGCATGATACTGAACTATCAGTAGAATATCTGACAGCAACTATGTGATCAAGCACTTAAAAAACACACTGAGGTCTTCCAGTCAAGATGGAGGCATAGGTAAGCACAGCTAAACTTCTCGTACAACATCAAAATTACAACTAAACTAAAGAACAGGCATCACTCAGAAGCATCAGAAATCAAGTTGAATGGAAGTTTAACAAGTCTGGAATTAAAGAAACCACATCCATCCAGACTGGTAGGAGAGGTGGAAAGGGCTGGTTCCATAGCCACATGTAGAGGATAAAAATTCAGGAGGGATATCTTGGGAGTGAGGAGTCCCAGCCTCAAACCAGGCCCCCCAGCCCAGGGTTCCAGCACCAGGAAGATAAGTCTCCATAACTTCTGGTTGCAAAAACCAGTGGGGATTGAGTTGGTGGAAGAAACTTTTGGAATCTCAAGCAGCTTCTCTTAAAGAACCCCACATACAAACTTACTCGGACTCACTACTTCTGAGTTCCAGCACCAGGGTAGCAGCTTGAAAGGCACCAGTGATACACAAGGAGGAACTGAAATGTTTGGTATCAAGGAAAGAACTGGGGGCAGCTTTCTCCTAGACAGGAGGTGGGCAGAGACCATTGTTCCTCTTCTGAGTCCTCCCCCCATAGAGCCGCAGAGCTAAAGATTCACAGAGCCAGCAGGAGGGTGCCATATCTGAGACTCCATCAACCTAGCTAACACTGTTTGTCCTACCTTAGTGATCACCTTAGGCTCTGTCTGACTCAACTTATGGGCCCACCCAAGCTGTTAATAGTGGCTTTTCTGTATGAATATCTGGTCTTGGCTTATGCTTCACAACTTCCTAACTTGTCTCAAACAAGCAAGAGCCAGCCTCAGGGAGCTCCCCACCCATGTACCTCCTCTTAAGTGGTCCCAAGCACAGCACTAGTAGCAGCCAGCCTCAGTTCACACCTTGGCTTTTTCTGGGAACCTCTAAGCCCTGCACAAGTAGCAGCCATCTGCAGATTGCTTTATAGTTCATGCAGGGTGACCCTGGGTATAACACAGGTAAGTACTGAACTTGTTCAGCACTATCCAGGAAACCTGAGAGCCTGCACATCCAGTGAACAGCTACAGACCCCATTGGAGCACCACCACCCTATCACTGCATAGCTGATCCTCCAAGGAGGGTGGAGGTTGGTGGTCATGGTCATAGCTATTCCTTGTAGCTAACTGGCCTGGGTAAATCCCTTTCATTGACCTGCCAACAATAATCAAGACTCAACTACAAGAGGAAGATGCACTCAGTCCACACAAAAGGCACACCTTCAGTACCCAGCTTGGGTTATGGGGAGGCTGTGCCACTGGACCTTACAGGACATCTACTATATTAGGCCATGCTACAAGAAACAGAGTCACAGAAGCTCTACCTAATACAGAGAAACAAACACAGGGATGCTGCCAAATGAAGAGACAAAGAAACAGCTTAAATGAAAGAATAGATCAAAACTCCATAAAAAGAACTAAACAAAATGGAGATATGCAATCTATCAGAAGGAGAGTTAAAAACACTGGTTATAAGGATGTTCAAGGGACTTAGGACCTCAACAGTATAAAACAGACCCAGTCAGAAATGAAGGGTACATTAATTGAAATAAAGAACAATTTAAAGGGAAAAAAACAGTAGAGTGGATGAAGCCAGGAATCAAATCAATGATTTGGAACATAAGGAAGCAAAAAATAATGAAACAAAACAACAAGAAGAAAAAAGAATTCAAAAAATGAGGATAGTGTAAGGAACCTCTGGGACAACTTCCAGCATTCCAACATTTGCATCGTATGGATGCCAAAAAAGAAGAGAAAGAGCAAGAAATTAAAAACCTATTTGAAAAAATAATGAAAGAAAACTTTCCTAATTTGGTGAAGGAAATAGATATGCAGGTCCAGGAAGCACAGAATCCCAAATTAGATGGATGCAAAGAGGCCCACTCCAAGGCACATCATAATTAAAATACCAAACATAAAAGATAAATAAAGAATATTAAAAGGAGCAAGAGAAAAGAAGTTAGTTACCTACAGGGGAGTTCCCATAAGACTGTCAGCTTATATCTCAAAGAAACTTTGCAGGCCAGAAGGGATTGGCAAGAAATATTCAAAGTCATGAAAAGTAGGGACCTACATCCAGGATTGCTCTACCCAGCAGAGCTATTATTTAGAAATGAAAGGCAGATAAAGAGCTTCCCAGAGAAGAAAAAAACTAAAGTAGTTCATCACCAAAACATTATATGAAAGGGTAAATAGGCTTATTTAAGAAAAAGAAGATCAAAACTATGAACAAGAAAATGGAAATCAATACATAACTATCAATAATTGAATCTAAAAGTCAAACTAAGCAAACAAGAACAGAGAGAGAACCATGGATATGGAAAACATTTTGATAATTGCCAAATTGGAGGGGGTTGTAGAGGAATGGATGAAGAGGTGAGGGGGATTAAGAAGTACAAATAGGTAGTTACAGAATAGCCATGAGGCTGTAAAGTACAGTGTAGGGAATGGAGTAGCCATAGAACTTATATGCACAACCCCTGAACATTAACAATGGTGTGGGGATCGTCTGAAGGAGCAGGGAGGTGTTAGGTGGAAGAGGGCAAACAGGGAGAAAGTGGGAAAACTGTGATAGCATAATCAATAAAATATAATCTAAAAATACACATAAAGAAAGAAGAAAAAAAGCACTTAAGCACCTTCAGAAGAGTATCAGTTTGAACAACCAACATTTTAACCAGTCTGGGCCTCATTCTGGGTGGCTAGACATTTGACTATTAAAACTAACCATGTTCTTTCCTCTTTCTCACATTCAAGAAAAATTTAACCACACATACTTACACGTTATGGGTTAGTTCAAATGATCCATCACAATTTTTCCTGTTTATAAAAGTTGTATTTAGGTAATGAAAATTTTACCAGCCATCTCAGATACTCTAGATTAACTGACACGTCATACATTCTTGGGACAGTTCTGCATGTCCTCCCAACAGGGATCCTGGTGGTTTTACCTATACTTCTACCATTTCTGATCCTTCTCCTTTTTCTTAGTCCTTCTTCTCCTTTGTTCCCCTTTCTTCCCATTCCTCCTCCTCCTTCTTCTTCTTTTCTTCTTCTTCTTCTGAAGTAAAACTCCAAGAAGGTACAACTTTCAAGAACATAGTTGAACCAAATAGCTTTCTATGTGTTCAGCCACCCTGAGAGGAGGAAAGTATCATTTGATCCTGGTATACTCAGAGGAACCATGGATGAAAGAGATGGGAAGGAAATGTCGAAAACAAATTCTATTTTCCAATTTGGTTAATGGTTTGTTGTACAACTCAGCAGCCTCTGCAATTAGGGTTTATGATCCAGGAGTTAAGGTTCAACCTTTAGATATATTTGCTTAACACAAAGAGTGTTTTGAAAGAACTGCAACTTAGCAGTTGCTCTAAACATTGGGTGACTTCATACTAAATCCTCACTTCCAGTGTTTCTTTTCTTTTTTCTTTTTTTTTTTTTTTATTGTATTTTTTTCCATTACTGTTTAGTCCACTTATACCCCCTATGCCCCAAACACCACCATGCTGTTGTCCATGTCCATGAGTCTTTTCTCCTCTTTGCTCAGTTCCTCCACTCTCTTACCTCCCCATCCTTCCGTAGCTGTCATCCTGCTCTCTATGAGTCTGTCTCTATTTTGTTTTTCAGTTCAGTTTGTTAGATTCCACATATTAGTGAAACCATATGGCATTTGTCTGTCTCTGACTGGCTTATTTCACTTAGTATAATGTTCTCCAGGTCCATCTATACTGTCACAAAGGGTAAAACTTTCTTATTTTTTATGGCCAAGTAGTATTCCATTATGTAAATGTCCCATAGTTGTTTAACCCATTAATCTACTGATGGACACTTGAGCTGCTTCCATATCTTGGTGATTGTAAATAATGTTGCAATGTTGCAATGAACATAGGGGTGCTTTTGCTCTTTTGAATTAGTGTTTTGGGTTCCTTCAAATAAATTCCCAGAAGTGGGATCACTGGGTAAAAAGGCAGATTCATTTTTAATTTTTTGAGGTATCTCCATCCTATTTTTGACAGTGGTTGCACCAACATGTATTCCCACCGACACTGCAAAAGGGTTCCACTTTCTCCACATCCTCGCCAGCACAGGTTGGAAGATACAGCCACAGTAGGCCAGCACTCTTGATATAAACACTGGGGAAGGTTTGGGTAATGTGCTTCTTAAGGTAAGGTATGCTCTACTGTAGTCCCAGCTGTTCCATATTAATGGTCTTTACTCAGTTCAGATTCAGTTTTATTTCCAGCCTGATTACTGGTGCTATTAGATTTTGTTGACAGTGATTCAGTTTGTATAATGTGTGATGGGTCGTATCTTATAATCACTAATTTGTGTTACAGACACACTCATACTTCCAGGGACTTCACAAAGTGTTTTGCACAAACAATCTATACAAGACTTCTTTGAGGTCTTATTAAGACCCAAATCAACAAATCAGCGCTGCTCAACAATCTGAATGGCCTATTTAGAAAAAGGCAGTCACAGTGGCCTGAATTATCATTGTTGTTGTTTTATAAGCTTTATTTTTTACTAACAATTTTGTATGGAGTTGTCTTTAGAGTCAATGGAGGATCCAAGCACAGAAGAATTTGTGTAAGAAGTGGGCCGATATTTCCTGTGTAAACAGTATTACCAAATATTGTTTTCTGTTCCTAAATAATTGCTACCCAATTAAGCATCAATAGCCATTTGGCTGCCATTTGTTTACCAGAGTCATCTGGTTCTGTGTTAATTCATTGTATCTGGGTGTTCCTGTCACCCTAACATAGAGGCTGGTCCTTAAGTTGCACAATGCAAGTTGAAGCAAAAGAACCACCACTTAAATTGGTCCATTCATTTCTCCTGACACATTCTGGTTATTTGTTAGGATTTTCCATTGCCTTGGATCTCTTTGCTTTGACTATAATGGACCAGGGTTGTATAGCTGCCCTGTAAAATAAATGCAATTGCTCTATCAATAACCACATTAGAGACTACCAAGAATTCTTAGCTCTTCCTGGTGCCATGGACCCAAGTCATTGGGTAAAGCCTATGTGACTGTCTCAGAATAATGTTTTTGAATGTGTAAAATAAATTACATAGAGTTACAGCGGAAGCAGCTATACTGAAATAGTCATCAAAATATTAAAATGTGATATATTACAGTGTTATAGATATGCCTACTGACATATTGTAAATAACCATTTTAAATATATCATACTATAGTTATTATAATTTTAAAGTGTGCTTAAATGCTATTCTGAGATATTTGCAACAACCTTCTAAGGTATGACAGAATAGGGGGTCCTCTTGAGATGCAATTTGCTGCCTATAATAGCAATTAAGAAAATGTTATTAAAGACATCATTTTTTAGAAAAATTCAGGTTTATATCACAGACCCTATAGAGGTCCAAGGACCCCAGGTTAAGAATAGTCTGGTCTGATCTAATGCTGGGAAATTTAAACACCTGTGCAGGTAAAAGGAGATGACTGGTATGGGGTAATTTTGGAAAACAGCTCAGTCCATTGAGCCACCTGAGGAATTAAAACATGATATAATTTTAAACTATAATTTGAGCATTCCATTACCTATTTAGATGAGGACAAAGAATTATTTTAATTTAATGTTTCCCAATTAGTTCATTGATCTCCTCTCCACCTCCCCCACTGAACTGGCTAATGTCTTAGTCAAAAAAATAGTCAGAAGCCTGTCTTTCTAAATAGGGTTTACTGATGGGCACAAGTCATAAGTGTATATGTAGAGACAGGCAGAATAAGACTCCATCTGTATAGCAAGCAGCTTCATGTGTTCACAAATGGATGATACTTTGCCAGGTTCTCATTTTATAGTGAAATAGTGTAGTGATGTTGGTGCGCATTAGCATCCTTTGCTTAATTTGTGAGACAGGAATTGCAGTTTGTCATTCTCTCCAGTCTTACTTCCCCTCCACAAAACAGCCGTGTTTTAGTTTTCTCTTTTCTGTGTGATTGCCTGACTCTAATCATGACAGACAGGGGTAAGGTGAAGAGGCAGGGAAAAGCCTGGTAGGAGAGCAGCACTTTTTATTTTGCTTCTGCCTCATACAAATTGTACACTACTTAAGAGCCCGTGAAGGAGTTAGAAACTTATCCTCTATGGAAAGGAAAAAAAGCCTAAATAGATGTTTTTGAATAAGATCCTCTCAGACAAAACATTTTTAGAACAGTTACTCACCATATCACAGTATTCAATTAATGTTTATTTTTTTTCTCAATAATAACAACAACTTGTTAAAATGCTGTCCAACCAATCTGAAAGCTAAGCCGAGGAGGAAGGGGATGCTTGTCATTGCCTCCTCTCCTTTCAAGCCACCACAAATATTATGCTCTTGCTACTTTGTTTAACTTGGGCTGAATTCACTTCATAGAGTAACAGGGAGAGAGAGTTGGGTCCATTAAGAATAAACTTCAAAAACCCTCTGGCTTTGGGGTTTTCTTGTGTTATTCCACCTCAAACCCAGAGGATATGAAAGATGGGAAGATTAGCAAGGGTTTTGCCCTGGCTGTTCTTTTACTGAATGGCTTCATAAATGCCAGTTGAAATAATTATCAAGCCATTATGATGATTTGCATTAAAAATGGTAACTTAAGCAAGCAGTCCCTGTGCTCAGAGAAGGGCAGTCGGGGGTAGCACTGAATATTATAAAAGGCCCATTGAAGCCATACTAGCTCTCTGGCTTTCCGAGGATTACCGCACAGTAGTTCACAAAAAGGTTATTCTTCCAGCTCTATTTATACTCACAGTACTTACAGTGCATGCTCCCTGCGCACCCATTCCTGGCATGGATTTGTGCCTCTGCCCAGACTCTCATCTGGCACAGATAAGGCAGCAGCTTCTGGAGATGGTGATGCAATGCTTGGAACATGGCAGACAAAGAAAGGGCCTCTTCTTATCAACACTTCCTTTCGTTGTTTAAGTGAAAATACCAGAAACCCTGGGTACCATTTCCTGCTCCCCCCATCTCCAACTGCCCAACCATCCCATTAAAGCTCATGGCTCATCCTGATCCCCTTGGAGAATCTACTTAAAAGAACATGGCAGGATACTGCAAAGATCAAATTCTAATTACACACCACTTTTCTTAGTGTGGGGGACTATTATCTTATGAAAGGTACCATCTTTGTTTGGTAAATATCACACTTTTAAAGGATCTGATGGAAGAGGGGAGAACATGGTATCTGCCAACTGCCAACACTAGGGGTCAGTTCTTGTGGCCCTGGAAGCTATCTCACAGATGACGGGGTTCAGGACAAATTACCCTAAAATATTTCACCTTGATATAGTGAATATTTTAAGCTGAAGAAATATGAGAAAAAGGTATATGCATAAAGAACTTTCAGACCTTCCTGTAAGCAGGTCATAAAACCTTCATGTGAGAAGTATCATCCCTAAAGCCAGAAAAGGTCTTTATATCTGAAGACTAAGGGACCCAGAGAGCCATCTGAATGAACAGGCCTCTCTAACTTTCCCCCAGTTTACTACACTTAGCCCACATTTTGTCCTGTCATACATATCTTTACATGACTCTTCATCAGACCTAGTATAAAGACTTAAGTTTAACCATTTCTTTGGGTCTTCATTTCCTTATAAAGTCTCTTGAGTAATGTAAAAGGTACATTAAATAAATTTATAGGCTTTTTTTCCTGTTAATATGTCTTTGTCAGTTTAATTTTCAGACCTAGACAGGGACTCTAATGTTACCAGAATCCCAATGTTTTTTGGGGGGGTCCACCTGCCTGAGTGCACTGGCTCAAAGAAATGCAAAAGCAGGGTTTGCAATATAAGAAGAAAAACGTAGTTTAATATTGAATTGGTCAACATGGAGACAGTGAGATTGTAGTCTAAAGAAACCAGCCTCCCCATACTGTAGAGGTTACAGATTCTTAGGGAAAAATCACAAGACAACCATGGGTTAAGAGTTCTGTGTTGTTTTGGGAGCTAGGAGGTAGAAATTGAGGCAAGTAAGGATAACGAATCATTTCTTCAGGTCTTGAGGTCAACTCCGAGGTCTTTTCTACATCCCTCTGTCCAGTCTCATGGGAAAGTAGCCAGGGTTTATTTAATCTTAGGGCTCTGGAGCTGAAATATAACTTGGGTAAAGATGTTATCTTTAGCCTGCCAGACTTTCAGATCATGTGACCATTACTCAGGTTTAGACTACTCCTTTCTGCTGCCTCCTGGGTTGCCGATTATTGGAGGAAAGACTAGGTCTCTGGGGGGTATAGAAAAAAATAAAGAGGTACGGTTTCTAGAGTTAAGACTTAAAACTAAATTTAAGCAAAATATAAGGATCATCGTTTCAACAGAGTTATGGAGATATTGGTTGAAGGTGGCCAAAGATGCACCGTGGAGCCATCTGATCAAATAAGCACCACTGAGTTTTCAAATTTTAGTGTGCCTCTGATTGCCCAAGAAGATGGTTAGTACTTTGTGTTTTTATACTCCATCTCCAGACATCTGACAAAACACATCTGTTGTGGACCCAGGAACCTACTTTAAATAAGCACCAGGGTAATTCTGATAAAGGCGGAAGAATAAACACTACTCCTAAGTGTTAACTCAAATACATTAATTTATTTGAATATTTCATAATAAACCTAAAGGAAAATGCACAACTTGTAACTGTACAGAGGAATGAATTCTCACAAAGTATACACTTCTGTTATCCAGCAACCATGTTAAGAAAGGAATGTTGTAAGCACTTCAGAAGTTCACCTTATGCTTGTTTCTGCCCCACTCAGGGTACCCTGACTTCTAACACCATAGATTACTTTGACCTGTCTCTGAACTTTACATAACTGGAATAATAAAGAATGCACCTTTTATATCTTCTTTTGCTCAACATTATATTTGTGATATTCACCCACAATGTTGGGTGTAGTTATAATTCATCACTTTCTCAAAGAGAAAAAAGGTATTTTCTCAGCATTTACTTTGTGGTGTGGGTCTTCTAGGTGTGAGAACTTGAGAGCTTTTTAAATTATTATTTTTAAACTTCTGACATTGTTATCTTTCCCTCCAAAAATGAGTTGATCCTAGGTGTTGAACACAGAACCCCCTTATAATGTGCCAAGATTAATTTTGGGCATTTACTGTTTGTTGTATTAAATCTGCTGCTGAAAGAAATAAAACATGATGGACTAAGAAGACAGTACAGAACAGACTTAAGGAAATAGCTGAACATTAAGAAGTGTCTATGTTTAAATGGTTGTTTTTAAGTTCACACTTGAGGTTGCTCCATGGAAAGTGCCTTTTTTTTTTTTTTTAGATTAAATTTTAAGTGACTTTGGATAACAGTTCTCAAAGGACCGGGCCTGCTGCTGGGCCTCAGAGCACTGTGTGTGGTCTGCTCCACATGACCTGAGCTTCCTGGTTTCATGCCCTAATGACCTGGGATGATCTGTTACTTAAACCCCAAGCCTACCATTTGGTATGGTAATTTCCTCTAATACAGAAGCCACCTTCTTCCACTAAGTCAGGTGTATTTGAGGAACCAATGCTCCAGGTGCTAACTGTCCCGAGCAGTATCTCCAGGTGCCCATGTGTCCTCTGCATTACTGCACATGCAATGGCACATCCTAACTTTGGGGGGCAATATTCCTAGGTTGATATTTTTTTTTAATGAAATTTCTGAGAATGGACTAGGATGTCCCATTGCTCAAGTGGTTGGTTCCTCTGATCACTCTTCTTTATTTGAAGGAATATTATAAGCCAAATCCCCCTTTCCAATATTTTATAATTAGTTTTGGTGTTAAGACCTCACAGTTGAGCCACACAGCTGAAAGAAAGATAAAAAAGGACTAATGTTCACAATCACAACATTAAGACCACCCATAATCAGAATCTATAGTAAAAAATGTGATCATTTTATATTATTATTATTTCATGAGATTTATGTTCAATTAGAAATACATTATGTACCACAGAAACTGTAAATTTCCTGATAGACTATAATTTCCTAACTGGTTTCCGGATGGTGATATTTAATATTCAACAAAGCACTGAAGATGAACTAATATCCACTGTGAACTCATGAACATATTGCATGTCCATGACAGATGTCCTTGTCAGAGTCAGGTAACATTTTTCTTTACTTCTTTTGGCTTCCATGACAATCTTCTCTCATAGTCTACATTCTCCCAGAAACAGTCCCTCAGCCAAGGATTTGTGTGCATATGATTTATTAAGGAAGAGTTCCCAGAAGAAACCAGCAAGGGACTGAGGGGAGCAGGACAGGGAAGGGGATGAGGCCAAGAAAGTACTTGATATTTCAGACACAGCCTAAGGTCCTGAGAATAGCTGGAGATTAAATAACATCTTAGGTACTTCTCTTTTCCAATTGGATGAGGTGATTCCATTGCCCAAGGGCAGTCACCTGAAGACCAGGCAGCAGAAGTTGGGAGACAGCTTAGGTCAAAGGAATCCAAGAGCATCTGAGAAGAACACTGAATAGTCTGCTGCATGGTTTAATCCAGTTACTTTTTCAATAGTAGTAACAAATCAATGGTATCTATAATTTCACATCGATACCAGAGAGCAGAAATGCATTTTAAAATGAACAAAAATATATAAATGGGTCAGCCGTGATGTAGTAAAGTAGCCCAGAAGTAAAGCTGACATTACAGGGAATTTGCCATGCAAAGTAGAGTGGCATGCTGTGGTGTTTACTTGAATTAAATTACAGCCAGAGGGTCTGGATAGCAGAAAAAGAACAAATCTATCAGAAAGAGGAAGCAAGAAAGGTTTTAGCTAATCAGGGAGACAGAACTCTAGTGGTGATGTTTCCTCCTTCAGTCCTTTAGTTGGATCTTCAATCGAAGAATTAAAAAGCATTCGAAGTGTATAGGACTGAACACAATCTGATGCAATTTCTCTATTTCTCCCCCAGTTCCTCTTCATAACATGTCAGCTGGTATCACCTGGAGCTGTAGTTTCAGTTGCAAATGGCATTGGGCAAGCTACTTCATTCACTTCTCTTAACCTTAATGTCTTCATCAACGGCAAGGAAGTAATGGAACTTAATTCTTAGGAATTATGTTTTAATTAGAAGAGTAAGTAAAGTACATAACAACGTTTGGCCAATGGTAAATAAAAAAATATTAATTATTAATATTGATGTGTCAGCAATATAATTTTATGTGGCCAGTCTTTTACTTACCATTATAGATAACAGGCCACCCACACCCCATGATGTAAAACTATAATTTTATTATGCTCATGGTTTCTGTGGGTCAGGAATTCAGACTGCCCAGTGGGAGTGGTCCTCTTGCTCCATAATATCAGATGCCTCAGCTGGAAGCACAAAATTGTTTGGAGTGTCCAAGAGCTGAGACTAGAATCTTTTGGAGGCAACGTCACTCACATATCTGCTGGTAGATGCTGTCTGTCTTCTGGAATGTCAGTTAGGACTGTCAACTGGAACAACTCACATAACCTCTCCATGTGGTCTGGGCTTCCTTAGAGAATGGTGAGTTCAGAACAGTCCAGTCAGACTTCCTACCTGGCAGCTCAAGACTCCAAATAAGAGTACTCCACTGAAGAAGACTTACCATGGATCATCTTTATGATCAAACCTTGCAAGTCATAAAGAGTCACTGGAACTTACTGTGTTACTAGTGAGACACAAACCTAGATTAAAGGAAAGAGGACATAAACTTCACCTCTCAAAAGAAAATGTGTCAAGTTATGTGAAGCTGTTATTTTTTTAACCATTGATTTCTAATAAATCAAAGTATATTCATGGTTCTCTATAGTTGCACATATGTGAAGAATGCTTATTGTATATGACTTAGGCTGTACCTAAATGTGCCTTAACAATCCAAAGCAATCACAGGAATTCAATGACATATAGGCTCAGTATCCTGAAAGGCAACTACACTCTTATTCTTTACTCTCAAATACAATCATCCCTTGGTGTCTGTGGGGGATTGCTTCCAGGATCCCTGAAGATACTAAAACCTGCAGATGCTCAGGCCTCTTCTATAAAATGCCATAGTATTTGCATATAACCTATACACATCTTCCAGTCTACAAGCATACCTTATTTTATTGCATTATGCTTTATTGTGCTTTGCAGGTTTTGTGTTTTTATCTACATATGAGGCAAAATACTCCACCAGGAAAAAGATTGTCTCACTGAAGTCTCAAATGATGGTTAGCATTTTTAGCAATAATGTACTTTTAATTGAGGTATGTACATGTTTTTAGACATGATGCTATTGCACACTTAATATAGTATAGTGTAAACATAACTTTCACATGTACTGGGAAAGCAAAATAATCCATGTGGTTCATTTTACTGTGGTATATGCTTTACTGTGGTAGTCTAGAACTAAGACTGCACTATCTCTGAGATATGCCTAAACCTTAAATCATCTCTAGATTATGTATAATACCTAATACAATGTAAATACTATGTAAATAGTTGTTGTTCTGTATTGTTTGGGAAATAATGACAAGAAAAATAGTTTGCACATGTTCAGGACTGACACAACCATTGTAGGCCTACCTACATTGTAGTCATCAGCAACAACATACTGCTTTTTAAATAATATGTTTGATATATGGTTGATTGAATCTGAAGATGTGGAACCATGGATAATGAGAGCCAACTGTGTAAGTTTGGCCACAGGGTAATTTATTCACTGATAGGATTTTGCCTAACAAAGAAGTTTTGCTTTTTCCACTAATTTAGAGCACAAAAGTGTCTATAGCATACAGAACTTCTAAGTGAAAAATGTGCTTTAAAAATTCTATTTCCCTGAACATTTTTCTTTAAAAAAATTAAAACTTATATTTTCAGAGGGCAGCATTTTCCACGTAATTTGTCCACAATTCACTCCACAGAAAAATACCTTCTAATGATATGGCAACAGTTGCTCCTTGAAATACACAGACATATCAAATAGATTTAAATTTTATAGGTGTCAATTTAAAAAAGTTAAATTGGATTCTTTATTACAGGAATTTTCAGTATCATTATTTTGGTAATGGAACTGTGAAATTTCAAGTAGTAGATATAGTTTGCAGCCTATTCCAAATTTATTTAACAAGAGGCAGTGCTATTGTTTAACAGAACAAACTGTGAAATGCAAGATAAGACAATTGATATGGATCATAAAGGAATTGACTAAACAGAAGAGGTGGAAGAGCTTTCCAAGTAGAAAGACTGGACCATTAGCCCCTCACAGACCTAATGAAACTAAGTCTACTAATTGCATATCAAGTGACCTAGCTGGTAAATTTGACACTATGCGAAGCTTGCTGTGGTATTTTTTAACTTCCATTAGTGTTAATACATCAGTAGTATTTATTGGTAAAATCTGTAGGATTTATAAAATAAGGAGATAAAAGTCCATTTTATATCATTCATTTCCCCATTGGTTTTTATCCCATGTTAAAAAAAAAAAATTATGCTTATAATTTGATAAGAATGCTTCACAGCTAAATTATAACAACATGAGGTTTGAGAATAGTTCTGGAAAAAATGGAAGACTGTTTTGTTCTTTTTCCATTTCTATTTTACATAGTTATGTCTTAGCCTATTTCATATGAGGGGTGTGTGTGTGTGTGTGTGCAAATTAAAGGTAGGAAACAATGTTTCATTAAATATTAGTCCAATCATAATATTTCAATACTTAAAGAGAACTGTGGTAGATTGTAAAAATGGTCCAATCTTAATCCCTCTTTACAATCATACTTTTGTCATGTTACCTTTTAGGGCCCCCCAACCTCAAATCTGGTGACAGCCATTGGGCTTGATTTGACCAATGAGATGTCAACAAGCATGACACAAGCAGAGACTGGAAAATCACTTAGGAAACTGGGATCTCTCTCTCCTTTTCTCTTTCTGTCCCCCTCCCTCTCTCTTTCTCTCTGTCTCTGTCTCTCTCTCTCCCTGACTCTCACTCTCTTGCCTCTGTCATCAACTGGAGCACATGCCCAGGCTAGTCTGTTCTAAGATGAGAAACATGAGGGGCAAAGCTGAGTCATCCCAGTCCCCTCAGCCAAAACCAGCCTAGACTAGTTGACAGCGAGCAATCCCCAGACATGAGTGAGCCCAGCCAAGATCAGTAGAACTGAAACCAGGGGTATTTATGACTTCGATTAAATTTAGCTTTGAGTCCTAGCTCTAGAAATTCTCTCCCTCTCTCCCCCTCTCTCTTGTTTCTTTCTCTCTCTCTCTTTCTCCCTCCCTCCCTCTTCTCTGCATACTCTTCCTAGACCCAGCCTTTCCCCAGATAATCAGCAACCCCAAGGCAACAGAAACAGTAGCCTGGACCTGACTAGTGGTCACCTGACCTGGAGCTCTGGTAGGCTAAAGATAACATCTTGACCCAAGTTGCATTTCAGTTCCTGAGCCCTAAGGTGAAACAAACCCTGGCTACTTTCCCATGAGACTACACAGAGGGATGCTAGAGCAGACCTCAGAGCTGTCCTTAAGACCTGAAAAATTGGTTCATTACTTACCTCCAACCAATCAGCTCCCAACATGACCCTGAACCTTTAACCCATGGTGTCTTGTGATTTTGCCCTATGTAAGTTGTAACCTACACTTTGGAGTCATATCTTTCATAACATGCACTTGCTTACACTCCAGATTGGTTGAGTATGTAATAAACTGCTTCCTTCCTACACTGAATGCTCCTGCTTCTGCATTTCTTTAGGCCAGTGCATCCAGGCAGACAGACTCAGGTACTGGGATGCAGTAACAGTACTGCCTGACTGTCTTTATTAGTGTGAACAATACGTACTGCTGATGCTTTTTGTGTTCAGTTCTCCATTATTACTGAGGTAATAGATAACTGATAAAGGATATTTAAAATAATTTTGACCAGCCCCATTATTTTACATGAACTTAGTCAATGAAGAAAATTCTCTTTGAAGATCTGAACTCATATTCTAGCTCTTTGTTTAAATGGCTATGCAGCTATGGCAAGTCACCTCTTTGTGTTTTGTGATCATTCTCTGCAAAACTGGAAACCTCCTAACTGACTTCTGATTAATACTTAAAAGCATCATCTAAAATATTTATTACTATGGTAAATCTTGACAAGCTAGAAAAGTCAGTTGGGAAAAACCTTAGACTAGGGATTTTTTAGGGGAAGAAACTTATTTGTTGGTACATTGCATGTGTTCAGCAACAAATAAATAAATGAACAAATATTAGTCAAATTCTCCAGCTCAGTAAGTGTTAGAAATTTAGGATTAGGAAAGGTTGTTATTATCATAAAAGTAGCTAAAATTTTATGCTATAAAAGTAAAAGGAGAGGGTAAACAGCTAAGACACTTGGAAAATCATTTTGTTGTAAAGAAATAGGGAAGAATGTGTAAAGAATATCATTCATATAAATATCACCTTTTTGAGAAAATTAATATTGATAGAAATACCTATAGATGTAAGGATTAGGTGGAATGCAAATTATAATAAACTGTACATTGCTGTAATTTAAATAATAAATTTAAATAAAATAATCTTTATATAAGATTAAGCAGTTACAATTTTAGCAGTACAGTTAAGGTCTCTGGAATGCACACTAAATTATATCTTTCCACAGGTACTTTATATGCAGTGACACCGCATTGGTACAATCTTAATATGTTACTCTTGTTCATACTCATATGAAACTCACTTTTTAATGCTTAAAATATTTCATGGAAACATTTTTCTGTCAGAACATATAAATTTGGTTGGGTGGGGGAGAGAAATTGGGGGAAAAGGGGACAACTGTAATTGAAAAACCAAAATAAATAAATAAAAAAGAAAAAAAAAAGAACATATAAATTTACCTTATCCTTTTTTATTGTAGACAAGATTCATAAGAATCTAGAATTCTTTCATTCACTAAGGAACTATTTATTAAACACCCACTAAGTGCCAGTCATGGTTTTAGATGATTGGAATGGAAACACAAATGTTCTATCTTCAGGAATTTATTGTGGAGGGAGTGGAAGACAGGGAGTAAACAAATAAGCACTCAATCTAATTTTTGGTAATGGTAATTGACATGAAGTTTTAAAAGCTGAGCCAGGACAAACAAGTACATGAAAATATGCTCAGCATCACTAATCATCAGGGAAATGCAAATTAAAACCACAATGAGATACCACCTCACACCTGTTAGAATAGCTATCATCAAAAAGGTAAGAAATAACAAATGTTTTTGGGAATGTGGAGAAAAGGGAACACTCATGCAACTGTTGGTGGGATTGTAAATTGGTACAGCAATTATGGAAAGCAGTATAAAGATTCCTCAAAAAATTACAAATAGAACTACCATATAATCCATCTATTCCACTTTAGGGTATTTATGCAAAGAAAACAAAAAGACTAACTGGAAAAAATATATGCACTTTCATGTTCTTTGATGCATTATTTATAAAACCAAGATATGGAAACAATCTAAGTGTCCATTGATAAATAAATTGGTAAGTAAAATGTGATATATAATACATAAAAAGGAATATTATCCAACTGTAAAAAGTATGAAATCTTGACATTTGCAATAACCTGGATGGACCTTGCTTGCATTATGTTAATTGAAATAAATCAGAGAAACAAAAATACCATATGGTCTCACTCATGTGTAGAATCTTACAAAAAAGAAGAAGTGAGTTCATAGATACAGAGAACAAATTGGTGGATGCCAGAGGTGTGGGCAAAGGGTGGGCACAATGAGTGAAGGAAGACAAAAGTTAGAAACTTCCATTGGTATTTTAATAGGAATTTCATTGAATCTATAAACTGCTTTGGGTAGTAGGGACATTTTAATGATGTTGATTATTCCCATCCATGAACATGTTATATGCTTCCATTTATTTGTATCTTCCTTAATTTCTTTCTTCAGTGTTCTGTAGCTTTCCAAGTACAGGTATTTTACCTCCTTGGTTAAGTTTATTCCTAAGTACTTTATTTTTCTTGTTGCTATAGTAAGTGGTATTTTTTTTCTAGTTTCTATCTCTGCTATTTTATTGTTGGTGTGCAAAAATGCCTTCAATTTCTGAATATTGACTTTGTACCCTGCTATTTTGGCAAATTCACTAATTAGGTCAAGAAGAGTTTTAGTGGAGTCTATAGGGTTTTCTATGTACACTATTATGTCATCTGCAAATAATGACAGGGTGGGGACTGACTGTAGAAGAAGAGGTGGGGGTCGGGGGGAGCAATGGGGGAAAACGTGGGATAACTGTAATAGAAAGACAATAAATAAATTAAAATAAAAAATAAAAAAGAATATTTAATGAACGTAAAAGAAAAAGGTCAAAACTTCCAGTTACACAATAAATAAATCATGGAGATAAAATATACATCATGATGACTGTAGTTAATAATACTCTTGTATATTTGAAACTTGCTGAAGAGTAAGCTTTTAAAAGTTCTCATCATAATAAAAAAGATTCTGTAACTATGTATGAAAACAAATGTTAACTAGACTTCCTTTGGTGACCACTTCACAATAAATATAAATGTTAAATTATTATGTTGTACACTTGAAGTTGATATAACATTGTATGTCAATTGCACTTCAATTTTAAAAAGCTGGGTCAGAGAATAGGAAATTTAAGGGATTCGTGGGGGTATTTGGAAAAGGGAATTAGGAGTGGTTCTGTGAAGATGACATTTGAGCAGGTCATGACTGATGTAATGGAGAGTGAGATACAATAATCCAGGGCAAGGCACTGCTGACAGTGGGAACAGCCCTTCTGAGCTCCCCATTACATGCCAAGCACTAAGTGCTGCATATTTACTCCCGTAATCCTCACCATGTCTCTGTGCAGGAGTTACTGCTATTGCTCTCAGCACCATCCTCTCCTGTTCAAATAAGGAAACAGGAGCTTAGCCAGGTAACAGGCCTGGCACAGCACAGGAGTGGAAAGGCGCAGAGCTGACACTGAAACCCCAGCAGCCTGTTCCAGCCTCAGTGCTCTTAACCATGACTCGTACTGCCTCTGGCTCTGAGTGAGAGGGCCAGCCTGCCCTGATCAAGGCCAGTGTGCCTGGACCACAATTAGCAACAGGGAGCCCTCTAACAAGAAAATTATTTTAATTTATAAAACTTAGTCCAAACACTTTTACTCTCTACTTCATGCTCTGCTCTAGACTTGTAATGATTCCATTATTTTAAAGAAATAGACATTTTCTTAGTGTCCTCAGGGTGCCTGCCAGTTTATAAAATGCAGTGGGTGAGGTTTAAACCACTAGATGATATATTGGGCTGTATGATGCTTATTCTTAGTTATCAACTATTTTCTGTTGGATTCATAACTGTATTTTAAATCTTGGTGTAGGAAGATGTTCGCAAAGCTTCAGTGGTCCCTGATCCAAAGCACTGCCTATACATATGCAGGTGGCAGATACTGAAAGTATAAGCTTGCATATCCCCAGATATGGTTAAGTCATGGTGCCTCTCCCAGAGATCCAAGAGATGAGACAGTGATTTCCATTATTAATTCTTTTTGGATGAATCTGCATAAGGTTTAGAGGAGAAAAAAAAAAAGAAAATTTTTGGTGTGTGAACCACACACTATCTAGAAGACAAGAAGCACCCTATTGTCAAGTAATTTAAGACCCCTGTTTGGAATCAGCATATCTTTGCTTGGAGGGGTCACAATGTGTCAAATGACCCTATCAGGACCTCAGGAGGGAGTGGTGTTCCTTCTTTGGATTGTCCCAACTTAGTGCAATTTCAAGCATGTATATAAAGAGAATTCTTTTCCCTTAAAACATAAAATTCTCTGCTGATAGGCAGCATTTCCATGACAAATTCCTTCCAGAATTCTCTGCCTTCCTCATTTTTTTAGACCACCCCCCCTACTGGTTTGATCTCTTAAATAATTTTATTTCCATTGTCTTTATGACAAGTATATTAATAAAATACATCATTTTACTGCATTAAACAATGTTGTAATGCATATTTTGGGAAATGCTTTTTTGTACTTATGGAAGTATTTCTCTAGGATGCAAAGCCAGAAGTGAGGTTGATGAATCAAGGAGTTTGTACATTGTTTCTAAATTTATTAATGTCAAATTTCCTTTGATAAGCTTTATAATTATACCACCACTGTATAACACTTCCTATTTTTCCAATTGCCAAAGTACACAAAAGTTATTACTGAACATTAGTCCAGCTGAACAGTTTTTATATGCATATTTAACCATTTATGTAGTTCTGTAATTTACTTGCATATATTTTGCTAATTTATTATTTAGAGTTTAATAAAACTCATCTACAAAACCAGTAAGGCATGTTATCATTATTAGGAAATGATAATTAATTAGATTTTAATTCCTTGTATGGTAATTAATGTATCAATATTAAAGACAGCTTTCTTTGTTTTTTATACTTCTCTAGAAAAACCATTGAACAATTATTTGGTGTTAATCAACTAATAAGAATCCTGGGGACCAGCACCACAAATCAATAAGTTATGCTAAAAGTGCAGCTTTAAGAATGCGCTATTCTGTGTGTACAGGATGTGCTTACCCCAAAATATTAAAAATCTTAAAGATGGTCAGTCTTTCTGGTTCCTGGGTTGTTTACTCTAGTAAAGAAACAAAACATAACAAAGAACAATTTTCTGTTTCTAATATAAATTCCTTTTAAAGACATCTTGGACATCAAATAGACCTTACAAAAGATTTTGACGAGTTAAGTGCAAATGATTTTGAAACATATGAATTAAATTTCCCTAGAAATCACTTGGGTTTAAAAATTGAGAAAAGAACACTCAACCAAACTAAGTTTGGGATTTGCCAACTCCAAGGCACTTGGTAAATAATTCAAGACAAATGATGAATCCCAATTATGGCCAAACTGACCATCCCTTAATAAAAGAATGTGTGCAGGCCCCTTTAGAAACTTCACTCTTTCCGCCTTATCTCCTACTGTAATAAACACAAATATCTCAAACTTCTCTAACTCCAGATATTTTTGGTGGAATTATGTCTGACTATAAAAAATATTGTTAAAGACAAAAAGATTTATTAATAATTTATAAAAATTCTTACTGCTTTTTAAAGAATAGGGTTCAGGGTCATCTTCTCTGACTAAGAGGTCCATGACCATATTTTTTGGTTATGATAAAACATTCCTGGCTGAAATTTGATGAATTTCAGTGAAATGCATTGCACATCATGTGATCTCTTGGGACAATTCTAAAAGTAATTTTGTCATTTAGATCTAAATCCCATTGACTTGAGCCTCTGTAGATTCAAACCTGGGTCACTCATTTGAATACTTCGTTATACTTACATAGGAAAGTGGGAATATAACTAAGTCAACTAGTGTTTACTCTTAGAGAGTAAACAAAATATCTTCCATCTGCATAAATTCTTCCAGCCCAAGAAAACAGTAGTAGCAGAACTCAAGACATAAATATATGTGTGTGTGTGTGTGTGTGTGTGTGTATATACATATAAAAATATGTGTATATATATGGCTTAATATGTTCAGGATATTCTTAGAAAATAACATAGTGAAAGAGATGGGACTCAGATAAGGCAGTATTGTACTAATTAATTTATATTTTAAGGGGTGCAAGAATAGGACATCAATGTATTACAAATGTAGATGTCCTTAGGGTTACTCAATGGAGATCCTCAAGCAGATAAATTGAAGAGTGGTTATTATATTAAAATAGATTTTCTTTAGAAATTGAATCAACCTACATGAGATTTTCCTCCAAATAAATGTTATACATGATACATTTCATAAATATTTTAGAAAAGTTGCTGGTGATTTTATGTTAATGCTTTCTTGCTTCAAACTCATCATGTCTATCGTTACTGAATTTCTTATGTTTGCCTAAAAGTCCTTCCCTCCAAGGTGAATGGACAGTGGAAAGTACATAGAATTTAGGATCAAAGCATTGGGCTTGTATCTTAGCTCTTACCATTTCTTCTGCTCACCTTTGGACTTCTCTGATTTGCATTTTATACTACTGAAAATCTTTTTAAAAATAGCAATAACTACAGCTTATAAAGTGAAACACAAATACCGTTCTCATGTTTATGTTTATTCTATAACTCTGGTAATAATATCCTTATTCTTTGATACCCTAAAATGTAATCATCACATTTTTTTGAATTCATATCCTTCCCCTCTTTCAGGCCATAATAGGTTAACATGGTTACTTCTTCTTAATTCATACTGCATACTACCTCAGGATACCAGTGTATCTTTCTGAAGAAAAACCTGAAGGATAATGAAATCTACTTATAAACCTTCCTTAAGTTCCTATGATTTCAAATCCTGTAGCCTAATAGTCTTGACCAGAGATGGGATGAATGAATATGAATTTCTAGGATGACTAAAAATATTAAATCTTCTAAACTGCTGAAATTTGAACAATAGATTTACTAAGTTTATATATAACATATATAAGTATAAATAAGAACAAGAGGTTCTTACATGCTTCCAAGAGAATAAAGTAATAGAAACTTGGAGCAATAACACTTGTTTGTACTGATTATAAATTTTTACCAATGATCAAAACAACCAATATTTATAAGGGACCACTATATGCCAGGTATTATTTTACATTCAGAGGATAAATTAGTTGGCACTGCTTCTATGGAGCTTACAGTGTAGAAGACTGAAAGACATTAATCCAACAACCATATAAGTAAATGCAAATTGCAACTGATACAAGCAACATTGGAACATAAAAGATCTTCAAAGGGAAGTTTGATGTAGTCAAGGATATCAGACAAATGTCAGAATGAGTAATGACTAAGGTGAGGTATATAACAAAAGCAGAAATGAATAGTACAGTGGGCTTGGAACTGAAAGGTGAGGGTAAAGTATAGCAGATAGAGGGAACGGTAGGCACAAAGGTTCTATGGTGGTCAGAATGGGGCATTTGAGGAACCATAAGACATTGAATGTGGCTGGAGCACAGAGTGAAGTGAACGATGGCATTAAGAAAGACTGGAGAGGAAATTTAGGGCTTACATCAGTGAAGACTCAGTTATAGAAAACCCCTCTAGCTAGTTTAAAGAGAATGCACTTATCATCTGAGCTTTAATTAGTTGCCAGAATTTCTTCAAATCAGGGAGTCAAGCTTGAATGCCACTCATTTAAGAGAGACCCAGTCAGAAAAAAATCTCATAGAATACCCCAAGGTTTTCACCACTGATTGCTCAATATTCATCCAGCCAGAAGTTAAACATCAGAACCTCTGTTATAGCCAGTACATCTCTGGTTTATCAGTAGAAGTACACAGCCTGACAATATTCCCATGCACTTTTCAATACCATGAGGAAGGCTCTACATGGTGGGAGCCAACCACATGTCTATAAACCAGCCACAGGGGGACATGGAAAGGCAGGTTTGACAAAAGGAAGAATAATTATAACGGAAAGGGGTGGAGGTGTTCAAAAGGCTTTGGGCATTGAGAAAATGACAGACTTCATGTAGAGAGCTGAAATCTGGCCAGAGACACATATTTGTGAATCATTGATGCTGTTATTGTAATTAAAGCTGAGGACATTGATAAGGATATACAGCAAAATCACAGGTGGGAGACGGTATAATATTCTTCTATAAAAATTTGACACTCATCATTTTAAGTGCTGTTAGTAAATAGTCCATAGTCAAATTTGAGAAATAGCTTCTAAGCAGGTAATTATGATGTAATATAACAAAGCTACAATGAAGTTCAGTATAAAATACTGTAGAGGAATAGTGAAGAACATTGCTCAGGTGGGTAGTATTCACATAACAAAGAAAACTCGACAGAACCAAAATCTACCTCTCTCTTCTTATTTATTTTTTTATTCATTTTTTTCCAACTGGAAGTCAGCACTGAACTCTCAACATGTCCATACTTAAACTGATTATGTATTTTCCTCCTTTTCTCTCATCTATTTTTCTCTTTTTCGTCATTTGCTATCATAATCAACTACCCAAGTCATTGTGAAAGTTGAAAGCTGGAACTCACACTTCACCCACTACTTCACTCCTTATATTCAACCAATCAACAGGGAATTTAAAATCCATCACAGAAATATCTCCTAGATATGGCAGGCATCTTCCCTCAATTTGGTTGCTGAGAAACCAAATCTCTCTTTTATCTAGTGCACAGGTTCCATAAACGTTTTTTTTTTTTTTTTT
This sequence comes from Furipterus horrens, assembly GCF_987537825.1. Lineage (NCBI taxonomy): Eukaryota > Metazoa > Chordata > Mammalia > Chiroptera > Furipteridae > Furipterus > Furipterus horrens. Next base: position 83,718,986 of record NW_028327178.1, on the reverse strand, counting down.
TTTTTTTTTTTTTTTTTTTATGCAAAGGGCAAAATAGTAAATATTGTCAGCTTTGTGAACCATAAGGTTTCTGTCAGAAGTACTCAACCCTATTGCTGTGTTGAGAGAGCAGACACAGCAACTTGTAAATGGATCGGTATCGTTCTGGTCAATAAAACTTTAGTTTTCAAGTTTGCTGAACCCTGCTGACTCTAGAAAATATTTGAGGCATCATTGTGAAAACAATCAACATACATGCCTTTGTATTTCTCTGTCCTTTGGGAGAAAGCTTATATGCCTTTGCCTCTTGAAATGACTCTTGTGATTTGTTCCTAAGCTATTCTGCTTTCATCTCCTGCCTCCTCCTCAATGTATCCAATTGTATTGATCATTTTTATGTTTTTGAGTTCTTCACATGCTGTTTCTGCCTTCCTCCTATTCTTTTCATGAAAATCCTACTTATCTTTCCAGACCCTTTTCTAATGTGAATGCTGTCTACCTTACAGTGCTCCTTGTTTTTCTTCTCAAGGATTCTACACCAAGCTCTATTGTAGCTTTGTTACATTATGCTGTGATTATCTGCTTGGAAGCTGTTTCTAGCACTTGACTGAGATATTATTCACAGCACTCAAAGCAGTGCCTATCAAATGTTTACTAAAAATATAAATGATAAATCCAAATGTTAAGTGAAGAAATGAGTGAAAGAGTGGCCAGAGAGAAGAGAAAATGAATGCAAACAATTCTTTGGATAAGTTGGGCAGTATAAAATAAGTGGAAGAGAGGTATTTTATTTTTACAATCATAACATAAGACTAGCTATTATAAACTAGGTTTTTAAAATATAGTAAGTTCAGTGTCCAAGTTTAAGTAATAAAATAAACACATAGAGTAATAAGAAAATTTCACCCATTTCAGGAGTTGAGGATAGTGCCCAAGTTCTGCAATCCTGGAGTGTTTATTTCACTCTACCCACTTTGGTACATAGCTCTAATTCTTCCCAGAACATCTCTATTTTAAATCAGTACTGTTGAAGCAATAGAGCCTTAAATCATAGAAACAAAACTGAAGTGTTGAAAATACTAGCACTGTGGACAAGACAATTTGCAAAGAGGGGTCTATTTCTAACTTCCCTTGAAATATATAAAGTAGATAATTCTGAGTAAGCTACACTTGGTACTGTCTTTGTGAAAGACTTTTTGAGGCCATCACTTCATACCCTCTTTCTCTGGTACACACAAACATGAACCTAGTTTTAGATGAAGGTGCCCTGATAATTTAAGAGAACACATGCTACAAGCCAAAGCAATTAATGTTCAATAGCAGTGAGAAGATTTGTTTGTATGTGAGCTTTCCAACTCATCTTCTTAAGCCTCGGCACAACTCCATCTATGTCTCTTGGGTCTGATACCAGGATAGGTCATTTCATAGTTGTCAGTTCTAGAGAAATAGTTGGAAAGAAGACAAAGGTGGAGAAATTGAGAATTTAACACTTACTATACTATCAAACTGAGATAGAGAATGTGGTGAAACAGTTGCAATCAATAAAAGCTACATAAACTTTCAAGAAGAAAAAAGACTACCCCACACTGGATTTGTGGTTTAAAACTGGCAGAAACCACTTCTGGTCAAAATGGAGGCATAGATAGAGAAGCTTTGCCTCCTTGCACAACCATAGAAAGAATTACAACCAGATCTCAAAAACAAATAACAACCAGAACTGTTAGAAAATCAAGCTATATGGAAATCTGACAACAAAGGGTCTAAAGAAGCCTCATTCATCCAGATGGGTAAGAGGGACAAAGTCGTGGAGACAGGGAGGAAAGGCGGTATGGTTTGGACAAGTGGAGGGGGCCAGAGTGGAACAAACAGTCCTAGATTCATGTATGGTGGACAAAAATCAGGAAGGATAACCTGGAAGCAAGCAATCTTAGCCCCAGGCCAGATTGCACAGCCTAGGATTCCCTCACTGGGAAGATAAACCCCCATTACCTCTAGCTATAAAAACCAGTAAGGGTTGGGGTGGCAGAAGAAACTTCCAGATTTTCACTGCCTGAAGGGCCCATGTGGTCTTAGAACATATGCAAACTGCAGGGGAGCAACTGGAAGGGTGCCAATCACATACAAGAAGTGGATAAAGTGACTGAAAATGGGGCAAGAGCTGGGAAAATCACCAGAAGCCTGGCAGTGGCATTGTCTCCTCTCTGAGCCCTCTACCACAAACAGATATACAAAGTGATGAAGTAGGTAACCCTACCCTGGCAATTACCTAAGGCTCTGCCCCACACAATTTACAGCTGCTTTTGCTACATAAGTCAGGGAGTAAAAGCAGCTCTACCTAATACATAGAAACAAACACAGGGAGGCTGCCAAATCGAGGAGACAAAGAAATATGGCCTGATAAAAGAACAGAACAAAACCCCAGGAAAAGAACTAAATGAAATGGAAATAGCCAACATATCAGATGCAGAATTCAAAACACTGGTGATCAGGATGCTCAGAAAAATGATTAAGTACAGCCACAAAATAAAGAAAGAAGTGAAGGTTATACAAAGTGAAATAAAGAAAAATATACAGGGAACCAACAGTGAAGGGAAGGAAGTTGGGATTCAAATCAACTATTTGGAACAAAATGAAGAAATAAACATTCAGCCAGAACAAAAATAAGAAACAACAATTCAAGAAAATGAAAAGAGGCGTAGGAACTTCTGTGACAAGTTTAAATGTACCAACATCCGAATCATAGGGATGCCAGAAGAAGAGGAAGAACAAGAAATTGAAAACTTATTTGAAAAAATTATGAAATAAAACTTCCCTGATTTGGCAAAGGAAATAGACATACAAGTCCAGGAAGCACAGAGAGTCCCAAACACTTTGGACCCAAAGAGGACCACACCAAGACACATCATAATTAAAATGCCAAAGGTTAAAGATAGAGAATATTAAAAGCAGCAAGAGAAAAAGCAAAGTTACCTTCAAAAAAATTCCCATAAAACTATCAGCTGATTTCTCAAAAGAAACTCTGCAGGCAAGAAGGGACTGGCAAGTACTCTAAGTGATGAAAAGCAAGGACCTACAACCTAGATTACTTTATACAGGAAAGCTATCATTTAAAATGGAAGGGCAGATAAAGTGTTCCCCAGACAAGGTAAAGCTAAAGGAATTCATCATCACCAAGCCATTATTCCATGAAAAGTTAAAGGGACTTATTTAAGAAAAAGAAGAAAATCAAAACTATGAACAGTAAAATGACACCAAGCACACAGCTATCAACAACTGAATCTAAAAAACAAAAACAGAAACAAAAACAAACTAAGCAAAAAACCAGAACAGGAACAGAATCAGATATGGAGATCATCTGGAGAATGATCAGCTGGAAGGGAGAAAGGGAAAAATTGAGGAAATGGTACAGGGATTAAAAAACATAATTACTAGGAACAAAATAGACAGAAGGATGTTAAGAACAGTATAGGAAAGGGAGAAGTCAAGGAATTTACATGCATGGCTAATGGAGATGAACTAAGGGAGGTATTGCTGGAGGGAAGAGGATACTGAGTGGAGAGTGGAGAGAGGCAAGGAGAGAAAAATTAGGACAAGTGTACCAGCATAATCAATAAAATATACTTTAAAAAACTGTCAGAGGCCCAACTGGTCATACATTGTGACTAATTTTACCTAATGGTAACCCTAAGCCTCATTGTATACTCATTGCAATAACTTAGTATGCTAAACAATACACCACATGCCAACATAATCAGAACTAAAAGCCCATATAAGGACACGATATGCCAACAGAGCTCCTCTGAGAAATCACCACACCTTCCCCAGGAAGATCCTGAATATTCTTCCCCCTCATTGAATACCTACCCCCAATTAAATGAACCCCAATAAAGGAAGCAAATTCTGCCAAAGGGGAGCCACTCTGTATGTGGAGTAGCTCATTCCCTGTCTCTCACTGCTTCACTAATAAACTCGCTTTCACTTTAAACTCTATCCTGACTCAGATATGAATTCTTGCCTTCATGAAGCCAAGGACCCTAGACCCCTAGAAAGCCTACATTAAAATGGTAACATATCTAGACAATTCTAATCAAATGCCTCTGAATCTGGGCAGTGAGGACAACGTTTATTTCAATGAATTCATTTTGCGGGTCTTTTCTCTCTCACGAAATGCCATTAGTCATTGACTAGAGTCCCATGCAGAGTCCCTTTAGAGGTCTTGTACTTTCCCTCCAGTGGTTTTCCAAATTGGCAGCTAAAGACTTTTAGCCCACTTCTCTAGAGGACGCCACTGAGATAAGCAGAAGCACTTTGCCAGGAGATTCTATGCATGACTGTCTTGCCCCCTTGGCTCAAGGTGGGACCAAAGCTGTGGTGCAATTGACACTCCAGAGTTCCCTGTGGGTCAGGCTAAAGCCAGACTCCATATTAGACACCTCGTTGCTCAGCAACCTTCCCTGACCTGACCCGCCTTCCTCACTACCTTCCCCCTGAGGATGAGTCTTTAATAAACCACATGCACCTGAATCCCAATCTCAGACTCCTCCACTTGTAGAACTCCAGACCTGAGGCAGTTGTGCATAAAGAGGAGAATCCTATGAGAGAAGCTAGAAGAGCAGGAATCAAAAGGAGAACCTAGACAATGCGGAAATGTGTGAGATAATGGAAGTATCATGTTAAACAGTGAAGTCATTTATGTCTATAAACTCTCACTCATCAATATTCAATGCTATTAAATGTTCATCAATCTTTGAACTTTAAAAATTAAATTTCTAAAATTAAATTCAAATAATTATATCAAAAATACATCATTCACGCACATACGATAAAGGAATCATGAGGACATAGAATATTTTAAAACTCTACTCTTTCTTTTCCTTTTTTCCTCTCTTATTTAAAAAACTTTCAATAGCTAGAGCACTAAAGAGATGGAATCTCCTCAATACAATTTCACCCTCCAAGGATGTGAAAGCACTCAATTAGCTGGCTTCTTATTACTTATAAAATCTTATAGTTATGAAATAATTTTTTTAAAATATGGTTTATCTCTTTGCATTGAAAGAAACCCTGTAAGTTCAGAGAGAAACTTGTCAAAACTTTGGGTCTCCTTAGGACTAACGGGGTTTCTTTGTTTCTCAGTAAAACCTTTCACCCTTAGACCAGCTGCTAAAGTTGAACACCACAAATGATTCTTTCAAAGTGATTCTGAAAAGAGATTCTCATTCCATATGCTGGAATCCAAATTTATTCAACTTTCTGCACAAGAGCAGCGCTCTGCTTCTTAATAGCCATAAAACTCTATACAGAATTATTCTTGATTTCTCAGATAGATCATCACTGCAGAAGGAACCCAAAAAAGTCTCCATAAAAGCATTCCACCTGTATTGCTGGCAGATGACATAAATGTCGCACAGACACTGGCCTACTACTGGCTCATAGAAGAAGTATTCAAGAAACAGCCGAACATCTGCTGGTAAATACACAGCAAACAAAAAATGCAATCCAGTGCCAAACATGTGCGCAGTGTGGGCCTCATCTCTGCTCATAAACCAAGCAATGTGTTCTGCTAATCATTAGCAGAGTTATTGATTTTAGATGTGTATCACACAGCTATAATTTTGTCAGAGAGTAGACCACATAAGTTGTTCTTTTTCTGGTTGTTTCATTTTGTCTTATTCCAAGAGTCTGTAAATTGACGACCAGGACAAAAATTATAATTGACATCATCTGTGGGAAATATTTCATAAAACAACAGGCCCAGATGTAGGATTAAAGCCATGTGGTAGTAAAATACCCCACTGAAAAAGAGCCAGGTTCCATGATTTCTTACGAAAACAGATGTGCTCTTACTCCCCTCTGCTTGTTTTTCAATGCTTTTTTTTTAACTCCAAATAATTCCTCCCCCCAACTTTTTTTTCCTCCTCCCTCTTCACGATTGCACTGGAGAGAGTTCATAAATGGATTACAGATGCAGGCTTGTACTTCAAAATCTTAACTGTCACAGTCTCTGAAATAAAATAAATGAAACATTTGGGGAAATTACGTTGAACTATGGTAAAGGTAATGGGGATTATGCAAACATGTCTGCTAGTCATTTAATCCAGCATCTTTGGACATGAACACAAGATCTTGGACAATGCAAAGTGCAGGCTAGAGAGTGGAAAGTATGTTCAAGATGAAGCAAAAGGGGTCACTCCATCTAAAAGCCTCTGATACTGATGGGAAAGCTTTCAGCTTTGGAATTTAGACAAGTTGGTATTTTCTATCTTCCTCAAAGTGAGATTTCTGGATAAAGACAGGAAGCAGAAAAAGAATAGCCCATCAGATCTCAGCCTCTGTTGGTTTAGCTATATTATTGCTCTATAATTCCCCCTTTGGAAATGTCAGAAACCAAAAGAGTGGGACTCTAGGGCACAAACATGGGTTATATTGATTGATATTGTTTGGAGACTAATCTACAAGTGCTGTGAAGATCCGCACACAAGTTTCTGCCAAAGCCCTGAGTGTCATATGGAATCCATTGCAGTATCACTGATTATAATTAATTAATTCAGCATTTATACTGCATCTCGGGCTCAACCTCCAGTAATGTGCCAAGAAGGCAGTGCTAGGAGGCTCTAATATTGTGTAAAAGAAAGTAAAGGTCCATTATGTGTCACTGATAAGATTTCATCAGAATATCTACACTTTCCAACTCTCCTTTTTAAGCCTCTCAAATATTGAAGCAAACACTACATAAATTTGTTTAGAACCAAGAGGGACCCAGTCTAATTTCCCTGCTTTGTTTTTTAATCTGTCTTCCTTGGGTTGAAGACTAGAACTGAAAGTACCAGCTGCACTTTAGGAGACCAGATCTGAGCAAGAACGCAAAATGATCATTTTGATCATCCTCCCTTCTTCCAGCTCCACACACACCTAGCTCAGGTGTGTGTTTCATGAAAATCCATTAAAGGGGAAATGAAATAGGTCTAGGTACATGGCATGAGGTGAGAGTGGGGAGGAGAGGGGAAAGGCAGGGTCTATAATTCTTCCCCAAGCACCAAAGACAAATTGGAACATTTTTTTTCTGAGTCTTTATGACTTTTTTCTTTTATAATTGCATAGATGAAATGAGAAGTAAAAACACTGTAGAATATCTGCAAAAGCCAATGATTAATCCATCCCAAATAAACTTTTATGTATTGCCTGAGGGGTGGCTAAAGGGGAGGAAATAGATGGAGAAAGCAAACCAGTGCATCATATATAAATGCTGCTGACCACTTGTCACATAACTGGCGTCGTGGCAGATACATTTACACTTCCAGCACATTTTGTTCCTCAAAACATCCCTATGATGGGACTATTATTAGACTTCACATGGTAAACTGAAGGCCAGAAAGAGTAAATTTCTAGCCTATCACACAGCAAATAAAGAGCCAGTTTGAACAGATGCCCAAACCCTATCTGTTTGATTCCATATCCACACTCTTACCTTCTACCTTACACCGCTTCTCAGTTTTGGCTTCAAACGCTTCTGGCTTCAGGTGCTTCTGTAAATGCAGGTCATTATGACACCAAATTTTCCAGAAACCTCAAACTCACCCTCTACATACAGGGAAATGACTGTGCACAACCGTGCTTAGGTTTTAACCTTTTTGAGTGAAATGCTGCTGGACACCTCTGAGTTTCTGCTGAGAGTGAATTCATTTTTTAAATATTTTAATTTTATTGTGTTAATATATATATATAATAAAAGCTAATTTTATGCCATTTTAATTATTTTGAAATATGCAATTCAATGGCATTCATTATATTCACGATGTTGTACAACTATCACCATTATCTATTTCTAAAACTTTTCCACCATGCCAAACAGAAACTATGTCTCCATTAAGCAAAAACTCCCAATTTCCCTCCTTTTTTTGCCCCTAGTAACTTCTAATTTACTCTTTATCTCTATGAATTTGCATATGCTAATAATTTCAATTAAATTTTTTTCCTGTTTGGTTTATTTTACACAGCATAATTCATCCAAGTTGAAGCATGTATCAGAATTTCATTCCTTCTCATGTCTGAATACTATTCCATTGATAGATATATCACATTTTCTCTATTCATTAATCTGCTGATGAACACTGGTGTGGTTCCACTTTTTGGCTATTATAAATTAGGCTGCAACAAACATTGGCACACAGGTGACTGTTTCAGTCCCTGTTTTCAATTTTTGTGGGTATATACCTAGGAGTGGAATTGCTGGTTATATGGTAATTATATATTTAAATTTTCAAGGAACTGCCAAAATATTTTCCCCAGCAGCTGCACCATTTTATGTTCTCACCATCAGTGTACAAATTTCCCAATTTCTCCACATCCTTGCCAACACTTTTTATTTCTCTCTTTAAAAATTATCATAACCTTTATTGTAGGTATGAAGTACTATCTCATGGTTTTCATTTTCATTTCCTTAATGACTAATGTTGCCGATCATCTTCTCATATGCTTGTTGGACATTTGTTGAGTTATGTGAATTACATATATTCTGGATATTAAATCCTTTCCATGGTTTGCAAGTATTTCATCCCTTGCTTTAGATTCTCTCCTCATGTTCTTGATAATAGCTTTTGATGCACATTTTTAAAAAACTTTGTTGAAATAAAATGTATCTATTTTTTCTTTTAGGATCATTTGGAAGAAATCCATTGCCAAGTTCAATGTCATAAAGACTTACTCCTAGATTTTCCTTTGAGTTTTAGGGTTTTGGCTTTTATATATAGGTTGCTGACCTATTTTGAGTTAATTTTGGTATATGGTATGAGGTAAAAGTCCAAGTTCATTCTTCTGCAAGTGGATACCCAGCTGTCCCCTCACTATTTGTTGACAACAGTGCATTTTGATTCAGGTCCCAAATCAGGGTCTAAAGACCAAGTATATAGGATTAGAATTAAAGTTACAACCCTAAGAAGTTCTTTACTCACCAAGTGGCCTGTATTGACAGACCTGTCTTTGATACAAAACTATTTAATTAATATCTATTTTATTCAAACATACAATTTTACTAATTTTTCATCAACAGATCATTGAAGATCTTTGTACTTATAGAACCATAACCACAATGTGTTTCTATAGTCACAAATGCTTGATTATTAAGGAGTTAGAAAATGAGAAGAAACTTCTATAAGGAAGAAAGAAAATAACCTGTTAATGACTATGTGGGAACATGGTTACCTCTGTGAGGTCACTGGCTAGGACCTCAATAGCAGAACAGGAGAAGATCTAAGAAGAGGACCTTTGATAATGAAAATCCTCCCAGGTGTCCATAGGCTCCAATTCTTATTTTATATGAAAAGCATGTAAAATTGGACTTGACTTGAACAGGTTAAAAGTTGACCTGGTCAGTAGGGGACAACTGCTCAAGTGAGTAGGTAGCTAAGCAGATACGTCACTGAGTTTAGGAGGAAAACTGAAGTCCTAGGCAGGAAGATGGAAAGAGGAACCTCACCCTAGCTGAGAGAGAAATGAGAAAAGCTCCATCTCAGTGAAATCATTCAAACAATGTCTGTACAGTAGTCCCTCTCTATATTGCAGTTAAGTTATCGCAGCCTCACTTACCGCGGCCTCACTTAGCACGGCCTCACTGTATCACAGGATTTTCAAAAATATTATATTTAATTATTTACTCTGGATTTTTTGCTATATCGCAGGATTTTGCAGTACTGTATACATATGTTATTAAAGTTACGTAAGTTTAAGATTGTGGAATATGTTTAAGAACATAAGTAGTGTTTATAAAAATGTGAAAAAGGTTAATAAGGGACTGGGAATGATTTATAAGTGTGTGGGAAGGGTTTATAAAGCCTTAAAATATATATAAATACTAAAATAAATGTAATGTTCCTATGTAGTGGATTTTCACCTATTGCGGAGGCATCTAGAATGTAATACCTGCGATAAGTGAGGAAATACTGTATTTCCAGTGTAGCAATGAAATTTAAAATCAAGAAACTGAGGCAGAAACCAATACAGATTAGAAAAATGGCCTCCAGGAATATAGACTACAGATTTTAAAAAGCAAGACTCACCCAGACCATGTCTGATGATGGGAATTTGGTCTTTCATACAACTGGCTTAGTATAAGTGCTTGAGCCTGAACTTGAAGGGAAGCAGGTGTGGCAGCAATGCTGGGATGAGATAGCAGAAGCAAAGGAGGGTGCAGCTCTCTGTTGGAAAGAAGGCCAGAAACACCTTGCTCCCTGCAGCCATATCGACTCCCTGTCCCATCTCTCCATGGAAGGGAAATCAAGCTTTTCTTTATGAAGTCAGCCTGAGTTTACATTTATAACTTCTGTTGTCCTAGAGTTAGGGATTTCAAAAGCACATAATAGGAGCATAAAAACAGAACCAAGAATTTAACTACCATAGAATTTGGTGGCAATTTATTTTATTAGATGGTACCATAGAATAAATCATTTCAAATTCTATGTGTGGTCTCATGGCCATCCCACTTGGTCATCTATTTACATTGCCCTTACAGCAAACAATACTTTGAAGCAGTGAAGAATCAAGAAATTCCATGATATGACTTCTTAGACAAAGAAGAGTCTTATGCTCTAGGATCTGTCCTCCCAATCTTAGTATTTGAATTGAGACATTTGCTATGATGAGGAAAATAAAAAGTGTTAAAATACAAAGAAGAGTTGATAGAGTTGTCAGAAAGAGAAAGACTTTCAAGACAACACATGGCTAAAACTAATATCTTTGCATCAAACCATAATGTTCCATTCCTGGTATTTACCTGTGTTGGACCTTCCTTGAAGTTTTCTTGTTAGCTTCAGATTTTCTCATGGCCTTTGCAGCTCTTGGACAGCTATGTTTGGTGAGGCAATCTGATGAAATACATTGGTATTTCATCTAACACCCACAGGAACAAATTGTCTTAAATACTTTTTCGTGTGATAGTGGAGCTTCATTTCTCCCAGGAATATAGGCATACATTTAAAAATCAAATGGTTAAGAAAAAATATATATGAAAGACACAGGGCTACTTTGGTGACCTCAAAGGAAATATTTTTATTTTATTTTCCTCAATGGCTAAAAATAATAAATACAGTTGGAAGAATTATTAAACACTGAATCGTAGCTCCTTTGAACCAGGCTCTCCTTGTTCACACACCCAGCAGAGATTCACTTCCTTGAAATGCTGTTTTCATCTCATTACTATCCAATTACTACTCCCCATTTGATGCAATACACCTGTTAAGACATTTTTCCACTGCGCAAAACTCTCCTCAAGTTCAAAAGTTTTTGAACTTGTCAATTTTGATGCCTTTTAGTGCTTCTGCCATTTTTGTTTCACCCCTTCCATATCAGCAAAAGATTTCCCTTTGAGGACATTTTTCATCCAAGGAAACAAAAAAAGAGTCGCTTGGGCAAGACTGGGTGAATAGGGAGAGTAGGGCACAGGGCTCCTGCCATTTTTGGTCAAAAACTGCTGAACACTCAGTGCGGTGTGGGCAAGTGCGCTTGTGAGTCACCCATTGTGAAACGGGCAAATGCATTAAAAGAGCCTTTAAAAAATTGACTGAAGCCAAGTGCAGTTCTCACAACAATAGCAGCTGGTACACTGATACAGATGGGCTTTTAGAACACTCACTTAGTGGGTAAAACCTGTACTACAAAGGGTCCACCTTCCCAAAGATAATTCTAGTTTTCTTTTTTTTGGGGGGGGGTGTTCTCCCTCATACATCACCTCAGGCTACGCAGAACCCCAGACAAACCTCCGGCCTCATTGTCAGGGCTTATCTCCTCTAAGTTACCCTCCTTGCAGTTCTCCAAATACCCTACAGGCCTGAACTATCCTCTTTCACTTTCTTTCTCTATTGAAATGTCTTCTCACATAAAGAGAAGGCTACATTTCTTGTGGGTTCTTCCTGAGAAACTCAGGTTCAGAAACAATTAATATTAGTTACACTCATCTATCATGTTTCCCTGTCTACTTTGATTTATATTTGAAAGTTTATGACAAACATAAAACTGTAAGCTTTCAAAAGTGAGAATTTTTACTTATATATCTCTATACCCACTGGTCACTCTATCATATTATTTAAACATTTAGAATATACTGATGTTTTCCAAATGTCACAAATGGTTGGATAATATTTTGAATTCCTTTTATTGTATATACATAAGTCTCAAAATTCCATAAGATGCCAAGTTGTGAAATAAGCAATATTGTTCTATTTTTGTGTGTGCGCTAAATTTAAGATGACTATATATTTGCTGTTGGGATTTCTCTTTATGAAAAGTTGCAATTGTTACCAGACAAGGGACTTGGCCCTGAGTAGGTCTGCCTAGGGCCAGCTGATAGTGTGTGGGTTCCTGACTTCATGTAGGAAAGATTTCACAATGCGAGTCTATGCGATTATAAAATTATGTTTATTTATTCTGGGAACAGTAAAACAGGGAAGGGCTTAGCATAGAAGAAGCAACAGGAGAGCCTAGGCAGGGCTGTCTTAGCTCACTGGGAAGTCAGAGAAAAGGGGCTCTAACAGGTTCAGGGGAGTTAGCCTGGGACGCGAGCTGCTGCTGCCCATTGCTCCTCTGATCGCAAGTCTCAGGCCCCTTAGAGTTCAGGAGATGCGCATCTGTGGGGGAAAAAGGGAGGAAAGAAGAGTGGAAAGTGCATTCGCTGTGTCCTTTTTCTTGAAGCCTTTATCTCTTCCTTGCAATCAGGAGCCTTGGGGAGGTCTCAGAAGAGGATTTTAGCAAAAGAGTCATCAGTTTTCCAGGTGTGCTCTTTCAGAGTTCTGGTCAGAACCAGGGTGGGGGTCATTAGTCATTCATCTGGTCCTGGTGTCAGCCACTTGGCTTTGCTGTTTTTCTGGGCCTGGAGCTGAAATACACCTGAGACCTAGATGTTATCTCTAGGGAGGTGACCTTGTGTATCAGGCTGTAAATTCCTCAGCCAGTTTGTTCAGCTATCTGTCTGTTTCCTTATTCCACTTGTCCTGGCTTACTGGCCAGTCTCAAGATGGGTATAAATAAGAAGTGCTTTTAAGAGAAAGAATCTAGCATTAAAGGTTAAGAGACTCAGCCAAAATCAAGTTTGTTAGGTAGCATAACAGAAATAAACATGCAAAGCTCTTGGGTCTTTGTTTGTTCTCACTAACCTTTCAAACATACTTGTATATGTTCTTTCACAGAATTAAGCTCAAAATATCTTTTCAAAACTCAATGGTTACGTGGCAGCCAGCTCACTTACACTCTGCAGTCTGTTGATACCTCACCAGTGTCCTCTATTTGAACAGATTCCAAATAAATGGGGATTTCACTAGTTTAACTGGTTTGGTCAAAGTTCTTAGCACCAGTCATGCACTTTAATCTGGCACTATGGTTTGGTTCCCATAGTTACCAAAGATGAAAATCCCATCATTACTTAAGAGAAAAATCATCTGGACACATAGAACGTATTTTCAGCAGACCATTTATATGAATTGGAGCTAATGTACACATTAAAATCTCCTTATAAGTTGCCCATCATCTTGTTTAGCAAAGTGGCTTCATCTCTGGGGAAAAAAGGAGAATAGATTTTGCAGAAGAATAGGGAATATTGGTGACCAAATGAATTCTACAGAAGAGAGAACTAGGGAAGTCACAAGTCTATGAAATGGTTTTTAAAATAAATCTTATCAAGGGAAGGAACAATGGAGCATTCTGCATCAGGAAAATAGGAGAATGGATAAAGGAATTCATTGGACTATCTATAGACTTCAGATAAAAACAAAAAATTAGCTCTTTAATAGATAGATATATTTATAACTATGTCATTTACATCTGTATTGGTATATTTTTCTGTCTAGCTATAAAAACTATGGATGTTTCCACAGGCTAATTTGAGCAGTTTCCCTAAGGTTTAACTAGGAATGGTTTACTAAGATTTCTCCCATGATCCATGTAATCTCAACATAATTAAGTTAGTCAATGATCACATGGGAACCAGCTGAACCCTGAAGAAAGGCTTATGCATATAATACAGTGACAGATTTATTGGGGGATATTAATGAATATGCTTTTCCTTACATCCTGTTTTCATATGACCAACACCAACTTGAGCTTCAAGTGTCCCAAAGAGAAAAAGGGGCAAAAATAAAATCAGTCACTTTGTGGACCAGTCAATTTGCCAGCAAGAAACAGATATTTAAGAGTTTTATGAAGAAACTAATTACAGAGGTCTGGGTAGGACTAAGGAGACAGAAAAAAAAATTGAAAGCACTGGGGATAATTGTGGGGAGACCTTATGAACTCTAGGCTTGTTATTTTCCTGTGCAAGAGTAGTGACAGAGGTTTTTGGTACCCAGAAGGTGTGGTGACCATGGGTAGGTATCACTGCTAGAACTGTGACCTGGAAGGGAATGTGCAAGAAAAAAATTACCCTAACAGCTTTTTCCTATAAACGTCCAGTCTTTTGTAGATGCATTCCACGGCTAAATCCTGTGGGAAGCCAGAGGACATGGAAACACCGGTGTTGGAATTTGTGGAAGACAACTTTTACTGGGGAAAAGATTACTACAGATAATCTTGCAGGAGGGGAAAATGGAGAATAAACCTACGGGCTTTTTAAGTTCTACGGCTTCTTCTAAAAATGCAAGTCAGATTTTAGCTTCAGGGCAAATGGAGTAGACATACTATTCTCTATTCCTCCCAATAAGTACAATTTTAAGGCCTGGGTGCATTATACACACACACAAGCATGCATGCACAAAAAGATTGAAAAGTTAAGAGCATAACATAAACTATTTAGAAAAATCAAGACACAAGAAATTCCAAATTTTCTTAACCAAGTTCCTTTATAATTCTTACCAATAGCCAATGAAGAAAGGCAAAGTTGCATCAAAACTGTACAACTGTCTTGTGTAAATAGCTTATTTGGTAAGAATAAATTTATTGGTAAGTCTGAATGTAAAATGATTTTTTCCTCCAACTCTCTGAGTGTTAACAGTGCAACATCTTGAACATATCTCATACCTTTCAGTAGATTAATGTTATAGGATTTTTCAGTAGTAGAAAATCCAGTCTAATTTAAACTTTGGTCTCATGTTTTATTTACATCCTTTCTACCCTTTTCAGGATGATAGCGCTTGCAAAGATAGAGTGGACCAATACTGTAGTCTATGCTTTTACTCATTTTATCAATCCAGCTCTTTGGAGTCTAGAGGAGAGAGTAATCTAACTTTTCATTCTTCTTCCCTTTCTCCCATCTTGGAACAATTCCTTCAGTGTTGAGGGAAGGAAAGAGGGATACAAGATGACACATACCTAGAGAGGGGTAGCCATGCCTGCTTGCAGCCTCTGCAGATGATCAACACCACCATCTGCTTCTGGAGATCAGATTGTGTATCTCTTAGCAAAGTTAGTAGCTTCTTTTGTAGTTCTAT
Organism: Furipterus horrens; assembly: GCF_987537825.1. Classification (NCBI taxonomy): domain Eukaryota; kingdom Metazoa; phylum Chordata; class Mammalia; order Chiroptera; family Furipteridae; genus Furipterus; species Furipterus horrens. Next base: position 83,703,600 of record NW_028327178.1, on the reverse strand, counting down.
GATTCATACCTCACCCCTCACATTTTGTGCTACATGTAGAGTCATGAGAACTACAGAAATTATCCTTTCTGCCACATCAATCAAAGGGTCAGGTGTGAGTTGTTGTTGATGGTGGTGGGGGTTCCTCTTCTTCTCAGACACAACACACATGCGCGTTCCCCATCCCTCTGCGTACAGTTAACCACATAAGTCTACAGCTTTACAGAGATCTAAAAATGAGACACAGGCATGCATCTGTATGTTTATGTACTCCTGAAAATTGCCAGGGCATACATGCCCAACTCTCCTTAAAATTTTCTCACCACAACTCATTATAATGGCAACAGTGGAGTAATACGAGCATAAGAAATCAATCTGGGGAAAGGGGCACCAGTGCATGCAGATATGCTCTATTTCCAGAGTGATTCCTTTGAAGTTTCTCATATTTAGTCTGGTGAAATACAGCAAAATGTGCTCTTCTTGTATAAACATTGACCTCTTTGCGACTCTAACACTTTCATCAACCTTCTTCAGCACATGGATTGGAGAAGAAGAAAAAGGAGATTGGAGAAGGACTGAAATGAAAGCTGGGATACCAGGGCAGATCCAGCTGCTTCTTACTAAGATCTAAGAACATGTCCAGGACCAGTTATTGGCACATCATTTTAGAAAGTGAAGTATTTAATGTCTCCCTAATTTTAGCTTTGGGTCCTAGGTACCAATTCATGCTGCAGGGAAAGTTTCTCTTAACCTTCTTTCATGCTAGATAGATCTAAGCTATAGAAGCAGAAAATATGATTATATACTCCTATTTTATTTCCCCTTCTCAAATTAATTACCTCTCCCTAACCCAAAGAGAGCTACCCCCCCCACTCTATTCCTGTATAATCTCACCCTATGTTCTGAATTACATTTGTGCATTTATTTTGGAGCTGATCTGTCTTATATTGCTTAAAAGTCAAAGTGCCTGTGGCATTTGTCAATAATGTCTGATGACTTCACAGGGAACTTAATTTTTAAAATTGTGCTTCTTTGAGTGAATGCACAGAAATCAACTCTGTCTTAAATAAAGGTCTTACCAAAGAAAGGAAGAAAATAAAGTGTAAATGATGTATTTCTTTGGTTTTGATTTAACTTTTATTTCTTTTTTTTGCCATTTTCTCAAATATTTCTTCTGTCACATTTTCTCTCTTCTCTCCTCCTAAGACTATTTATTATTTAATAATAATTGGAGGAAAAGAAAAAGAAAGAAGTATTTAGTATATCCCACAAGATTTTTATGCTCTTTTTCCTATTCTCTATTTTAAAATCCTTGTTAGCTAAAAATAATTTCTGGACCATCTTTGGGTTTCTTTCTCTTATTTGATTATCCTTTGATTTTGGTCACAAATTATTATTAACATGTTTAAAAATATAGAGGAAAAGGTGAGTAATATAATAGTAAAAGAGTATTTATTTTACAAGAGTATCTGAATTGATAAATATATACTATCTGAAATTAAGAAATCAATATAAAGGTATAACAATAGATCACACATAGCTAAGGGTAACATATATGACATATATATGCAGAAAATCCTCAACTAATGTAGGATAAACAATAAACTCCTAAATAAGCTACAAGTCAAAGAAAAACAAAACAGGAATTAGAAACCATACTGACAGTAAATAAAGGTTGATATTTAAAACTATAAGATGTAGTAAAGCTTAAAACACATTTATTGGACAGAAACTTCAGTTTCAAGAAACTTGAAAACAAAAACAAACAAGTTAAAAAAACAGCAAAGTAAAATAAAAGAAGGGAATGATTAAAGTAAGAATAGAAATAAATTAGATATATAAATTTATTTACATATCTCCAAATCCTCACTAAACAAAATGACCAAAATCAAAGTTCTTTCTCTGGAAAGATTAATAAAATTGATAAAACTCTAATAAGCCATTTTGAAAGAGAGAGGAAACACAAATTATTAATAACAGAACTAAAACAAGGACATAGTTATAGACCTTACAGGAAAAAAACAATTAAGTATAAGTACTATAAGTCATTGTATGCCTATAAAATAGACCATTAAGATGAAGTAGGCAAATTCCTTGAAGAACACAAATTATCAAAATTCACACTATATAAATCAGAAAACAACTGTGACTATGCCTAAAATTATTTAAGAAGTAGGATTAGTTTGCTGTCAAAACCTCATAAAAATAGGCTCCAGGCCCAGGAGGATGGACTGGTAAATATTTCTAAAATTTAAGAATGAAATAATGTCAATATTTTACAAATGCCTTCAGCAAAAAAAAAAAAAAAAAAGGAAAATAGTTCTTAACTTGTTTTAAGATATCAGCAAAATCTTGATCTTAAAACCTGGCAAAGATATTACAAGAATAAAAAGTTACAGATCAGTCTCTCTCATAAACATTGTTAGATAACATTATGAATACAAATATTAGTACATAAGTTCAATTGTAGATATATGAAGTCTGTCTGCAGAAATGCCCAGGCATTGTTAACATAATGAGAACTGTTTGTGTGACATTGATATAATCTGGCAGCCAAGGAAAGTAGACTGGAATGCACCTGTGTGAATAATGAGGACTTCACTGTACTATTCAGTGGGGGCGATAGATGCCATTGAGTGAGACTGTGTATTGTGTGGTCGTCACATTCAAAATAACTGAGCAAGTAGACCAATGAATCTGCATCAGATCTTGCATTAAGCTTGAATGTTCCTCTGTGAAAACTATTTGGATTGTTCAGAAGGCCACAGCTGAGGGCAACTGGTAATTGGCAGCTTCATCATGACAACATACCCGCCTCAAGCATCACATCTAGTGCAGAGTTTTTTTTTTAATGAAATATCAAATCACCCAGGTCACTCAGGTCCCTTACATCCCAGATTTGACACCCTGCAACCTCTGACTTTTCCTAAAACTAAAGTCACCTTTGAAAGGGAAGAGATTTCAGACCACTGGCGAGATTCAGAAAAATACAATGGAGCAGCTGATAGTGATTTGAAAAACTGTGTGAGATCCCAAGGTACCTATTTTGAAGGGTATTGAGGCATCATTGCTTTATGTAATATATTCCTTGTATCCTGTATCTTCTTCAATAAATGTCTTTATTTTTCTAGTGTCTGGCTGGATACTTTCTGGACAGGCCCCATATATGATAACAATCATGATGACACAGAATTTAACATTCAGTTATCAAACTTTATGTAGTTTAACATTCAAAAATCAAACTACTTTATTGTCATAGTAACAGAAAAATGGAGAAACCATTTTATCATGTCTATGGATGCAGCAAAAGCATTTGTAAAATTCAACTACTCATTCATAATTTTAAACAGCTCCTTAAAATCTAGGCCTGAAAGGGAATCTTTTTAATATAATAAAGATATTTCCTGAAAAACCACCATAAACATGAGTGAAATAAAGCATTCTCTCCAAGTTAGGGACAAAGATCACAATGTCACCATGATTTTTAACTCTGTACTGCCTAGAATAGCCAATGAAATAAGGCTTGATAGATGATAGATAGATAGATAGATAGATAGATAGATGGTAGAAAAAATACTAAATATTATTTATTTAAAATGTTCACATACAAAGTATAAAATTATTTATTATATTATTAGGTTAATAATTTTAATAAGATAACTGGCTATAAGACCAATATTCAAAAATATAATTATAATTATGTACAAGCAATAAAAAACAGAAAATGCATTTTTAAAAGACACCATTTACAATAACACCAAACGTGTAAGCTTTCTTGGAATAAATCTAAAGGAAGATGAACATGACATCTGCACTAAAAGCTTTAAAACATTATTGAGAGAAATTAAAGAACATCTAAATAAATGGAGAATATAGTCATAAATTGTGTTACTCAATATCATAGAAATGTCAGTTTTCTCCAAATTTATCTATCAATTCAATAACATCCAAGAAAAATCTGGGTATTTTAATGGAAACTAAAAACTGAGTGTAAAATTCATGTGGAAATACAAATTAACTAGATTATTGACAGTATTAAGAAATAATGAAGCTGGAGAATTTGCATTATCAGATATTTTTACTTATTATAAAGCTATGGTAATTAAGACGGTGTGGTAATTACATCAAAGTAGAAAAAATACAATAGTAGTGGAAATAAGAATACAGAAACAGGTCCACATATATAGTCACTTAGTTATGTCAAAGATGGCATGGCAGTTCAATTGGTAAAGAAGTCTTTCCTATAAGTGGAGCTAGATCAAGGGTCTATCCATATGGAAAAAATAAATCTAGACTTTAACTTCACTACAAAAATCAATTCTAGATTGATTATAGAAAAAAATAAAAGCTGAAATAATATTTTTAGAAGAAAACAGGAAAATCAATCTATGATTTTGGTATAGAAAACTTAAATAGGACAATAAAGTACTAACCATAAAATTAAATCTGTTAACAGAAAGATCTATTCATTAAAATAGAAAGTCAAAAAGCAAGCTACTTCTAGCCTAGATGGAGGTGTAGACACACCTCTGTGTCACCCTCCACAACTAAGAAGGAACACAACTACCTCAAAACTAGAAACAACCAGATATTTCAGAAAATCAAACTGCATAAAAGTTTAGCAAACAACGATATAAAGAAGATACTCATCCAGACAAGTAGGAGGGGCGGGGCAGAGCTGGGGCAGAGAAGATGTGGTGTGGTGGTGTGGTGGTGTGGTGGTGGCAGGAGTGGCAGGCCAGCAGAAAGTGCAGCCACACATTTTAAAAAGACAGGAGAGACACCTGGGGAGCGTTCCCAGCTCCTCACCAGACATCACAGCTCACAGTTCCAGCACCAGAGAAAATCAAGCCTCATTGCTTCTGACTGTGCAGACCAATGGGGGTTGGGGTGGAGGCAGAAACTGTCAGCCTCTCAGCAGAGTCTGCTTGTTTAAAGGGCCCCCATGGTCCTAGAACATCTGCAGACACACCCACTCTGGGAATGACAGCCAGGGCAGCAGCTAGAGTGGTGCCAGTCCAGTGCAGAAGTGAGAGAGGTGCCTGGAAAAGGGGTGAGTGCTAGGCAGGCGGCATTGTTCCCTCTCGAACCCCTCCCCCAAATACAGCGCCACAACAGGCTGAAACAGGTCACCCTGTACTGAAGAATCCCTAAGGCTCAGCCCCTTACAATGTAACAGGAGCAACAGCTCTACCTGGGATGGGGAGGCAAACAAATGCAGGAACCTGTCAGAATGAGGAGACAGAGAAGTATGGCCCAAAAGGGGGAATGGATCAAGATTCCAGTGGGAGAACTAAGCAATAAGGAGATAGCCAACCTAACAGATGAGGAGATAGCCAACCTAACAGACTCAGAATTCAAAACACTGTCACTGGCTTGACAGATATGCTTGAGTGTGGCAAATGCATAAGAGAAGAAGTGAAGACTATGCTAAGTGAAACAAAGGAAAATCCACACAAAACCAATGATGAAGGGAAGAGAACCGAGTTTCAAATCAATGATTTGGAACATAAGGAAGAAAAAAACAGTCCACCAGTGCAAAATGAGGAAGCAAGAATTGAAAAAAATGAGAAAAACTTCTCAAATTTTGCAAAGGAGATGGACATACAGGTCTTGGAAGCACGGAGGGTCCGGGCAAGCTGGACGCAGAGGGGACCACACCAGGACGCATCATGATTGAGATGCCAAAGGTGAAAAATAAAGAGAGTCCTGGGGGCAGCAAGAGAGAGGAGGAGAGTTGCCTACAAGGGGGTGCCTATAGAACTACCAACTGATTTCTCAGAGGACACTTTGCAGGCAGGAACGGACTGGCAAGCAGTCTTCAAGGTCATGAAAGACAACCTGCAACCAGGATTACTGTATCCAGCAAAGCTATCATTTGGAATGGAAGGGCAGATGAAGTGCTTCCCAGACAAGGTAAAGCTAAAGGAGTTCATCATCACCAAGACATTATTATATGAAATGTCAAAGGGACTTACTTAAGAAAAAGAAGATCAAAACTATGAACACTAAAATGACAACAAACTCACAACTATCAACAACTGAATCTAAAAAATAGAAACAAAATCCAACTAAGCAAACCAGAATAGGAACAGAATCATAGGTATGGGGGTCATTTGGGGGGTTATCAGCTGGAAAGGGGGAGAGAGAGAAATGGGGAAATGGTGCAGGGACTAAGAAGCATAATCAGTTGGTACAAAATAGACGGGAGGAAGTTAAGAATAATATAGGAAAGGGTGAAGCCAAAGAAGTTATACCCATGACCCATGGACATGAACTAAGGGGAGTGGGATTGCTGGAGGGGAGGGAGGTACAGGGCAGAGGAGAGCAAAGGGGAAAAAATTGGAACTACTGTAACAACATAATCAATAAAATATACTTTAAAAGGAAAAGCAAGTTAATAACACAAACTGCTGTATTTTACAATGAAATGCCACAAACAATGAAATAAATAGATAAATTTCACAATATAATGTTGACTTAATAAAAACAAGTCACAAAATAACTTGGGATTTAATTTATATAATGTTAAAGAAATAAATTCATCCCTGTTGTTAAAATGAGGATAGTGGTTATCTTTGGGAATAAGAATGGGTACAGTGACTGGAAAAGAGTGCCTGGTGGACTCATGAGGTTCTGGTTTCTTGATCCATGTGACATTATACAAGAGTGTCTATGATATTTCTTTACCATGGACATTGCCAGTTTGCTTACCCTTCTGTATTTATAAATGTTAATTAAACCAGTCCTGTGGCACTCTGTGTGAACATTCCATTTATTCAATCATTCTTATTTGACTTATTTATTCAACATATATCAGGGGATATGCTGGCTGTTACAGTTAATGGCAAGTTCATGACACATGTATTATTATGGGGAAATTACATTAAGAATAATTAAATGTAAATTATTTTATAAACTAAGATATTAAATGAAGGAAGAAATTGTAACTGTAATAAATAAAAAAAAGGTAAAGTTTATGGTGCTGTGAGCTTATAAAGGAGTATCTTCCTTTAGGAATCTCAGGAAGAAGTGCTCTGCGCAGTGATAGTTAAACTGCAATCTGATAAATGAATAGGTTGAAGGGGAAAGATGGACCAATGTTCAATGAAGGAGATGAGGCGCTATAGGGAAAAGTGGTATAACGTGTGATGGGAGGTAGCTAGGGGTCAGATTGTGTGAAGTTTCCTGAAAGGCTTTGGTCTTAACCCAGAGAACAATAGGGAGCGAACGAAGGTATTGTAGAACAGAGTGTTTGTATAACCTGATTTGCATTTCAAATGCGTTATTCTATTTCTCTGAATGGGATGGAGCTGAGAACAGATGGGATGAGTTCCTTTAGGAGGCTAGTGTTCTAGTCCAGGATTCATATATCCATGGGTTAAACTGGGGTGGTGTTCATAGAAGTGGGCAGAAATGAAAAGATTTGGGATCTATCTGGTAGGTAACACTGGCTGGATTTGACGATATATTGGATATGGAGGAGACATGAATGGAAGTACCAAACATAAATCCCAGATTTCTGACTAGGAGAAATAAGAGTCTGGAGATTTCATTCACTAAGAGAAAGAACATTAAAATTTGATCTATGTTTGTGGGAACACTCATGAATTTCCTTGGGAATGTTTTCAGTTTTAGATTTCTTTCAGACATAGAAGTAGAACTATCCAGAGATCAGCTATGTTTAGAAATTTGGAGCCCAGATAAATTTTCTGACAATAATAAAACTTAACATAATTTAGAAGTTTTTTATTTGCTAATGACTGTTCTATGTGCTTTACATATCTGAACTCATTTATTCTGCATCAGAATCCCATTTCGTTGATATTATTATTATTATTATTATTATTATTATTTTCCAGATGAGAGAACAGAAGTGCAGAGAAGTTACTTTACCTGCACACAGCAAGTACCTGGTGTTATTCCAATACATGGCTCTAGATCCCTCAGAAACCCAAAGCTTTTAAAACTCTTCACAAGATTTAAAAAATAAAAGTCCATGTATTTTACATGGAACAATATATTGTCCTTATTTGCAACTAATCTTTGATTGGAGTCTCTGGAGCATGTTGACATCTCTGAGGAATTTCTGAGAAGGCAGCAGCTGCCCTGATATTTCTCAGGGATTTCTGTTCCCCTCATATTTGCTGGACAATGGCTGCCGTTTTGGATTAGATGCCAGAGGCAGTTTCAGTTATCAAAAGGTTTGCTTCCATTAGAAAAAAAGAAGTTCTCCAATTTACTATGCATCTTGCATTGATGTTAGCGAAGCAAGTTTCTCTCTGCAGTCAAAACGAAGCCCACTAGTCACTCATTTCAACTTGAGGCTTTTCAAATTTCTATTTTAATTTGAAACACATTTCTGAATGTTACTGATATTATACTCATTTTGTATTCTATAAAAGGTTTGAATCTTAAACCTGCTATGAAACATTGCTTCTTCTGAAGTACACATTTGAAATACTGGCAGGGGTCAGAGGAATGGATTTTGTGGGTTCTTCTCTGCTGAATTTCAAGGGAGATTTCTCTCTGAAATATTTGAAAAGTTGGAAGAAACTTTAGCCAGAATGAAATCAATGCATATGACATAAAATGATAGTCAAATTTTCTGTAATATCCTGATGGGAAACATGTAAAATAATCCTATTTTTAATTTTTTTTGTAGAAATCACATCACAGACATACTTTGTTATATATCTTATATTACAAATAATAATGGAATTTTAAGAAGAATTTTTAAAGAAATGGGGAATAGTTCTTTTGAATATGGCAGTGACATAGCAAACTCAAGTTTGAAGCAAAATGAACGATTCTCAGCCTAAAACATATTGTTTATTACTTTTACAAATAACTATAATGTATGTATGTGTCTATATGTGTACTTAGGATATCAACATCTTTTTAATTAGTCAAGCTGAGAATATTAATTTTTTTAACTTCTTATTTTTCTTGGTCCCCATTTAAACAGTCTCATGATTCAAAAATTTTAGTCTTTATTAGCATGCATAATATTTTCATCATTTATTTCCTTTGTCACTGGTATAGTGAAGGCATTTATTATCTTCTAAAAATAAAATAATATGTATTATTGTAATTAGATTATAAAATAGTGCATATGCTTTCTAGAACAGTTGGACAACACAGAAAAGAAGCAAATAAAACTATTTATTCTCTATGGCCAAGAAACAAAACACAGCTATTATAATCTTTTATTCTCTTTTAGTCTTATATATGCATATTCATATTTTTAATGACTGTATAGTATTCTAGATGTCTGAATATTTTCTTTGAAAGGAACAAAAGAAGAGTTTAAAGTATAATAGTATAATAAAATAGTTTATAATCCTACCAAATTATTCTTATTCAGGAATATTGATATAAGACATAAACTTAGATGTAGAAAAATTATTCTGTATAATATTGTTCATCTTAGCAAAATGGACAATAGAGGATAACTGGAAAAAGTCTAATAGGGCAATGATTAAATAAATATTAACACATCTATATTATGTAATTTATTTCTGAGAAAACAATATTGAAAAGAGTGAATTTATTATGTGTTCCTGCTATATATCTCTGGTTTTCAGAATAATGTATTTAATTCCTTAATAGTTACTTTTAATACTCATTACAAGACAAGACTAAATTAAGTTAGAAACACAAAGATAAGTATAGAAACTCTCACCAGGAATGAACTAAATTAGAATTAAAAACAGTATCTTTGAAGCTTAATATTCCACAAGTGTAGTCCAGTTTTCTTATTTACTTGATTTTCCATTTACCATTCCAATTTGAGAGAAATGTTAAAATATCCAATATGGATTACATATTCATCATCTACTTATAACTTGGCATCTAACATTATTGTCAAAATTTAATGCTAGGAGACTTATTGTGGTTAAATTAAAAACACTGCAATTGTGAAGTTCTGAGGAAGAAAGGAGGTTATAATATAAAAGCCAAAAACTGCATAACCAATTGTGTATGCATGCACACAGTCATTAGCGCACCAGCATTTACTTCTATGTTTTTTCACTGTTTAGGTCAAGCTGAAGATTTTATTGACGTCTAAAAAATTGGCATAGGTGGAGAATAGAAAATTGAAATACTGAAAAAGATACTTATTGATGAATATTTAGTAGTCTAGAGATTGTGGGGTTAAAATAATTACTAAGATATCATCCATATGTTTAAAAACATCTGGTCTAGGGTGGGAGACAGACATATTAAGCAATAATGTGGTATGGCAAAGCTAAGTACTGAGGTTAAAACTAAGCTTAAAGGTTAGGGGAACATAGAGAAGAAAATAATCAGCTCTACCTTGGGAATATATGGGGGATGGGTGGAGCATGAGCTACATTTTATGAAGTATAAAAAAGGGAGAATAGGCATTCCAGGAAAGGAAACTACCCAGGCAAATCCAGGAGCTGTATGTGTGTATATGGTGTTAAAATAAATGTGAGAAACTAGGTTCACCTGGGATTGGAATTGTGTGGTGTAATGGGAATGGCCAGAGGTGAGTCTATGGGGGTTGGTTTGAGGCAGATTACATGACACTGATCATTCAATATGTGAAGGAATTGAGTTTCACTCTATATTAACTGCAGGTAATGAGGATCCAAAAGAACATTTCTTTAACACATAGAGCATAATCGAACTGTTGTTTTAAAATCAAAATTTTAACAGACTCTTCTAACTCCAATCATGCACCAGTTCTCTAGATGACTCTCATACCTTCTTTTCTCTCCTGTGATTCTTAATACTGAAACACTGCATTGTTTTTAGTCCTAGATGATAATTTTGCTTGTTGCTGAACAAATAAAATAAGAACATTTGGAATATAACTTTCATAAGTTCTATCTGCTACCTGAACTCGCACTCGTACCTTCTCCCTTCTCTTCCACTTCTAGGGACCAACTATCCGTGCCACTAACAAAGGATCCTTCTGCTCTGCACTGGATTCCATCTGCTCAGCCCTGCTTTAATGCTCTTCCCTTTTTTAAACATCATTAAGTTATCCATTACTTGATCTTTTTCATGAACACAAGTACTCTGATCTCTCCCGTTTAAGATTTAAAAAAATCCTTTGCGCTCACATCATCCTCATTTCCCTCCTTCCCCTTACAACAAAGTTCCTCAAAAGAATGGTCTATATTAAAGTTTCCAATTTCTCTCCTCTTTCATGAATCCATCCAATCAGGTTTCTCTACCATTCACTTATGTGAAACTCTTAGCTATATCATTTGTTACCTCAATCTGTCCTCCTTCTACTTTTCAGCACCATATCAGTTGATCATTTACTGATATTTGAGTCACTTTCTTAACATGGACTATCAGACTCCAGTCTTTCCTAAGTGCACTCATCACTCAGTGGCAGATACTTCTCATTCTCGTTATTAGGTTTTCTTCATCTGCCTAACCTTGGAAATCTGGACTGCTTTGCAAGTCACTCCTTGAACATTTTCTCTTTTCCATTTACAGTCACTCTCTTGGTGGTGTTATTATTCAGTTTCAGGGCAATAAATACTATCTGCATACCAATGACAGCCAAGTTCTTATCTCTTTAGGACAACAAAGCCATAAATCCAACAAACTACTCAATAGCTTCACCTAGTTATCTACCTGAAATGCCAAACTTAACAATTATAAAATTGAATTTTTTATCTTTCCCCCAATCTCTACTCTAGTCATAGTTTTCCCCATCTCACTTCATGGTAACTTTATCCAGTTTCTAAGGTGCTAAACTGAACTAAAATATATTAAAAACCTAACCTTATCAGTTACTCTCATATCTCATATTGAATTCATCAAGAATTATTATTGACTTCATCTTCAAAGTACACTCATAACCTCAACACTGTTATTGTTACAGAACCCCTGGGCTGCTCCAGTTGAAAACAAACCCATGGGCTCTTTAGTTAGGGGCCCGATTGCCCGCCGCCAAAATTATAACTCTCAATACCAGAGTTTGGTGAAAAGAAAAAGAATTGTTTATTTAACAGTTATATAGATTTAGTTATTTGCGGATTTCTGTTGTTAAGTCTTATGCTCTTTAAAATACCCACAAACACATATCCTTGCCTCCCCCCCTTCCAAACCAGGCTAGTTTTAGGGAAGTCAGAGAAACCGTTTCCCTACTTTCCCAACACAGTTCAGCTTTACCAGCAGCTGCCAATCATTCAATCTGATTGGGGAGGTCCTTTCTGTGCTGTGGTGCCCTCCAGCTCTCAATGCAGAACCACCTGGATTCTCAGCCTCCTTGCAAACTGCCTTCTTCCTGCAAACTGCGCGGATCTCCTTTCCTTCTCAAAACTGCATGGCGAGAGCCTCTTAAAGCAGCCTGGAGACCCCTTCTCCAAGCCACATGGAGCAGGCCCCTTCACCAAGCCACGTGGAGGGAGCACACGAGAGAGCGAGAGAGCGAGAGTGAGCGCGCGAGCGTGCCAGAGAGAGAGTCAGAGCGCCAGACCCAGAGCGCGAGTGAGAGCCTGAGTCCGAGAGCGAGAGAGAGTCAGAGTGAGAGCACGAGCAAGAGCCAGAGAGAGTCTCCGAGAGCGAGCATCTGAGAGAGTCTGAGTCAGAGCGCCAGAGCGAGAGCCAGAGCCCAAACGAGAGCTTGAAAGAGTCTGAGCGAGAGTCTGAAAGAGTCCCCGCTAAAATGTCTGCAGCTGCTTATATATCCCTGACTGCGTCATCTGACGCAGTGGGCGTTGCAAACAGTTCTGACCATTCACAGGCCCTTACGTAGGCTCTGTGTGCTTTCTCCATACTGTCCCCTGGTTCAAGACTCCTCCCATCTGCCTGAGGCTTTGGATGCATTAAAGCCATTTGCATAAGAAAGATAGTAGTCACCAGCCTCAGGCATGTGGAAGCATTTGAAAAGCTGCTTACTTCTCCCCATCCCCCAGCAGCAAACTCTGGGGATTTTTGGACTCCCCTGTTTCTGTAACATTATCACCTCCACTGCTAACACAGTGGTGTTATTTGCCACCATTTGGTCCAAACCACCTCCCCTTCCCCCTGCCCCATCTCTAGTTGGAATTACTAAAATTTTCTAACTGGCCTCCTTACTTTGGATATTGACTTATTAAAGGCAATTCTCAAAAGAGTAACCAGAGTTTTACACTTCAAATATAGTCAGGTCATCTCTCTCCTCTGCTCAAAAATCTCCTAAGTCATCTTATATCATTCTAAGTAAATACCAAAGTTCTTAAGAGTGGCCAGCAATGTTGGCCAGGTAGAGATTTTCCTCAGACTGCATATTGTATTACATTCTCTCTTATGAATGTGTTCTACCTTCACTGGCCTTTTACCTGTTCCTCCAACTTTCCAGGTGTGTTTTTGCCTCAGGACATTTGCACTTGATATTCCTTCTATCTCCAGATCTGTTTCTGCAGGTATCTCCAAGGCTCAATTCCTCACCTTCTTTAAGAGTTTAATCTAAGATTATCTTCTCTAAGAAACCTGTAGCTAATCTGTTTTAAAATTACAACTCCTACTTGATGACCCTTTTACACCCTTTTCCTGCTTTAATTATGTTAACAATACTTATAAACACTCAATATGCTACTTATATTACTTAGTTTGCGTTAGTTAATTTTGTCTATGCACCCTTCCCAATGTGAGCTTTGTGAAGGCAATAATTTTGTCTGTTTTTATTATTACTTTGTTTCCATTTCTAGAATAGTTTTAGACAAATAGTGGTAATCTATTAAATATCTACTTAATAAATGAAGAAATGTGAAATTGCAAAAATATAAACAAATACAGATGAGAGATTGAGAAAGATATAACATATATGTTGTGGGAAAGAGATTAATCTTACTAATATTGAGGAAATCTTACAAATCACTAAGGCAAAGACCAATACACCAATAGGAAAATAAATACATGTAGCCTGAAAATAGAAAAAAAATTAAAATCATCAGTAATTAAAACACATAAAGTAAAACAATAACTATACACAATATTTACATTGGCAAATATTTAAAAGAAATGTATGCCTAAGGTAGGTGAAACCTTATAAGAATTGAGAAATCTCTTTAGGAGAAAACATAAATTAATTTAAAATAGGGGAAGTTGGAAATATGCAGCATGAAACTTTTAAGAATGAGTATGCTGTTCAATGTAGAAAACTACTGTTTGAAATTCATTTATTTTTCATTCATTCACTTGTATGCAAAGTATCTGGGCAGAATGGAGAGCAAAAACAGGAAGCTCCCTTCTCCTATGATCTCATGTTTAAATGCTCAATAATTTGTCATAAAAAATAATGTAACGTTGTATCTGGAAAACTATAGGAATGAGAAATACATTGATATATGGTGCCATAAAAGTCTGTAATTAGGCATTTGATCTACTTTGGATGTCAGGAAAAACTTTTAACCAGGAATTATTTTTAACTTCAAGTCCAAGCAAGAGATAATGGTGACTAGATTTCCTTTTCTGTTCAACTATTAAGTGGCAGACACTATGCCAAGCATTTGGGCTAGATGATTAATAAGCAATTATGGCTCAGGTGCTCATGGTTTCCACATCTGTTGGGGGATGGTTGTGGTTTGGGTGGAAGATACTATTGCGATAAAGAGAAGCATGTAATTATGAGATGTATTTTGGAGCATCATGTAATGTTCTTGACAATAAGTTTGAATGGGTGATTAAAATAAAAGCAGGAATCCTAAATAACTTTTTATAATTTTTACTTATCTCTAGCTGGACAGTACATCATTTACTGGGATAGGAAGACAGGTGTTAGGGGAGGAAAAAATTGTCAAAGACTCTGTTTTAGGCATGTCAATTTTGTACTGTCTCTGACACATTTAACCCAAGTTGACAGTCATTTGTCTAAGGGTCTCAAGCTTAAAAAAAGAAGGTCATGTTGGTTGAATCTGGAAGATGCTACCATAGAAATAGTGTTTGAAATCATAATACTAAGAAAACCTATGGAAAAGAAACAAAAAAAAGTGAAGAAAAAATAGAGAAGTAAATAGAAGCAAAGCCAAGAGACGACACATTAGCATGAGAGACAATGAGAAAAAAAAAAGAATAAAGGAAATAAAAGGAGACAGAAGAGAAAATTAAAGAGGAAGAGAATTAATAAGGCCCAGAAAGAATTAATACATTTTGAGTCTGACCAGAAGAAATAGTCCATAAATGAGAGAGAGAAAATGAGTGGCCAGAAAAGATGTGGGTCATGGGAGGCAAAGTCCCACTGCCGACATCCACCTTAAATGGAGAATATGGGGGAACAGCTTCCTTATTTTCAGAGAAGAATAAACCAGGTGTGCCTGTGTGTGTGCATTTGTTTAAGATTCTTCTTAGCAATGGAAATCACTTTGAGGGAATCTCTGGGGAAGGGGGGCAAATACAGGCTGGGGCAAAAAGGTTTACAGTTCATTCTTGAATTATGATGCATTAATTATTGTATTATTTTCCATATGAACAATTGTAAACCCACTCTGTACTTTCCCCACCTGTATTCTCTGATGAATTGTGAAGATCAGCTATTGCTGAGATTCTGGTAGGTGGTGGGAAAATATTTGGTGGTTCAAGGAAAATATTTAAAATAAACAATATGTAGAGTGAAGAAGTACTGTCAAACAAAAGTTTGGGAGCCTATGCGATGCAATTGATGATGAATATTGTGTGAGGCCAATTTTTTCTGTCATAAGCTTTTCACTAACAGACTGCTACAACCAAGAAGGAGCATGTCAGGTAGCCTTGCTCTGAGTAATCATCTGGAGACCACTCTAGGATTAAACAATAGCTTTACTGAGGGAAAAGGGAGCAGGAGGTGGAGAAAAGAAGAAACTCCTGGGTGGACTTGAGGACCTGAAGGAGCAAGGGAAGGGAGGGAAAGGTGACTGCCAGTCTACCTTGCAGGCCCTCAGGAGCAAGGGGAAAGGGAAAACGAGGAAGGGGGAAGAAAGAGGGAGTGGAGACTCCTGTTCACCCATGTGGGCCTGTAGGAATCACCTGCCCAAGCCTCTGCAGGCCCCATCTCTCTACTTTACAAACACACATTTTGGTTAGGGTGAGTTTACCAATCAATACATCTCTGCTTTTGCCCCACCAGGCCAGTCAACATATTAGGCTAGGTCCCTCAGCACTTCCTCTGGGAAGGAGCAAAGTTCATTATCATTTCCTATGGGAGGGGCTAGGACCAGGTTGCTCTGCATATGGTTTATTTGCATACATCAAAAGCCCAGGTGGTCATTCCAGCTGCTACTATGTTCTGACAGAGCAGAAATAAGGTAACAGTTGGGTTAAGCTATACTGGATTTCTGGCATTTGAATGTGATGAATACAGAGGACCAAACAGAATAATTTAGTTTTTGGTAACAATTATATTGAGTTATGGACTATGTGAACAAAGATTATATAATCAGCTTTGTTTAGAAAATGAAAATTCTAATCTGTAGAAATATTCAACAGAGAATTGGTTATATATGTATTTAGATACACAGTCTATAAGATAATTACACAGTAATTTTCATCAATGATGATATCTTAATTTATTGACATGGAAAATGTCCAAGATATATGGTTAGGTAGAAAAGTCGAGCTACCAAAGTACATATAAAGAACTTGTATTTTTATTTAAAAACAGTTCTTTGATATAAAAGAGGTATAGCAATTGAGACTCTCATATGTTACCAGTGCAAGTATAAATTACTATACGTAGTCATTTTGGAAACTCTTTGTAAATGTTTATTTTAAAAACATAATATATGCGTAGCATAAGTAACCAGCAAGCAATTCTGCTCCTAAGTATGTACGAAACAGCAATAGCCCTTAATTTCCTTATAAAGCATGTACTAGAATTTCATAGAAATTCTAACTTGAAAGAACCCCAAACTTGAAAGAACCGAATGGCAACATGTTTAAAGTGTGGTACATTTATATAAGGCAATTATATCTATCAATGAGAACAAGCGGATTACAATGGCAAGTAACAATATAAATATGTTATATAAAATAAGCCAACACAAAAGAATACATAATGTGTGATCCCCTTTATACAAAAGAGAGAAACAGGAAAAATTAATCTATTGTGTTAGGAGTTGGAGAGGTTTGCTCTCGGCAGAGAAGGGTGATGATGTGAGAACTTCTGGAGTTCAGAAATGTTCTTTCCCTAGAATAGTTACTGTTTGTGCATGTTCTGTGTGTATGCTATAATTTACTAACAATTACACAGAAAGAATCCTCATGTATAGAAAAAAATATCTGGAAATAAATATCTCAATATGTTAATAGTTATGATATCTGTATGGTAAGTTGTTGGTGATTTCTTTATTTTATTTACACATTTTATTACATGAGGATTTTTATACCACAAGTGTATTCCTTATATTTGCAGAGAAAAATAAAACGAAGCTCTTGGCTTTTTAAAAAGTGCTAAATGTGGTTTCAAGTATACCCGCTCTAAAACTATGTAGTTTATTTTCCATCTTCAGAGAGAAACACTTTACCTCTTCAAACGCTTCTGGGATACTGAAAAAATAAAATTAATTCCTATTATTTCAGTCAGCTGTCAGCATTTGACCATAATAATTTAATTTCTAACATATTTAAAATTTAGCCTAATGCTAAAACAAATTGTTTGCCTATTTTAGGCCTTAATTCTTAAATTGGGCAGGAACCATCTATTAAAACTAAGCTAATCTCCTTAAATTCTTTACTATAAACTCATTTTTTAAAACACCTACTTGTATTTCACCACTAATGGAATGGGAGAGGATGCTGCAGAAAATGTTCAATTATTATTAATCCCCTTTCCCATGCGAGTCATATCAATTCTCGTTGTTGTTTTTTTCCTTCACAGTGCAAGGGTCTATTTAACAAAATGCATGTGGTTAAGTTTGTTTCTTTAATAAAGCTCAAGAGGATGGAATTAAATTAGTTTAGGGTAATTACTTATAATTAGATATTCTTAATGGAAACTGAATAAGTCCTAAGTTATTCTAAAAACTTGCCTGCTTAAATCTGCAGTTCCATTGGCAACTCCCCTCTTCCCCTCCCCACATGGAAACAAGAAAACTGCTTTCCAGTTCTCAAGGAAGAATTCCATTTGCTTAGAAAACACTCCAACGCATATTCAGAGAAAGTTTGTAAACAGTTATCGATCATTAAACTAAAGAACCTTGGGAAAAAAAGAGTCCACATTACACTAAATGTGACTTATACTTAAAAGAGGTGATGAAGTGGAGGGTAAAGTAAAGAACATACAGTCTCTGAGATGATCAAACGTGATTCTCTGTTGTCTATTCATTAGACACATGGATGTGAGTCTCTTAAAAACACATTGGGTTTCTGTCCATATTTGTTGCTGGGCAGAAAAACTAGCCCTGGGTAATGGCCAGCTTCATGAGGGTACCTTGTAAACCCAGAGCTCTACAAGCAATATGGTATTAGGTGGGCCATGCCAAGGGGATCACATCTGTTTTGAATCGGAGATGTCTTCACACCAAGAGGGTGGAAGAGATAGCCAAAGACACAATCAGCCAGCACTTCTATAAAACCACCAGGACTTTGATTTTTATCTTTCTCTCATCAAAACAGCAGAGGTTAACTTCTCCACTTGACAGATGTGTAAAAAGGCTAGTGCAAGAAGAAACCTGGCATGCTTTATGAAGCTCTGTGGCAGAAGAATGTTTTCATCCCTACCATGTGAAAAATTTAAGTTTAAATGACTTCCACATGGGGGATTTTGTGTTACCCCATATGAGACCCCAGCTTTTGTCTTCTTCATGCTGTTGCTATCTAAATTTGATTTGTTCATTTGGTTAAACTCTTTTTGTGAATTCCAAATAATAGGTTCCTCTTAGTCCCAATACAATCAAATTTTTGATCAGATAACTCAAACTCAGGGAGAATAAAAGTGAATTTCATCATAATGGAACATTCGATGAATTCTGTTTGACCTAAGTTCTGAGGCTGCACTTGTTTCAATATCTGTACATATCTGCCTGATATTAGAGAGCAGAAATATGAAGATAAAAAAAAGAGATATCAGGTACTATTACCATGATGTGGTAATGCCTATTCTTTGGGCCATAGTTAATTTCTTTCTGGTTTAACACATGGATTGATAGCATCTACTATAACTTAAAGAAAAATAAAACTGTAAATCATATCCTAATATATGTCTTTAAATTATGCCTAAATGGATAATAGAAATCAGTGAGTGAAGTGAAGGAGGTGTGAAAGCATCATTCTAACAGTACTGGAACATCAGGCATATGTACTTACTTTAGCTGCAGAATAAATATCCATGTCCCCTTTTTTCAGAGAAGGTCACTGGCCAGAGATATTAAACAATTTGTCCAACATTATAGAGATAAGAAGTAATGGAAGAACAGTCAAATTATGATCCTGTTTCAAAGCCCACATTCTTGCCTTACACCATTTCACAAACACCTGGATCCTGGAACCATTGTATATGTTTTCAAAACATGTCCACAAATTCTTTGACCCTTCTTTGTCAAGGAAGGGGACTTGGTTTCCTCCCCCTGAATCTATTCCTACCACAGTGATGCATTTGTACCTAAACAGGCTGCAGTAGAAGTGATGCTACTTGGCTTGTAAGAATTGGCCTAAGAAAACACTGTTGCTTCCACCCAGTTCTTATGGTCTGACTGCTTTCCTACTACTACATTGGAAAGGACACATGTAGGTTCTCTACTCAAGAGTCTAAGTTGCAAGCCAACAGCAGTGTCAACTGCTAGTCATGTGATTGAACCATCTTGTACATCTAATCCAGTTAAGCTTTCAGGTGAATGCAGGCCTAGAGGATAACTAACTTAGCAAGACATGAGAGATCCCATGAAAGTATAGCTTAGTCAAGTCTTTTCTAAATTCCTGAACCATACAATCATGAACAAAATAAAACAGTTGCTATTTCATGATAGCAAATTTTGGGATAATTATTGTACTGCAATAATAACTAAAACACAAGACAAAACTCAGACACAGTCAGCAGTGAAGCATTGGTATGAAGTATGAGGGGATTTTTCCTCTTGGTCTTTAGTCATCTTCATTGGTCCATAAGCAGAATTCAAGTATAACACAGGGAATATGCTCATGGACATTGCTCAGACAAACGTACGTACATTCCAACATTGCCACTTACTAGCTCTCGTGTGGCTAAAGGTACTAAAATGTTCTGAAACTCATCTCTATAATGAAGAAAATAATAGTGTGTTAGTTAGAGAATTAATCTTGTTGTCTGTTCAAAAGAAACAGAAACAACAGGAACTATATTTGCATAACTATATAATTCTCTCTTTCTCTCTCCAGATACACATAATTTATTATAAGAAATTGACTCATGCAATTATAGAGACCAAAAAGTTCCAAGATCTGCAGTAGGCAAGCTGAAAACCCCTGAGCCAATGATGTTATTCCAGTTCTAGTGCAAGTCTGAGGGTCTGAGAACAAGGAGGACCAATAGTATAAGTTACAGTCTAAAAGAAGACAGATTCAAGAACCAAGACTAGCTGTTTCAGTTTTAGTCTGAAGGCAGAATAAGACCAGTGTTCCAGTTCCAGTAGTCAGGAGGAATTTCACCGTCTTCATTGTTGCACAAACCTTCCTGTTCTTTTTCAGGCCTCCAAATGAGAGCCACCTATACTAGAGAGGGCAATCTGTGTTGTTTGATCTATAGATAAAATTGTTAATGTCATCCAAAAACATCCTCACAGGAACACCCAGAATAATACTTGACCAAAATCTCAGTACCCCATAGCCCACTAAAGTCGACAAATAAAATTAACCATCAAAAGTTTACTCTTTGTCAACTGGGCTAATATGCACCTCCTGAAATAATACATTATCTCCAAATATAGACAATCACAAGGTCATAATCCCACTTAAAAAGATGCAGTTGTCCTGAATACAACTGGAAGCACACTAACTCCTTGCCTAGAAGAGGTAAATCCTTGAATGATGTTTACTCTTCTTTGTATTCTATGACTTAAATACTATGATGTCAAATTAACAATACTTAAATAGTATATTAAGTCACTACATGAGGAAGAAATTCTTGTGACAATTACAGACATTTCTGTACTGGTCTCTTGGTCACAGCTATTCTTTACAACTATTTCTCCTACCCATTCTGTGTTCCATTTTTCCTCTGAAAACATTTCAGCTGGTTCTTTGCCAGTTGTTTCAGAAGGATGAGAAACCCAAAATGGCCTGGAGGCAGTCTTAACTTCAAGTTCAATGAAATCAATGTGTGTCTCCTGGTTGAAGGATTCCTCCCTCTGGAACTAAGACCTGTAGGACAGCAGAACATAAGGTTATGACAACCGAAAGGAAAAATTTTACTAGTGGGTCACTAGAGGGTCATATTGAGTAGTGCTGCCCCCATCTGCACTCCTTGATTCTTGGAGCTGTGAATTCTGGCTGTCAGAGAAACAGCATCATATAGTGGATGCTGTTGCAAAGCATGCACAGGCTTCTGAAGAACCTTGTTCTGGCCAAGCAAGGTTTTGCCAGCTAGCTGGCACTGTAACTGAGTCTTCAAAAGGACAACTCACCATTCTGTAAGGCCAGAGGTTTTTAGAATAGTGGAGATGTGATAAGACCTGTAAATTCTATGAGTTTGGGTCCATTGCTACACTTTATTTGCTATGAAGTTCTCTGATCAGAAGTAATGCTGTGTGGAATGCCGTGATGATGGATAAGAAATTCTATAACTCCAATATGGTAGAAGCATTGTTTGCTGGGAAGGAAAATTTATATCCAGGTGTCTACTCCATTAAGAGCAAACATTGCCCCTTCCATTATGGGAGTGGTACAATGTAATCAACTTGCCACAGGTAGCTGGCTGAGCACCCTGAGAAATATTGCCATATCATTAATATCCTGGACTCATATTGGTCTTTGCTGCCAGCAGATCAGACACTCAGCAGTGGCTCCAGCCACGCTGGCCTTGGTGAGTGGAAGCAAGTCCATGTTGTTGATTCCAGTCATTACCATCATCTTTGTACCATGGCCACTTTATTTGTCAACTCACTGGGCAATGACAGTGAAAGAGGCTAATTGATATGCCCGCAACAGGTAATTCTGACCACTTGATTATTTAAAAATCTTCCTTTATTGAGGTCATCTTTTGCTAAGCATTTATATGAGACACAAATATCTTCATTTCTTCCCCATTCTGAGAGATCTATCCATATACTTCTCCCCTAAGTTTCCTTGTCTAATTTTCCAATTATATTGCTTCCAAATTCCTGACCATCCAGCCAAACTATTGGCCATAACACATGAATTTTTATATAATCACATACCTAATCAACCACTTCTCCTTCCAAGAAAACTGACCAGTGAGGTGTATTGCTATAGTTCTGCCCACTGGGAGACTTTCCTTCACAAATGTTCTTCAGGGATGTCCCGGGGAGGGGCTGTAATGCTATAGATGTCCACTTTCTGGTGGTTCCTGTGGATCAATGAAACCTACCTATAACCAGGACCAAATCTCCTGTTCCTCTCTCAGGTGATCATAGGAAACTCCCGATGATGCCATTAGAGCAGTCTGGAAGAGAGAAGGTAGAATAAAAATACTGGAGACCATAGGTATTTGGGTCATTATTTCATGTAACTTTCTTGACACCATTTCATATATACCACCTCCATGTGATGATGGAGTGCTGCTGTGCACACACAATTTATATTTGGTGGTGTAAGATAACACCCAGTTCATGACAGGCAGCACACATTACATGGTAACTTGGTGACTCATGGTTAAGCATTTAGTCTCTATTAACACCCTATTCAAGACAAGAGCTGGTCTCAAAAGGAGAGGATGGCAGTGCTTTTCTCCAAACCTAACAGTCTTTGTTGTGATCCCTCTTCAGATATCTGCCAAAGGCTCCAAGATGGCATTCCTATTCCATTGGCTTCAAGCACCATTGCCACTACATAGTCATATGGCCCATCCTACTAATCTGGATCTATTGACAGGCATTCAATTCTCCTATTCTGGGCCCCAATCAAAATGTACACCTTTTTTGGATCACTTGGTAAATGAGTTGGATAACACACCCAAGTAAACAATAAGTTGCTTCCCAAAACCAAAGTGGCCCACTAAGCATTATGCCTCTTTCTTAGGTATAGGAAGAATTCAATGCTACAACTTACCATTGACTTTATTTTATTTTTTATTTTTTTAAGTATATTTTATTGATTATATTGTTACAATAGTTCCAATTTTTTCCCCTTTGCTCCCCTCCACCCAGCACCCCCCTTCCCCGACAATCCCCTCCCTAAGTCCATGCCCATGGCTCACCCTTTCATATATTCTTCTTCTTTTTTTTTAAAATAATTAATTAATTAGTTAAATATTTTAACAATAAAAAATAACAATCCCTCCCTCTCAGACTTAAGATCCTTTACAATCTTATAAAGGACAATGGACGAAGGTCTCGAGCTCCTCTAGCTGCTTCAAGCTGGACATGGTCGTCGTCCTACCTATCCTTGGGTCAAGAAATCCCTAATAAGAGTGGGGATGTGGAGGGGAGGGTGGCCTTTCTACAAGGGGAAGGATCGTGCAGACTCCAGGTTGGTTGGCTGTCTCTGGACAATGGCATGCTTGGTTTAACAGGCTGGCATCCTTGTTGTATTCTGGGGGCAACAGGGTTAAAGGACATCATTCAATCCGTAACCACTAGATGACAAAAGACAGGTATTAATTTTTCAATGTCCCACATTAGGGAAAAGAAGGGCTTCTTTGGAGGAAGGTATGCCAGGTACATCTCACCTGTCCAAAACCCTTTTGCCCATTATACTTAGTTTGGACTGAGGGAAATATTTTAGGTTTCCCCCCTCTCAGGCCTCTGGGCCCTTTCTGTCCAAGCCATTAGGATAGAAAAGAGAAACCAGTTTTAAAGTGAAGCCCACAGACCACCCCGTTCTTCACCAACCCAGCCACTTAGTTCAGCCAAACCAGTGAGTCTCAGGAGGCAGCAATGCAGACAGGATTAAGTGAGGTCTATACGTACAGACAATCACTCAGGTAATGAGATCGTAAGCTTATGCCCTTTGAAAACAGAAAACACATGTTAATTTATGTAACATAACCCACACACAAGTTTATAGATCTGTAGGACTGTCTTATAGGAAAGACATCCAGTTGCAAGGCATTTGACATTCTTCTTGCCTGTAAATTAAACATCTTTGATAATGCCACAGACATAGTTTAACTTTCAAATGAAAACAAATTTTAAATAAAAAGAAACTTTAAAGATGGTTAGCTGCACTACTTTATAGTTTACCACTGGGCATTGTGATCTTCCTTGAATCTTGATTTTTCTCCCTAAGATTACCCTCCTTGTCATTAAAGGGACTGCATTAAGTTCATTTTTAATTTATCCTGTTCATTTGCATAAACACAACAAGAGCAGCAAATGATCACTTATGATCTTTAGTTCTGCTTTGCTGGAACTTACGCAAGGAACATTTAGGGTGACCTTCAGTCTGCCCTTCAGGGCACAGAAGCTGAGCCACATACCTGGCATTCAGCCTTGCCTGTAAACACCTGTCTTTTCCAGGTCCTCCTGGTTTTCCATTGTGCCTTAAGGTCCCTTCTAGCCATCTTTCAGGAAAACAACCTTCGCTCCTTCCCTGGAAAGATTGCTATGGACCGCTCATCCATCCAAGGTACCAGGCCTTTTATCTCGTGGACTTTTATTACCTTTGAAAGTCAGTCCCAGTTGCTCAGGGCTTTTTGGTAACAACCAAAGTCCAAGCATGTCTCCTTTAGGCATGACATTCCAGTCAAAGTCTTAGTCAAAAAAATCGTTATTAACAACTGGTCTTATTAGTTTTATGCAAAGAAACTTAGGTCATTACTTACTTCTTTAGAATGCCAAATTCTGGAGGGATCAGATAGGGAGAAAATATATACAGTGTGAAGGAAAAACCTTGTCCTTCTAATATTCACTGAACTTGCATTTCTATTCTTTATATTTTTATTTTTTCCCCCCACTAAAAATTTTTCTGTTTGTTTGTTTTTCCATTACAGTTGTCTCACTTTTTTCCCCCTCTTGCTTCTCTGCACCCTGTCCCTCCCTTCTCCCACATTCAGTCCCCACCCAGTTGTCCATGTCCATGGGTCATTTATACATGCTCTTTGACTAGACCCTTCCCCTTCTTACCACTTCTCTCCCTCCCATCTCCCCCTTTGTTACTGTTAGTTTATTCCTCGTTTACATACCTCTGGTTCAATTTTGCTCATTTGTTTGTGTTGTTCATTAGTTTCCTGTAACAGGTGATAGCATAAGGTAATTTTCTTTTGTTGCCTGGCTTATTTCGCTAAGCATAATTCTCTCTAGTTCCACCCATGTTGTTGCAAATGGTAGAAGTTCCTTCTTTCTTTCAGTACTTATTCATTGTCATTTTCCCCCTTTGTACTCATGTTCCTCTCTGTCTCTCTCTATTTCTTCATCTTCTTAAAGCAGACCCTTTAGCATCTCTTGCAATACTGGTTTGGTGGAGATGTATTCTTTTAACCTTCTTTTGTCTTGGAAACTCCTTATTTCACCTTCCATTTTGAATGAGAGCCTTTCTGGGTAGAGTATTCTTGGTTGTAGGCCTTTGTTTTTCATTACTTGGAATATATTTTGCCATTCCCTTCTGGCTTGTAGTGTTTCTGCTGAGAAATCTGATGATAGCCTTATTGGAGCTCCTTTGTATGTTATTAGTTGTTTCTCTCTTGCTGCTTTTAGGATTCTCTCTTTGTCTTTGAATGTTGCCATTTTAATTATGATGTGTCTTGAAGTGGGCCTGTTGGGGTTCATCTTCATTGGGACCCTCTGTGCTTCCTGGACTTGCATGATTCTTTCTCTCTTCATGTTAGGGAAGTTTTCTGTCATTAGTTTTTCAAAGAGGCTTTCTATCCCTTGCTCTTCTTCTTCTCCTTCTGGAATTCCTATGATACGGATATTGTTACGTTTCATGTTGTCCTGCAGCTGTCTTAGAGCCTCTTCAGTCTTGTTCAGCCTTTTTTCATTTTGTCGCACTGTCTGTGAGTTTTTGTCTACGTTGTCCTTCAGCTCGCTGATCCGATTTTCTGCTTCCTCTAGCCTGTTTTTAATTCCTTCTACTGTGTTCTTCAATTCAGAGATCGTATTCTTCATTTTCTCCTGGCTCTTATTGATAGCTTCCATGTCCTTTTTGATGCTGGTATAATTCTCAGTAAGTTCCTTATAGTTCTTCTGGAGTTCACTGTAGTTTTTCTGGAGTTCTTTGTAGTTTCCGCTGAGCTCATTGAGCTTCTCCATAATCCGTGCTTTCAATTCCATATCTGATAGTTGGTTCCCCTCTATTTCATTTAGCACTCTTTCTGGGGACTCTACCTTTCCTTTTGATGGGGGGTTGTTTCTCTGTCTCCCCATTTTTGTGACTCCTATTGTTTGTTGGTGCTTCTTAGAATGATCTGCACTTCCTGGATCTGCCCCTGGTGGCGTCAGATCGTGTACCAGTCTGGGCCTAGGCAGCCTGTTGGAGACTTCCAGGGATCTACTGCCTTTGTCTGGCTTCTTAGTTGTTAATCTATTCAATCTGTGATTAGTTGTCAGGCTTAAGGACCATGGGTGTGGCAGCTTAATTCCTGTAGGCAGGGCCTTTGCTTCCCCTCAGGCTGAGGCCACTTGGCCGGGAATGGTCTGCCTGCAGTGTGGGGGTGAGTCAGTGCTGGGACCCGGCCGGCCGCTTCCCCAGCTCTCTCCTCAAAGCCACCACACCAAACTCTCCCCAAGCATCTCCAGTCCTCTCTGCCTTTCCTCCACTTGAGCCCAGGGTAAGTGGGGGCCAAAATATTTTTGTATGTGATCCGCTTAAGAGCTCTTTTTCTCCAGCTGTTTCTCTCCGGCTAGCAAGAAACCCTGTGGCTTTTCGCTTTTCACAGCTGATACTATTTTACTTTCCACTCTGTTGCTGTAGGCTGGGAAGCCCAGCTGGGGGTTTAGACCCTGCCCTTCTCAGGGGGGATCCCCAGCTGCTGAGCTGTTTCTCAGTCCCTTCAGCTGCCACCCGTGTGAGCCCAGCCAGCCCTTCCGCGTCTCTGCACTCCCTACCGGTCACGTTGTGATGTAGCGGCCTTTTCTGTCTCTCCGTGGTTATAAGACTTCTCTCCAGCTGGTGTTCGGTTGGTTATTCCAGATGATTTCTCCAAAATTACGTTGTAAATCCAGACTAGTTCTGGGAGGAAGTTAGTGTAGCTTCCACTTACTCCTCCGCCATCTTGTTTCTCCTACCATTGACTTTAGAAGGCATCTCTCAACATGTCACATATCATTGGACCCCTAGAAATTTCACTGAGATAGATGACATCTGAATTTTTGTTATACCAATAAGTCTAGAATAATTGTCATCACTTGCTCCCTAGGTCATAGCAGTATAATGTCATCAATATAATGGATCAATGTGTCATCTTGTGGAAGGCAAAGGCAATCATGATTCCTTAGAACTAAATTTGACATAGGGCTGGAGAGCTGACGTGCACCTGAGGTAGGAAAAAGAAGGTGTGTTGTGGCTTTAGCAGATGAAAGCAAACTGCTTCTGGCAATCCTTATTGACAGAGATAGAGGAAAAATCCTTTGCCAGATCAACAGTTGCATATTTGGTACCAGAGGATGTGTTAATTTGGTTTGTTAGAATGTAACTACATCTGGAACAACAGTGGAAATTGTTGTCACCACCTGGATAAGCTTACAACTCATTGTCATTCTCTAAGAAACATATCTCTTCTGTGAACGTCAAAAGGCTAATTAAATGGGGAGATAATCACCTCTTCTGTATCTGTCATGTCCTTGATAGTGGCAGTCATCTTTTCAGTCTCTTCAGGAATGTGCTATTGTTTTTAGTTTGTTATTTTCCTAGAGAGAGGTAGTTCTAGTGGCCTTTACCTGATCTTTCCCACCATGGTAGCCCTCATTCCACAGGTCAGAGGACCAATGTAGGATTCTGCCATCTGTTACGTGTATCTATTCCAATTAAGCATTCTAGAACTGGTGAAATAAACACAGAATATGTTTGGGGACCCACAAGGCTCATTGTCAGACACATCTGAGCTGAAACTATTGATCACTTGGCCTCCAAAATCCTCTAGTCTGGCTGCTGAACCACAGTGATATTTTTGGTATACTGGAATTAGTGTCAGTTCAGAACCATTGTTCAGCAGTCCCTAAAAATTGTGATTATTTCCCTTTTAGCAGTGCATAGTTACCCTGGTAAAAGACCCTAGGTCCCTTTGGGGAAAACAGAGAGAAAGATTAACTGTGTAAATTTTGGCAGTGAACTCGGTTCCTTCCTCGATGGGACCCAGCTTCCCCTTCATTCAAGAGGCTCTGCGTCTGCTAACTGTCTCAAGTCTGGGAACTTATTGAAGGGCTATAACTTTCTGCTTTTATAAATCAGTTAAGATTTTTTTTCACTTGACCTAAAATGTTTCTGTTTCTATAGATCAAGTAAGAGGTTAGTAAGTATCCTATTTTGCATCTTCAAACAGCATAATTAGCTAGCCAACACCATAGGTCTGCATGAGTAGAGTATTCTAATTGCTGCTTTGACTCTGTTGTCCATGTGGTAACCACTCATACCTTCCCTTTGATGGTTGAGTGCTGTCATTTGGCCACTGCTACCCTGCGATACAATTACTCCCACTGCATTCAGTTTCCCCAATTCAGTTACTGCAGTTTCCACCATAAGATCTAGCCTATGAATAAGAGTAAACATAGAGCTCTTCCAGGATGCCCAGGTCTAGACTGAAGTGAGAATTCAATCAAATTTTGAAACCTGAATCACATAACTTGATTTAGTTTCTCAATATAATTAGTGTAAATTTACTTATGTTTCCTCGTAGCAAGAATGACATCATGGATTTGAGAGTGAAACATGTACTAACAGATAAATTTCTAAGCATGGCTGGTTTCAACAAGGATAGCAAAGATTGGGAACATACACATAGACAACCCCGATTATGACTTTTAGAGTCTTCATCTTAATGTTTTGCCCCAGCATTTATGTACACAGGTTATTCTACATTGTCAGAGTCTTGTTCATGTGATTATTTTTCAGCTTTAAATTTTCTATTGTCTTAGTCAACCTAGGCTGCTATAACAGTAACATAGACTGAGTGGCTTATGAAAGACAGAAATTTACTTCTCACACCAGAAACCCAAGATCAAGATTCCTGCATGGTGGGGCTCTGGTGAGGACCCTCTTCCAGGCTTCAGACTACTATTTTCTCCTTATATCTTTCCCTGGTATAAAGAGGAGGAGACATCTTTCTGGGGTCCCTTTTATAAGGGCACTAATGTCATTCATGTGGGCTCAATCCTCATTACCTAACTTCCTCCCAAAGCCCCACCTCCTACTATCATATTGGGAATTAGAATGTCAACATATGAATTTTGGGGGACACAACATTCAGTAGATAATATGCAGTGAAGCCAGGTATCGTTGTCGGCAGCCGTCCGTCTCGAGAGACGATGGTGTAGCTTCTTAAGAGTCTATCTGCACTGCCGAGAATGGCTGTGCAGTCCGACTCGGGAGTGACACGGTATCTGTCTCCTCCCGTGTTAAATCGACATCTTGCGATGACGCTGGAGTGTCCTCTCCAGTGAAGCTGAAGCTACAGAGCCTGGGCAGGGTGATATGGAGGGTCTGCTGTTGCCCATGCAGCAGACCCCCCCTCTCTTCGCAGCTGAAGGGTCCAAGGGAAAGACGGAGTCAATACAGCTTGGCTTCAGGTGCGCCGCAGGAGTTGCCGGTGTTGACTACAACGTCAAACCGCCTTAGGGACTCCGGCTCTGGATTTTCTGTCGGGGTTTACTCCCTTAGCCTTTCCCCTGAAGAGGTATGCCGCAAGGCAGCGGAGGTTTTTTGGAGTCAGAGTTTTCCTTCTCTGATGTGCCCTGACTGGAAGATCGAACCAGCGACACTTAGCTCACAGGCCGACGCTCAATCCACTGGGCCAAACCAGCCAGGACAGAAGCCAGGTATAGAAGTGCACAATTCATATGTGTATAGCCCATTTAATCTTCCAATTAAAACAGCCCAGTAACCAACAGAAATGCTTGTGTGATTTTAATTCTTAGTTTTCCACCCCTTCAAGAATATAGACTCTTAACTCCTAAATTAGAGCAAACATCCATTCCATGTAAGAGTGCAGAATCTAGGTTACATTATCAAGGTTCAACTTTCCCTCCACCACTAGCTAACTCCTTTGTACCTAACTTTTCTTATATATAAAATTAGCATTATAATATACATACCTCATAGTTAAATTAAATGCATTAATACATGTAAAGAGCTTAGAAAATACCTGGGCCATAATAAGCTCTCAATAAATGTAAGTTATTTTTATTACTTAGTTCATTTCCCCTTATATTACCTGTTACCAGATGGTGCCTAAAGTGAAGTGAAATGTTTGCTCAGTGAATAGAAAGAAAAATAGGAGGCCTTTACCTAACAAAATATAAAGTTTCAATGAAATTACACCATGCAGAGAAAGCAATTTGTCCTGTTTATGTGGAAGACAAACAAGAAACTGGACTTTGACTTCAAGCCATGTGACTGGAAGATGGCATTGCTTCCGTGACCCACATTCACATTCAATAACAAGACCAGAGAGAAACAGCTTTTAGGAGCCCAACAGGAATTGTCACCTAAGACTCGCTGTTTGACAAAAACAGCCACTCCATTCTTTTCTACTACACAGCCATCCCTTACACATTTCAACTCTTTGGCAATATGACTCTCCTGAGATGGAGAAACAGTGTGTCAGATTCCACTGACCCTGAGCATAATGGAGGAGTGGTGTCCACAGTACAACAGAAAGGGTGCTTTCATTGATCTGGAACACTCTGCTTCCACCAGAGGGAAGAATCTTCTCTCAGTCAAAGTGCTTGAGGACTGAATGGCCAAATAAAACCTTAGGCGAGGTGGAGTCACCCACACACTTGGGAAGAGTCTTAATTTACTGAAAGAGTAAAGCTTACAAGCAAGCTATCACTAAAGTTGATTGTCAGAAACAATAAACTTTTCTGCATTTGTAAACTGTTTACAAAACTCTCAGTGCTAATCCTCTCATTGATTTAACAAATCTGAAAAAAATTCTTTCATTCCAAGTAGAAAAATCTGTGATTTATAACTAGAAAGGCTCCCTTTTTACATTTCTGGAGTTAGAATCCAATAGGCAATAGTTATGAAGGACCAGGTGAATTATGAAGTGTATGCAAAGGATAATTTGCCAATGTGTTGACATTGTGGGGATACTATACTCAGCCAGAGGTCTTTCTTCGGTTCTTCGTTATTATTTAAAGATTATTCAGAATTACTCTTTTCATATAGTAGATGGATGAGCACTTAAGAAATTCTGTAATTTCTTCATTTTCTTGCTCCATTAAGCTACCAAGCTGTTTCAGGAAAACAAGCAAACAAAACATTTAATATGATAGTATTCTAGTTTTCTTATTAAATAGGTGTTCATTCTGTGAGATCATAAAATTGAAATCAAGAGATATATTACATAATTACTTAGCATCAATACTGCCCATAAGGCATTGTAGAGATTCATATAGCTCTTGGTGGACATGTGATACAAATTACCCATCATGCCACTGAAAAACTGAAATGTACCAGAAGAGAATAAGAAAATTATTTTAGTACAAATTCTCTTGAATTTTAACCACTGTTAGTTACTTCTTCTAGTATACTGGTTCTCAGCTTCTCTTTGAAGCTTAGATTAGACACTGTTCTGTTCTTGTTTATTGAACCCAATTCATTTGCCACATTTAGACAGTCCCCAAGCCTCTTGACTGCAAAGTACCTCATTTTCTGGCAGACAGCAGAGCCTAAGAACTGAAGCAATAGACTTTACATAAAGTACACTCTGTACTTCCTCCCCAGGGTAAGAACAGTTTCCATCGCAGACACACTCCAAAACCTTTCATGATTCTGATGACAGCAGCAGTAAAAAATTATTTCACATGTACCAAAATGGGCAACCATAAATCTCAAGTTTCTTTTCACAGCTTTGACAATCTTAATTTTACCAATTGAGAAGTTTACTTAGTGAGAATATTTGGGAATTAGGTAGGTACACTTGGATGTGCCTTCATTCTGCCAGACTAAATTTGTTTCTAGAAGTGTCATTGCATTAGTTGAGATAGTAAGTGAAAAAAAGAGTACTGGCAATAGGACCTTCTTGAATTAAAAAAAAAAAAAGTGTGTGCAAGATAGAGAGAGAGAGAGAGAGAGAGAGAGAGAGAGAGAGAGAGAGAGAGAGAGGGAGAGAGAGAGAGAAGTGTAAGCTTATAGGAAACAAGTAGTTTCTGAGTTCGGTAGATTTGGAATTACAGACACACTTCATCACTCTCACTTGCATATATGTATGACAATGTAAGTATTTAAAAGTTAAAAAAAATTAAACAAGCAATTGATATGGAGGTTTTGGAAGTAAAAAGGATGATAATATAGCTGGAAAAACAGAATCCAAATATTTACTAGACACATTAATTTATATTTTGTATATTTAATTCTTAGAATAAATTGCAATTTAAAAACCAGAAAACTGGGATTTGCATCAGTTACTATTATTACTTTAGGTAGTTAACTAATTACTAATAAGAAAGGGAGCAAAGGGAATTGGACATTTCGCTTAATAAACTGGGGAACATAAGCCTGTTTGCTTAGCCAGGAAGTTACAGCTTCGCACACTCCAGGAGGTTACAGCATTTCTCCACCAAGGAGATTAACACCGCTTCTTTTCTTCCTCTGGTATGGGATTACTGGGGGGCAGAGGGGGAGGTTCATGACCATAAAGGCCCAAGTAGGGGGTAGACATATCATAAGCCTGTGAAAGCTTAGGAAGTTGATCGGTTATTTTGAAAAAGCACTTGGTCCTCTCCCAGCCCAAGATGCTATAATCCCAGGGAAACAAAGAAACTTTCTCTCCCTCTCTCCTCTGTGTGTGTGTGTGTGTGTGTGTGTGTGTGTGTGTGTGTGTGTCTGTCTCTGTCTGTCTCTCTGTCTCACCTGGGTATCCGCACTCACCCTGTGCCCTCATGCATTCTCTCTCCATAGCCATGGGGCCTTAGCAGCTGCCTGGATGGCAGCCACACAAAATCCGAAACCTGCCTGGATACAGCAGCCCCAAATGTTGAGTGCCCAGACTGAGAAATCCTAGACTAGAAATTTAGCTTTGAGAAGGATCTACTCTTAACAAAATAATAACACTGAGCTCCTCATAATACTCATATTTGCTCAAAAGGGTGATGCAGATGATGGTCTTAGGAAATGATTTAGACACATCTCACCACGTAACATGGTGTCCCATTTGGTAAAATCCGCACACAGTGTGGGAGTTTGGGTCTATCTGGTCATGAAATTTGCTCTAGACCACTGTGTCTGTAAGAAAAATAGCAGGAGAGAAGAATGGACTGGGAATGAGAAGAATGTATTTATCTTTTCACTCTGACTCTAGCTAATTGATTCTTGAACAAGATAAAACTTCCCTGAGTTTCAATTTCTTTTTTTGTAGCTTGGGAAGATTTGGATAATTGGCTCTAATATCTTTTTCAAATCTTAACAACTCCACGGTGTGGTGATTTGCACTTTGCCAGTTTAGCTAAGTAGAAACGTCATTTCCCAGAATGCCCTGACTTACATGGTTACAGGTCAGGATTGTCCATAAAAGAAATATACATAAGGTTTGGAAGGTCTGCTTGGTAACAGGTAATGTTGCAGCTAGCGCTAGTTGAGTGGCTCAGCTTGTTGAGGCAGCAACTCCTCCATCTTCCACTGGATTTATTTCAGGTCTCAAGTTCTGACTCCAGAAGTGTGCAGCTCTGTGACAAATGATGTCAGCTTCTTCACTGTCAAGGTTGGAGGCCCTGATAGACACATATGGGTGGCCTTTGTCCTTAATAGTTTCATTTTGTCTTTGTGTGTTCTGACTTGTTCTTTTGTTTGGACAAAACACTGATATGAAGCCTTGTCTTCTGGTTCAATTTTTCTTCATTCTCCTCTACTTCATGTCCAGGTTTCTTTCTCGCTAGCCTTGACCTATAGCAACTTTAGGTGCACCACCAGATGAAGAGACAGCAGCCTTTCCTAGACTTCTGCATTTTCAATAATTGTGTGAGATCTAATGCTTATAATAATCCTTTATCCTATATCACTCAGGTGAGTTCTGCTATCTTTATCTAACTTTTCTGATACATATGGTTCAAAATCAGTATTAATGAGAAAGTGAGGAAATGCAGATTAAATCCTATTAGATACTAAAAAACTGAAAGAGGAAAATTTCAAAATGAAGAAAAAAATGAAAAAGCGAACAGGTAGAGAATCAGCAAGCGTTTACCGAATGACCCTAATGCCTGTCTAACAATGATCATCCACCGTTTTTCTAAACATTAAGTATATTTGTAAACTCTCAAGAAATTTATACTTTAGGTGAGAAGTTGAGACTACAATTCAGTAAATAATCAAATTAAGCCAGAAGAGTATGTTCCAAACAGTGTTCCACAGACCACTGGTTTCATTTTTTAAAGTGCACTAGCTAATAATCATTCTGGGGATACTCAAGTCCCTTTTTAAAAATAAATTACACATTAAGAATATTTTGCAGAAAGTCTTACAATTGTGCAACATTTTTAACTATATTTAATTCAGTATTTCTCAATTTACTTAAACATCAGTCCTTTTTTCACCTAGGTAGATATATTAAGATGAAAAGAAGAATGCCTACATAATAAAGTACTGCCTATAAATAGTCCAAGAATTTAGAGAAAAGGGATATCAATATGAGGTCCGGTAATTTTAGAGGACTTCATGAGGAAGTGTAATTTGTACTGGGATATGGAACCAAGGTTCCTTAACAATTTTGATTAAATTGAGTTTTAAATCCTAGCATTCTATCTCATATATATATATATGAGAGAGAGAGGGATATATACATGTGTGTGTGTACACACACACACATACATAGCCCTTCTCCCAGGTAATCAGCAACCACAAAACAGCAGGGGACAGTAGCTCAGACTTGACTAATAGTTACATGGTCTGGAGCTCTGGCAGGCTCAAGATAACATCTTGACCTGCATTGTGTTTCAGCTCCTAAATCCTAAGGTGGAATGACCTGGTGGCTACTTTCCCATGAGACTAGATAGAGGGATGCCAGAAAGGACCTCAGAGCTGTCCTCAAGACTTGAATAAGTGGTTCATTACCTTTTCCTCACCTCCACCAAATCAGCTCCCAACATGACCCCAAAATCCTAACCCACGGTGCCATGATTTTACCCTATAGATCTGTAATTCACTTATCATCAGAGAGTATGGGCTTTTGAGCATTAGCTTCCCATTCTCCTGGATGGTGCCACTCATAATAAAATGGTCAATAGTTCCCCACTGCAATTCTCAGTGTCTAGTGTTTGGCTCTGCTAGTGCCAGGTGTGTGAACTCTTTCTGTCCTGTAACAGATATAGAATGAAAAGTATTTAGATGGGTGGAAAGGAGAAGGAATAACATTTAAAAAGTCATGGATGGTATAATTGAGTGAAATTTGTAACATGGGCAGGAGGCCAATTTTTTTGTGAGGAATCATGTGATGGGGTATATTTCAAAGGGCTTTGGGAGCCAGACTAAGGTATTTAGATTTTTATTGATAGGACTTAGAAAGATTTAAAGATTTTTGAGTCATTAAGTGTTATGACTAATATTAAATATTTTCCCAGCACCCCTCTGCTAGGAAAATGGTAGAGTCAGGGTTCAAACCCAGGAACTCTGGCTCTAATGCCCACCATTTTAGCTTCTAATACTGGATTTATTAACAGGTCCACTGGATTTTAAGTTTGTTTGGTCAAAAATGGATTAATAAACACGCTGACAGTATGGATGATAGGTTTCTTTACAGTGCCTTCCATCTGGAGGAACATGGAAGCTTAAACATGGATTTTTGAAGCAATGTATCAAGCAAGTTATAAAACTGTGTCCTGAACATATTTGAAGGAGTCCATGAGCTCACAGACCTGACATTGAGGAATTCAACCAGTTGAAATAAAAAACAGAAGCGACAGAATTAGCACCAAAAGACAGAAATGTAACCAAGCCCAGAGATTTCCTGGCAAGAATAAAGAGTTATGGAAAACTCATCTCCTGCTTGTCTGGCCTAGTAAAACTTGACTGAATTATTAGAGAAAGGTAAAAAATTAAAATTAAAAGATCCATTCGCAGAATTCCAACCAAGGGAACCTTTTTGGATTGGACCAAAAAGCTGGGAAGTGCGGTACAGCTGATTCCAGAACAGTAGATGAGTTATGAAACTACTTGGATAATGACAGCTTGCCAGGGCAGTTGCATCTGGGTCATAAACTGAAGTACACCCCTGCTAAGTGCACCAAGTTCTCTGCTTTGTCCGAGCATGTGCATCTCTATTGAAATGACTAGAGACAAAACACAGCCTGTGAGCCTAGGTATCAGTTTAAAATTTGATCAGTTTGTTAATTCTTTCTTCCTTTTTCTTCTTTGTATTAGAAAAACAAACTGTGTTACATTCAAAGAAATAAAATAATACAAGTTATTAATACACAGTCCAGGCTGTCCACATTGGTCAACCAACACCCATCCCAAACTGTGCTGACCATATGTAAAAATAAATAAATAAATAAGCAAGAGGAAGAGAGATGAGAACCACTAATCTGGGACTCACAGATTATTTTGAACACCCCTCCCCCTTTTTATATCAGCAAATCATATTTGTTAAAGGACAGATAAATGAAAACGTTTTCCAATAACTTGGTGTCAAGAATGGTGTAGTGAGAACTTGTGTTTACTTCTCTGTCTAAAATTCTTACTTAAGTAATATTGAATTATTTATAAATAACAAATATGCAAATATCCTTGGAAACACAAAGTGGTACCATGAGCAAATCAGTAATTCTCAGCAATTTCTGATTTTATTTCACTCCCTGCATATTCAGAATGACTGACATCAATCTGTTACTCCTGACTAACCCCAAAGGCCTATATCCTTTAGAAATGAAAGATCTTCCTGGGAGGGTCACCCAGCATTGGCATTGCATCTTGCACAGAATTCAATCAGAGCCTTAAAAATGTTATAAAAGAGAATAAATAAAACAAGAATATTTGGGGTAATTATTAAATTGTTCATGCCTTTAATCAAGAGACTAAATAATATAATATATAACATGAGAAAATGATTAGGAATTTGGAAGAATAAGTCAATTAAGTCTCATAAAATGAAGGGGAACAAGATGTATAACTGGCAAATAAGAGAGAAACTTTAATAGAATTAGAAGATTTGCATACCAAATACAGTATCAAGAAATCAAGAAGAAAACAAAATAGCAGGAAAAACAACCAGAATTCAGTGTCAAAAACTGTGAACCTTGGATTTTACCCTACTTTCAAGGTAAAAAGTGAGCCTTTCATAGTTTTATGGGTTCTGGCAGAAGAAATAAGACTCCTGGGGCAGAGATAAAAGCCTTTGATGCTCACATACAGAAAGTAGCATGGGCATCAGGATACCTGAATCAGTGTATCTTCCTCCAAATCCTGCACAGTGATATGGATGGACCCAGATGGATGCCTGCTCATGCAGCGCACTGCTTTAAGGAAAAAGAACCTGAGGTTAATTAACTCAAATCTTTTATAAGGATAATAAGGTTGCAGGTTTATTATATTGAAGACACTATTCCTACCTTTCTAAGCTGTATGAAAACTTGATCTTTACTCTGAATGGAGTCACTATCTTTACATTCTGTGGCTATTTGTTAGTAGTAATGCTTGTAAAAGACAGTATGGAAGAAAGAGCAGTAACTGTTTCTGCTCAGAAAATATGCAGAGGTGAGATACCCATGGAAAATGTTTTTTCAACAGGTATGAAATAAAGATACATTAGGAAAAAAATTCCACAACATGAAAAAAACATAAAAATTCAGCCAGTAAGAATCACCAATTTATTAATAAGAAAATTAAAAGACACACAGTGGTAACATTTCTGGGTTCCAAGGATAAAGAGATAATCCTGAACACCTCTTATTGTGTTGAGATCTTGTGCTGCGATGTTCTATTGTCAACTGGGTTAAGGAAGAAACTATATATCTCAGAATTTCTTTTTCCCTGTGCAGTATTTCTTGAAGTTGACCAAAAACAAACAAACAAACAAACAAAAAACAACAACTTGCAACAGATCAGGGAGATGAAAGTGAAGCACTGACCATTGCTCTGTGAAGATTATAATGACCAGGTAGGGTGAGAAATGCAGAGATGTTTGAAAGTTCCAGTTTATCCCCAATTTCTTCTGCTCAGTGTTCAGTTCTTCTTTATATTACAACTCCTACTAATTAACAACTGTTCTAGGCCCAGCACCAAACTTTTGCCTTCAGATTAACAAATGCAAAAGTTTCTTGTAAACTTCTCAACCAGCTATTCTTTTATGATACCACCTGCTATCTGGATGTTCTTGGCTTATTAGATGGAATGGTTGTTAATTCTGTAATCTTCCAGTTGTTCCTTTCAGCCTTTCAAATCTTCAGCTCTTCTCACAAGTTTATAAGGTCAATTCATTTAATACCTCTCATCCCAATGCATAGTAGTAGTTTTGCTTTCTTGATTGAGTCTTGACTGATACAAACTCCAAGGTTTAGAACCGAAGAATCTAGAGTTAATAGTTCTTATAATGACTGCAGGTGAGTTTCAAATAATCTTAGTGTCTAAAATTTTATTAAGGTAATCCTTGAGACTAATGCCCATAGGGACATAATAGAAAATCAACAATTAAAATAAAACCAAGTTTCAATCTTCTCTGGCGGATAAGTAAGGGAAGGGATTAGTCAAAGAACCCGTATAAAAGACTCATGGACATGGACAACGGGGAGGGATATGACTGCGGGAGAGGGGGTGGGTTGGGTGGGGGAGAGAAATTAGGGGAAAAGGGGACAACTGTAATTGAAAAACCAAAATAAAATTAAAAAAAAAAAATCTTCTCTGAAGGAAGTTAACATCATCTATCATCTGAGGTCTCAAATTATTTTGCACACCAATTTACAAATAAATACCTTCCTCATAATAAAACATTAATTGCATGAAGAGGTAAGTCAACATGGAAGAAAGATAATTAACAACAACAAAATAAAACTCACAGGGGCTTAAAATTTTGTGATTATCAGGCATAGACTTTAAAGAGCTATGTTTATTATGTTGAATGATATAATAACATAAGATTAAAATTTTAAGCAAGAATTTTATTTTTAAGTAAAACTAAATAAAAAACTAGAATTAAAAAATATAATATCCAAAATGAAGACCTAAATAGGTACATGGTAACTGGGCACACATGACAAATGTGGAATGTACAGTAAGTCAGAAAATGTACCCAGAAGGAATCAGAGACCAAAAGATGGAAAATACGGAAGAGTAAGAGATATAAAAGATATTATGAGAAAAGCAAACTACTTAGAATTAGAATCCTAGGGGGATAAAAAGAAAAGAAAACAAGTACAATCTATATGTGGGGAGATAATGGCTGAGAATTTTACAGTATTGTTGAAAGTTATATCACAAGCTCAAGAATCACAATATACTGCCAGCAGGATAAGTAAGAAGGAAAACACCTAAACCCCTCATAGTGAAAGTGACAATTAGACAATATGTAAATATCAAAATAAGCCAGAGGATAAGAAAGACAAATTACCTTCAAAGGAGTAACAATTCGATGGAAAGCTGACTTCTCAATAGAAAATAAAAACTAAAAATTAAATGACATAATAAATGTGTCAAAAGAAAATAACTACCACCCTAAAATTCTATATCCAGAAAATATCCTTCAAAAATTAGTGAAATAGACTTTTTTTTTTTTTTTTTTTTTGCTCAAACTAAACTGAAAGAATTGTCTGCAGCATATTCCCCTAAAGGAAATCATAAATACTCTTCAGCCAGAAGCAAAATATCCCCGGTAGGAGTTTTAAAATATAGGGTGCTATGATTGTTGGGGGAAGGGGGGTGCTGGGCAGAGGGGAGCAAAGAAAAAAAATTGGAACTATTGTAACAATATAATCAATAAAATATACTTAAAAAATAAAAAAAAATATAGGGTGCTATGAAGAGCAAAGAAATAGATGAAGCTTTGGATAAATCTAAAAATTAACAATATTAAAAGTAAAAAGTTTTACAGAATATATAAAAAACTAAATATATATAAAAACATTGCATATATCCAAAAAGGGATAAAGAGAGAATAAGGGTTTAATGTCCTCAAATTATTATAAAAAGGGGTAAAATTAATCATTAATATCAGGCTTTGATAAGGGAAGAATACCTAGTAATCACACTAAAAGAATAGTAAAATGACATATAAATAATAAACTAATATCAGAAAATGAAATAACAAAAATAATCAACAGTGCAAAAGAGGACAAAAAGTAGATAAAATATTACAAGGAGCATGAGGGATCAAGACAAAGCACTTAATTAGGCCATAGCTTTAAAATAAAATACTGAAATTAAAAGATGACTTGTCATACAGGATAAAATTAAAACACAACTATGTGCTGTTTATAAGTGACATACCCAAAACAGGAAGACAGGTGTTGTGAGCGTAGGTTCACAATATAATCTTTCCTGTAAGTCAGCTTTCGGTCTCTGCTCCAATCTCTGACCTGGGCCTTAAGAACCTGAAGTACTGAACCACCTGTATGACCACCAGTCCTACAGGTGACACTGGCACTGAGAAATAACAGGGAGCCGACACAGGTGACTATGATATTCACTCAGACTTTATTAATCCGGGTTCACTCAGCTTTTATTGAATGCAAGTTTAACCCAAATCTATACTAACCTAATAACAATACTAATCACTGAGAAACAGTAAGCAAAAACATCACATGAGAGAACTGGGGGGGGTGGGGGGGTAACTAACCCAGGTCCCAGAGTCTCAGTCTGTGGGTCCAGGAAACAGCATAGTGACAAGGGAGCCATCAGCATCTTGCAAGGAAGAATCTCTGGAGCCAGGTGGGCAGCAGGGCAGATGAAGTCCTCAGTCCAGTGGGGCAGAGCCCCCGGCAGTCAATGCCAAGGGAGATCAGCATGGCGTGGAGCAACACTCTTCTGTGTGGAGCTCGGCTGTCTCAGCAGTGGTCTGGAGGCTGCCTCAGTTATACCTTGAAAATGGTGTACTCCACCCTTCTGGGTCTCTTAATAAGTGTGTTGGGACCACTGATGTCAAGTGAAGAATTTCCCCAGGAGCCTATCTATGGGTGGTTTTGCTCTGTAGACACATTTTGATCACGTGTGCAGATATCTTAGGTGTGTCTCCTTGCTAAATGTGCCTAGCATGATTTAAGTAGTTCCCTTCTTGAACAAAAGTGTCATGACTGACTGGAAGTCATCTTGATTGACATGAGCGATTCCATTTTGTTTTATATATTTTTTGCTGTCTTGACTGGACAAAAGCTATGTTATTGGTCCTGCTCTCCCCAATAAGCCAAAAGTTAAAGTATGGCAAAAGCTCTTTGTATCTTTTGTATCTGGCCACCTACTCGTCGGCAGCCGTCCGTCTCGAGAGACAATGGTGTAGCTTCTTAAGAGTCTATCTGCACTGCCAAGAATGGTTGTGCAGTCCGACTCGGGAGTGACACGGTATCTGTCTCCTCCCATGTTGAATCGACATCTTGCGATGACGCTGGAGTGTCCTCTCCAGTGAAGCTGAAGCTACAGAGCCTCGAGAGACGATGGTGTAGCTTCTTAAGAGTCTATCTGCACCGCCGAGAATGGCTGTGCAGTCCGACTCGGGAGTGACACGGTATCTGTCTCCTCCCGTGTTAAATCGACATCTTGCGATGACGCTGGAGTGTCCTCTCCAGTGAAGCTGAAGCTACAGAGCCTGGGCAGGGTGATATGGAGGGTCTGCTGTTGCCCATGCAGCAGACCCCCCCTCTCTTCGCAGCTGAAGGGTCCAAGGGAAAGACGGAGTCAATACAGCTTGGCTTCATGTGCGCCGCAGGAGTTGCCGGTGTTGACTACAACGTCAAACTGCCTTAGGGACTCCGGCTCCGGATCTTCTGTCGGGGTTTACTCCCCTAGCCTTTCCCCTGAAGAGGTATGCCGCAAGGCAGCGGAGGTTTTTTGGAGTCAGAGTTTTCCTTCTCTGATGTGCCCTGACTGGAAGATCGAACCAGCGACACTTAGCTCGCAGGCCGACGCTCAATCCACTGAGCCAAACCAGCCAGAGTGATGGCAAAAGCTAGTATAGCAATATTCACATTAGAAATCAAGAATAAGAATAAGTCATTAACAAAAAATCATTGTTAGAGAACACATAAAATAAAAATTAAATTCACTAGGAAAATAAAAAATAAATTTATGTAATCAAATAATATAGCTTCCAATATATAAAATAAAAAATCTGAAGAACTTCAAGGAGGAAAAATAAAGCAACAATCATAACAGACAAAAAAAAAAAATTGAAGTCCTTCAGTTTGTCTTCCATTTTCCCTTGTCCCTCAATACCTACTTCAATATAAATTATGTGTGTCCTTGGCAGTATATAAAATAAGTGGTTTTCATTTTCTGTACAGTTATATTATTTAACAAAAAATTATGTGGACTTCCATTTCCAGAATTATGGTAGGCTAGGTTAATTCAGTTCAATCTTCCTGTACAAGTCAACTAAAAGGCTTGATAAAATAGAGTTGGCAGTTTAGTAAAGAGTCTCCAGTCCAAGATATAGTTAAAAGTCAGAATCTAGTCATTTAAAAGCATTATGGGAGTTTTGCCTGACTATATACACCACACCCGAGTAACCTGAACTTTATTTTCCAGTACCTAATGGGACCATGGAACAAGATTCAAAGCTCAAAGGTGAGAACTCCTATAGGAGCCTTTGTTCTCATAAATCTGGGAACAGAAAAAGCTATAGGATCACTCCCATCCCAGAAGTCTTTGGTGCATCTGAATGCAGCAAGGGGGAAATATAGCTGAGGAGTTCAAACTTTACAAGCTGTTCTCCCTGGTTCTGCAGACATAAAATTTACATTACAATGGTACCCCAGTACTCACTCAGTGTTAATTCCTTCCAAGGAGTGACAGCAAGCTAAGACTGATGAAGTAGTTTCTCTTGCAGGATGGTGTCATGACTCATACAAGTTCTAGCAAGTGAGACAAGTGGTGAGCAAGAGCCTGGTGCTGAAACACTTTTTCTTGTCAAAATGTGACGAGTACCAGGTATAATGAGTCCTGAAGCCAATGAGTATCTGGATGATCCACCCTACTCCAAGCCAGGACTAATTTAAACTGGCCCCAGACCTCACATCTGACAGAAGCAAATGCAGGTACTCTTGAACAAATGCACTCTCGTCTTAGGCCTCAAAGAATTCCTAACAAGAATTTTTGCAACAAAAATAAGCAGCTCACAATAAAACAAGAACTGAAACCCACAGAATCCACAAGGAACAAATAATTACCACCTCTTGACTAAAAATTGTACTTATCTGTGAAGTTCTTTCCAAGAACAGAAAAGATTTCGGGTGGCTGGATTCAGATTTGTGAAGAGTCAAACAGAAGTTACCAAATGCGGAAACACCCACTTAGCATACTCCATTTGCAGTCAGTATTGTCACTTCTGTTGCAGCACATAGAAGAGAATCTGCCATGAGAAGCAGTGCAAGTTAATTAAAATGACAGGAAAACCTCAATTCTCTTTAGACAAGATGTTGATTCTTAAAAATATTTAGTCATCATAGATAAGCCAGTTTTCAGAATGAATGAGATGTTTATTTAATAAAGACATAGAAACTTATAGTGAGGATGTTAGGAGAGATCAAAACTAATTGTGATCAGGTGAAATAAGATAATAATAAAAATAAATAAATTTCCTTTAGAAATCCATTTTATTAGCATTTCAAGGTTTCTAACTCTTGTTCTATGTATAGATGTCTCCTGGGTAATTATTTAGAGAATGCTCTGATACAGATATAAGCACTTATTTTTGCAATGTTTGTAAGAACTTCTGAAGTGACTATGTAACCTCCATTCGATGTCTCAGAAAAAAAGCTATTCAGACAAAATGACACTTTCTTCTCCCTCTTCTTCCCTTCTTCCTAATTCAGTTTAGTTCAGTTT
The DNA here is from genome assembly GCF_987537825.1 of Furipterus horrens. Lineage (NCBI taxonomy): Eukaryota > Metazoa > Chordata > Mammalia > Chiroptera > Furipteridae > Furipterus > Furipterus horrens. The sequence continues at coordinate 83,659,473 of NW_028327178.1, read as the reverse complement.
AACAAACTCAACTTGAAAGCCTATCCTTGTCTAGTTGAAAAAATTAACTCATTTCTTATATTGTCAAATTAGATTTGAGATTTTCCTTCCTTTAAGTGGTTTTTCTTAGTGGATTTGTGCCTGGTTTTCACCATGACTTTGAAAATAACTTGTCTCTCTCTATATATAGGTTATACCACTGCCTTCTTTTTTATACATCCAGGTATGTTTTTGCTATTAGTCAGTATAAATATTTACATGAGGAAGGAAGCTTTAGATGATTTATTTATAAAAAAAACAATGGAATAATTTCTATTAGTTGAGACTCTTTCTGATACAAGAGAGGGTAACCTCTCTTAAACTTAATGCCAACAGGGAATTTACTGGCCTAAATAACAAAATGTCCAGAAGTAAATTGGATGTAATCAGAACTTCAATAAGGAGATCTGATCTCTCTTTTTCATTTGTTTTACTTTATTTTTTCATTTACAAGTGAGTTGGTCCCCACATAGTAGAAAAAAATGGATCCCAGAATTGCCAATATAACATTATTCTTGGTATTCATGGACTCTGAACGAAAAAAAAAAAAAAAAAAAAACCCTTTCCCAAGAGATACATAAAAAAACAATGGAGTTGTTGTAGACTGGTCACATTTGGACCATATATGTCTTTCTCTGTTCATCACTATGGCTCTGATTGGCCAGTTCTGGATCAGATGCCAGAAATGAGCAGTAAGATGAGTTCTATAGAAATCAAATAGAAAAAACTAAATAAAAACGGAGTGATTTCCCTAAAAAGAGACAGAGAGACTACCCCTACCTCCAGAAGAAGAGAGAGTAGCAGTGAAAACAAACAATATTTACACCAGTTATAATCTGTTTCATCTCATACGGATTCTTCTGCTACAGAGATTTGGTATTATATGTAATATCTGGAAGGGATGTAGAGTTGTACGGTAAAGAAATGACTACTTCATTTTGGGAAGATGCTTAGCACTAAAATTAACAAATCGGAACTTGTTTTTTAATAGACTAACATATGTATCTTTATCATTTTGACTTACACAATCTAGACAAGATGAATTTCTCTAACTAGTTAGAAATCCTACTTTGTGAAATATGTGCTATTGAAAGCCATCAGAATAAAGACTACAATAATCCCCTTAAAACTATTGTACTACAGAGCTGTATTAGAAAAAAAAAGCAAGTAAACAACATCAAGAAAAAAGGTAAGTGAACAACATTACTTACATTTTTTCAAGTAAACAGTAAGAACAATTGTATATACCAAAAGAGAGTGGAGGAAATTTTGCCAGAAGAGACTATTATCTGTTTTTGCATGGAGGCCCTGGTATCACACAATTAGTTACATTTAAATAAGCTTGGTCATATTTTGCATTTAAGCAGGCTAGCTTTAAGTAGAAGAAAGTAAGACCTTTGTAGACCCGTGTGTAGAGAGTTTTCGCAGAGTTTATGAATGAAAGGAAAAAACGTTGTGCTCTGGCCATGGTGCTGAATGCTGGAGGGCCACACCTTGGGCAGCCCCAGGCAGACTTGAAGAATGCAGGTTCAAATTGTGGATTCAAAGCCACAGTGGAGAGTTAATTTTTGAAGGAAAGTGGTATTATATTTTCTGACTTTGTTTAAGAAGAGGAATAGTTGTGACATGGGATGAGGCAGAGGCCTAGGCCTGCAGGAATGCTAAGTATTGATTCTAAACCTTGTAAAACTATTTAATACTTCCTACTCAGTACCATCCAGATTCATTAACTAGTTTGGACAGCAAATCAATTACTTGCACTACTTGCATTAGTGATTAAAAAAAAGACTCTCACTACCTCATACTCTGGCTGGTTTGACTCAGTGGATTGAGCGTCGGCCTGCGAGCTAAGTGTCGCTGGTTCGATCTTCCAGTCAGGGCACATCAGAGAAGGAAAACTCTGACTCCAAAAAACCTCCGCTGCCTTGCGGCATACCTCTTCAGGGGAAAGGCTAGGGGAGTAAACCCCGACAGAAGATCCGGAGCCGGAGTCCCTAAGGCAGTTTGACGTTGTAGTCAACATTGGCAACTCCTGCGGCGCACCTGAAGCCAAGCTGTATTGACTCCGTCTTTCCCTTGGACCCTTCAGCTGCGAAGAGAGGGGGGGTCTGCTGCATGGGCAACAGCAGACCCTCCATATCACCCTGCCCAGGCTCTGTAGCTTCAGCTTCACTGGAGAGGACACTCCAGCGTCATCGCAAGATGTCGATTCAACACGGGAGGAGACAGATACCGTGTCACTCCCGAGTTGGACTGCACAGCCATTCTCGGCGGTGCAGATAGACTCTTAAGAAGCTACACCATCGTCTCTCGAGACGGACGGCTGCCGACGGCGATCTCACTAACTCAATAATTCAAAACAAATCTGTTGCTTAAGACCTGAGCTTCATGACGGCAATGCTTTGTTTTTGTTTTATTTGTTTTGTATGTCCCTACTATACCCTTAGTACATTAAACTGCACCTCAGACATATAAGCACTATCCTGAACAGTATAAGAAAGTATACAAATATATAATATGGCATGAAAAGTACTAAACTTCATTAATCATTAGGAAAAAAATCAAAACAACAATAAAATGTTATTTTGTATTCACTAGGATAGCTATAATATAAAAGTGGACAATAAAATTTGTCAAGCATGTAGAGAAATTGGAACCTGATAGATTTCTGATAGGCATGTAAAATGAGATCATTTTCAAAAGAGTTTTTCAGTTCCTCAAAACGTTAAACATAGAGATATCAAGTAATTCAGCAAGTGAACTCCTAGGTATACACTCAAAGGAATTATAAACATAGATCCATGCAAAAACTTATATACCAATGTTCATAACAGCATTGATCACATTAACCCAAAAGTGGAAACAACCCAAATATCTATTAACTGATGAATAGATAAACAAATGTGGTATACTCACACAAGGGAATAGTTTTAGCAATAAAAGGAAATTAAGTATTAATACATACTACAATGTGAATGAACATTGAAAACATTATGTGTGTGACAAAAACTCAGACACAAAAGGTTGTATTTTGTATAATTTCCTTTATATCAAATACACAGAACAAGTTTAAGTCTATAGAAACACAAAGTAGATTTGCGGTTGCCTAAGCCTGGGTGGGGCAAATAGATAATGAGTGGCAAGGCTACAGGGTTTCTTCTAGAGGTCATGAAAATCTTCTCAAATTCATTCTGGTAATAGCTGTACAACTCCATAGACATAATAAAAGTATTGAAGCTGAATTTTAAATTGGGAAATTATATGACCTGAAAATTATATTGGGTTGGCCAAAAAGTCTGTTCAGTTTTTTCCATAAAATAAAAGACATGTGTTTTATTTTTACCAATAACTATTGATTTGGATATTTTGAATATGTTGGCTGTCTCCTGATACTGGCTTTTAGTGGGTAGAAACCAGGGATGCTGCTGAACATCTTCCAATGCTTAAGACAGCCCCACAGCAAAGAGTTATTGGGCCAATAGGTCAATAGTACCAAGAAACTTTGCAAAGCACTTTTGACATGTTAGATCAGTCACAACACCTTCTCCATACACTGTGCAAATCTTTTTCTCTGTGTTTCAGTTGCATTTTGACCTTTCTTGGAATAACAAAGCATAATATACCAAAAACGTGTGTGTGGTCTTCCATCTTCAAATATTAAAATGGGTGTACAAAATTTCACTAATTTTGATAACTTTTTTGTTTAAATGCACACTGATATGATGGCTGTCACAATACAATCTAACAAAATTTTTTGGAATGACATTGAAGACAACTAAGCACTGTTAGAGCTATCTTATGGAAAAAACTAAATGAACTTTTTGGCCAATTCAACATTTTAATAAATATATATTTTTTAATAATTACTTAGGAAAAAATTACCAAAATAATTACACAAATTGTATGCAGAAAATTATAAAACACTGACACAGTAAATCAAAGAGGATCTTAATTAATGATGATATGTTTTGTTTCATGATTTGAAAGACCCAATATTATTAAAATATCAAAATTTCCTAGCTTAATATCCAAAAGTAATGCAATCCTGATCAAAATCCTAGAACTCTTCTATTTACTTTTTGTCAATAATGACAAACTGCTTCTAAAATTTATATTGAAAGTCAAAGGGCCTAAACTGGCCAACACAATAATAAAGAACAAAGTTGGAGGACTCACAATACTTGATATCAAGAATTACTATAAAAACTATTGAAGAGAGTGTGGTATTGGCTAAAGAACAGGTATACGGACAAAAGTAATAGAATGGAGAGACCAGAAACAGACCTGTACAAATAGTGTCAACGAACTTTTGGGAAAGATGCAAAGACAATTCAATGTATAAAGAGCAATGTTTTCAAAATGTGGTACCACAACAATTGTATATCCATATGCAAAAATATGAACATAGACTCAGACCTCATACTTTATATAAAAATAAACTCAAAAATCAAAGAACTGAATGTAAAATACAAACTGATAAAACTTGTAGAAAAAAGGAAAGAATCTGTGTGACCTTGGTTTTTGGTGATGACTTCATATATACAATAAAACATTATCCATGAAAGAAGAGATTGATAAGCCAGATTTTATTAAAATTAAAACTCTTGTTCTGTGAAAGATGTTGTTAAAAGGTAAAAAGACAAGTCACAGGGTTTTTAAAACAATTTTATTTATTTGCTTTTAGAGAGAGGGAAAGGTGGGTAGAGAGGGAGAGGAACATCAACGTGCAAGAGAAACATTGACCAGTTCCCTTTCAAAAGCCCCCAACTGAGTAACTGGCCTGCAACCCAGGCATGTGCCTGACTAGGAATCAAACTGGGACCTTTTGCTTTTCAGGAAAATGTCCAACCCACTGAGCCATGCCAGTCCAAGCAAGCCACAGTTTTGAGAAAATATTTGCAAAATCACCTATCTAATAAAGGATTTGTGCCAGAATATAGCGAGAACACTTAAAACTCAGCAATATAAAAACAAATTGATTTAGAAATGGGCGATAGATTTCTCACCAAAGAAGATATACAGATAGCAGTTAACATGAAAAGGTGCTTAATACCATATGTCATTAGGGAAATGCAAATTAAAACAACAGTGATAGACCACTTTACACCCCTAAGAGTGTTAATATTGGGGTTGGGTGGCAGTTCCAAACATAGACTAGGAAGTGAAGCAACAGGTTCTCATTCATTGGTGGACAGAATACAAAATGAAACAGCTTCTTTGGAAGACAGTTTGGCAATTTCCTTAAAGCTAAACATAACTTTCCCATACAGTCCAGCAACTGTACACTTAGGTGTTCATCCAATTGATTTCCATCCAATGTCTATGCCAAAAAAAACTGCACACCAATATTATAGAAGCTAACAACAAGGGAAATTGGGTACAGGGTAGATGGAAATTCTGTAATATTCCTGAACCATTTTTGTAAATTGACAACTTAAAAAAAAATTAAGTTTATTAAATTTAAAGTGAAAAACATCACAAAGTAAAAACCATTAAGGAAAATTAATTTTTATCATTCTTAAATCTTGGTACCAGACAGAAACTGTGGGTTCTTCCATATGAAGAAAAGGTTTTAGGTCAATTCATTAATAATAAGCCCATATTTCTCATTGATATAAGATTCTACTACACCATGTCATTTGTGGTTGTTCAAGTCATCTGTTGATGAGATTTGTTTAGTTATTTTGTGGTAATAAGTATAGCCATAATCTGCCCATTAGGAATAATTTGTTGTTCAATAATTTATTTTTGCTTCACATCTTAAGTCAACCTGACATCATGAAGTCTGAAAGGCTCCAGACTCACAATTATAAATATTATTCCAGCCTAAAAGACATAAAGCTCTACAAAATGTGAGACTATATTTACTCAATAAACACTTATAAAGTACTTACTATGTGCCAGAAACTATTGAACACTTAAAAACACCAAATCATAAAAATTCTTATAAAACCCTTCTGGGGTAGGTCTTAGCATTATCTATATATTAGTATTATAACTGCAGAACTGGCTCAGAATGATCCTATCCTGTTTAATGAGGTACTAAGTTACTTTTCAAAGACAACAGAATAAAACTGTAAGTTATACAGCTGGGACATGTGCAGAGTAGAGAACCCTGACCTCCAGCTGAACAAGGAACCTAAGTTCCCTGTCCCAACCCTGCCCCCTGTGGAACAAAAGGACTAGAAGACAACTGGAATTTGAACACTGGAACCTTTTCAGAAGCCAAGGATCCATTGTCCAGGAAGATCCAGTGCTGATGTCCCCTTACCATTAATGGCCAAGTTCCAAGTTTCTCCAATTAAAACTTGACCCACCAGAACTTCCACATACCTGTTCCCCTTAGCTTCTTAAATCTGTTAGCCTAGTTCTAGAGCAAGATGAATTTGAGGCACCAGAAGCTCTCCCATCTTCTCAGTTGGTGCCTTCTGGATCAATATACCTTTCCTAACTCCAAATTTTGACTTTTGGCTTTTAGAGGCTTCTGGGACAGGGAGTTTGATTTAGTAACAGTGTAACTATATATTAGTATATCCATATCTATTTACATATCTTCTATACATTTATTAAATATCCACAGATACAGAAAGATCTTCAATTAGTTTGTCCAAGCCCAATGCTTTGCATCCAGAACCCCTTCTCCTTATTAGTATGCTGTGATACTCCTTGAGGTGATTCTTTTGGAAGCATTTAACCATATGTTTTGCAGTCTTTGAGCACTTTCTCTGATGTTTTAATGACTTTCAGTGACAGAAAATATAAACCCCTGAAGATCAAGTTAAAGAGGAATATCTTCCTACAATATTATTAGAACTCATAACTTTAAGGAAATGGAAATGGACCTGAATAAGTTTTCAAGAGAGAGCATAGAAGGTGAAAAAACCTAGAGATTAAGAATTATGTCATTAAGGAGAATGCACTCACTAGGCCAGAATCCCATTGGAGTCTGAGAACATAATGGACTCTAACAAATATTTAGATAGTTGTAAATAGCTAGATGACTCCATGAGAAGTAGTGAAAATGATATTAGAAATATAATAATAAAAGCATTAAGAAAATTAAGACAAAACTGTTCCATTGCCACTTAGTTACTACATATATTGTTGTTTATTAAAAACTTATGTTTCTAACTTTTGTGTTTCAGGAAGAGTGGAAGAACAATAAATTAATTAAAAGGTCTGGTGTGACACAGTTATTTATATGATACAGATTTAGTCTTTTTCCAGTCTCTGGAACAGAGCATCTAAACCCTATGATGTGATAGGAATCCAAGATGGTGGAGGAGTAAGTAGAAGCTACACTAACCTCCTCCCAGGACCAGTCTGGATTTACAACTTAATTTTGGAGAAATCATCTGAAATAACCAACCGAACACTAGCTGGAAAGAAGTCTTATAACCACGGAGAGACAAAAAAGGCCGCTACATCACAACTTGACCAGTAGAGACTGTGGAGACACAGAAGGGCTGGCTGGGCTCACAGGGGTAGCAGCTGAAGGGACTGAGAAACAGCTCAGCAGCTGGGGGTTCCCCCTGAGAAGGGCAGGGTTTAAACCACCATCTGGGCTTCCCAGCCTACAGCAACAGAGTGGAAAGTAAAATAGTATCCAGCTGAGAAAAGCCACAGGGTTTCTTGCTAGCTGAAGAGAAAGAGCAGGAGAAAAAGAGCTCTTAAGTGGATCACATACAAAAATATTTTGGCCCCCACTTACCCTGGGCTCAAGCAGAGGAAAGGCAGAGAGGACTGGAGACACTTGGGGACAGTTTGGCGTGGTGGCTTTGAGGGGAGAATTGGGGGAACGGCTAACCGGGTCCCAGTGCTAACTCATCCTCAGTACTGCAGACAGACCATTCCCCTCCAAGTGGTGTCAGCCTGAGGGGAAGCAAAAGCCCTGCCTACAGGAATTAAGCTGCCACACCCACGGTCGTTAAGGCTGACCGCTAATCACAGATTGAATAGATTAACAATTAAAGAAGTCAGACAAAGGCAGTAGATCCCTGGAAGTCTCCAACAGGCTGCCTAGGCCCAGACTGGTACGGGATCTGACACCACCAGGGGCAGATCCAGGAAGTGCAGATCATTCTAAGAAGCACCAACAAACAATAAGAGTCACAAAAATGGGGAGACAGAGAAACAACCCCCCATTGAAAGGAAAGGTAGAATCCACAGAAAGAGTGCTAAATGAAATAGAGGGGAGCCAACTATCAGATATGGAATTCAAAACATGGATTATGGAGAAGCTGAATGAGCTCAGCGGAAACTACAAAGAACTCCAGAAAAACTACAAGAAATTTACTGAGAATTACACCAGCATGAAAAAGGACATAGAAGCTATCAATAAGAGCCAGGAGGAAATGAAGAATATGATCTCTGAATTGAAGAACACAGTAGACGGAATTAGAAGCAGGCTAGAGGAAGCAGAAGATCGGACCAGCGAGCTGGAGGACAATGTAGACAAAAACTCCCAGACAGTACAACAAAATGAAAAAAGACTGAACAAGACTGAAGAGGCTCTAAGACAGCTGCAGGACAACATGAAATGTAATAATATCCATATCATAGGAATTCCATAGGAGAAGAAGAAGAGCAAGGGACAGAAAACCTCTTTGAAAAACTAATGACAGAAATCTTCCCTAACATGAGGAGAGAAAGAGTCACATAAGTCCAGGAAACACAGAGGGTCCCAATGAAGATGAACCCCAACAGGCCCATTTCAAGACACATCATAATTAAAATGGCAACATTCAAAGGCAAAGAGAGAATCCTAAAAGCAGCAAGAATGAAACAACGAATAGCATACAAGGGAGCTCCAATAAGGCTATCATCAGATTTCTCAGCAGAAACACTACAAGCCAGAAGGGAATGGCAACAAATATTCCAAGCAATGAAAAACAAACGCCTACAACCAAGAATACTCTACCCAGCAAGACTCATTCAAAATGGAAGGTGAAATAAGGAGTTTCCAAGAAAATAGAAGGCTAAAAGAATACATCTCCACCAAACCAGCATTGCAAGAGATGTTAAAGGGGCTGCTTTAAGAAGTCGAAAAAACAGAAAGAGACAGAAAGAAACACGAGTACAAAGGGGGGAAATGACAATGAATAAATACTTATCAGTAATAACCTTAAATGTAAATGGATTAAATGTTCCAATCAAAAGACATAGGGTAGCTGAAGGGATTACAAAGAATGACCCACATATATGCTGTCTACAAGAGACCCACCTTAGAACAAAAGATCTACACAGACTGAAAGTGAAGGGATGGAGAAAAGTATTTCAAGCAAATGGACATGAAAAAAGAACTGGGGTAGCAATACTTATATCAGACATAACAGATTTCACAGCAAAGGCCATAAAAAGAGACAAAAAAGGACATTTCATAATACTTAAGAGAAAAGTCCATCAAGAAGATATAACCCTTATAAATATATATGCACCCAACTTAGGAGCACCCAAATATGTAAGAAAAAATTTGAAAGACTCCAAGAAAGATATAGACAGAAACACACTCATAGTAGGGGACTTTAAAACCCCATTGTCAACAAGGGACAGCTCTTCGAAGCAAAGAAACACAAAAGATATTGAGGCACTGAACAACACTCTAGATCAAATGGACTTAGACGATATATATAGAAGTTTTCACCCCAAAGAAGCAAAATATACATACTTCTCAAGTGCACATGGAACATTTTCAAAGATAGACCACATGGTAGGACACAAAACAAGCCTTAACAGATTCAAGAAAATTTAAATTATATCAAGCATCTTCTCAGATCACAATGGCTTAAAATTGGAAATCAACCTCAAAAACATTCAAACTCATGGAGGATGAATAACATGCTATTAAATAATGAATGGGTTAACAATGACATCAAGGAAGAAATCAAAAAGTTTCTGGAAACTAATGATAATGAACACACAACAACCCAAAACCTATGGGATACAGCGAAAGCAGTCCTAAGAGGAAAGTTCATAGCAATACAAGCCTTCCTAAAAAAGCTAGAGTAATCTCTAATAAAAAATTTAACCTTACAGCTACAAGAACTAGAGGAAGAACAACAAGCAAAGGCCAGATCAGGTAGAAGGAAGGAAATCATCAAGATCAGAGCACAATTAAATGACATAGAGTCTAAACTAACAATTCAAAAGATCAACATAAGTAGGAGCTGGTTCTTTGAAAAGATAAACAAAATTGACAAGCCTTTAACCAGGCTCATCAAGAGAAAAAGAGAGAGGACCCAAATAAATAAAATCAGAAACAGAAGAGGAGAAATTACAATCGATATCAAAGAAATACAAAGAATTGTAAGAAATTATTACGAACAACTGTATGGCAAGAAATTTGACAACCTAGAGGAAATGGACAAATTCATGGAAACATATAGTCTTCCAAAACTGAATAAAGAAGAAGCAGAAAGCCTGAATAGACCAATAACAACTAGTGAAATTGAAGCAGTAATAAAAAAAAACCTCAGCACACAAAAGCCCTGGACCAGATGGCTTCACAGGTGAATTCTACAAAACATTTAAGAAAGAACTAACTCTTATTCTCCTCAGACTATTCCAAAAGATCCAAGAAGAGGGAAGACTCCCACACTCTTTCAATGAAGCCAGTATTACCCTAATTCCAAAACCAGGTTAAGACACAACAAAGAAAGAAAACTATAGGCCAATATCGCTGATGAACATAGATGCTAAAATCCTCAACAAAATATTGGCAAACCGGATCCAGCAACACATTAGAAAGATCATACACCATGATCAAGTGGGATACATCCCAGGGATGCAAGGATGATTTAATATTCGCAAATCAATAAACATAATACACCACATAAACAAAATGAAAGACAAAAACCACATGATCATATCAATAGATGCAGAAAAAGCATTTGATAAAGAACAACACCCATTTATGATGAAAACTCTCAGCAAAATGGGAATAGAGGGGGCATACCTCAACATAATAAAGATCATATATGAGAAATCTGAAGCCAACATCATACTTAATGGGCAAAAACTAAGAGCATTCCCCCTGAGGTCAGGAACAAGACAAGGATGTCCATTCCCTCCAATCCTATTCAAAATAGTCTTGGAAGTTCTAGCCACAGCATTCAGACAATAAAGAGAAATAAAAGGCATCCAAATTGGAAAAGATGAAGTAAAACTGTCATTATTTGCAGATGACATGATAGTGTACATAAAAAACCCTATAGACTCCACAAAAAAAACTACTCGAACTAATAAGTGAATTCGGCAAAATATCAGGGTACAAAGTCAATGTTCAGAAATCAGAGGCATTTCTGTACACCAAGAGTAAAATCTCAGATATAGAAACTGAAAGAAAAATCCCATTTACCATAGCAACAAGAAAAATAAAGTACCTAGAAATACTCTTAACCAAGGAAGTAACAGACCTGTACTTAGAAAACTACATAATACTGAAGAAAGAAATTAAGGAAGATACAAATAAATGGAAGCATATACCATGCTCATGGATGGGAAGTATCAACATCACTAAAATGTCCATCCTACCCAAAGCAATTTATAGATTCAATGCAATCCCTATTAAAATACCAATGACATTTTTCACAGACCTAGAACAAATACTTCAAAAATTTATATGGAACCAAAAAAGAGCCCGAATAGCTACAGCAATTTTGAGGAAGAAGAACACAGTAGGAGAACTCACAATACCTGATATCAAACAATACTACAAGGCCGTGGTAATCAAAACAGTATGGTACTGGCATAAGAACAGACATATAGATCAATGGAACAGAATAGAGAGCCCAGAAATAAACCCAGGTCTATATGGTCAACTAATATTTAACAAATGGGGAAGGAACATCAAATGGAGTAAAAAGAGCCTCTTCAACAAATGGTGTTGAGAGAACTGGACAGGGACATGTAAAAAAATGAAACTATACCACCAACTTACACCATACACCAGAATAAACTCAAAAGGGATCAAAGACTTAAATGTAAGCCATGACACCATAAAAGTCCTAGAGGAAAAAATAGGCAGGAAAATTTCAGATATCCCACATAGCAACATTTTCATTGATATATCTCCTAAGGCAAGGGAAATAAAGGAAAGAATAAAGAAATGGGACTACATCAAACTAAAAAGTTTCTGCTCAGCTAAAGAAAACATCAGCAAGATGAAAAGGAAACCAACCATATGGGAAAACATATTTGCCAATGACATCTCAGACAAGGGATTGATCTCCAAAATATATAAAGAACTCATACGACTCAACACCAAGAAGACAGACAACCCAATTAAAAAATGGACAAAGGACCTGAACAAACACTTCTCCAAAGAGGACATACAGAGGGTCCATAGACATATAAAAGATGCTCAACATCACTAGCCATCAGAGAGATGCAAATAAAAACGACAGTGAGATACCACCTCACACCAGTCAGAATGGCCATCATCAACAAATCAACAAACAACTTGTGCTGGAGAGGATGCGGAGAAATGGGAACCCTGGTGCACTGCTGGTGGGAATGCAGACTGGTGCAGCCACTATGGAAAACAGTTTGGAATTTTCTCAAAAAACTAAAAAAGGAACTACCTTTTGAACCAGCAATTCCATTGCTAGGATTATATCTGAAAAATACTGAAACACCAATTCAAAAGAACCTATGCACTCCAATGTTCATAGCAGCACTATTTACAGTAGCTAAATGCTGAAAACAACCTAAGTGCCCATCAGTGGATGAGTGGATCAAAAAACTGTGGTACATTTACACAGTGGAGTACTATGCAGCAGAAAGAAAGAAGGAACTTCTATTATTTGCAACAACATAGATGGAACTAGAGAGAATTATGCTTAACAAAATAAGCCAGGCAACAAACAAAAAAATACCTTATGTTATCACCTATTACAGGAAACTAATGAACTACACAAATAAATGAGCAAAATTGAACCAGAGGTATGTAAACAAGGAGTAGACTAACAGTAACAAGGGGGAAGGCAGGAGGGAGAGAAGGGGGTAAGAAGGGGAAGGGTCTAGTCAAAGAACATGTATAAATGACCCACAAACATGGACCGCTGAGTGGGGACTAAATGATGGAGAAGGAGGTGACAGGGTACAAGGAAGCAAGAGGGGGAAAAAAGGTGGGACAACTGTAATGGAAAGACAAATAAAAAATTTTTAGTGGGGGAAAAATGAAAATATGAAGAATGGAAATGCCAGTTCAGTGAATATTAAAAGGACAATGATTTTCCTTCACACTGTATATTTTTCTCCCTGTATGATTCCTCCAGAGTTTGGCATTCTAAAGAAGTAATTAATGACATAAGTTTCTTTGCATAAAACTAATAAGACCAGTTGTTAATAGAGGTTTTTTTTTTTTTTGACCAAGACTTTGACTGGAATGTTATGCCTAAAGGAGACATGCTTGGGCTCTGGTTGTTACGAAAAAGCCCTGAGGAACCGGGAATGACTTTCGAAGGTAATAAAAGCCCACGAGATAAAAGGCCTGGTACCATGGTTGGTTGTGCGGTCTACAGCAATCTTTCCAGGGAAGGAATGAAGGTTGTTTTCCTGAAAGATGGCTAGAAGGGACCTTAAGGCACAATGGAAAACCAGAAGGATTAGGAAAAGACAGGTGTGTACAGGCAAAGCCAAATGCCAGGTATGTGGCTCAGCTTCTGTGCCCTGAAGGGGAGACTGAAGGTCATCCTAAATGTTCCTTGCGTAAGTTCAAGCAAAGCAGAACTAGAACTAAGGATCATAAGTGATCCTTTGCTGCTCTTGTTGTGTTTATGCAAATGAACAGGACAAATTAAAAATGGACTTAATGCAGTCCCTTTAATGACAAGGAAGGTAATCTTAGGGAGAAAAATCATTATTCAAGGAAAATCACAATGATCAGTGTTAGACTATAAAGTAGAGCAGCTAACCGTCTTTAAAGTTTCTTTTCATTTAAAATATGTTTTCACTTGAAAGTTAAACTATGTCTGTGGTATCATCAAAGATGTTTAATTTACAGGCAAGAAGAATGTTAAATGCCTTGCAACTGGGTGTCTTTCCAATAAGACAGTCTTACAGATTTAGAAACTTGTTTGTGGGTTATGTTACATAAATTAACATGTGTTTTCTGTTTTCAAAGGGCATAAGCCTATGATCTCATTACCTGAGTGATTATCTGTACGTATAGGCCTCACTTAATCCTGTCTGCAGTGTTGCCTCCTGAGACTCAGTGGTTTGGCTGAACTAAGTGGCTGGGTTGGTGAAGAATGGGTGGTCTGTGGGCTTCACTTTAAAACCGGTTCCTCTTTTCTATCCTAATGGCTTGGACCAAAAGGGCTCAGAGGTCTAAGAGGAGGAAACCTAAAATATTTCCCTCAGCCCAAAGTAAGTATAATGGGCAAAAGGGATTTGGACAGGTGAGATGTGCCTGGCACACCTTTCTCCATAGAACACCCCCCCTTTTTTTTCCCCTAATGTGGGACATAGAAAAATTAATCCCTGACTTTTGTCATCTCGTAGTTATGGGTTGAATGATGCCTTTTAACCCTTTTGCCAAATCTGTTGCCCCCAGAATACAAAAAGGATGCCAGCCTGTTAAACCAAGCATGCCATTGTCTGGGGACAGCCAACTGACCTGGAGTCTGCACGACCCTTCCCCATGTGGGAAGGCCATCCTCCCCTCTACACCCCTACTCTTATTAGGAATTTCTGGACCCAAGGGTAGGTAGGACAACGACCTTATCCAGCTTGAAGCAGTTAGAGGAGCTTCAGGCCTTCGCCCATTGTCCTTTATAAGATTATAAAGGGTCTTAATATCTGAGAGGGAGGGATTGTTATTTTTTATTGTTAAAATAATTAATTAATCATTTATTTATTTTAAAAAAAGAAGAATATATAAAAGGGTGAAGCGGGAGAACTTGTATGTACGAACCATGGGCATGGATTTGGTGGGGGATTGCTGGGGGAGGAGGGGTGTTGGGTGGAGGGGAGCAAAGGGGAAAAAATTGGAATTATTGTAACAATATAACCAATAAAATATAATTTAAAATAAAAATTAAAAAAATAAACCCTATGATGTTTCCTAAGTGATAAGAGTTTTAAAGGTGTCTTTTGTTATGTTAATGAGGTGATTTTTTTGACCCCCCCCACATGAGAATGGGGTGGGGCTGGTCCACATAATTAGAGTATTGGAATTTTCAGTCCTACCCTTCTGCCTTCTCCTGGGAAAGGAGAAGGGTTGGGGGTTGAGTTCAATCTCCAAAGGCCAATGACCTAATCAAACACGTCTAGGTAATTAAGGCTTCATAAATACCCCAAAGATCTGCCTTTATCAAAACACCATAATAAATATGTTTTCAAGATTTTTAGATGTTTCCCATTTTGTTTGCTGAAATATCTTTCTTTTAAAACTATACTGAAATCTAATAGTTTCATATCATTTATCTACTGCAATATCTAGAAATGTGTAAAGTTTTTAAATAATTTAAGAATAACGACTGACTAGTTGGTGGTGAAACATCTTTTACATGTGTTTTCACTCTACTTTGTGAAAAATTTATAAATATGCATTTAAAATATACATCAGGCGGGCATATAACAGATATCTTTGTATACAAAATCTAGATTTAATACATGGTAATATTTTGCCAGGTTTGCTTCAGATCTTCATTCTTTTTTTAAGAAACCAATCACCATTTGTGTAATTTTATCCATGGAGCTTAATATTATCCAGAAGTAGTTGCATAAAATTCCTGGCATGTTTTTATACTAGTGATATATGCATATACTCATGATGAATAAAAATCCTTGTTTCATAAAATTCAAAATTTCACATGCAGGCTTTTCCACTTTTTATATCATTTAATATCTTATATTAATTTTATTCACATTTTCAGATGTTCTATACCAATATATTAAATCTCCAGAATTCATTTTACCTACACTATAATGTTCTATTTTATAAATAAATCACAAATCACATTTCCATTCCCCAGTAGACAAAATAGATTGCTTCCTATTTATCAAAATTATAAGCACTATTGAAAGGAATATATATTTTAAATTATTGTACATGTTCCTTTGAACACACATGTAAGATTTTCCTAGGTTATTTTTAAACTAAATTGTGGGTTATTATAGAGAGCAGGTTGACAGCTATGGGGGGGGGTAAGAGGGTAGAAGGATTTAGCAAAAATGAAAAAGGACTCATGTACATGCACAACAGTGTGTTGATTGCATGGAGGTGGTAACGGGAATAAATGGTTATGGAAAAAATACAATTCAGAAATTGCTGATTACAAAATTATAATATGCAATTACAACTTTTTCTGAAAATCACCTCCTAAATGATTGCATATTCTCCCAAGGAATGCACAAGTGCTTCATTGTGAGTCAAGAGATACAGTATTCCCTCACTTATCATGGGTACTGTATTACATTCTAGACACCCCCCGCGAAGTTGGAACCTTACATTTATTCTACACTCTTAAATCTATGTAACTTTAACATACGTATACAGTACTGCAAAATCCCATGATATAGGGAAAAATCTGCGATAAATAATTAAATATAATATTTAAAAAAATCCCGCGCTACAGTGAGGTCGCAATAAGTGAACTGCGATATAGAGAGGAACTACTGTAATGTGTATTTATGAGGTCCTATTTCTTTTTCTTCCTGAATGTAAAGCTTGGCTCCATGTCCCAGTCTTTCCTGCAGTCAGGTGACACCAAAGATCTGGTCCTGGTGACATGGGTAGAAGAGATGTTTGACCCCTTAAAATTGCCTTGACCAAAAAGTGAGCTTTCACCATGGTTTCTTCCTCATCTCCCCGCTGCATGGATAGTTCTCTAAGGACTTTAAGCAGAGTCGAGCTACAATAAGAGAGGGACCAGGCCCCCTGAATGACCTCATCAGAAGCTGTATGACCAGGAAAAAGTCCCCTGGACTGGGACATGAACAATACATAAACTTACATGTATTAAGCCACTGGGATTATGAGTTTCTGTTTCAAATGATATCGGTACATTCTACCTTAATTAATGTACATTTTCTTCTGTCCCCACTTCCTTTTGAAGTTATCAGCTTATAATGTTTATCTATTTAAATTTTGACCAAATGGCTTACACAGATGTTAATATTGTGCCAATTTGTATTTCTATGTACTAGTGAGGTTAAGTAGCATTTTCTGTGTTTATTGTTATTTGGTTTCTCCTTTTTAGAGTTGGTGATTCATCTCTTGCCCATTTCTCTCAGGCTATATATATTTCTCCCCATTGTTTTGGAAGAATGCCTTATGTATTTTGGCTACTAAGCTTTCTGTGACCATGTTCATTGTTAATATCTCCAGACAGTCTGTGGTGTGGATCTCAACTTTGTTCATGATGTTATTTTATTTCCACAGATTGTATTCATTTTAATGTGTTCAATTTATCATTCATTTCCTTTTTGGTTTGCACATTTTGTCTTGTTTATGAAATTTTACTTTACTTTGTGACCACTGAGTAATTCTCTTACAGAGTCTCCTAAAAGCTTAATTTTTTAAATTTATCACTTAGAATTTTACTCTTACTGAAATTTATTTTTGTGTGCCATGTGGAGTAGTAATGTGATTTTATTTTTAACATATAATATCACCTCTGTCATAGAGGAAGTGTACATGTGGACCTGTTTCTAAGGTTTTCATTCTGTCCTGGTAATTGCAGAAGTAATGAAATCATCTTCTCTGACGGACCTTTAGCCATGGTTCCTAATGAACCCTTCTGACTACAGTGTGAAAAAACACATCTCTAGCAAAACTCCTCTTGTCACTGAAAAGCACATGTATTAATATAACACCAAGACAACCTTAAAGAACATTTTTAAAGTATATCTTATTATGTTGTTACAGTAGTTCCAACTTTTTTTCCGTTGGCGCAGCACCCCTCTTCCCTCCAGCAATCCCACCCCCTTTAGTTCATGTCCATGGGTCATGCATATAAGTTCTGTGGCTTCACCCTTTCCTATATTATTCTTAATTACCCCCTGTCTATTTTGTAGCAACCAATTATGCTTCTTAATCCCTACACCATTTCCCCATTTCTCCCTCTTCCCCCTCCCAGCTAATAACAGTCCAAATGATCTCCATACCTATGATTCTGTTCTTATTCTCATTTGCTTAGTCGGATTTTGTTTTTAATTTTTAGATTCAGTTGTTGATAGTTGTGAGTTTGTTATCATTTTAATGTACATAGTTTTGATCTTCTTTTTCTTAAATAAGTCCCTTTAACATTTCATATAATGAGGGCTTGGTGGTATGAACTCCTTTAGCTTTACCTTGTCTGGGAGGCACTTCATCTGCCCTTCTATTCTAAATGATAGCTTTGCTGGACAAAGTAATTTTGGTTGTAGGTCATTGCTTTTCATCACATTGAATATTGCTTGCCAGTCCCTTCTTGCCTGCAAAGTTTCTTTTGAGTAATCAGCTCATAGGCTTATAAGCACCCTTTTGTAGGTAACTCTCTGTTTTTCTCTTGCTGCTTTTAAGATTCTCTCTTTATCTTGAACCTTTGGCATTTTAATTATGTTGTGTTTTAATGTGGTCCTCTTTGGGTCTAGCTTGTTTGGGACTCTTTGTACTTCCTTGACTTGTATGTCTATTTCCTTCACCAAACTTGAGAAGTTTGCCTCCATTATTTTTGTTCACATAAATTTCAATTTCTAGCTCTTCTTCTTCTCCTTCTGGCACCCCTATGATTTGGTTGTTGGCACATTTAAAGTTGTCCCAGAGGTTCTTAAGCCTCTCCTTATTTTTTTCAATTATTGTTTCCTCATTCTGTAGTGGTTGACTGTTTTATTCTTTCTTATGTACCAAATCATATATTTGAACCCTGGTTTCCTTCTTTTTGCCATTGGTTTTGTGTGGATTTTTCTTCACTTCACTTAGCATAGCCTTCACTTCTTTCCTTATGCAGAAGCAGATTAAGGTCGGTTAAGGCCCCAGAGGCAGAAGAAAATATTGGGCTCATTAAAAAAAGAGAGAGAGATAGGGAAAATAAAAATACATGTTAACCATATTTTTAAATAAATAAAAAATATGTACTATTAATGTTTTATTTCCAATAAAATTTGAATATATGTATAATATAATTAATAATAACATAGTAATAATCACAAAGTTTTGATGTTTCGTTTTTCTAGCTATCAATGAGAAGAAAAATATAAAAGTCTGGATGATTAGAATACTAGAGAAGAGATTTTTTGTTATAGTGCAATAAATTGATGATTAATTAAAATTCAAAAATTATTCATAAACTATGAAAATCTAGGTGCTGATGTAACAACAGGAATTAATTTTATCTTAATTTCAACAATAGAAATTCATTTTATTTTAATAAATTTCAACTTACCTGAATATTTATTTGTACACATAGAAAACTATTTTTAAAACCGTAAATGAAACAAGTACATATCCACACACTAATTTACATCCCTGCGTATTTGCCTATATCATAAGTCTGCACTGCAGAGAATCTTTATAAGTACAAAGTAGCAAATACAATTCTATTACTCCGATGAGTAGTAGCGCAGCCATGCAGGGCCTTTGCAACATAGTATGTGTATAGTATGAAGCATAATAATGAAATAATAAAAATAAGCAAATATAAACATCCTATCAGGTTTTACCACTGATTGTAAACTTGTACTTAATTAAAATTGCACATATGAAACCAAACTTGGTGTTATTAGAAAGAAGTGTAAAGTTAGGGTTTTGCAAGGCCCTTCAGAAGTCAGAGGGCCCAGGGTGCATGCCCAGTGCGCCCTCCATTAAGTCCACCTCATTATGAATTTGCCATACTCAAGCATATCTGTCAAGCCTGTGGGCATCTTTATCACTAGTGTTTTTGAATTCTGCATCTGTTAGAATTCCTCATTGCTCAGTTCTAGTTCTCCCACTGGAACCTTGATCTGTTTCGTCTTTTGGGCCATACTTCTCTGTCTCCTCATTTTGACAGGCTCCTGTGTTTGTCTGCCTCCGTGTCTTAGGTAGAGCTGTTGCTCCTGTTATGTTGTAAGGGGCAGAGCCTTAAGTACTCATCAGTACAGGGCGACTCGATTCACCACGTTGTGGCGCTATATGTGGGGGAGGGGTCTGAAAGGGAACAATGCCACTTGCTCAGCACTTGCCCCTTTTCCAGGCACTTCTGCCACTTTTGTATAGGACTGGCACCTCTCTAGCCATTGTTCCCAGAGTGGGTAGGTCTGCAGATATTCTACGACCATGGAGGCCCTTTAAACAAGCACACTATGCTAGAGACCAGCAGTTTTTGCCTCCACCCCAACCCCCACTGGTTTTCACAATCAGAAGAAATGAGGCTTTATTTTCCCTGGCACTGGGACCCTGAGCTGCACAGTCTGATCAGGAGCTGGAAAAACTCCCCATGTGTCCCTCTCCGCTTTTTAGAATGTGTGACTGCATTTTTTGCCAGCCTGCTGCTGGTGCTGCTACTGCTGCCACCAGTCCACATCCTTTCCACCCCAGCTCCATCCCTCCTACCTGTCTGGGTGAGTATTTCTTCTTTATATCTTTGTTTGTTGGACTTCCATGCAGCTTGGTTTTCTGGAATTTTTCATTGTCTCGAGTTTTAAAGTACTTGTATTCCTTCTTAGTTGTTCAGGGAGACCCAGCATGTCTGTCTAGGCCTCCATCTTGGCCAGAAGTCAAAGAACATGTTTTTAAAATAGCTAACTAAGAACACTCTTAGCAAGATGGCAGCTTAGGTAAACATGGCTTGCCTCCTTTCACATGACATCAAAATTACAACTAAACTATAGAATAGCTATCATTCAGAACCATCAGAAACAGAGCTGAATGGAAATTTTACAACTCAGAAATTAAAGAAGAAATCACATCGAGACTAGTAGGAGGGGAAGAGACATGGAATGGGCTGGTCCACACCCATGTTTGGTGGGTAAAAATTGGGACGGATATCTCAGTAGTGTGGGGTCCCAGCCCCACATCAGACCTCTGAGCTCAGGGTTCCAGCGCCAGGAAGATGAGTCTCCATAATTTCTGACTGTAAAAACCACTGGGGATTGAGGCTGTGGAAAACAGAAACTTCCAGAATCCAAGGTAGTTCATCTTCAAGGGCCCACACGCAGACTTATTTGGACTCACTTCCTCTAAGCTCCAGCACAAGGGCAACAGAATGCAAGGCAACAAAGACATACGGGGAGGAGCCAGGCATCAGGGCAAGAGCTGGGGTCATCTTTCTCCCAGACAGAAGTGCTGGCAGAGACCACTGTTCCTTTTCTGAGCCCTCCTCCACCAGAGAAACAGAGCAGGCCATCAGGCACCTTATATGAGACTCCATGAACCTGGGCCACAGTGTTTGCCCCACCTTGGTGATTCCCTGAGGCCCAAATCCACCCAAATTTCAGGCCGACCTAAGCTATTTCCAGTGGCTTTTCCATACAAATGGCTTGTCTTGGCCCATGCTTCAGATTTTTCTAAATTCTCTCTAACAAATATAATCTGGCTTTTTCTTTTTTCTTGTTTTCTTCTTCTTTTTTTTTCAGTAAACTCTGTACCTCTCACTAAGATGCCCAGCAGCAGCTGGCTTTGGTTTGCAACTTGGCCTTTCCTGGGCTACTCCAAGCCCAGCACAAGTAGCAGCCATCCGCAAATCACTTTGTAGCTTATGCTGTGTTCTGACCCTGGACAGAACAAAGGTGGTGGCTGACCTTGGATATACTAACAGAAATCAAGGCTGTACTACAACAGGAGGGTGCACAGAACAAACAGTGGGCACACCTTAAGTACCCAGCTTGGGTAATAGGGGATGCTGTGCCACTGGGCCCTACATGATACATACTACATTATACCACTCTAGCAAGCCTGAGAGATATAGAAGCTGTATCTAATACATAGAAACAAACGCTGGGAAGTTAACACACTGAGAAGACAATGAAACATGGCCTAAATGAAAGAATATAACAAAACTCCAGAAAAAATTAAACAGAGTTCAAAACACTGGTGATAAGGATGCTCAATAAACTTAGTGAAACTGCAACAGCATAAAAACAGTCCAGTCAGAAATGAAGAATACACTAATTGAAATATAGAATGATTTACAGGGCATCAATAGTAGAAGATGAAGCTGAGAATCAAATCAGCAATTTGAAATATAAGGAAGCAAAAAACAACCAGTCAGAACAATAAGAATAAAAAAGAATGAAAAAAATGAGTTTAGTGTAAGGAGCCCCAGGGACAACTTCAAGCATACTAACATTCACATCATGGGAGTGCTGGAAAGAGAAGAGAGAGAGCAAGAAATTGAAAACCTGTTTGAAAAACAAAAATAACGACAGAAAACTTCCCTAAATTGGTGAAGGAATCAGACATACAAGTTTAGGAAGCACAGAGAGTACAAAACAAGATGAACCCAAAGAGGCCCATTCCAAGACACATCATAATTAAAATGCCAAAGATTAAATACAAAGAGAGAATCTTAAAAGCAGCAAGAGAAAAGAAGTGAGTTACCTACAAAGTGTTTTCCACAAGACTGTCATCTGACTTCTCAAAAGAAACTTTGCAGGCTAGAAGGGATTGTAAAGAAATATTCATAGTGATTGAAAGCAAGGACCTGCAACCAAAATTACCCTATCCAGAAAAGTTATCATTTAGAATCAAGGGACAGATAAAGAGCTTCCAGACAAGAAGAAGCTGAAGGAATTCATCACCACCAAACTAGTATTATATGAAAAACTGTTAAAGGGTCTTCTTTAAAAAGAAGATTGAAAATATGAACAATAAATG
Organism: Furipterus horrens; assembly: GCF_987537825.1. Classification (NCBI taxonomy): domain Eukaryota; kingdom Metazoa; phylum Chordata; class Mammalia; order Chiroptera; family Furipteridae; genus Furipterus; species Furipterus horrens. The sequence continues at coordinate 83,636,672 of NW_028327178.1, read as the reverse complement.
GCAATAAATACATACCTATCAACAATTGAACCTAAAAAAAAATAAATAAATAAACAAGCAGAACAGAAAAAGGATCATAGATACAGGGAACATCTTGATAGTTGCCAAATGGGAAGGGTGTTCGGTGGATGGGCACAAAAGGTCAAGAGATTAAGAAGTACAAATTGGTAGTTACAGAATAGTCACGGGGATGTAAAGTACAGCATAGGGAATAGAGTAGTCAAAGAACATATTTGCATGAGCCATGGACGTGGACAACAGTGATTTCCTGAAGGCTTGGTTGGGGTAAGAGTCTAGGTTGAGGGGAGCAAAGGGGGAAAGTTTGGGACAAATTTAATAGCATAAACAATAAAATATAATTAAAAGTAAGAAAATTAAAAATAATAAAGTAAAATAGCCAACTAAGGTATAGATAATAATGTTAGGTGATCTAAGTTTCCTTAGTTAGATTCTTCCATTTTTAGGTCCCAATCCCTGTTACCCCGAGAAAAGCTTGAAATAATTTTGCAACAACAGTAACAACATCTGTCACTGGTCTACTTTTATAAAGCATCAAATTTACCTGCTGTCTATACCAAATTCTCACTGTCTTAATAACTATAACTTTATTACCAGTGTACATATGTGCTGAAACAAATGCCTTTTGTTATTCTTTTTCAAATGTATATTATACCTCATAAAACATACATTATTTTATATAACTTTAGGATCTGTCTGTCAAGAATTGTGAAAAAATCCAATAATTTTTATGGTTTTAATAATAATTTATAAATTAATATACCTGTGGTTTTAACTAGAAATATATCTATAAATTATTTTATTGAAATTAACATTATGTTTTTCTACCCATGAACATGGTATGTCCTTCAAAAAATTAAGGTTTTCTTTTATGACTTACAATGAAATTTATTAATCTTTCTCATTAACATGTTTTACTCTTTTATTCCAGATACATGTTGGGTTTTGTTCCCATGGTCAATGGGATCTTTGTAAAATGTGTTAAATTTTGAGCTGGTGTATACCCATGCAATAGATTTTTGAGTATTGATTTTGAATCCACAAATAAAACCTTTCAAGATATTATTTTTCTAAAGACTTTGTTACTGCCTTCAAAAATACACTTTGATTTCTTCTTTTCTGACAGTTATTTTCAAATATCCATGAACATATTTTTTCACTATTTCTAGTGAAAAATTTACTTTTTGCTATTGGTATCATTATTCCTTTCTAGAAAATCTATTTTTTCTTTCTGAATTCTCATAAGATTTTTTTTCTTTGTCTTTCTTGTTCTACAGTTTTACTGTCTAGTTATGATATGATTAACCATTCATGTGACTATCCCTCATGGTGGATTGTTTCTTTGTGTTATTTGTAATTTTTGCTACAACTCTTTTTTATCTCAGAATGGTTATTTAGTGTCTTCTAGCACCTTTCAGTTCTTTATGTCTTACATATATCAAACTTTAGTTTGGTAGGCTTCTCCCACCACATTCACAGAATAAACTGGACTCCAAACCCAGAGAGAGGATAAATAGTCTCAAGCCCTGCAGTTCTCATGCAAGATTTTGTTCCATATAGAGATCCAGGCAAAGAAACGTTTTAATTTTTCCCTTCTGTGGATTAGTGTATAAAGTTAATGTAGTCTTTTTCTTACCAAAGAGAAAGCTCTTCCAGGATCCTAGCTTGATGTAAAGACAGAAGTTCTAGTGATATGCCTTCTAACAAGCACAAAAACAGATTACCTGCCCTTACATTGCATTTGAGGGACTCAGCTCCTCATCAAAAACACATGTGATTTTTTTAGGCCCAGCCATGGACAATTAGAAAGGCTTTACTTGTGAGGCCTCACAGGGAAAGCTGTGTACAGGCTGGCAGTCTCTGAGGGGAACTGCAGTCCCCGTCTCCAGCCCCTCCAGCTGGCCACACTGACATAGTTGCATCCCGACCTCAGGTGCCTTCATCCCTAGGTCTCTTTATCCGAGGTCTTCTATGGGTATTTTTGCTGGGGCCTCCTTTTAGGGGGAGGAGAGGGAAATCTTGAAGACATCCTCCCCACTCTCAGTCCTCAGTACTTTCCCACTCCTAGTCCCTCCTCTTCATCCTTCACTCACTGCAGGCATTCAGAGCTCTCTCCACAGTAAGACAAGCCTGTTACCTAAGTCTGTGCTGACCCACCTGATGGAACAGGAGAGCTGGTGGTTTCTCAGGTGGTAGGCTCTTGCTTATTCCATCACAGTAAGTGATTAAAGACTTAACTCCTTCATTTTGGGCTTGTTGCTTCATTGTCTATTCTGACACCTGGCAACTCAGTTCTTTTTTTTTTTTCCTCTCTCTTTCCACTCAGTTGAGCTCTTGACAGCATTAAAATCCTACCTCAAAATCCTAAACATATATATGACCCATAACTGACCCAGGCTTCCAGATTATCAGCTTGTGTTTTTGCCACTTTAGCTTTTGATCCCCTCTTTGTTTCAGAGACTTCATTTCTTTTCTGCCATCCCTATGCAGATGTTAGCATATTTCATCTACAATATCTATCTGTTGGTAACCAGAGGGTTGTCCAACAGAGCCCAGTCCCTAGGTTAGAGGAATGGTAACCCTCATTTCATCCCCCCCAAAAAGTAAGAATAATTCTGGTTCAAGTAAAGGGAACATTAAAATACATCAAGGCTTCAAATCTAATCTACACAGAGTAAGAGAAATGGAGAAAATTTACACTGGATTGCAAGCAATTGCATTGGGTTAAAATAAATAATTTTTAAACTATGAAAATCATTAGCCATTGAAATGTTTCCTCAGAATCTGTAAAAAGGAAAAGATATCTAATTCTCAGGGATGAATTGAGATCTGGATGTCAGGAATCTCTAGGTTTCTTTCTACCAGGCATATCCATGATGCCTACTTTTGAAAGAGTTCTAATTTTATAGATTATTTTTTAGCTCAGAAAATTTTAAGTATCAATTTCTAGCTAGAATATACTGCCAGACACACTTAATTTCCCACTGTAGAAAGTTGAATAAATTTGTTTAAATATGCAGAGTATACTGGTTTCAGAGCACAGTATGAGAAGTAATTTCATTCATCCTGTTACTGAGCAAATCATGGCTCATTCACATTGGCACCTTGATGTATGGCCCAACAATTCGTGTTGAGAAAAACAGGTCTTTATTTACATTATTCCAGCCTTGGAGGGGCTGAGAGCACTTCTGCTCAGAACTCTCTTCTTCCATGAGACCCAGCACTTCCCTTGCTCCCCAAAAGGCTGTAAATCAAAACCAAGCCCAATAGTTCCCTATCCCTTATCTGTCACCTCTCTCTTTCAGGATCTGGAGTGTGTTGTCTTCAACCTCTGTATCCGTCATCGGCAGCCGTCCGTCTCGAGAGACGATGGTGTAGCTTCTTAAGAGTCTATCTGCACCGCCGAGAATGGCTGTGCAGTCCAACTCGGGAGTGACACGGTATCTGTCTCCTCCCGTGTTGAATCGACATCTTGCGATGACGCTGGGGTGTCCTCTCCAGTGAAGCTGAAGCTACAAAGCCTGGGCAGGGTGATATGGAGGGTCTGCTGTTGCCCATGCAGCAGACCCCCCCTCTCTTCGCAGCTGAAGGGTCCAAGGGAAAGACGGAGTCAATACAGCTTGGCTTCAGGTGCGCTGCAGGAGTTGCCGGTGTTGACTACAACGTCAAACCGCCTTAGGGACTCCGACTCCGGATTTTCTGTCGGGGTTTACTCCCTTAGCCTTTCCCCTGAAGAGGTATGCCGCAAGGCAGCGGAGGTTTTTTGGAGTCAGAGTTTTCCTTCTCTGATGTGCCCTGACTGGAAGATCGAACCAGAGACACTTAGCTCGCAGGCTGACTCTCAATCCACTGAGCCAAACCAGCCAGGGCTTAACCTCTGTATAATAGCCAAGAAAAAGCATGTGCCGTGTTGCATTGGATCATGGTGAAGTCCAGAAAAGGCACAAGTCTGATGAGAGTGTCCTCTACCTATGTCCCAAGTTCCAAGAGTCCAGATAGAGTTTGGGTCTCCAAGGCAGAGTCGTTGGTGGCTCCAGAGTGAGCTAGAGTAGGCAGAATCAAAGCAGCAGCATGCCTGCTTTTGCTTCTTTTCCCCCTCATTTTAGTTTATTGTTGTTCCCAGGCCAGATGGCCGAATCTTGACTACAAACTGCATAGCTGCTTGCTGCTTCCCACAAGGCTGCTACAGGTTCTCCTACATCATGGCACCTCTCCATCATGCTCCCCACAAGTCTGTCTGCCCTTTCTTTTAAATCCTGAAAGTCAGTGCACCTTCTGCCCTGGGGCAGTAGCACTGATATTATCTAGCTACCAACTGGCCATAGATATGCAAAGTACCTTAAAAGCTGTATTATCTCCTTCCTCCATCCCCCAAACCATGGGCTGTGGGGACTCTGGGGATTCCTCCCCTACTCTGTTTCAATCCGTTTGTATAGCACATACAACTTCTTTTTCTTTTTTTCAAAATAAGAATTTTATTTTATAAATGTCCCCTTCCCATATCACTGATTTTCAACTTCTTTCTCTTTGCTCAACTATTTCCCTCTACTTATCAGCCTCCTACTGTGATTGCCTGAGGGCTCTCAATGAGTGTTTTGGTTACATTCCCTAGAAGCAGAGCCTGACATATTTGTGTCCTTGCAGGTGCCTGTGAAAATGGTTTACTGAGGAAATGTACTCATGAGAAACCTAAAAAGGAGTGAGAAAAACAGAGGAGGAAGTAATACATATGCAGACTGGTGATTCAGTAGAAGTCTAGCCTCAACCTGATCCCTTGGGGAGCTTTAGAATGTAAATGGCACCACAGGTTTGGTTACAACCTGAGGCAAACTGGTAAGGCTTTTCTACACTTCAATCATTTGGTGATTTACCAGCAGGTATCTCCTCCTGTGGGAATGGCACTTCCTACTCATTGCTATATGAGTTGGATCCCACTGACCAAGGGTAAGTTTTGAGAAGCCATGGCAGCTGTGAACATGAGCAGCAAACTCACAGAGTAGCTGGTTGCACTACAAGGTAAATGGAATCTTGGTGAGTTACTAACAGTATGTACTTCAGTACCAAACATCTTCCTGTCACTGTAAGGCAGTAAGACTTAGAATAAAATGGAGTTAAGTGTTCGTTTCTTTCGGGGGGGGTTTTGCTCCAAATTGAGTACACAGAATGACCCGTACCTATATACATTTTCAAAAAATGTATTTTAAAGACAAATGTTATTTAAACACTCTGGCATCTCCATTTCTTCAGCTTTTACTGTATTTGATGTCTTGTGCATACCTGGGACTATAATTACAAAGGTAGAAACAGCTCATGTAGTGATTATAGAAGGAGCTACTCCCCAGCTTGCCACACTGCAAGCCCCAGCCTCTGCTCAGGACTTTCCAGCTGCAGGCTGGTTTATGAATCACAGGAAAGAAGCCTCTCCACTTCTAGAGCTATTTCACATTTGACAGAAAGTCTCTACTCTGCACAAAGAAGAGAGACACTCTGATGTGCAGAGGTTTGGATACAGACAGAGTTGGCTATGAATTCATTTCCATCACATCTCAGTTCTATGAATGAAGGCATTAGAAGTTACTAGCTGGGTGAACTACAAAAAAAGGTTTCTGACTGGTATTCTAGTCTCCAAACTTTTTGATGCTGGACCTCAACATGAGTTCATCTGGTAAATCCTTTGAGAACTAGCCTCTCTTTAAGATATCACTAAAATATAGCATACCTTTCATCAAGAAATAGAACTATGAGCATTCTCTCATCTGCCTGTGACTACAAAGTAAACAGTTTTTTTTTAATTTAAATTTTATTATTGTTGACACTGTTAGAGATGTCCCCCATTTCTCCTCCCTCTTTTCCACCCCGCACTCACCTTCACCATACTGTTGTCTGTGTCCATGAGCTTTGCATATATGCATGCGTTTTTTGGCTAATCTCTTCCAGCCCCTCCCCACCTGCCTCCCTTCTGAGCTCTCTCAGGCTGCTCCATGTGTCCCTGTCTCTGATTTTATCTTGTTCATCAGTTTATTTCATTCACTAGATTCCACATATGAATGAGATCATATGGAGCTTGTCTTTCTCTGACTGGCTTTTTTCACTTAACATAATGTTCTACAGGTCCATCCATGCCGTCATAAAAGGTAAGAGTTTCTTCTTTTTTTTATAGCTGTTTAGAATTCCATTGTATAAATGCACCACAGCTTTTTTATTCACTCATCCACCAATGGGTACTTGGGCTGTTCCCAGACCTTGGCTATTGTAAATAACGCTGCTATGAAGATATTCCAAAAATGTATATGGAACCAAAAAAAACCCCAAATAGTCTCAGCAATCTTATGAAAGATGAACAAAGCTGAAGGTATCACAATACCTGACATCAAACATTACTACAAGTCTGTTATAATCAAAACAGCCTGGTATTGGCATAAGAACTGGCATATAGATCAATGGAACAGAACAGAGAGCCCAAAACTCAACCCACATCTTTATGGTCAATTAATATTTGACAAGGGATGCAAAAGCATACAATGGAGTACAGACAGTCTCTTCAATAAATGGATTTGGGAAAATTGAACAGGTACATGCAAAAATAAATAAATAAATAAAACTAGACCATCAACTTACACCATACACAAGGATAGACTCGAAATGGATAAAATAATTAAATATAAGTCATGAAACCATAAAAATCCTGCAAGAAAACAGGTGATAAAATGTCAGACATCTCTCATAGCAAAGTAAATTGTTTTTAATCACACACACAAAAAGTAACAAGAATAAAATGCAGAGTTTATACCTTCACATTCAGAAAAACAAAAACCATAAAGAAGGGCCACATGGATGCTTATTTCTTAATCTATATTTTTCACAGCCTTCTGAAATTCCTAAAACATCATTTCTTTGCACAAGCAATAATTTCTAATAGTTTCCACATTCCAAAGACAATGAAGGCAAGAAGCCAATATTCCATGCACAAGTTCTATGACATGAAATAATGTACGGAAATGACTACCGCTGCTAATTAATATTTTCATTTTCAGGTACTTTTTTTCCAGGTTACATTTCATTCACTCTACATTGTGAAACAAAGTTCAAATAAGTCCATTTTAGAATCATCATTTTCATATTGCTGAAAAAATATCCAGTGTTCTTAATAATACTGTTTAGAAGAAAAAGAAAATAATATTAAAGTCAAAAACTATGAATTTTGGTTTATTCTGTTTCATCTTCATTCTTTTGGCTTGCTATTTCCTATCAAGATTCTTAAATATAAGTTCAACATACTGATGGCCAGATGAACCTGAGAAAAGTGTTTTCAGGCTACCACATTTACAATTTTCTCTTTTATGAAAACTTTACTTGGAGTAGGAGAGATGAGTGAGAAACACTTTATTGAGGACACGAATCTATAGCATAGCAGATGTAAACTTCCTGAATTCAAATTCCCACTCTATCACTGTATGACCTTAGGAAAGGACTTAGTACTTACGTCTCTCTATGCCTCAGTTCTCTGGTTTGAAAATGGGATTAATTATAACACCTACCTAACTCATAAGGCTATTATGATGATTAATAACTGTGACCCTTTCAAAATAGTGTCTGAAAAAGTAAATACTCTTATAAAAGTATATGTTCTTTCCCCTCCATTACCTTTGTTGTATACATTGCAGGCAACTACTGGATCATCTAAACTGGTTTGTGACATTTCCTTAATGAAAAGAAATAATCAAAACTACTTTGAGATGAAGAAAGAACTGGTTAACATAATTTTACCATTTCCTCATTCCTTACCCCGTTAATAGACAAAGCTGCGCTGCCTTCTCTTTCTAACTCCACTGGAAGCTGCATTCCTCTGAGGATCACTAATCTGTTCTCCATTTCTACAATTTTGCCATTTCTAGATTGTTATGTAAGTGGAAGCACATAGTATGTAACCTTTGGAGGTTAGCTTTTTCATTCAGCACAACTCACTGGGCATTCACCCCAGCATTCATCCATTGTGTATCAATGGTTAGTTTCTTTTTACTGCTGAGTAGTATTCCATGCTATGTATGCACCAGTTTATTCTACCGTTCATCAACTGAAGAATGTGTGCTTTTTCCACTTTGGGTTGTATGAATAAAGCTTCTGTGAGTATTTGTGTACATGTCTTTGTGTCAACATAAATTTTAATTTCTCTGAAATAAATGCCCAAGAATGTGACTGCTGGATCATATGCTAAGTACATGTTAAGTTTGGAAGGCAACTGCCATACTCTCTTCAAGAGTAGCTATACAATTGTATATACATGAGTGACACAGCTCCTCTTCATCCTCACCAGCATTTGATGTTGTCACTATTTGTTATTTTATCCAGTCTAATAGGTATGTAGTGATATCTCATTTGGTTTCAGTTTGCATCCCTCTAATGGCTAAGATGTTGTAGATCTCTTTTTTCCCCATCTGTATACTCTTTTGGGTGGAATATCCATGATTGTTTGTTTTAAAGTTGAGAGTTCTCTATAAAATACTCTAGATACTAGTCTTCTTTTCCATATGTGGTTTGCAAATATTTTCTCCTGGTCTCTACTCTGTCCTTCAATTTTCTTAAGAGTTTCTTTCACAGAAGGAAAATTTTAAATATGATGAGATTCAATTTATCTACATCTGATATGCATCAGAAAATTCCAAGGCATCGATAAGTAAAAACTGAAAGAAATAGAATCCAATTATATGTTTTATCAAAATTTACACAAATATATAGAGATTTCTGATCAACTGAAATCTAATAAATTCAATTAATCTAAATATAATCCAATAAACAGAAATTGAGTTTAGTTTTTAATAAAATTTTAGTTAATGCTTTCTGCTTTAAAACAATAGTTGGGATCCTAGAGAACATTTTATGGAAGAGAAGTTGGTAATACAAAGGAAGAACAGTCAACTTCAGATGGAGTAGCTAAGTCATGACAGGCAGGATTGAAAGGGAAACTATTTTACATGCATCACAGATTCAGAACAAGCAGGTAATGCGGGTGGGAAAACTGGAGGTAAAACTAGGAAAGGAGTCTCTAAGACTTAGCAGCATGTAACAAAAAAAAAAAAAAAAAAAAAAAAAAAAGATAATCAAGTGTCCTTGAAGCTGGAGGGTGCCCCACTTAGTTTGGTCAGAAATCCTCTATGCTCAACCTTAAAACAGACCTACCAGGAGTAATAGACTTGCAGATTTCCATACCACACTTCCACACTGTGCTGGCTCCTCCACTTACCTTTGGACTTAACCCATTTCTTCTTGCCCCTCATCAAATGAGTGAAAGAAGCATAGTACCTAAATTATAGAGCAAAATATAGTGTTGACAGCAAGAAATTAAAAATCAAGAAGATCTATTTTTGAATTCTACTTCTGCCAGTCACCTTGTTCTGTGACTAGATAGGCATACCACATTTTATTATGCTGTGGAATATTGCATTTTTTTACAAGCTGATAATTTGTGGCAACCCTGTGTCAAGTAAGTCGATTGGCGCCATTTTCCCAATATCATTTATTTAATTTGTGTCCCTGTCATATTTTGGTAACTCTCAACATATTTCAGGCTTTTTTCTTATTATTATATTTGTTGTGATCAGTGATTTCTTTTTAATCCTCACTCAAGGACAACTTTTTCACTTTTTGCAGAGAGAGAGGAAGGGAGGGAAACATCAGTGTGAGAGAGAAAGAGAAAAGTATTGATTGGTTGCCTCCCAAATGCACCCAATTGTTTGCAACCAGACCGGACCGGATGGGGCCGGGTCAGGGTTGCAGGGGTTGCTTGCACCTGTGTGAACACCAAGGATCAAACCTGCAACCTATGTATGTGCCCTGACACAAAACAACTGATTTTTAAATGTAGAAACAGCCTTATATTGGAAGAAGATGCCATCTAGGACTTTCATAACTAGAGATGAGAGGGCAATGTCTGGCTTCAAAACTCCAAAAAACAGCTGGTGACTTTATATTGAGGCTAATCCTCATTTACCATTCTGCAAATCCTAGCACCTTTAAGAATTTTGCTAAATTTATTCTGTCTGTGTTTTATAAATGGAACAACAAAGGCTGGATGGCAGCACATCTGGTGTACTGAATATTTTGAGCCCACTGTTGAGACCCACTGCTAAAAAATATTTTAAAGATTCCTTTTTAATATTGCTCATTGATAAGGTACTTGGTCACTCAAGAGCGCTGATAGAGATGTATAAAATTAATGTTGTTTCCATGCCTGATAACAAAATGTCCATTTCACAGCCCATGAATCAAGAAGTAATTGCATCTTTCTCATACTTAAGAAATATATTTCATAAGACAGTATTTGTCATAGATAGTGATTCTCTGATGGATTTAGGCAAAGAATTAAAAACCTCCCAGAAAAGATTCACCATTCTAGATGCCACTATGAACATTCATGGTTTGTGGGGAGAAGTCAAAATATCAACATTAACGGAAGTTTGGAAGAAGTTGAGTTCAACCTTTAGGAATGACTTTGATGGGTTACAGACCCATCCAAGTGGTAAGTGCAGGAAGTGCAGGAAGTAACAACAGATGTGGTTGAAGTAACGAGAACTAGAATTAGAAGTAGAGCCTGAAGATGTAACTGAATTACAGTAGTACAATCTAAAAATGGAACTTATATAAATGAGGAGTTACTCCTTATTGATAAGCAAAGAAAGTGGTTTCTTGAGAAAGAATCTACTTCTGGTGAGGATGTTGTGGAGACTGTTGAAATAACAACACAGCATTTAGAATATTACATACAGTTAGTTGATAAGCAGTAGCAGATTTTGAGAGGACTGATGCCAATTTTAAAAGAAGTTCTGTGGGTTAAGTGTTATCAAATAGCATTGAATGTACAAAGAAATCACTAGTGAAAGGAAGTCAATTAATGAAGCAAACTTCATTGATGTCTTATTTTAAGAATTGCCACTGCTACTCCAACCTTCAGCAACCACCACCCTGATCGGTCAGCATCCATAAACATCAAGGCAAGAACCCCCCACTAGCAAAAAGATTCTGAATTGCTAAAGGCTCATATAATGGTTAGCCCTTTTTAGCAATAAGGGATTCTTAAATTAAGATATATGTATGTATATATATGTTTTTTTTAATATATAATGCTGTTGCACACCTAATAGACTACAGTATATTGTAAATATGGTTTTTATATACAGTGGGTAACAAAAAAGTTTGTGTGGATCTAACGATATTTACTGTGGTGGTCTGGAACTGGACCTTAATATCTTTGAGATATGCCTATACAGAAAACATTAACATATCTAAGGTTCTCATTTGTAAAATGAAGATAATTGTTCTTACATCATAATGATGTTTTGATCCATAAATGACAGGATGCATACGCAGCCTGGTATTTTTTAAGAACTTATAAAATGATAGTAATTTTATTATAGCCAAGTACCTACGTCCCAACAACAGGTAATGAAAAGAACATCACCTGTTGACTCACCTAAGGAATGAATCAAAATGTGAGGGTGCCAAGACAATTTGCCTGCCTTTAAAATTTGGGTGTTCTTCCATAAACAGGCTAGCCCTACAAATTTGCAAGTTGAACTCTCATCTAAGAACATGGCTTGAAATACTTGCATAAATGAAAAATGGAAGTGACGGCGAGCTCAAGTAGTAAATATGACAGAGAAAATAGATCAGAATTCCATTTCTGGTTTAACCAATCTTCATTTAGAGTTGGCCATAAAACAATTGCCACTTACAGTTTATAAATATTGGTTTTATATAAGTCCAAAATGTTATTTCTATTTCTAAATAGACTGAGAAAATATTAAATAGTATTATAAATTAAAGTTTTTACCCTATTCATAGAAGTAATCTGAGACTAATGATCTCATACAATCACCTCAATTAGACCAATAGTATCTCCCTGAGACAATCAGCTACATTGAATTAGCATAAGGGTTGTAGAGCATGGGCAATTGTTTTGGGTTGAGTTCTATAAAAGAAGAGTCTGTGACAGGGATTCAGTTGTGCTCAGAAAAAGGGAAATGGGGGAAGCAGAATGGGGCAGAAGAATGAACTAAATGAGCAATGATGTGGTCTCAACTAGAGCTGAGCTTCAGCCTCATCCCCCATAGACCTCCGAAGTATGAATTGCACCGTAGACTTGGTGTCTCTTTTAAGTCTGGAGGCAGGTCTTTGTACTCTGTGTCAACTGTCATTACCTGTGAGCTGTTACATCCAGTGAGCAAAACTTCACAGTCAGCTGGAGTTTAATTCTCTGGAGAAGGGGACAGTACTAAATTGATAGCTTCTGACATTCATGACAGCTAGAAGTTGGGTGTACCTTCCTCTAAAGGGGATCTGGAGCAGTGAGAGAAGTGGTTATTCCTATTTGGAACCCCCAAAACCTCTGTTTCTTATTATATAGGCTATATAGGAAGGCAAGTAAAAAGGCAATAATAAAGTTTCCACATAGTTGCCAAAGAGAATCCATTGTCTTAGTCCTTACATTGGGAGGGGTGTATAAATATCTAAAATATTGTGGTAAATGCTAGAAACCTGCTTTCAAGAAAATGCATAAGTGTGTGTACACACAATATTTGCACAGAGTTCAAACGTTCTTGAATTTCTTAATGAAGCTCACTTATAGTTCATTTGAATTAGAAACTTCTCCTTTGGACCACCTGGCCTTGTACTGGCTTTGACACCAGCGCTGGAAAGGCAACCAGCATTTAGAGGAATAAAGAATATTAGTGGAGATGCAAGATATAAATCTGTGTTACCAGCATAACAAAGAGACAGCAATTAAAACAAATCAGTCCTATAGCTCATAATAAGAAGTCTACCAGACTAGTACCTCACGAGACACATGGAGTAGGGAAAAGGACTTGAGGAACAATAAAAAGGGACTTCTAGATCTTGTCTCCTGCAATGTGCTTTTGCATAGCTGTCTACATCCTGCCTGCACATCATGGTGACATTCCCACCCTTCTAGCACCAGGAGAGAAAACAGCAGTTCCTAACAGGGTCGCAAGCAGCCAGTGCAGGCAAGCAGTGTATACTTGCCTTCATATTCACTGCATCTGGAGATGTCTCTCTCATCATTCTCTGACTCTTGAAGACCAGCAAAGTCCCATGACCCATTTTTCCCAAAAGATCTCACCAAAATTCTATGAATGGACACCACCCAGAGTACACGCCAAAACCCAATCTGGAGAAAAACTTTCTGAAGGACAAAACTTGAGAATAATTGGGATATGAAATGGGCCATTGTTTTCAAGATATTTAGTGACAACTTCTTGTAGGTGTTCCAAATAAACAGGTAACAGGCTTTGGTTTATTTTTACTGACATATAACAAACATGCACAAAGATGTACATATCATAAACTTGATGAATCTTCTCTGAGCATACCTGTGTAACAGCTCCAAGATCAAGAAACAGAACTTAATGTGCATCTTAGAAGCCATCCCGAAACCTCGTTTCTGTGGCCACAGTTATAACTGAAGCAGGGCCCAGCTGACCTGGAACTAATTAAATAGAAGGTATTCATTTTTGTAGCTGATTCATTCTGACTATATTCATTCTAACTCTCCCCATTATCTCTGAATGCTTTTCCTGATAGTTATCCTTCAATTTAAGTGTGAGTCTTGCAATGATACCCGATGATAAGAAGTTTCTCACCTTCTCTTCCAAATAATTCCCTTTGTTATTTTAGCTTCTTAGCATGCGGAACTCTGGGCATTCAAATGCCCTTCATAAGAAAAAACAAGAATACCTTTTCATGCTGACCTCTATTTTAAGGATCATTTAAGAGGGTAAGGAAGCAATATATCTACAAACAGGATGGGAAGTACTGATCGCACACTGATATCCACACACTTGGACTGGGAAAGTGCAAATCTGGGAAATATTACAGTGACTTGGGCAAGAAAACAAGCTGAGACGTTCATTGAATCTTCTGCACTGATTTAAAACCTAAGAGTAGATGTTCTTTCATTGCTGTGAAATGTAATGACAGGCAGGGCTTCAGATAACCATCCCCAAATCCGGATGCTTATCTAAACCAAACCTGCCTGCCTGGAATCCTTTTGACTTTCAAAAATAGAGCCTGTTTTCATGGAGAGCCTAGCTTCCAAGGCAATTTGGGGCAGTTCCTGCGTTTAGTAAGGAATATTTTTAAAGAAAAAAAGCGTCCTTTTCTCCCTGCTTTCCTCCAGGTTAAACCCAAACCATGAAGACAAATGTAGGGCAAAGTTTTACAAACCATAAAGATTATATAAACAATAGTGGGGAGAAGTGTTAGAAAAAGGAGTAGAAAATCTAGGATTTCATTTGTGACTGTTGATTTTTAAATAGAACGGCTTCATCATCTCACACCTCTATCAATCTCCACTAAACTATTCCTCTTTTATTTCTTTTTAAAAAATAATCTGAAATACTTCCAATAGCTTCTGGATAAAAAATATTTTTACATAGTAGGGGTGGCCTCAGTAAATCCCTAATATATATAGGAATTCAAGCTCAGAACCTTCTCACTTCCTCTCTCAGAGGCAACTGCTGCCCCCCAAATGTCCCCCAATATCTATACAATTCTTTTAATTCATCCCTTTATTCCCTTCATTTGTTCCTTCATTTGTTCATTTAAAGATTTAATGAACCTAAGTCGTGACATAACCTGAGTGTCTTTATGTCCTTTAGTGGAACTGCCTTAAGGAATTTGGGAAATATTTGACAACTTCACTTTCCAAAGCAAACAAACTCAATGTCACATAGTGTTTCATAAAACGGAAATCATTAAGATCAGAAAATGTTTCTATGACAGAGAACACTATCAGGGCCCACCGCTGTTAATGATGGTGTTAGCATAGGTAGCCAGTTCATTATAAATAAAGGAAGGGAGCAAAAGGAATCAGACATTAAGTCTAATAAATTAGGGAGCAAAACTGACTAACCTTAATGAGGTCAGAAGCTACAGCTTCACACACTCCAGGGGACCGCAGTATTGCCTTGCTAAGGGGATGAACACCCTTCCATCTCCTTTTATGTAGTGAGAAAGGACCAGCTTTCTAATCTCTCGATGCTACAATAGGTCCACTCACCCAGACTATGAGAGGAAGGAATACACAATAAGGGGGAAATTTATCTGCTGGATGCATATCCAGTAGAAGTCAAAATGGTGCAGGGGGAGATTCTTCTACTGCGAGTCCTGTGCATTAGAAATTAAAATGGTGACCATAGAGGGGAATGTTTAGCCTGGGAAGAGGATCAGATTGGATAAAGGACACAGAACCCCAGAAGCAGAAAATGGATTGGGTTGGGGAGGAGTCAGCACAAGCCTGTAAAAGATTGGGAAATTGATTAATTAGTTTAAAAACCACCTGGCTCTTTCCCAAGCCGGAGATAATATAATCAAATGTTAACAAAGGCTCCTCTCTCGGTCTCGGGAACATGTTTGTGCATTCTCACTCCATAGCAGCCATGTAGGGCTAGTAGCTGCATGGGCCCAAGTGTAGGCTCCAAGCACCAGCCTGGGTACAGCAACTCAATACCGGTCAGAGTGCAGCAGGGAATACAGACTGCGCCAGCCGGATTGAGACAGAGACTGAACTGGACTAAGCTTTGGCACGGATGGAACCAATGGCACAGAATTTCTGGACCATTGATGAAAACAAGGCTGGACTTCTTCCACAGCAGGACAAAGCTGAACCCCCTGGTGGTGAAGGAGACAGAGGCACTGGAAACCTAGAGACATCCTTTTATTTCTGTTCCAATAAAGCTTATCACTACACCCCATCCTCCCACGTATGGTCCCTAAAATGCTTTTCCCGTAACATTGCAGGAACCCCATTTCTACAGGCAACATCGGGAGCTCAGTTTTAAGTCCCAGCTTCCCAGAACCCCTTAAATTTAACCCACTAAGAAGTGGATTCCTTACTCTGTCTACTTGTAAGTTTAATCCTACTTAAGAGACATTTGGACACACACAAATTAGGACCGAACATTTGAGTTTCAGTCTCTGGCCTCCATTTCCCTTTCTTCTAATTGATTTTCTACATTGGAACCAAAATGCCACTCTAACCATCAATATAGTTTTTCTCCCCAAAATAAAATGATGACAGTCACAACTTAAAACCTTCCTGTGAGAGTTAGAAGATATGCTGAAGTATATTCAAAATTTGAAGAGTTCATCTGAACAAAAATCAATTTGTATAGGGACAGTGCCTAACCAGAAGTGGTTAGGGACACTCCACTTACAGGAGCTGGGGGAGACACTGATATTGTGAAGTATGGAAGCAAATAGAACAAATTATTTGAATGACCATAGATTGATTGCCTTTTGTGTTTCAATTTCAAAACCCTGAGGCATTTACAGGTTTAAGTTTAGGTTTGCTTACCTAGGCCACCACAACATCATAGTCACCTCAATCCAATGGCCTCTTTGCTTCACTAATTTAACAAGAGAAAGCTGAAAATTTTTCAGTTGGCCCTAAGACTGTCAGGATTTGGGTACTACTCACCTTTGTATTCTTCTCACTCCCAGTCCCTTTGGCCCAGAATTCTGAGTTGAGATTTGATTGATGTGGAAAGCAGGGTTGAGTACAGTCCTGAAAAGTCCAGGAAACCAGGAGGTTCCTGTGAGAGGTCAGCAAATATCAAAAGGTGTCAGAATTAGGATAAAGGAGGTTAAAAGTCCCTTAATAGTTTCTTCTTCAAATCAGAATTTGAGGAAATAAAAATATTAGCTCCTAATGAATACAGTTTGAGGATGTCCTGTAATTGTTTACTTTTCATCCTGAAGCAATACTAAAATTTTATTTAGCTATTTCTCAATAAAAAGGTAAAAAATACATTTGTAAAAACTTCAGACTAGCAACAATATACAATTATGCCAATTTTCATAAATTTTAAGGTTCTTCATATTTTAATATTTCTGAAATACAATAAAAGAATCATTACTAATAATTATAATAATATAAAAATCCTTAATGTGTCATAATTTAATTGGCAAGGTTACTTATTTCTAGTATTATACTGAATGCTGATATGCCTTTTAATAAATGTTGATTAGGTTTGATGAGGTCTGACACTTAAGTCTCCCATCCCGGGTCTTCAGCCCCCCACACCAATGGTAACCACTTCTTGTGTACACTTCTTGAAAATTTTATGCCTATACAGATATACACGAGAGCATATATGATATGTACTTCAAAACCTCACATTATATTTACTGTTATACTTACAGAAATATTGTGAATGATGATGTTAATGAACATCTTTGCATTTATTGGGTAATCCCACTTACAGTTTCATTATTTTTTTTAAATGTGACTAGAGTTTATTTGTTAATAGTGTAGTTGTATGGCACCATTCTATTTATAACTGTCCATAGTTTTCATGATATCCTTATTATCATGTTGTTAGCTTTTTGGGTGTTATTTTGATGTCAAAATAGTAATTTGGAAGTTCTATTTAACTTTGTAAGGTCTAAAACCATTTAAATAAGTTTGAACTTCTTGCTCTCATTGGCTTGAATGGATATGTTTATAATGTTAAATTAATTAAGAAAGGATGTCATTAGACTGTTGTGGGTTTAAATGCCTTAGTGTTATATTATACATAAGCAAACCAAAACCTAAGCCTGTAAATGCCTCAAGGGTAAGAAATCAAATTCTGAGGACAACCAATCACAAACAGTCAACTATGCTTTCCCAACCAAGGCAACTACTTAAGAGAGATATAGCCAATCAAATTATTTCCTTGCCTTGTTTCTGACCTTTCTGTATAAAAGTCTTTCCCCTAGCTCCTATTGGTGGAGTGCTCCTAACCACCTCCAGTTTGGCACTGCCAAATTTGAATAAATTTTTGCCTTAATAAAGGTAAAATTTTTAATATGCCTCAGTTTATCTTTCAACAAATAAAATTATATACTCTTAGTACATTTCAAGTAAATACAGGGGGAGTTTAATGGAAACTTTTTCCCAACTGATCAATATATTCCATAGAAACTGAACTATCTTTTCTGGAGCCATTAAAAAAATTTTTTTTTCTAGAAAATCATGCATTTCGTTTGCATATTAATGTATTTGCATGAAGATGAGAAGATCTTTCCCTAGAGTAATTGTGATTGTTTTCCATCCATGGTTACTTCTCAACTTTTAAAAATACTTTCATGCATTTCTACTTCACTTCCTGGTATTTTTAGTTAATGGATGATCTATTTTACTAGCTTTTATCAAAGAATCAGCATTTGGATTTATTCATGTTTGTAACTCTGTATTAGTTACTTACATTGACGCTCCATTTTTTTAATTCTTTGGGATGGATACTGATTTTTTTTTCATTCTTTCTGGGTTAGTGTGCTGTGTAATTAGGACTGCAGTTGTCCTCCAAGGACTGCTTTAACCACACTGTTTTAGTTTTTATGCATAAGTTTTTACTATTCCTAGTTTTTCTACATTGTTGTAGCTTAATTTCTGATATTATATTTGCTCTAAGAGTTAATGAGAAAATTTCTTTAACATTTTTATGGTAAGGTTCATTTCTTAATTTTTTTTTTTTCTTTTGTATCCTAATAGTAGTTACAATTGTGTGAATAATTGCATGGGTACGTGAAAGAAGAAATGCTTGATTTCCTTATTACATAACTTGGTATAATTCATTAATTGTTATTTATATCTTATATCTTAAACATCTTTACTATTTTTGTACATTTAATATGCTTTGCTCTGAATGAAGCAGATAAAAGTTACAATTCACTTGCCATTAGTTTTTTTCTCCTTATACTAAACTTTGTTTCACCTTCAGCTTTTGAGGCAGTTATTTGTTTTAAAAATACATGACACATCTGCATTGATGCTGCTTTCATTTTTGAGTGACCATCCTTATCTCTTACATTCAACATTGTTGTATATACCCCTGCTTTTGCTCCTTCTTTACCTTTTTCTCCTGTGTCTTTGCCCATTCTTTATTTTTTATGTATCTATGTCATTTCAAAGCATTTCATATAAGGTTTAATAAGGTTCTAATTTTTTAAATCTAATTTGAAAATGTTTTTCTTTTAACAAGTATGTTTATTTTATATGTATTTATTGCTAAGATGAATGTATTTTCTTAGTTCCACTATCAAATTTATGATTTAACTTCTGTTTTTAATGCTTCATTTGTGTTTTTAACTTTATGATTTGTGTATGTCTTTGTTCTACAGTCTGAATGTTTTCTTTCTGATAGTTTGAAGGGTTCATGCTCTTGAATTTTTTGTTTCTTTTTCTTATTTGCAGATGGTTTCAGAGAACAGAGTGACACAGAGAAGTTTTTATTCTACCACATATATATTTACAGTGTCCATTGATTTAAAGCATTGATATTTTCTCACACTTCTCTCTTCCCTCCAGCCTTATTGAGACATAATTAACAAAAAAAGAAATATATATATATATATATATATATATATATATATATATGCAGTGTACAACTTGTTTTGATAGAGATATACATTGTGATGTAACCACAGTAGAGCTATATAATATATTCATCAACTTATATAGTTACTATCATCTGATTTCTTTTTCTTTTGTGTGTGTGTGCAGTGAGAATGCTAAAGATCTACCCTCTGGGCCAGTTTTACACATACAATACAGTATTATTAACTACAGTTACATTGCTCTACATTAGGTCTCTAGAACTTACTCATCTTGCATAACTGAAACTTGATATTTTTTAACCAGCATTGTCACATCTTTTAGAAGCTACTGCAGGGTGTTTGTACTCAATACTATGAAGTTGGGGTTCCTTTTGAGTCAACAGAATATCATTGAAGGTGCTGAGTATTACCTAACAAAATTATTCAACACTCGCAAGTATCTCTGCTTTCATTGGTTTTGTATATTCACCTATAAAAGATTCTACTTAACAAAGACTTTGAAACTAAAATAAGTTTGAAATCAGTGTTATAGGTAACCTATTTTCTGTTCAAAAGTGAACATATGCATGTATTATCTTTAAAAAGGTAAATTGAACTCTCTTTCTTTTGGTTACCTAACATGAGTAATTACATTCTGATTCTTGGCCCGTATTCCAGGAAATAATAAGATAAATCACTTGTAATTTCTAAATTTCAACAGTTTCATTTTCCTGTGAGTGACTCAAGTTCTATTTGCCATGTATATAGTCCATTCCCGGTCAGTTAGGTAGAAGCAAGAATAGAAAAGCATCAGCTACTCCAAACTGAGTCTATCTTTTGTTCAAGTGTTTTTCATCCTTCCTATACAGCTGAAGATTTAGATAAATCATTCTTTTTTTAAAAGAAAAACAGTCATATTTTCTCTATGATTATTACTGATATCCATCTCAGAGCTTACCCACTCATTCCTTCAAAAATACTGAATACCTACTACGTGCCAGACACAGAGAAATGGAAACAAAGCAGTGGATGAATGAAAGATGACTCCTGTCACCAAGGAGATTGTTTGCTAGTCTTCTAGTGTGAGAAATAAGGACTGATGATTAGAACAGAAAAGTGTCCAGTAGATTTAGGGACAAGTAGTTCATCACTGGGACACCAAAATTGGGAGCTTCTGTATCCCTAGCTCCTAGCCCAGTACCTAGCACATGGTAAAAACTAAAAAATGTGTTGAAGGAAGAGAGGCTGGGAGAAATAAAGAAAGGAAAGCTCTGAGTTAAGACTTACAAATTAGTTCCTCAAAGGTGAGATAAGATTTCATGACAATTTAAGGAATACATGTTAAAAGGACAACACAATAATGAAAAACACATTTGATGGTAGGTCCAAATGGAGACATATGAGGAAACATGATGAAACTAGAAAGGAGTCAAATGGGAGAAGTCCTTGAACACCAGTCCAGGGGTTACAGAGTAAAGAAATGTGATATGTTGAGCAGGTATATAGTATGATTGAATAATAATAAGATTATTATACCAGCAGCATTTCCCACACAGACATTAAAGTTCCCAAACTACTTAGTTAAGTCATAGCTATATTATGAACTGTGTTCTGAAACTCTAAAATGGAATCAGCACTGCAACCTACCTTATCTATCCCAAAAGATTCAATATAAAGACTCATTCATGGAAGAAAGTATCATCCATATCAGGTTTTGTGTTTTTTGTTGTTGTTAACTATATTGATAATTTTACTTCTCATGCTTCTTTTTTGATTTGAGATCTTTAAATTAAATTTATTGAGGTGACATTTGTTAATAATATTACAAGTGCACATTTCTATATTGTTTTTAAGTATCTTTAAATGTCAGTATTGATAATATAAAATTGAGATTTAAAGAGGAACAACAAAGATAAATATTTGGAGTTACTCAAGGCCACTTAGTAAATTTAAATATTATGTGAGAAGCAAATTTGGAACTGAATTCTATATATTTCCACTAGGAAATTAACTTCCTAGTGACATCTCACTTCTACTTTGGCATTTTCCCCAAAAACCTCCCTTTACTCCCCCTGCGCCCAATCTACTGCTATAGCAGAAGTTGCATGGGTTCCTACCTTATTTGCCCATTCTATTCTTTTAGAATTTATCTAATTACATGTTTATTCTTCCATTGGTTTATGAACTTCCTCAAGAGCGGAACCTTGTCATTTTATTTTTGCCTTAACAGTGACATGTGCAGTTGAAGTAGGTAGTAAAGATGGAAAAATTGTAAACCATTCTTCATGTAAAAGGCTTTTATACACTGATCCAATTTCATTAGAGGATAAGCTTCACCACCAGCAACCTCCTTTCTGATTAAGTTTTCTTTGCCTAGTGGTTTATTAGTGGAACTTTCATCCAGCAAATTCACAATCTTCACCTCTCTGGTTTTATAGCATCAACCACAACATGGCACATCTATATTAGTTTCCTAGCACCACTGTAATAAATTACCGTAAACTTAGTGGCTTGAAAGTCAACAGAAATTTACTTATTCACAATTCTGGAAACCAAAAATCCAAAATCAAGGTGGTCACATTACCTCTGGAGGCCCTAGGGAAAATTCTTTCTTGCTTCTTCCAGCTTCTGGTGGCTGCTGGCATTCTTTATAGTAGCATAACTCCAATCTCTGTTCCCACAGTAATATTACCTCTGTTTTTCCTGTGTTTCGTAGAAGACAATTGTCCTTGGATTTAGGGTAATCTCATTTGAGAACATTAACTTTATTACATATTCTGAGATTCTTTTTCAAAATAAAGTAATATTCACAAGTTTCAGATTTTTTAATTGACTTTATTAGGGCAACATTGGTGAGTAAAATTATACAGGTTTCAGGTATACAATTCTATGATACATCATCTGTATGTTGTTTTCTTTATTCATGACCCTAAGTAAAGTTTAAAGGTTTCAGATTTTGATGTGGATATATGGACATATCTTTTGGAGGCCACCATTCAACCCATTACAATATCCATCTTAGGTTTCTGATCAATTTTTCATTAATTATTTCAACAGCAACTCAGAATTGTTGTAACTTCATCTTGCACAATTTAGTTGCAGCCCCAGACCCCTAAATGTGACATAAAATTGTTTTCATTTGTTTTTCAAGAAGTCCAAAAAGCTTATTGAGGACATTTATAAACATATATATTCATAACAAAAACTTCCTCCACTAGGGTTTCTCTCTTATTGAAAATGAGGTAGGTATTCACTGAGAAAAACAAAAACAAAAACATGGTCACTTTTCAAATATTTTGGTATTAAATATATCTGGTACTTACATGCAGTATATATGTCTCCCAGTTGCTTCTATTTTCTATACCTCTCTTCGTAGATTTTCTTGTTTTAAATTCCCTATTAGTTACGTGAATCTGAACATTGGGTTTAGAGCTAGTGTTACATCTAGCATTAGGATTATGACTATGAGTAATGAAAAGGTATGTATTTAGAAGGAGGGTTAAGACTATTGTAGGTTAAGAATAAGTTAGGGTTAGGCCTAGAGCTAGGGCTGGGTTTAGGGTTAGTTTTAGAGTTAAAGCTAGGATTTGGCTTAAATTTGAGCAAGACCTAGAGCTTGGTGAGAATTATTCTTAAACCTAGTGTTATGATTTGAGCTTGGGTTAATTTAGGATTTTTTTTAAAGATTAGCATAAGGTGAGATTTAGAGTGTGATCTTGATCAAACCAAATTCTCTTAGTTTCCTCTTCTGTGAAATGATGATGACATTTACCTGATAGTGTTTATATGTCGAAACAGATACTAATGCATAGGAAAGCTCTCAGCAAACTCCAAAGTACAGTAAAAATAATATAATTTTTAAAAATATTATTGCATAAAAAGGTTGCAACTTTATTTGTCTAGAATAAAGCTAAGTTTGAGACTTTTTGGTTATGTGATGTCTTTTTAAAATAATATTTATAGTCTATCCTATTTCATTTCAAAATGAGAAGTTACCAAACTCTGGATGCTATATGTGGCATTATGTTTTAGGGTGTACATGGAGACATTTATTTTTACAGCATGGCCCCTTTCTTCAAAGAATTTCCTTCTCTAATTGGTTAAGCAAGTCCATCTGTAACTACAGTGAACATTTGAAGGCAATATGTGTGTGTGCCTGTGTGTATGTGTAATATGTTTAAGATTATCATTGGTGGAAGGTTTAGCACAGAAGCACATAAATGAGGGTTGGTGTAGTCACAGCAGGCCTCCTAGAACACTGAGTTTCATCTGGACCTTACAAATTGGCAAGGATTTAGAAAAACAATGGGAGATGATATTTTGTTGCAAGAAAAGTAGAGTATAGGCTATTTGGCAGAAACGGCCATTTTGTGTCCAGGAGTTGTTGAGCACAGACCACAACAGCCAGGTGTATGGTTAGGTGAGAGAGGATAAGGGAAATAAAGTTTGCATCATTGTGATGGAAGCAAGCAATAAGGTTCTTCGAAAGACAGGCCTAGGAATTGGAGGTTTACAAGATATGAAGTGGTTTAAATATCATTCTTATGACCTGAGAAATGAGGAAAAGAGCAGAAGGTCACAAACTGAGGCAGGGGAACCCAGCGCAATGCTGTGGTAAAGGGTTGAGGTTATATGTCTGAATTGGTTGATGGTGATTTAAATGGTAAGAGAAATGGCCACAGAAACATCGAGGAAAAAATGTATAAAACCCCTGAATGACTGGATGGGAAAAATGGCAGGAAACAACCAAAGATTGCTTCTAACTTAAGTTGGGTATGAGGTGGAACATAGTAAGATCACTGACACAGGTGGAGGAGGTATCTTGGATTTATCAACATACTCACCCAGATTAATGAATTTTTAGCTTCCAACACAATAAATTAGTCCTAGACCTCAAACTACAAAAAAAAAAAAAAAAAAAAAAAGAATACAAATCTTCAGTGTTTCTAAAACTCTCCAAAATCATGGCTACATACACATCTTTTTGCTCAGAGTCCACATTAAAATTATGCAGTCTTTTAGAGGAAGAGCTCTTCTTTCAATTAGCACATCAATACTCTTTACCCTGCATATGTGATGTGGAATAACATTATGTTTACATGTGTATTCATATGTATACAATTGTCATACTGTCTTATATTGACTTAGTGTCAAGCTGTAGGCTGAATATGTGTGTGCTTGTGCATGTGAGTGAGGGATGAACAGTACAACCTCAGATGAAAAGAAGACTGCACCTCTATTTCCTTTATGTATTTAAATGAATAGCAGTTGTGGGAAGTGACTTTTTAAATTTGAGTCTCAATTAATAGTTACTTGGGCCTTTCTGGTCAAGCTACAACTTAAGAACCTCACTTTATCTTGTATTTTGAGGTGTGGTATGGCCAACATGAGTTTAAACCCCTCCCCTCATTCTTAAGGGTCTCAATTCAAGGAAAAAGCTTGAGGCTGGAACAATATTGTGCAGTCACTGCAGTCACCTCCCTCCCAAGCCCTGGTGAGGATAAAAGGGTCCACAGCTCCTTCATTCGTTATGACAGTTGAGCCTTGTTTTGCTTTTCTTTAACACAGATTATTCTAGGGCCTGTTCTTTTTCAATGTGATCCACTTGGCCGCACCCATTTGGAAGAGCCTATTACTATGGCCAGGGTTGGTTTGGCTTGCTGTGAGCTCCTTGCTACATTCTTTTTTTAGAGCCTGCCAAATGTGGGACAATGGGTGTGTCCTGTTGACATCCTGTGGTTCATCAGATATGTAGGATCACTTCATTGCAGCCTATTTAGAAGCCTGCAGCTGTGCTGGGAGGCCCAGGTCAGCATGTCTAAGAGGAAGCCCAAACTCTGATTCACATTTAACCAAAATGCATGAGGGGAATGGGAACACAGGCATGCCTTGCTTTATGAAATACATGGGGCCCTCCCTATACCTAGATTAGTGATTTCTGGTTGCAACTATTTGCCTATCTCTCCAAACCATAATTTATCCCAAGAGATGACAATGTCACTTATAAACATTTAGATACAAGAACCACACACAAAATGGATTTTCTGGGTCAGTTCTGATTTTCAAAATCTGCACCCCACTTTTGATTTGCCACATCCAGATCACAAGGCCACTTTAAGGATAAGTTAGGAATACAGGGAATATTAGTGTGTAGTTGAAACGCATACCCCATGGCAGGGAAGGCTCATAATGTTGGGCTAGAGGGGGAAAGCATCACCAAAAGTTTGTTCCACTAATAATCATCTAATATACCCACATCATATCCCCTATTACAGATTTAAGTGGATTAACAACTTCATCTTATTAAGTGCAAATGCTCCCTCAAGTGGTTAGACTTCAATCACACTTTAGTATAAAATACTTCAGTGAGGTTTTCCAGTTCTTTCTCTCTGAATACCTGGAACTCCTGGAAGATGAGTGTACAGATGGAGTGTTTGCTTTATTCCTGAATGTATTTCAGACAGAAAGAGAAAGTTTAACCAAATATGGTAAAAGTTAAAAGTTCAGTGAATCTTGGTGCAAGATATAGAGATGCATTTTGCCCATTTTGCAAACTTTTTATTGGTTTAAAATAATTTTTTGGAAAATATTTTAAATAACGAGCTCTCATATCAGAAGTGTTTAGTCTGAAATCATTGATCCAGTCAACTAATGATTGACACTATGAGTATTATATATATATCGTCGTCGGCAGCCGTCCGTCTCGAGAGACGATGGTGTAGCTTCTTAAGAGTCTATCTGCACCGCCGAGAATGGCTGTGCAGTCCGACTCGGGAGTGACACGGCATCTGTCTCCTCCCGTGTTGAATCGACATCTTGCGATGACGCTGGAGTGTCCTCTCCAGTGAAGCTGAAGCTACAAAGCCTGGGCAGGGTGATATGGAGGGTCTGCTGTTGCCCATGCAGCAGACCCCCCGTCTCTTCGCAGCTGAAGGGTCCAAGGGAAAGACGGAGTCAATACAGCTTTGCTTCAGGTGCACCGCAGGAGTTGCCGGTGTTGACTACAACGTCAAACCGCCTTAGGGACTCCGGCTCCGGATTTTCTGTCGGGGTTTACTCCCTTAGCCTTTCCCCTGAAGAGGTATGCCGCAAGGCAGCGGAGGTTTTTGGAATCAGAGTTGTCCTTCTCTGATGTGCCCTGACTGGAAGATCGAACCAGTGACACTTAGCTCGCAGGCCGACGCTCAATCCACTGAGCCAAACCAGCCAGGGATATATACACATATATATACATATATACATATATATCAAGAAGAATCTGAGCAGTATTCATAGAGGGCTAGTAGATTGTTTTAGAGAACCAGAAATTAAAATAAGAAGAGCATTTGGAAGCCAGAAATAAGGAGGTGGGTGGTAGGAGAAGAGATTGCAAATGAAAATGAGATAAAGAAAAACAAAACATTTACAGAAACTACCTTCTAAGCTCCTGTCAATATGATGGCATAAGTAAATTGCAGTACTCACATTTTCCCACAACCACATCAGAATTACAACTAAACTACAGAGCAACCATCATGCAGAACTGCCTGAAGTCTAGCTGAACAGAGGTCCTATAACTAAGAACATAAAGAAGTCTGCTCCACCTCAGCATCCACCTGTGTATTGTCCCACTCTGGGATGGTAGGGTTCCCAGTGGTTGGCAGGGAAAATCTGCTGGTTCTTCTCCTACTAGCTCCATAGCACCACTTTGCCTGCTTGTGACTTGTCCTTCTTCACAGTGGCATCACTGAGCTGCAGCACATTATCAAGAGCATAGAAATTAAAAAGTGGCCCATTCTTCTCTTGGGACAATGACACAGAAGCTGAGGTGATGAGGTGTCATTAGGTACTCTGTTATGTTCATGAGCTGCTCCACCCTGCTGACCCAAGCTCACTGAAGTCTTTGCTCAAGATCTCAAGCGCCTTCTACAGGAATTGCTGCACGGTGTTGCCTTTTTTCATCTTGACTGTCTGCCAGTTCCCTGGAGCCATCCCAGTAACTGAAGGTGATTTCAATGTCCTTGCTCTCAATCTCCTCTTGCTTGGCTTCCCACCCTTGCTGCATAGCTCTTCAAGAAGCCAATTCTCCTCTTTGGCATCAACAAAAAGTGTGTGTCCACATGTGGTTCTTCCCCAGTTTCCTCTTCTTTGTGGTGATCTCTTCCAACTCCTCCTCATATATGGCCAGCTGCTGCTCCTCCTCACCACCTGCTCTCCTCCCCCAGAGTGAAGGGGAGACTAGCGATCTGCTTGGCCTCCTTGTGCTCCTTCTCTCGCAGCTTCTCCAGCTTCAACTACAGCTCCTTTGACTGCTCCTTCTTGGCCAGCTGCTTCTCCTGTTCCTTCACCAGTGCCTTCTGCTTGGCTTTCATGTCATTCAGGGTCATGAGTCCCATGGTGCTGAACATGAGCTCTGCCTCCATGGCATCGTAGAGTGCAGATAACTTCTTGTCAATGTTGGATTTCATTATGTTCTCCTCCATGGCCTGCTGCTTGATCTGCTCCATCGCCTTGTAGTATTTCTCCATTTCTTCATTAGGGGCATGACAGTGCAGCCCTAGCTGGTGTGGCTCAAGGGACTGAGTGCCAATCTGTGAACCAAAGGGTTGCTGGTTCTATTCCTAGTCAGGGCACATGCCTGGGTTGTGAGCCAAGTCCCCAACTGGGGGCATGCGAGAGTCAACCACACATTGATGTTTCTTTCCCTCTTTTTCTCCCTCCCTTCCTCTCTCTCTAAAAATAAATTTAAAAAAAAAATTTTTTAAAGGGACAGTGCACAGACTTACTCCAATTCACTCACTCTGAGTTCCAGCACTGGAGCAGTGGCTTGAAAGGCACAATGTACACAGAGAAGCAACTGAATTGTCTGGTTTGGGGGCAAAAGTTGGAGACGCAGCTTTCTTCCAGACAGAAGTGCTCAGTCCGAGTTCCTTTGATGAGCTCTCCTCCAACAGAGTCTGCAGATAGTGCCATATCTGAGTCTCCATCAATCTGGATAAAACTGTTTACCCCACCATGATGATTCCCTGAGACTCCATCCCACTTGCTGGTCCACCCAAGCCATTTCCAGTGGCTTTTCCATACAAACAATCTGTCTTGGTTCATACTAGGAACTTTCTTCAAATGTCTCAAAAATGTACAGATTTCAAACAAGCAGCATCTGGCCTCAGTGTGCCCTGTACTGCCTCTTGCTAAGTGGCCACAGGCATGGTATTAGCAGCATCTGGCTTCAGTTCACATCTTGGCCTCTCCTTGGGATCTCCAAGCCCAGCACAAGTAGCAGCCATCTGTAAATTGTTCTGTAGCTAATGCCAGGTGGCCATAGGCAGGGCACAGACAGCAGCTGATTTTAGCCTACACCTCCCAGGAGGCCCCAGAGCCAGCATATCTGGTGGACAGTTTTAGACCATGCTCAATCACCTCCATCAGTGACACACTCAAGGGGTGAACTTGGTGGGCACCAGAGCCCCACTCAAGCCCTGCTCTGTGGGGTTGGCTCCTGGATAGCAGCTCTTCTACTGTAGATACAACTTGTCTTTATTACCAATCAGCCTGGGGGGTCAATCTCTCCCATTGATATGCAATAGCAATCAAAGATCAACTACAAAAGGAGAGTGCACACAGTCTACACACGGGGTACACCCGGAATGCCAGCTCAAGTAACCCAGGAGACTGCACCACTGAGCCAAACAGAACACCAACTACATAAGGCCTCTACAAAAACTGGAAGACATAGAAAATCTACCTAATATTTAGAAATAAACATGGGGGAGCAGCCAAAATGGATAGAAAAAAATATGTCCCAAATTAAAAAACAGGAAGAAAATCTCCAGAAAAGAACTAAATGAAATGGATGCAAGAAAATTACCAGATACAGATTCCAAAACAATGGATATAAGAATGCTCAAGTAATTAAGCAAAAATGTCAACAGCATAAAAAAGAATATAGAAACATTAAAAAACAACCAGTCAGAAATGAATAATATGATGACTGAAATGAAGAAGACACTGGAAGGAATCAATAGCAGATTAGATGAAGCAGTGATCAAATCAATGATTTGGAAGACAAAGTAGCAGCAAACACACAATCAGAACAGCAAAAAAAATAAATAAATAAAAGAATTTAAAAAGTGAGAATAGTGTAAAAGAAACCTCTGTGACAACTTCAAGTGTACCAATATTTGCATCATAGGATAACCTACATGAAAAAATAATGACAGAAAACTCCCCTAACTTGGTGAAAGAAATAGACATTCAGGTCCAGAAAACACAGAGATCCCAAACAAGATGAATACAAAGAGACCTACACAAAGACACATCATAATTAAAATGCCAAAGGTTAAAGACAAAGGAAGAATCTTAAAAGCAGCAAGAGAAAAGCAATTAGTTACCCATAAGACTGTTAGAGCATATCTCAACAGAAACTTTTCAGGCCAAAAGGGATTGACAAGAAATATTGAAATTGATGAAAAGCATAGACCCCTACCCAGCAAAGCTATCATTTAGAATCACAGGACATATAAAGAACTTCCCAGACAAGAAAAAAACTAAAGGAGTTTATCACCACCACACTAGTATTACATAAAATGTTAAAGGGTCTTCTTTAAGAAGAACAGAAAAAGGATTATAAATATGAATACTAAAATGGCAATAAATATATGTCCATCAACAATTACTTTAAATGCAAATGGATTAAATGTTGCAGTCAAAAGACATATGGTGGCTGAATGCATAAGAAAATAAGACCCTTACATTTGCTGTCTACAGGAGACTCACGTGTGATCAAAATACACAAACAAACTGAAAATAAGGTGATGTAAAAAGATAATTCATGAAAATGGAAACAGAAAAAACAAACAAACCTGGGTTAGCAATACTTATACCAGACAAAATAAACTTAAAACAAAGGCTCTATAACAAGAAACAAAGATACCCAACAATTCCACTTCTGGGTATTTATCTGAAGAAACCCAAAACACTGAATCCATAGTCAAGATATGGGCATAACTAAGTATCCATCAATAGATGAATGAATGAAGACATGGTACATATATACAAAGGAATATGACTCAGCCATAAAAAGAATGAAATCTTGCCATCTGCAACAACATGCTTGGACCTAGAGGGTATTGTGCTGAGTGAAATAAGTCAGACAGAGGAAGATAAATTCCAGAAGATTTCACTTATATGTTGAATCTAAAAAATCAACAACCAAGCAGAACAGAAACTGACTCACAGATATACATAAAGTTTTGTTGGTTCCAGATGGGAGGGCAGTTAGGGGGATGAGTGAACAAGGTGAAGGGATTAAACAGTACAAATTGATAGTTACAGAATAGTCATGGAAATGTCAAGTACAGCATAGGGAATATAGTCAATAATATTGTAATAACCATGTACGATGTCAAATGGGTATGAGATTTATTGGAATTATCACTTAGTAAATTATATAACTATCTAATCACTGGGCTGTACAGCTGAAACTAATATAATATTATGTGCCAACTTAATTGAAAAATAAAAAAAAATTTTAAACAAGAGAAAACATGTGTATATTTTGTCAATTTTGCCAGAATTCTTTAAAAATAATCCTCACATGAAGATATGTTACTTATTGATTTTTGAGAGAGAGAAGGTGGAAAGAGAGAGAGAGGAAAACATCAATGTGAGAGCAAAACATCAGTTGGCTACCTCCCGTATGTTCCCCAAACAGGGATCAAATCCACAACATAGGTATGGACCCTTACCAGGAATCAAACCCATGACATTTTGGTGTATCGGACAATGCTCCAACCAACTGAACCACTCAGCCAGAGTGCCAGAATGCTTGTATGTGAAATTTTTAAACACACGGTGAGTTAGCCTGAAGCCTAAGTTAACAACTTAACCCTTGATTTTAGAGTTAAGAGTTTTCACCTTTCCTTCCTAATTTCCCATGTTCAGTTTTTCCATGACAGGTGGTTGTTTTCTCCATTCAGCACCTTTTCCCCAGTTAAAAAGGAGAGAGTATTTGATTTCTATCTCTTCCTCCTCTTCTATCATCCATTTCAATCTGTATTTCTGAGGCTTCCTTATTTTAGTATCATCAAAGATAATGATGATGATGAGGAGGAGGGAGACGGTAACTACCTTTACTGAACTCCTGGGATGAGCAGGAGGCTATGCAAAGGATTTTTCATATAATTAATTTAAATTTCACAAATGAGACAATCAAGTTTCAGAGAATTTAAGTAATTTATCCAAGGTCATACATTACAAATTCGAGAGCCACATCTTCAGCTATGCCATTCCAAGGCCCCTTGTCTTATAGTTAAACATTGCATCTCGCGGGGGGGTGGGGGGGGGGACAATTTAGCCTGAAAGGAAATTTAGATTTTCTATTACCTTTCATAATAAAATTAATGGCATTAATTTAACAGAAAAAATTTAAAGAGTTCAGTAAAGCAAAATTGAAAATGATTTCCATAGCTTCCCCTACACTGTTTTTTGTTGAATTGACAGAGTTACCCCGTGGTAGTGGAAAAAGGGATAGGACTCACACTCATATGACCCTATCATGAGCTCTTGTCCTATAGTGCAACATGGGGAAAATTCCTTCAACTACCTCCACCTAAATGTCTCCCTTTGTAAATGGGTTTAGCAACCCTCCTCTGGAGCTGCTGTGAGCACTGAGACAATGACACAAAGACCTCACCCCAACTTTGTTTAAACAAAGGTAACATACAATTATTGCTGCTGTTATCATTACTTGTAACAAAAACAGAAATCATCAGCATTTGGTATCATTTTCATTGATACTTACCTATTTTTTTCTTTATTTTTATAGCATAAAAAATTCTGAAGTCACTAGAATTTCTCCTATGGTTGTGGTTCTTAATTCTATAATTATAAAATCTGAACTTAACTCCAGACCCTCTTATTTAATTCAACTATTTCCAAAACAATGTGAAAACAGAGATTGTTTATATATTAATCAATTTCCTAAGTGCCAGGCTTCTTTTATCACTATGGAACATAGAAATTAATGGGAAAAATATTGTCCCTGATTCCTTAAAGATAACTTATCATTAGGCAAAATATGGCAGAGTTCCCTAGATTTTTGGGTTTCATTTACTACTAATTTTTTTTTTTTAAATAAACGTGTGTGTGTGTATGTGTGTGTGTGTGAGAGAGAGGGAGTATGTTTGGTCAACTGAAGATATTGCGCACACACACACAAGTGCATGCACATTATTCATTAACTATCAAAGCTATTTTCTAAAAAAGAAAGGGCAATTGAACCCATAAAAGTATCAGAATAAAGAAAAATTATTAAATTGGAATAAATGTGTTATAAAAGACTCCTCAGTCTCTTAACCACCCCCTCCGCTCCAATTCAGTATGGTCCATTGAAAACCTTCCTATAGATGCAGGTCCCTAAATGGGTCTTTAGAAGCCCTTGAACTTGTGGACGTATTAAGAGTGAACTTCTCCCACGTGAGGATTCTGGCACTCAGAGGCCTAGCCCATGTCGTATACTGTCTCCTGTGAATCTTCCTTGCTTTGTATCTCAATTTGACTATTTCTCCAGCATGGGCTATCTTAGTTTACATGTCTTAGTTTATAGCTTCTCTTGCTTAAAATGAAGGAAACATGTGACTTTCAGGGTTTTTCTTTTGTGCTTCCTTTTGTGATGTCTTCCTTTTAATTTAACAAAACTTACAGAAGTTAATATTGATTTTTCTAAAGAATAAGCAATTTATGGGAGAAGAAACACCTTTAGAGTACTTTCTTTTATTCCTCTCATTTGAAAAGGGAAGATTTATTTAGAAGATAAAAATCTCTCATTATTTTGTCTTTCCCCCTAATATTTACTCATATATTTTGGGAACACATTCTCCAAGAACCATGATGTTAAACATTCTTGACATAAAAATTATTCATTTAGCTGTTTTATTCAAAACTTGAAAATTTAGAAGAAAAAAAAACAGGTTAATTTGAGGGATGATTCAGCCTTCAATAGGGAAAAAATTTAAAGAGGAAATCAAGTGTCTTTGCAAACTAAGTGAAGTCATAGACTGAAAATATCCTTCAGTGAATGTATTAAAAATACAAGAAAATGAAAGAATAGTTCTAAAAATATACATCACTCTCATCTTAGTCTCGAGAAGTAACATCTTTCTCTCCCTCTGAACATGTTCAGAAAGATTCCACTTGGGTGTTTCTTATCACGCACATCCAGTTCCCGAGGTTATGCCCTGCAGCCATTCTTCTCTGCTCTAAAGTCATTTGCAGAATTGGGTGTTGTCTGGAGTATGCTGATTCTTCATTATTCTCTATTCCGAAAGGTCAAAGCATAAAATGGAACTTCTTGAACTTAAAAGGGACAGCCTAGATAACCAGCTGTGCTCAAACTAAAACATCCAAAAATAGCATTTATTCTCCCTTTTCTTTAGAGGAATTAGTATTATCCAGAGGACTAGAAATATCACCTAACAAGATTTGCAAACTACACTAAGTATGTCACTCACATTTCACAAGTTTCAATAAGATTCCTTCAGAACTAACAGAAAAATGAATGCTTTGCTCTACAATTTCAGCATCTATAAAGAGATAAGTTCATCCACCCCAGTAAAAATCTTCAGAGGATTTCCTACTATTTAATTAACTAGACTGGCATGTCATAGAACTAAGTTTTGTTCCTTGGAAAATTATCATGTATCTACACCAATGGCTTTTTTCTTACCACACTTTATTGTTCATTAGCAAGAATGCACTCAGTTCCTTTGAGGGTGAGATAAAACATGGATACAAGAAACAGTCTGAGAAAAATAAGCAAGTATCATTAATACTTTGTTCAAGACGAGGAAGCTGGATCATTTTTTACAAAAGTTGCATACTGCTGAATGGTGGCATGATTTCTACTCTAATGTATATGGTTAATTGCAGTTTTTCACTACCTATAGCTTAAGGACTCTCACTTCAGATAAACAGTGTGAATGAAGATTTTCTGACATGGGATCTACTTCTTCCATGAATATTTTTATCCAAAAAATAATAATAACAATTTAAATGTCTGGCAGTCTTACCAGTATTTCCCAAGGGAATATTTATAGTTTGGCATACTCTTTTGGCATAATTACAGAAGTTTTCTTGCATTTCTATCACCCCCTAGACCAAAGTTGATGTATCTTGACATTGGTTTGAAATGTATCATATTGTTTTCCCTCTTTGTGCAGGGCTGGTAGGTATGAATACAGAGAAAGGTAACCTCATCACCGTAATAAATCTCTATATGTTAACAGTAGCAGGTTAATAAAATCCACAATAACAGACCATAATATGCAGTGTCATTAATATCACTGGGCCCACCATTTCCACCTTGTACACACCTAACAAGAATATGAGCCCATCTAAGGCCAGGTATAATATCTCTCATCTATCTTGAACATCCAGTTGTATGCCTAATACATAGCAGAACTTCTGTAACTGTTGAAATTTAAGCTCTATGGAGGATGAGTATATCTTATGGATCATCATAGCAGAGAGCTTAGCATACACAATGAGATGAATTAAATATGTGTGATGTAAAGTATTATTGGGTGGGTGAATGAATAAATGAATAGTTAGAATTAGTTAATTAGTGCACAAAAGCAAAGATGTCCCAAGTGGACACGATATCATGGAGGCAGTGTTTAAAGCATTGAATATAAAGCATGGTAGGTAGGTTGACTGTTATTGGCCATAGGAAGCCATTAAATATTCTTGAGGGAGAAGTGGGTTGGTAAAATTGTTATTTGAGAAATATTGTGGTGTCATTTTATATGATGGATTGGAGCAAAGAGAGAGTCAAGGGAGAAAGAGTCAAATATATCCAAGTTTTCCCACAAAAGAATGTCACCTTCCAAGTAGTTCTCATTTTTCTACCTTTCACACTCCTTGCGAGTCTCTCCAGGACTATTTAAATACCTTCCTAGCTTAGATTCTTTCTCTTCAGTCTATTCTATACTTTACTGCTGAATCTACCTTCCTAAATTTCGGTTACTTTCCTCCCTCCCATCTAATTAGAAATCTCCACTTCCTGATACATCATATTAAAACCCTGAATCTAGTATTAAAGACTGCCAGTATGATGCAGTGATAAAAGTTCTACATTGGCGTTAGGAAAAAAAAAAAGTTCAGCTTCTCAGAATCAACTACTTTTTAACTAATGTCCTCAACCAAAGGTCAAACTAGACAGTTCCTAATGACCTTTCTAACTTGGCATTTTATGTTTTGTTTGATCTTATCTTTGAGGATACTCTTTATGCACACTAAAGCAGATCTTCCCAAACTTCACTGTATATATGAATCATCTATGAACCTTGTTAAAATGCAGATTCTCATGCAGTGAGACTAAAGTTACTCTGATGCTTCTGGTCTGTGGGCCACACTTTGAGTAGCAATGCCTTAAATTATAGCTATGTTGTAGAACTTCATGTTAGCAAAGCAAAGAAAACAAACAAACAAACAAAAACTATCTGCTTTTCTTCCAAACTTTGCTGAATCTGTCAGTCACCTTGGGAGGTCCTCCCATCCAAATTTACTGGTCAGAAACGGTCTCATCTTTCATTACCTGTCACATTCCAGCTAGAACATGATCATCTCAATAAAGCTCTTCTTAATACAATCCCTTACCCTTAGATCTTTGTGTATCCCTTAAAGCATCATGAAAATCTTGCATTACAGTTATTTGTGGATTTGTTTCTCCTTCTAGCTTTTAAGCCTCCTGAAAATACAGATAACAGCTGTCACTTTTGACTAAGGAGTAGGAGGAAGACATTCTGAAGGAGGAACATGGTTACATTAGTATGTGTCTTGGAAGTTCAAATGGAGTAAGTACACCTAAACCCAGCACATTTCCTGTTATTACACCTGGCAGCCACTATAATATGCACCAGAACACAGAATCTGACACATGACTGGATTCCTATAATTGTTTATGCTTGGAAATGGAGACAAAGTAAAAGAAGTGACAGTTCTGTTTTTTTTTTTATTTGTTTGTTTTTGTTTTTTGTTTTGCATGCTTAACTTTCAGGTATTGGCAAACAACCCAGTAAAGAAGTTCTTCCTGCATCTGAAATGTGAGAGGAGATTGGTCCAGAGCAGGGAAGCTGGGAGGGGTCCTAGAGAATAAGCTGCCTCATTCCACCTACAGAGCTACACAATTAAGGTACTCATCCTCAATGGTTCATAACATTTTTTTATTTCTTGAAACACAAGTGCAGTAATGCAAATACATAAAAATGCCCTTTTAAATTACTGAGGCCAAACCTCTTTAGGTT
The DNA here is from genome assembly GCF_987537825.1 of Furipterus horrens. Taxonomy (NCBI): domain Eukaryota; kingdom Metazoa; phylum Chordata; class Mammalia; order Chiroptera; family Furipteridae; genus Furipterus; species Furipterus horrens. The sequence goes on along the minus strand of NW_028327178.1, from coordinate 83,599,998 downwards.
TGGCATATTACAGAAAGGCAAGAGGCCACTTGATATATATTTTTAGCATGATGCCAGTTACATCCAAAACACTAAAACATCATGTCAGGGCGACATGATGTTGTACAAATCATGAAAAGAAATGTATTGCATTTGTAACCTGTCCTTACTCTATGATCTATTTCTTTTGCAATATATTTTATTGCTTGGAATTTATAGCATCATTTCTGTGCGTGGCTTATGCAAAAACACACATCAATGTGTCTGCCTTCAATCATCAAAGGGCAGAAATTCAGGTCAGACATCAGTTGTTTGCTAAGCTCATCTGGATTAATGAAGGTCTAGAGCTTGCATTCAGCATACACAGAGTGCAACGTAAGGTATGCCTGTAAGTAATGTCAACTTACTTCTGAACTTTAATGCCCAGATTTATGTCTGCCATGTTCTTAAATCAAAACAATATTGACTATTGTGGAAAAATATTCCATTCTACTTGCAGCTGTTGTTCCAACTATAGCCCTGTTAGTTTTCACAGGATAATCAACCAATAAACTTCCTCATAAATCTTACTCATTAATTTCTAATTTTGGTCTGAGGTGGGGCTTCTTTGGGTGACTTCGAATGGAGTAAATATGCCTTTAAGTGAAAGTGACTCTTGCTGTCTCTGTTGGTTCCATCCTAAACACATGGCCTTAGGAAAATGAACATTGTCCGAAGACTGAAGACAGACTCCTCAGTGAAGTATATTCACTGTACTGGAAAGCTCTTTGCACTTTCTCCCAAAGCACATAGTTCAGAACATTTAAATGTCAAAATAACGTTGTGAGGTCAGCAAAGTGATATTAGGTCTAATCAACATGTATGCAAGTGAGCCCCTGTGATTTGGCTCAAAAGATTAGAAACAATAAAACAAAGATAATGCAGGTTTCCATTATTATAGATTTATAGACTGATGCCCTCTCCATACTATAATTTTTTAAGATAATAATAGGCCCAGAAGGAATAAATAAAATGGTAACTTAAAGATACAGAATGAGCCCCCAGATTCCAAAAGGGTTAAATTCTTGGGAAGACAGAGTTATCTCAGCTGATGAGGTAATTGTAGAAATGGGTTAGTGAATAAGCATTTTGTTCCATCATAATTGAAGATGAAGAAGGAGAAAAAGAAGAAATAATCAACATAATCAGTACCTAGAAACTCAATTAATCTCCAGCTTTATTAAATGTCTCAGCTTCTAATAAGGGGCTTGAGATGACAAAATACCCAGAATAATTAGTTAATAAAAATATATTCATATCATGTTGATATCCAAGTAAATCATTCTCTAAAGGTTTCCTCAACTACATTGGTAACTTTTAAAAAATTAATGTACAAGAGGCAATATATCAAAGATCATAAATTTATAGATTTACTTCTCAGAAAGATATTTAAACTCTCTAGGTATAAAATTTCTGATATGTGAAAAGGAGCTGGTATGAGTTTTAAACAAATTAATGTACATATAACTTGTTTTTCTGGCAGATAGTCAGTGTTTATAAATGTTAACCATGAAGTATTTCTTGTACCTCTGACTTTCCCCTCCATGCCTCTGGAACTAAATCAATGCTCTCTATCTTATGACACAATACAGAGAGAAGAGAAACAGATTTCAGTAAGTACTTTCCCTTCTTTACTGCTGGAGAACTGACAGATAAGCAGCACTGGAGATCAAACAAAAGCCCCTTTCTAGGACTTTTCTCCAGAAGAAATCAGAAGCAGAGCCCCAGCGTAAATGTAACTTCGAATTGTGCCCAAGGAAGGAAAGGCATTTGCCATAACTATTCATTAGAAATAGTGGTGTTCTACAGGAATCCATTTAAAATGTTAACCTCTAGAATTAAGTTGAGTGTAGGGGAGGGAAGGGAAGAGAAGAAGAAGAAAGAAAGAAGGGTAGATTTGGAAAACTGAAGAGAATTTCATTGATTCTTTTAGGACAAGAGCAGCAACTTTTCCAAGAGACATTAAGACAAGGCAAGAAACCAAAAACAAAACAACATACAAACAAGGGACTTGAAGGGAAAATGTAGTTACAACATACTAGTCTTTCAAATCTATTTTGTTATTTTTTTCTGACTCTAATAAAGTAAGTAGCAACCAAGAAAGACAAACAACAATCTAGGGCCAACTATTTTCTCCTGTGATGTGGTCAAGACTTCTAGCCACAGGTAGACCAAGTATTCTACTGGAAAAGTTAGCTATAGTGTTGGCAGGTGAGGGCTATCTCATTTGGGGGTAAAGGATGGAAAAAAATTAGAGCTCCTTGCTCATAATGTGCAATTTCATTCTTGAATGACTTGTTTGAGGAATCTGATGTAGGATTTTGAATGATGTGTGCACTTCAGAATTGACTCTTGAGACAGGTTTTTGAAACATCTCATGCCATTACAGAGGAAAAGGGGAGAATAGAAATTACAGCTAAATCCATGAAGAATTCAGTTTAAAGATCAGGAGTTCTTGATTATTTAAGATCTGCTTCTTCAATTGAGAATGCTTTTATTAAAGAGGTTTGATAAACTTGGGACTCTCTTCCTAATGTCCTTTTGTTTAGGCTTTCATGGGAAGGATACAACAGGCAGCTGCTTATGATTCTTGAGCCAAGATATGGGTCCTATTGCAGGATATTTCCTAGGGTCTGGAAAATTAAAATAATGTCTTTATGCACTATAAACGAGGGCCCTTCAGTAGTAATAATGATGATAATGATGGTGATGATGATGAAATACATAGCATTTACTGACTGCTTATTATGAGCCAAGTATAATTTTTAGGACTTTTCATGCACTATATCATTGAACCCTCACAAAAAAAAATAATGGCATGATATTATTAACTTCATTGGAGGTGAGGAAATTGAGCAAGGAATCATGATGCAAAACATGGCCCAGGTCTTTGCTAACTAAGGGAGAAAGATAGACAAAAGATGATAAAAGACAGAGAGACCAAAAATGGTACCTCATGTACTGCTTCACTGTTTAACCCTCAAGGCTGTTTTGGGTGTGGCATGAGTATTGACAATACATCAAGAACTAAAATTGTGGCTATCAATGAACTTGGACAACCTGCTCAAAGACATACCACTCATGACCACAGTGGTCTGTCTCTTTGCTGATGACCAAACAACCACTCTAATGATACTAATAAAAACTATTAAAACAAGATTTACTATTACCAGACTGTCTGTAATTTTTTGTTTCCCCTCTCTCTTCTTTCTCTTATAACCTTTTTATTTTCCTTTTTTCATTAATGATCATATTTTAACTACTTTCCCTTATGAGTGCATTTGCATATATACAATTAAAAGTGTCTGAGTTATCTTTTGACATGAGTCCTAGAGAGGTTAGTTATCTTGTCTGAGGTTACACACCTAATAAGTAAGCAAACATGTATTTGAACCCAGGCTTTCTTATTTGCACTTGATAATCTCCTCCAGAAAAGATCTGAAGTTTATGTGCTGTAATGAGACTATAAATGGAGCTCCAAATGAGAAAAATGGTGACAAATACTGGCTTCAGAACTGCAAAACAAAAGTATCTGCATTCTTCTCTTTCTCCTTATCTCTCTCTCTCTTTTTCTCACACACACACACACACACACACACACACGTGCACGCGCGTGGAAAGTTCTCTGACACAGGCTTCATGTGACACCTCTTTTGTGACTCCTATTTCATTTCAAGGATTACTTTGGTATTTATTTTAGGACAATTATGCAAAGACAAATATGTTCATGAAATGGGGTTGTACTTTCAATAGCAAAGGATAGCAACAATTCCCATAGTGTACAAGAATTATCTCAAGAAAGGGAGAAGGAGCACCTGTGGCTGGAGCAGAGGCATATAGGTCACATAGATGTCCAACAGACAAACACTGTCAGGCTGCTCCGCATTCACATCCCCAATAATCTGCAAAGGCCTTTATCTCCATCACAAAGTCCCTCTGGCTTCTTGTGAGGTCTCTAACTTTATAGCTGCCAAAGCACTGGCAACACCAGTGTCTCCTATCATGGCCACATTCTCCACATATAGCACATACTTGATAAATATTTATAGGTAATAGAAATCTGAGGCCTATGCCCATTAGTGTTCTAGCTAATTTAGTAACTCTTCCCATATTTCCTTAAACATAAACAACAACAAGTCAGCAGGAACCAGCCAGAAGTATGTGACCAAATCTATTTGATGGCAGAGTTGATCTTTTCAAATGGGAAATAGTCTTGAATTTCTGCTAGTTATCTTTTTCATTCTCCAGATGTGCCAATTTTTTTTTCCAATCACATACATAGTCTTGGTGACCTCTAAATAAATGTCAGAAATATCCCTCAAAATAAAGAATTGCCAAAATACTTTCAGGTGATGTGGAAGAAGGAAAATTGTGTTAAGGCAGAGAAATCAGTTTACAGACTGTATTGATGTCTATCCACTGGGCTGACCAGACAGATTAAAAATCCAATCCAGGTAATGGTTAACCCTGGATCAAGTTAGAATAAAATTTTTACCCTAGACTTTGCAATAAACATGCTCTTAGAGAAACCTAGTTCAACTCTTTATATAATTCTGTTCTTTAATTGCATAACATCCTTTTAAAATTAATTTGATTAGTAAATGTGGTAGGACACTCAGGATCTTCTAAAAAGTGTGATACTGACTTTTATTTAAAATTAAATGTGAATAAACTAATCCCAAGAATTTATGACAGAGCTAGAAATGGAATTTAGGTTCTTGGAATTACTACTTGAGACAGTTTCCTTTTGACTCTGTTAATATATCTCAGCTTTCTGAACACAATCCTGATGTTTGATCAGCTCATGTTCTGGGACCTGTACCTGTGGGGTCCTTCTACTATTCAATTCTATTCCTCTTCTGAACCAAGATATCTCTTTCCTCCAGGAAGCCTAGACTGTCCTCACCCAAAAAATGCTTAGAAGCTTAGTGACCATGTCCTTTATGAGTGTCAAACATATTTACTATCATCTTCAGCATTAACACAATAATAACAAATATACTTGTTAAACTGCACTCTGGTTAACACATTTAAGGTCCACTAGAATTTTACTGCACCTTTGAAAGAAAATTTTTCTGAGCTCTAGAATAGCAAAATTTCAAGAGAAATATTTTCTAGAAAACTAGTTTTAAAAAAGTCTACAATTAATTAGAAATATTACTAATATGAATATTTGTTCTATGAAAAAGAAATATACCTTCTCTTTAGAAAGATAACTGGAATTTTATTGAGGAACAAAAAACCCAGCCTAAACTGTGTTACATTTTCTCCAACTATGAGCCTGCCTATTCAACTATTAGTCAATCAGCACCTTGTGGGTGAGACATAAAGACCATTGAGAGCTTTGAATACAGTCATAGGTGTATGATCTCAGTCTGGCTGTCTGAGAATCAAATTAAGCAAAAAAAATTACAGAAAAGTACACATACACACAACACACAGAATCAGATATCAGATTTCTTCTTTAAAAGACCTGCCAACAGTGGGTTCACAGTCCCACAAAGCTACCAATTTGTAGTAGCTGACGCATTTTGGTAATGTCTGGGCATTTGAGTATGTTAGAGGCTGTACTACTCCTGCTCCCTTAAACTCGCTGGTCTGAGGAACCTGCCTAACCCAGAGAGCCATTAAGCTGGGACCTTATAACTGTATTATGTAAGATGTATATGTATATTTGCATGTATTTTATTTTGAACATGGAACTAATTTTTTGCCAGTTCTGATTTTTATGCCTACATAGCCTAATTACTCCTCTTTTGTACCTTAAAATACTCCACTTTTTCTTCTTTTTGCTAAACCAAAACCCAAAAAACTAAATATGTAAAAGGAGTGAGCACTGGAAGGGTCAATGTTGTCTGGAGCAGCCCGTGACTGTTTATGCTGGCATCATTTCTCCCTGAAGATTTTTCCTACTACTTTCTGGAATCATTCTAACGTAAGCATTTTTCTGGTTTTCAGATTCAAACACATTCTAGCCTAACCACCTGTGTATGCAATTGATTTGGTTTTAACTTTGAGCTTCATCCCTGAACCAGACCTGGCACCTGCAGAAGAAAATACCAGGGGCTAAAATAGAGCAAGCGAGGCCACAAAAGAGTGTAATATCCTCCCACTGTGGTTCATAGGGGATGCTGTTTCGGGGTGTGCATTTCATCTCACGAGACTCCAGACAACAGAAGAACTAGACAAAAGGAAAACATGTGATGGAGCACTGTTTATACTGCAATCTTTCCAACATTTCAGAAGGGAATGGTTTACAGATGTATACCCTCCAATGACACTTACACATCTATTGTTTTCTTAACCTCCTTTTCCATCCTATTACAAGATTCTTTGGGTGAAAAAGATTACAAACTTCCCATGCTTTTCTATGATAAAGAACACATTTCCTCCTGATTACAAGGAAAGACACGATGAGCTATAAGATAGGCCAAGTGTTAATGTAAAATCAGCTTCAGAAAATGGAATACTTTTATGATTACTTAAGCATTTGTATTTCAAGCCATAAATTCTTCCCTGTCTGAAACAGACCACTTAACCCAGTCTTAGAACATCAAGCTGCTAATTTATACAGTATTCTGACAGGAAACCATCTACAGCAAGGAAGGCACAGTAGGAGATTTTAACAGAAGCCCATCTGGACTTTAGCTATTGAAGATAATTTTTTTTCTTAATAATCTATTAAAGCAAGATGCCATAAAGATGAGTTACTATCTCTTGGTCATAAATTTCAGAAGAGTCTTTATGAAGAGCCTCTTAGTTTTTCAACTTTTTTTCACTTATTTTCAATGACTTAATTCATCAACATTTAACTTAGTGTCTTTCTGCCTTATTATGACTCTCAAAGAGTTTAAGGTGCTGTTAAGGTCACAGTTGCTGCCTTTGGGAAAGCATATCTGTCTTGGACACGTGCTTTCTATTAATTTAGGCCTCTGGATTCCTTTATGATGAAATATGTCTTCAAAAAATCAGAGTTGTGAGTTTTGCTTTTTTTTTTCATTTAGAGATTACTTTTAAAAACAACCCTTTTCTCATCAACCAATAATCCAAAACTAAAAATAAAAGTCTGATTACTTGGCAAATTTGGAATATTTAGTGTTGAGAGGAATTATTTTAAATACCTAAGAAACATGAGCTGAAGACTTGTTTCTTCTAGCCCTTTGCTCCCTTCCTTCAATTCTTTGTTAGAATCACTTTCTCAGGAAGGCCTTCCTTGACATTCTCTATTCTATATTATAATCTTGCTCCACTCCCAGCTCTACTGAGTTCTCTCCTTGCTTCATTTCATCTCAAAATACTGTGTTTAATTATTTATTTAATCTCTTTTCTTTCTGCATGTGTTAGAATGTGAGCTCCATGAGAACAGAGGTTTTACATTGTTTCCCCACTTCTGTGTCCCGAGAACCTATAAGCGTGCATGACACACCATAGGTGTTGAAAAACACTTGTTGAATAGGGGATAGATAAGAGAAAATGACTAATTTTGCAAATTAAAAAAAAAATAGTGATGGCAGAATTAGACCAAGAATGCTACAAGATACATAGTAGGTGTCAATAATTTTTTGTTAAATGAGTGATAAATGGATACAAGAATAATAAAAATTGGGGGGAAAAAAAACACAGCTAAGGAACTGAAGTAAAATTAAAAAGTGGGATAATTACATTCCCAATTTCAAAAAAAAAAGTTATTTGAGATCATCAAGATGGGGTTATTAACACTGAAGTTTTCTTTTAAGAGCATATCTGCTAAGGATGGAAAGAAGAAAAATAGTCAAATGAAAGAAATGTTTTAATGTTAAAATAGCATTTCAAAGTGGCTTTAAAATATTTTAAATAAGATTGCCAAAAAATGTCCACTCACTGAAAATAAATAAGACTCTGCAGTCAGCCATGTGCTGCTTAATGATGGAGCTACATTCCAAGAAATGAGTCATTAGGTGATTTTGTCTTTGTGTGAACAACATAGAATGCACTTGCACAAACTTAGATGATATAGCCTCCTGCACAACCAGGCTGCATATCATAGCTTATTGCTCCTAGACTACAAGCCTGTAGAGCATGCTATTGTACAATACAACGTGAAATTAAATCAAGCACAAGAGAAAATGAGGCAATCAAAAGATGCCTTAAACACAAGATATGTGAGGCCGTGGCCAGGATAACACCACATACTATTTTAAAGCACAATTCTTTTAATAAATAGAAACAGTATATTCTAAAATAAGTATTAAAAATATAATAAATACATAAACCAGTAACATAGTTACCATCATTATCAAGTCTTATATACTGTTCATAATTGCATGTGCTATTCTATTATACAACTGGCAGTGCAGTAGGTTTGTTTACACCAGCATCACCACAAACACGTGAGTAACACATTGCTCTATGATGTTACAACGGTGACATCACTAGGCAACAGTGTAGGTACACTGGACAAAGAGATGAATCCAGGTGGGATGGTACAGGACAGCATGAGATTTCATCATGCTACTCAGAATAACATGCAATTGAAAACTTACAAATTGGTTATTTCTGGAATTTTCCCTGTAATATAAGACTGTGTTATGATGATTCTTCTAGACTGTTCTTTGCCCATATCTGCTATAGTTTTCTTCAAGTCTTAGAAATAGAAAAATATTTAAGTTTTTGATTCAGACTGCTATGTTTCTTACCAAAGTATTAAACTGACTTGAACTTCCATTTGCAAGATTTGAGAATGCCCAGTTGTTTGCAATATTTTAATCATAATTTTAAAATATATATATTTGCCATTTTGATAGATTAAAATGGAAATTTGGTTACAGCAAGGTGGTAGACAGATGTATATTCAGGGAGACCAAACAATACAATTCGGGATGAAATTCCACAACAGTACATTTACTTTGCACTTTTCACTTGGTTACTTTATATTTTAAATAGACCATCAATGTTAGCAGCCCTCTAGACTGATTTGTAATCATAAACCATGTCAATTATACTGTAAGTGTCTTGTGCATATATAGATATTTTATGTAATAAACAGTCCTCTAATTTTCTGCAGATCATCTAGGCAATTTATAAACACTAATTCTATCTCATGCATTCTTGTTTTTAAAACCTCTCTGAAGAACAGAGTATATGCAAGGGTGGAAGCAGACAAGTGGGAAGAGAGTCAAAATTTAATAGTGCTATGTTCCAAATTTAAGATAAACTCCAATCTTAAGAGCAAACTGAATTTTCAAACAAAGGGTAGAATTATTTTTTAGTATGTTATGTTGATAAGCCTTGATATTTAAGGAACTTGCTATGATTATTGGTACTGACCAATTTAATGTAATAGAATCTGACTTACAATAAGCATTAATCTACTGGTGAGTTACTTTCCCTCCAAGAGTAAAACTCATTTTTCTTTGTATTAAATTTCTACTTCTCTTCAATTTTAGGACACCCTAAGCCCATGTTCTTAACATGGACCAGTAGCATCAATATCAATTGGAAATATCAGAAGTACAATCTCTCAGAAACTACCCCAGATATGCAAATCAGAATCTGCATGTTCACCTGATCCCCAGTGATTAGTATGCATATTGAATATTGAAAAGCATGGGATATTAGTTTCTACATGGTCAAACCACCAGGCTCTGGACTACTGTTATGTATGCCACATATGCTCAGATGCCATCGAAGTCCATCTTCAGAAAGTGAAAAACAGGAAAAAAAATAAGGATTTGTGAAAAAATAAGAATTTGAAAAAAAAAAAACAACTCATAAACAAGTTTATAAGAAAAATTGTCAAGCCAAATATTTTTTCTGAAAATAAGAACAGTTCTGCTTTGGAGGGACCATAAGCTTATCATTAAATTTTTCTCTAAATATTTTGGATAAAAATATTAACTTGGAATTAAATACTAAAGTTTTTTCTCTAAGTCAATGAGAGGACAAATGATCACTGGTTATTTTCCCCAGGCTTTCCAAAAATGAATCTATTTCCTTGAGGGTTTTTTTCTTTTTTTCCACTTATCTGTTGCTGGGTAACAAACCATCCCAAAGAATCGTGGCTTAAACTACAATTCATTACTATCTTTCATGATTCTGTGTGTTGACAAGGCGCAGCTGGGAAACTGTTATTTGAGGCCTCCCAGGCAGTTGAGGTCAGATGGCAAGTGTGGCTACAGTCATCCTGGTCAGATGTCTAAGATGGCTGACCCTCGTGGTGAGAGCTGTTGTGGGCTGGGGTTGACAGCTGGGAGGTTTGATGGGAGAACCCATACATGGACTGCACATGTGGCTTGGTATTCTCAAAGTATGGCAGCTGCATTTGGAGAGGGAGTGTCCCAAGACAAAATATTCCAAAAGACTCAGGTGAAAGCCACAAGGCTTCTTATATTTGAGCTTCAAAAGCTTCCAAAATAACTTCTGCAATGTCCCTAAGTCCAGCCAAGACTCAAGGGGGAAAGGAAATCAGTAACACCTCACAATAGGAGAAACAGTAAACATTTTCAAGCCATCTTTAATCTACTACAAGGTTTTTAAGTTAGAATAATTTTGATAAGCTCCATTTTCTACCTGCACAGCACACCCAGATCCACCACACGTGTAGAGCACTGAAAAATTGCAAGAGTATCAGAGCCTTGGTCCTACACAGTCCACTGACAAAAATATCACTCCTTCATCCTATGTTAGATCAAGTAAGCTTTTGTCTATGTACTGCTATTTAAGAACCAGAATTGTTCTTTACCTTAAAAGAGTTATCCCTATACAATGACAATCCTCAGTTTCACTCTTCCTAAGATCCATTCTCCACATTCCTCTGATCAACTCTGTCAGTGGGCTCAAGATTTTACCACCTGGGCTCTTTTGTTCTTGGGATTTCAATTGGGTTTGACCAATGGTAAGCACTGGCCTGTCATTTCTTCCCCTCCCCCCATCACCTTCAACAACGCTTTTCTAGCAGTAACTACACCCTCTACTCAACTCTCAGCCTTTCTTCCACAGATTCACTTCCCACTTGACTTGTGAACTCTTTTTATTTCTCTTTCTTCAATTCTAGGGGTGTTGATGACTTTCTATTGTTACTATATCCTGAATGCCCTACCATCCAGATTTCAGAAGTTTTCTTTTAATTAAAAAAAAAAAAAAGTTTTTTTCTCAAAAGAATACTTTCCTAGTCACCTAAGAGTGACATATTAAAGATAAAAGTGTAATATTTGATTAATATGAAACTCTTTGTGCTTGGAGAAAAAAAAATGTGTGACAGTAAAATCTCATCCATCAAGAGAGAGAAGACCAGAAAAAATCACTGGAGTCTTCCTTCACTTGTGTGCCTGACAGGTTCTTAGCTTTGCTAGAGGACATTTAAAGAGAAGCATTTTCTTTCTGAAAACTGTGATAGAGCCCATTAGTGACTCTCACAAACCCAAACTGCTGTGACCAGCAAATTGGTGCAAACATCTCTTTGGCCAGAATTATGTAGCTAGACTATTTAGCAATAAGGGCATGTTTAACACTCTATTTTCTAGACTTCCACACAGATAGATGATCATGTAGCAAAGTGAATACTGAGAAGTGACATTAGCAAATGGAGGAATAGGAGGTCCCCCTGATCATATGGACAAAGTACCTCTGTGAAAGCTATGAATTCTAGGTAGCAGAATGTGAAACCCAGTGGAGCCTAAGACTAAAAAGGGCCATTTTGAGAAACGAGGCTCATACCCAAGTGGGTGATGATCCCACTTAAACACCTGAAAACAGCTCCCTCCCACTGAGGACTTGGCTACATTTTCATTTCATTCATTGTATTTTTCTGAGGGTTGTTTTTCTTTTTCTTTCTTTTCTTTTTTTGTAACTTCTACATCATTGTTAAACTTCTAATTTTGTTAATGAATTGTTTTCCTGATTTTGTTGAATTGTCATTCAGGTTTTCTTGTAGTTCATGGAACTTCCTCAAACCGGCTATTTTGAATTCTTGTCAGGTAAATTGCAGATCTCGTGTCTTTGGGTTCCATGACAAGATTACTGTTTCTTTTGTGGTATCATGTTTGCTTCATTTTTCATGTTCTTTAAAATCTTGCTTTGCTGTCTTGGTACTGAAGGGGCAGTCACCCTTTCTGGTCTTTACTGACTGACTTTGGGAGAGAAATAACCTCCATCAACCCTGCTAGGTATTCTGAGCTTTCTCTATGGATATGCCTGCTACATGCTTCTTGCACACTCTGTGGCAGATTCTTTAGTTTGCATGCTTTCTCTTGATCCTGCAACATACCAGACCAGGTGCTGACAACCTCCCTTTTGCTTTCCCAGGGGCTGCGCTAAAGCTTGTATTTGTGGTCTCTGCTGCATATATGAGTCAGCTTTCTGCACGTGTTCAATAGCCGTCTGCCAAAGCTGGAAGCATGCACGGGTCGGGGCGGAGCGGGGGTCAGGGAGTCTGTCACTGAGGCAAGCAGAGTGTTAAGGACGCCTTGGAAGAACTGGAGTATCCATGGGCAAGGTGTTTGCAGCGGCTTGCTGGAGAGCTTCTTGATGGAGTTCATGACCTATTGAGTAGGATCTGTGTCCCTGCAAGGGTCCCATCTGCCACTTTCCCAGCCTCTTCCCACACCTCAGTCATGCAGCTCCCTACTTAGTACTCTGGATGAGGCAAGAGAGAAATGAGCCTTTCTGGCAGCACCCACACAGCTGGGAAAGCCATGCACTCACTTGCATGCTCTCACTTATCACCACGGGAGAAATAAGCCCAGATGCTCTCTCTTGGCCCTGAGCAGTGCCACCTTGGGGAAGGGGTGTTAGAGGTAAAGTCAAACTGCTCCTCTTCCTCTTCCCAACATATACAACTTTTTTTTTTTTCTTTCATGCAGTGGTGTGCTGGAGCTTCTCTACTGGAAACGTGGACTTCCACAAGGCTCTGTTATCCATAGATGATTGTTTAGGACAGTTGTTCTCCATGGGCTCCGGACCATGGCCAAGTGGCTGGAACTGGTTCGCAGACCGCTGCAGTGACCACAGCCCACCTTGAGGTCTGTATGCCTATCACACAAAGCACTGGTGGCTGAGATTTTCCTAAGTCCTTTAGCATGTGGTACTGGATCCCACAAAAGCTTTTTTGTGTGTGTCAAAGGATGGATGCCAAATTGTTGTTGTTAATGGGGGAGATATAAGTGAGTGACATCTGCAGCATCTTTCTGTCAGCCTGAAGTAAAAGCGGATGTTTATATGTCTACCCATCCGTGAGTTGGTAAGGGTGATACCATCTTTGTAGGGTTGTTATAAAGATCACTGCAGAGGATTCTAGGGAAGCCTAGGAAAAAGCATAGACACTGCTGGAGTTAAAAGCCTGGAGTTCTGAGTTAGCACTTAGAAAAACACCACCTAGTAGAACTACACATCCTACATCATCCTATGATGTGAGAACAAAATAGTTTATTATAATAGCCACTGTAATGTGAGAATTGTGTTAAAGCAAGTATCATTAATAACTACAGAAAAAATATTCTTCATACTATATCGTGTATACTGTCTATATTTTTTAATCTAGTGAAATAATTAAATTAAGTATGAATGAAATACATCAACCAAACTATTTTAATTTAGGAGTCCAAATTGACCAGAAAATATTTTCTAAATGTCAGTTTATTTTCTCTTCATTGCAAAGAATTGCACATATATTACAGCATACTTATAAGGTGCATTACTCTACACATTTTAAAATATCATCACCCCACCTGTTTATATTTAACTTTAAATGATACATAAAGTACCTGAAGCTAAGAGCTCAAGAATTTTCAGGCATTCTAACCATGTCCCTCTGTTCGGATTTGAAAAGCTATGATGAAATACATAAGTAGAAGTTATTCCTCCTATGAGTCCTCTCTCTCCTTGCCCCAGATTATTTCAAGTACTTCTTGACTAAATCCATCCAACAAGTAATTTATCAAGCCATTATTTTTAAAAGGACTATTAATTTTTTTATAATTCATATTTAACACTGATGGAATGAGCTACTTATTGTAAGCTCCTAATATTCTCACCATTAAATAATATATAAAAGGCAAGCACAATAAATGCTCATCATACTCATAACTTATTAGTACTATTCCTTGCTCAGAGGATGTTTTAAGAATCTGTTTTAGTTATGGCATACAAAATGAAACCACAGAAGCGTTTATGTTGTACTCACAGAATAAAATAGTATATGGAAGGCCAGTGTATTTAGAATTAATGCTATTTTAAGAAATCTATTTAGTGGTTAAATAACCTCAATATTGGGTCCATTTTAATATGGAAGTTCAAAAGGAAAACCATAGACTTCCCACTAACTTTGTTTGGCAAATTCTGTATTCACAGATGGCACAGATATTTTGGCATTCTAAACTAAAGAATCCCTATTTATTATTTTGTCTTGGAAGTCTCTTTAGTGGTTAGACCACATTTTGTATACTTCCGATGATGGACATATGATCTAAGCTTAGCCAAGGCAAGGGGTAGGCCACATAAAACATCAAGGTTGCAAGCTGCTGCCACTGAGAAGTTGAAAAAGACAATGTTATAGGTCATGAAGAAAATTGGGACCCAGATTAACCAACAAAGCATTCAGTGTACAGAAAAATAAGTACGTGACACTCACACAGAGCCAATATTTGGCTCAAAGAAACTTATTTACATGAAACAACAGGATATGAATTTCATGTTTAAAGTATTTTTTATCAAGAGGGGAATAAGAGCGTTAAGAAAGAATCTGTCTTTGGGGGAAAATCATTTTAAAAAATAAATTTACAATTGCATTAAGTGGCCATGATTTGCATAACATTCCCAAATCCTTACTCTTCCCTCTCCTTTAAAGATATTCCTCCTTGTACCAAGGACAAACACCTTGTTAAAACAGCATGAAAGATGATAAATTTTCATTTTTATTTTCAAGTATTTTGGTTGCAAATTTATACATGAATTTGATGGAAATTCTTGAGCCAAAAATTGAAATTACTCACCAAGAATAAAGAAAAACTTTACATCTTATTATACAGATGTAAACATTTCCATGTAAATTGACACAAAAACAGAAGCCTTGAGAACTTCACTAATTATGACACAATTTGCCAATTAATCTCAGTTAATTCAAATTCTTTGGGAAGAACCTAATGTAAAAGTCACTAGTTAGAATACAGAGATTTCACCTGCCATGTTAGAGTAATTGGAACTGAACTTGCCCTCCTTGTAGAAACAACTAGAACATTGGACAACATATATGAAAGGCTGTTTTGGGACATTGAACAACTCTGTGCAAGACTGTGATTTAAGATCAAAGGTAAAACAAATGAAATGAGTCGTACAATCCATGTGTTTTTTTTTTCTTTTTTCTTTTGTCTTTTTTGTTTTTTGAGGGGGGGGCATTTTGTTATTGTTGTTTTATGTGTTTTGTTCTGAAGGCACGCCACAGACTGGCACAGCAAGGGAGAGTTGAAGGAGAGCTAGAAGGTTCTACTGAGAAGAGAAGATAGAATCAGTTTTCAGAATATGAAGGCAGCTTGATTTGTGGGGCAGAATACTACAGATGAAGGAGCTGCACTGAGAAAGAGTTCCCGAAATCAATATACAGGGTCTTTTTTAGCCTGTTCCTAAATACTAAGACTCAAGTGAACAGGGTGAAATGTCCTGGTGCGGGGCAAAGAATTCTCAGGAAGATTCAATGTGAACAATTCCAACAGTGTAGACAAGGCTGGTGGATACTTAAATACTGTCCAGTAGAAGTGCAGTAACTTCAATGAATACAGAAAACAGTCAGTAGGGAGCCTAGAGTAGTTAACCTTAGTAGTAAGGCTAAAGCAGCACTATGATAACAGATAGTATAGACATGCTTTAACAAACTTAAAAACAAGTATAGAGAGAAGTAAATTGACTTCTAAGTTACTTAACTTGCTGCCAAAACAAAGTTCAACATTTTCAAGGTAAACAACAGAAATCAGGCTCAAAATAATTACATTCACAAAGTCTATAACTGAATCAAATTTTATGAGACATATAAAGAGCAGTAAACTACAACACATAACTAGAAGAAAAATCTGTTAATAGAAATAGTAGAAATAAAGATGACAGTATTAAGAGACAAGGTTTTTTAAAAGCTATTATAAATAAGCTCAAAGATCTAAAGGGAAACATGCATATCAGGTTGGTAAAAACATAAGATATGGAAACAAACCAAATGAAACTTGTAAAAATGGCCATTAAAAAAAAAAAAAAAAACATCACCAGGTGAGTGTAACAGAAATTAGACACTGCAAAAGAAAGTGAACTTTACTACATAGCCAGAGTGTTACCAAATAGCAAGTGGGGCCCTGCTGCCTGATGCCACCTTCTAGGCAAAATTCTGGAGGCAAAGTTTGTTGATAAAGGAAAGGAGTTTTTATTTAAAAGCTACATAGTTTTGGGATAACAGCTTCCCACATGCATTCATCACTTATGCCTATCAATTAAGTCTAACCTCTTTAACTCTTTACAGTTTTATTTACTTAAACCTATCAGTTAAGGCTAAACTCAGTTTTATCATTCCCTTAGTAGCTTTAATTATCTTATTTCTATAGGATTAGTTTACAAACTAAAACAACATAAGGTACAGAAGTTACACAATTATGGAAGAACAAGCAAAGGAAAATAAACCTGTCACTCTCTGCCAGGCCAACCCAATCCTAGGCTGCACCTGGAGTTCTTTCCCACCCAAAATACCATCCATTGGAAAACACAGGCAGCTGCAGCACGATCATTCAGGCATCCTCAAGGAAGAATAGCCTGAGAGCCGCTCTCTGCCCCTTTTTTATTTTAAATCTGGCCTATAACTCCATGCGCTCTGAGGCATTCAGCTTCTCAGCCAATCCCATGCTAAACTGTTTACCATTGCTTCAGGCAACCTCCTCCTACAGCTTCTCCCTACTCCCTCCCAGTGATATGATCGGATCTCTCTGTATCAATAGAAGCCATCCAACATAAAAAACAGAGCAAAAAAACAAACAAAAAAATGAACAGAGAGCCTCTGTGACCTATGAGACAATTGCAGTAACTCTAATGTACATATAGTTGGAGTTGTATTTGTTTCCTATTGTTGCTGTAAAAAAATTAAAAGGAATGACTTAAAATTAGCTTATAGTTTATAGTTTTAGAGGTCAGAAGTCAGAAATTGGTGGTATGGGCTATATTAGGGCAAGGCAGATGCAGACTTGCATTCCTTTTTGAAGACTCTAGAGAAGAATCCATTTCCTTGTCTTTCCCAGCTTCTGTAGACCACCTGCATCCCCTGGCTTGTGTTCAATCTTCCTTCTTCAAAGCATATCACTTCAACTTCTGCTCCCATTATCTCATCACCTTTTCCTTCTGACTCTCCTTTCTCCCTTTTACAGGAATCATTGTTGTTTTACTAGGCCTATTCAGATAATCCAGAGATATTTCCCATCTGAAAATTCTTAACCTTCAGCCTGCGACCCAAGTGTCACTGGTTCGATTCCCAGTCAGGGCACATGACTAGGTTGCACGTCAGGTTCCCAGTTGGGGGCGCAAGTGAGAGGCAACCACACAGTGATGTTTCTCTCCCTCTCTTTCTCCTTCCTCCTCTCTCTAAAAATAAACAAGCAAACAAATAAATAAATAAATTATTAAAAAGAAAAAGATGCGGTTTAAAAAAAAATCCTTAATCTAATCACACTTGCAAATGTGAGGTTAAATGTTACCTTTTCCCATGTAGGTTCCAAGTATTAGGGCAGGGGCATCTTAGAGGGAGGTGGGGAAGCATTATTCAGCCTACCATAGAGTTCAGGAAAAATAAAAGAAGCAGACAGGTAGGGAAAAAAGTAGCTGATAATTTTCTAAATTTGATAAAGAGTATAAATTCATAACTCCAAGAAGAACAATAAGCCAAACAGGATAATCTATATCAAAAAACATGATAACAAAATTTCTGAAAACCAGTGACAAGGAGGAAATCTTAAAAGCAGGCAGAGGTTAAGAATGGAATGGGTAAGGAGGGAAGGCACATTATCTAGAGGAAAACAAAGATTTGAATTTCTCATCTTTTTGTAGACATAACGCAAACCAGAACACAAAGGAATCTTTAAAACATTGAAAGACAAAAAAATGTTTCTACTATGTAAAAATATCTTTATCCCTTGCAAGTGTATTTTTAAAATAAAAATAAAGTTGTTTTCAACATATAAATGCTGAGAAGTTTGTGTTTCTATCTCGCTTTGTTCATTTGTTTGTTTTGTTTTACAGCAAAACTGCATAATAAGAAAGATTAAAGGATATTCTTCAGGCAGAAGGAAAATCATATCAGTTAGTATCTCAAATCCAGTCAAAGAAATGAAGTAAGCAAAAAAGAGTAAATATCTTTTCTTTATGTTTTAATATTAGTAAGAAAGCATTGATTGTTTAAAGCAGGGGTCAGCAAACTATGGCCCACAGGCTAAATATAAACTTCTGCCTCTTTTTGTAAATAAAGTTTTATTGAAATGTTATGGAGTGGGTTTCCCCCCAAATCCCCAGAGCCTGCATTTGGAAAATGGGGGCAGGGGGCAGCTTTCAAGATTTCTTTGCATATCTATGGCTAGTAGCTAGTGTCTTAGTTATGCAAATGGTTTTAGTTCTTTCAAGATGCCAAGGAGATGGAAGGGGTTTTGACCACAAAATGGTGCGGAAAGAGTATACAGGGCCTGCACAAGTCTGTGAATGGTCAGAACTGGTTACCACGCCCAATGCCCAATGCATTACAGGCCATGGTCAGGGATTTAAAAATAAGGCAGCAGTCTTTTTTTTTTTTTTTTGAAGAGAGGGAGAACCACATGGTTTGCAGAGGAAAGAGCATCATGCAGTTCTAGGAGTAGAGTGATCCATGAGGTTTGCAAGGATGTAGAAGAGGAGATCCATGTGGCTTTGAAAGGGCAGAGAGAGAACAATGCATGATCCAGTGCAACATGGCACATGTTTTCCTGGACTGTTATATGGAGGCTGATGATATGGTACCCCAGATACTGAAGCAGACAGCTGACAGATAAGGGATGGGGAACTTCTGGGCATGTTTTTGGCTTGCAGCCTTTTGGTGAGCAAGGGAAGTGCTGGGTCCCATGGGAGTATTATAAAAAAGACCTGTTTTCCTCAACACTAGTTGTTGGATTTTACACCAAGGCGCCACGTGAAAGAACCCCCATTCACTCTGTAACAGAAACACAGCCACATCTATTTGCTCATGTATGGTCTATAACTGCTTTCATACCACAGTGGCAGAATTCAGTATTTTTGAAATTTTGATAGGGACTTTATGGCCTTCACTTCCTAAAATAGATCCCTAGTTTAAGACAAAATACTAACAATTGATTGTGGAATATATAATAGCTGTAGAATTAAAATGTATGTCAAGTTATACAAAGAACAGGAGAGGAGAAATGGAAGTTTTTATAAGGTTCTTACATTACACTTGAAATCATCCAATATAATGTTAGTTAAATATAATGTTAAGTAGGTTGCATATTGTACACGTTGGAAAACCATTACTCAAAAATAGAACAAAGATGTATAGCAAATAAGCCAATAGTGGAGGGAAAATGAAATGTGAAACTTATTCATTAAGTTAAAATTAGGCAGGACCTAAAGTTAATGTACCCAATTACAGAGCTTCAAATGCATGAAGCAAAAATTAGCAGAACTAAAAGGAAAATAAAACTAACCCATGAATATTATTAAATGCCAGTAAAAAAGCATACAGAAAATGGTAAGAATATTGCATTATTGCATTTGCAACTAGGGTAACTAAATTAATATTTAAAAAACACTTCACCCAACAAGAACATGCAATTTTTTCAAGTGTAAATAGGACATTAATGAAGAGACCATATGCTGGGTCAAAGTCAAGTCTCAGTAAATTTGAAGGAATTAAAATCATTCAGAATCTATACTTATACTACCCAGAAATAGGACACTTAAAACAAATTTATTAAAATATGCAACCTTTAAAGTAAGTTCTAGATAATAAATACCATGCTAGGTTTGGAGAGTTGAGGGGAAAAAAACACTGAATATTAGCCCTTATAATTAACCTTAAATAATACTCTCCACTCATTTAATTAATAACAATTTACAATATTAGTAGAAATATTTAATCCATTTTTAAAAGCCTAGAATTGTGTAAGTTATTTAAATTTTCCCTTTATTTTACTCATCTAGTAGAGATGTGTCCTTGGTAAATTGCCTTGTGATACAGCAAAAAACACTGAAGTCACCAGCCAGCAGTTTGCATTTTTGCCAAATGTAATTAAGCCTAAATGTATTTATTATAAACACAGACAGAACTACCGCCGCCAATTGCAGTTCAATTATTTCACAATTTACAGACATTGCTGCAAATGCAGTTGGATCTTGAGAACCATTTTATTCTGTCAGGAGCTATGTAATGTGGAGAAAAGAAGTTTGTCAACAAATTATTCACATGTATTCTCTCTCCTTCTATATCTTTCTGCATGTATCTGTGTGTATAAGTTTTATAATATATATGTGTATATGTGTATATATATGTAATTTTATAAGAATAAAGATATTTAGAGGAAATAATTTTTTTTTATTCTAAAGAAATAAGTCTTACGGAGTCTAAAGGAGTTTTCTTTAGGGATTTGCAAAGTTTAAGGAAAGAAAATCAAATCAAACTTAGTTCTTTTGTAAAACAATATAAATATTTTGTCAGAATAAAAACATTTATGTGAATTATTTAGAGTAATATTTCTGGCCCAAAAATCTAAGTAGACACGAAATATTAGAGAAAGAAAGTAGGATCTAGGCTCAAGCCTGAACATACCAAGGTGGCATCGATTAAAAAACCCAAAGGTTATAATTAATATTAATGAATCATCTTAATCTACCTCCTGCCTTAAGGAATGGTCACATCCAAACCTAACAGAAGGAAGTGTACCAGCCTTAATAATGAACCTAACTTCTAGGACATGTTAATTTGGATTCAAGCAAAATCATACCTAAGGACATTTTTAAATGTCCTCTTCTCTGTTTTCTTATATACAGAAATTACATGCAAAAGTTTGTTCAACTTCCTCTCCAAGTCTGGTATACCTTCACCAATGTGCAATCTGGGTTGCTCGACCTTTATGAGAATTATGGTCCTCAAAGCTGTTCAGGTATGTCATCAGACAAGACAGTTGAGGGATGGAGGATATGAGCTGCCTGGGTTCAAATCTCAGCTCTGCCACTTCCTCCTAGTTGTGTGACCTTAAGGAAGTTATTTGATCTCTGCGCCTCCGTTTAAATAAGGATGCCATAGAGATAGTATAAGGATTAAATTACATTATGTTTGTAAAGTTCTCAAAAGAGTAGCTGGCATGTAGTTAAGTCCTACATAGTATTTTTTAAAATTGTTTTTCTTATTACAGTTGCTCTCCCCTGTCCCACCCAAACCCTCTCCCACAGTCAACCCCCACCAGTTGTCCATGTCCATGGGTTATTTATACCTGTTCCTTGACTAGACCCTATCCCTTCCTTCCCCCCTTATCCCCTTCACCCCTCCCTTCTGGCTGGTATCAGTCTGTTCCATGTTTTCATGCCTCTGCATAGTACTTCTTTAAAAAAAAATTTTTTTTAACCCATTCAGGTAGATTCTCAATTTTTTAATTTACAGAATGATCTTTTCTGTCCTCTTCTCTCCCTTGAAAAACAATCTATTTTAAGATGAGCCTTAAAATAGGAAAACTCCAATAATGATAAAGTCTATTCTTATAGGAAACATGGCAAAATAATTTCTAAAGACTATAAAGGAAAAGAGCATGCAATTGTTTTCCATCAAAGAAAAATGTTATCAGTTTCTTTGCCACCTTAACCATTAAATCAGTTACTGCAATTTTAAGCACAAGACTCATTTGGTGTGGGTTCTAAGTTATATAACTATCAATTGATAGCATTTCCTGTCCTAGTTTACAGACATAAATAAAAGTCATCTATCTACATACATACTTAAAATATCACCTTATTACACGATGTTTTTAAGTGAGAATTCTGTTTCCTGGGTAAGTTTTAACTTTTTACACTTTAATGAAAGTGTATGTCCGTATAATAGATATTTTCAGTTTTCTTTAGGAAATAAACTTGCAGCACATGAATGGTAAGCCAAATTTTCAAGACAAGTTGAAAGAACAAAAATTCTTAAAAATCCAAGTAAATAGAAGGGAAAAAAAAAATAAGTCAAATGTCCCATTGGGAGTAAGCCATTTCATGACAAGTCAACTGGTTGCCAAGTAACAAATAGAGAAGTACTTTATAAATATCATTTTAGGACTATCCACACTGAGGAAATTTTGGAAGTGCTTCCTCTGATGTTCTTACTGAAATACTGACTTTTAAAAGTTGAATTGTTAGGAAATCATATATTGTAGAGATCAGTCATATTGAGTTGGTATGAAATATTAAAATGCTTACATGAGAACATCCTTTACCACCATCCATTTCTCATCCATGTACACATGACATTCTGGATTCAGAAGCACACTGTGGTATGTGCTCAACAAGTCTTCTTTTCCTTTTAATCCTAATGTTTTTCCATCTTTTTCTAATTTGAGTCATTTAGAGACATCATTTTCCTGTTTTTTTGTTTTTTTTTTTCTACAGTAGAACCTCAGCTCTCCATCTTAATTCATTCCGGTAGCTGTTCAAGATGTGATTTGTTCAAAAACCAAATCATTTTTTCCCATTAGAAATAATGTAAATTAAATTAATCCCTTCCAGACCCCCAACTAATTCCTTGTTTTAACCTTTCTTGTATACAGTACACGCCCAATGAACTGTTTAATCTATAAACATTTTTTAAAAGACATGAAATGTAAACAAAACTAACAAAAGGAAATGTACAGTAAAAGATGAATATTCACGTACACACTAGAACATACCCTTAATGTTGAGAGCTATTGATGACTAAATATGAAAAAGAGGAATGGAGGGATGGAGGAATGGAGGGATGGTATCATTTTGAAGGGGAGTCCCCGTCAATAAAAATGTCAGATAGCTGGACTTCCAGCCAAGATGGAGGCTTGGACAGACATGCTGCATCTCCTGCCACAACTAAGAAGGACTACAACTATCTCAAAACTGGAGACAATCAGAAGGTCCAGAAAATTCGAGCTGAATGGCAGTCCAACAAACAAAGATATAAAGAAGAAATACTCATCCAGACAGGTAGGAGGGGCAGAGCAGGGGTGGGGGGGGGAAAGACGATGCAGTTTTGTGGCAGCAGTACATGGGTGGGAAGGGGCAGCAGCGGCAGGCTAGCAGAAAGTGCAGTCACACATTTTCAAAAGTCAGGAGGGACACCTGGGGAGCACTCCCAGCACCAGACCAGACCACGCAGCTCAGGGTTCCAGAGCCAGGAAAAATCAAGCCTCATTGCTTCTGACTGTGCAAACGAGTGAGGGTTGCGGCTGAGCAAGAAACTGCTGGCCTATTAGCAGAGTTCACTGTTTAAAGGGCCCCCATGGTCCTAGAACATCCACAGAGCCACCCACTTTGGGAACAACAGTGAGAGCAACAGCTAGAGAGGCACCAGTCCCGTACAAAAGTGGGAGAAGTGCCTGGAAAAAGCACAAGTGTTGAGCAAGCAGCATTGTTCCCTCTCTAACCCCTCCCCCACATACAGCACCACAATGTGATGAAATGAGTCACCCATACTGATGACTACCTAAGCCCCCCCCCTTACAACGTAACAGGAGCAAGACCTCTACCCAAGACACAGAGGCAAACAAACACAGGAGCCTGTCAAGATAAGGAGAAGAGAAGTATGGCCCAAAAGGGTAAATGGATCAAGATTCCAGTAGGAGAACTAAGTGATGAAGAGGTAGCCAACCTAACAGATGAGGAGATAGACAACCTAACAGATATAGAGTTCAAAACACTGGCTCACAGGCTTCACAGATATGCTTGAGTATGGCAAATCCATAAGAGATAAAATGAAGGCTATGCTAAGTGAAACGAAAGGAAGTCCAAACAAAACCAATGGTGAAGGTAAGAAAACCGGGGTTCAAATCAATGATTTGGAATACGAGGAAGAAAAAAAAAACAGTGAACCAGTACAGAATGAGGAAACAAAAATTGAAAAAAATGAGGAGAGGCTTAGGAACCTCTGGGACAACTTTAAAAGTGCCAACATCTGAATCATAGGTGTGCCAGAAAAAGAGGAAGAGCAAGAAATTGAAAGCTTATGTAAAAAAATAATGAAGGAAAACTGCCCAAATTTGGTGATGGAAATAGATATACAAATCCAGGAAGCACAGAGAGTCCCAAACAAGCTAGACCCAAAGAGGACCACATCAAGACACATCATAAATAAAATGCTAAAGGTTAAAGATAAAGAGAGAATCTTAAAAGCAGCAAGAGAAAAACAGAGAGTCACCTACAAAGGGATACCTATAAGACTATGAGCTGATTTCTCAAAAAAAAACTTTGTAGGCAAGAAGGGACTGGCAAGCAGTATTCAATGTGATGAAAAGCAAAAACCTACAACCAAGATTACTCTATCCAGCAAAGCTATCATTTAGATGGAAGGGCAGATGAAGTGCTTCCCAGACTAGGTAGCGCTAAAAGTGTTCATTATCACCAAGCCATTATTATATGAAATGTTAAAGTGACTTATTTAAGAAAAAGAAGATCAAAACTATGAACACTAAAATAACAACAAACTCACAACTATCAACAACTGACTCTAAAAAATAAAAATAAAAAATTCAACGAAGCAAACCAGAATAGGAACAGAATCATAGGTATGGGGATCATTTGGAGGGTTATCAGCTGGGAGGGGATGGGGGAGAAATGGGGAAATGGTGTAGGATTAAGAAGCATAACTGGTAGGTACAAAATAGACAGAGGAGGTTAAGAATAGTATAGGAAAGGGTGAAGCCAAAGAAGTTACATGCATGACCCATAGATATGAATTAAGGGGGATGGGATTGCTGGGGGGAAGGGTGGTACTGGGTGGAGTGGAGCAAAGGGGGAAAAATTGGGACTACTGTAACAACATAATCAATGAAATATACTTAAAAAATGATAAGATGTACAAAAAAACTTTGACGTGATAGCAGAAAACTAACTGCAGTTTTGAAATCAGGATGCCTATTTAAGTCTAAAACAGTTGAAAAATGGAACTCAACCAGAATTGTGTTAAAAATTTTTTCCCCTGTGTTATTTAGAATAAATTATGAATCTATCAATATTTAGAAAAATGACAAAATCACAGACTAGAAGATGCACATCAAATTAATTATAATGGTTGTCTATGAGAAAGAAACTGAGGAGGGAAAAGCAAAAACTTTATTTTTAATGTCCTAATTTTTTTAATTTAAACAATATGAAAGTGGCCAAATATTAACATTTGTTAAATCTGGGCAGTGTACATGTGTATTTGTTTTACTATAGTCCGTGGCTGTTGTATTTTCTAAAGTTTAAGAATTAAATACAAAAGTAATTATCCATTTAATGAGGTTTTGTTAAGTATAAAGTATTGAAGTATAAATGACAAAAATTGTGTATATTTAAGGAATACAACTATTTTGAGATATATATAAATATATGTATACACACACATATATCACCACAATCAAGACAATTAAGACATCTATCACTTTACATAGTTTCTCTTTATTTTACAGCATAAATGTAAGTTCAGAATTGTCACTAGTGAATGTCACTTGAATTTGAAGAGCAAATATCTGGTCAGCTCATGCAGCACAAGTCATGGGAGCAGCAACCCACACCTACTGGGGGAATGTTATAATTGATTCTGCTATTTCACCAAAATCACTGCAGAGCAGAGTGAGGATTGTTAAGTGGACACTGTGGAGGCTTGGCCTCAAAATACTTTTCTTCCTGCCAGAAATGTGCATCAGCACTTTCTACTTTCAAACGAATAATATTTATATGCATATTAACACCAGGCTTGAAATTGTATCAACATTTAGCTTTAACTGATGAAAATACTATATTTTGGATTTGGATATGCCCTTGTTATCAACCCATCTGGCTTCAACTCTTGGGCACATATGGTAGTATTTAGTATTTGGCCTCCATTCAGAACTGACACTTCGGCCCTCATTCCATTGATTGCAGCATGTCATGTAATCCCAAGACAACAGAATGGGAACTACCCACCATACACATGATGGTAAGTAAGGAAAAACTGAGCAAATACTATGATGACCACAATAGTATTTATTATATTGAGATGAATCTGTGTCAGTTTGGGTATTAAGAACTGCAAGGTACAAAGGTAGGAGGAGAAATTTCACAATGTGATCTCATTTTCTGCATTATAAAATAGAGATAGTAACTATACCATCTGCCTGCACAGTGCCCTTATTCTTTGATTGAAAACTATGGTTCAGGGAGGTCAGTAACTTTCTTAGTATTCTTTGGCTAGTAAATGCCTAGTGATAAATTTGAGGACAAGCTGGCCATCATTAAAAAACAAACTGTTATTGATATGTAATAGACAGATAATGGCAGGATGCAGCGCTTGTA
This sequence comes from Furipterus horrens, assembly GCF_987537825.1. Taxonomy (NCBI): domain Eukaryota; kingdom Metazoa; phylum Chordata; class Mammalia; order Chiroptera; family Furipteridae; genus Furipterus; species Furipterus horrens. The sequence continues at coordinate 83,573,469 of NW_028327178.1, read as the reverse complement.
AAGCTGCATGAAATTCAGCATCCAGTATTATCAGGTCCCAGTTTTTCACAGCATTTGAAAAAATGATTTCATAATGTTTGTTTGTTTTTTAAGTGTGTGTGGCAGTGAGGGGGAGAAGTAGCCTGAGAAGAAACACAAAAGCAGGCATTTTAAAAATGTTGACATAGAATATTCAAGCTGCAGTGATCTGAAATGTGAGTCTAACCTTCCACTTTACACATATGGACTCCATGCCTATAAAGGAGTGATTCAGGCATGATTACACAGCAGCTCTTAAAGAATTGTGGCTACAGCCCACTGAAGAAAACTCAATAATATAGAATAAAAAAGAAGACATTTGCTCTCAAATTTGTACTACTAGAATGGGTCATTCAAGCTATGACCATGAATTAGCTAATATGCTGAGGTCAAAAGGGATAAAGCTTTGCATGGACATCACATCTGTTTTAAGTAAATTTTCTGTGATACAGATAGATAAATTTCTTAATAAGCTCTATGATTTTTTTAAATATAAAGATACCAATGAAACAAGTTCTATAGCTCAAGAAGAGCAATTATGGACCTTCTTCTTTGCTTTAGCTTCTCAAATATTCTCCATTTTCTTGCCCTCAAAAAAATTAAAAGTTATCCTGGAAACATCTTTTAGAGAACTGTGGCTCAAATAACCTTTTTCCAAATGGAAAAGAGACTCATTAAAACTTTTAGCAATCTGCTTCTATTATGTGCAAATAAATTGATGAGTTGTATAGGAATTCCCACAAAATCATACCCAAGTACAAATGCTAGCTAATACTATGATATGATAGAATTTTGGAAGGATTACAAAGGCTCACATGATGCTACAAATCAATCTTCAAGCCTACCTTATCAAGCAAGATGACTTCTATGGACTGGTTTGTGTTTAATCAATTAAATAGTATCTATTGCATATTTCCTGTGTTCAGTTGAGCACATAAAAAATAAGAATTGAACTATGTATCAACCAGGGCCCAGTCAAGAAAACAGGTAGTTAACAGAAGAATTTTAATATTGGGAAGTAGTCCAAAGGAAGAACTCAAAGGTAAATCATGGCAACCCAGAGATTAACAATAGCAGAAAGCTGCTATCACCACTAGGATCTGAAGCTCAAAGGAGGAAGTTGTCCCAAATATCAAGAGCTGGTACCTCAGGTTAGAAGAAATACAGCTTTGCATAGATATCATATCTGTTTTAAGCCAATTTTATGTGATAGAGGTATAGCTATGTAGATAAATTTTTTTACAAGTTCTAAGATTTTTTTTAAGTATAAAAATACCAATGAAACAAGTTCTAAAACCATTCATTTCAAGGGCTTCCTGGCAAAAGCTGAGATCATAAAAGAGACATAATCACATAAGACACTGCCTGATATACAGATAAAGGGAGAGAGAGAAATATCTTTGTCCCATCTTCTCACCCTCCAATCTACCACTAATGTTTCCTATTGGCTAAAGCTACCTTCAAGCCCATGGAAAATGTAGTTTACAGAGTTCCACTTATTTATTGCTGTTTACAAACTACACAAATACATAGCACTGAAAGACATAACCATTGCATTATGTTCACAGACAGCTGTGGCAGCTACAGCTGGTCTCAGCTCTATGAGGTATGAACTTCTCAGCTAGCATGACTCTAAAGGTTGGTGATAGAAGATACATTTCAACATAGCATCTTCATACTATATATCTGTGCCTACAGTGGGGCAGCTAAAGAATGAACTCAGAATGCTGTTCACTGAGGTGTCCGTATGTGGCTTCCACAGCATTTTGATTTCAGAGTAGTCAAACTTCTTGCATGGTACCTCACGGATCCAAGAGTGAATCTGACCGGCAAACAAGGCTGAGTCTTTCATGAGCCACCACTGGAAGTGAACTGTGCTTTTCCAGCCCTGTGCTTTTGGTAACGCAGGACCACTGTGCTGTTCTCTGCAGACAGAAGCACTCACAGCCCACCCAGACTCACTGGAAGGGGGCATGTAGCCCATTCTGAATGAGAAGAGCATAAAAGGATGGCTAGCCATGTCTTACGCACAGAGAAAATAAAAATAAATAAAGTTTACTTATTCCAGGGCCCGCAGAAACCCACCTGCGCCCACCACTGGGGCTGGATCATCTGGCTCCTCTTCTTCGAGCTGCTGCCTTCCCTTGGGGTCATAGTGTCCCGCAGGCTGAGGGCAAGGTGCGCGCAGGTCCTCGGTACACCGTGGGCGCCTGGACCTAGTGCCCATCACTCGCTTACCAACACCCTGTGCAGGTAACGTGACAGACTTTTGTCTCATCTTTTTCTTTTCCTGCTGCCCTTTATTTATCAAGCATAATACACATCAAAGAACAGCAAATAAAAACTTTGTAGATCCCACAGGACTTTGCTAACAATGATGTTTGAAAATAAAAAAATAAATGCTCTGAAAAATATCAGCCACCAAAGCAGTTTTGTCAGCACTGTGTTTACATGCATGGTTCCCATACCCCAGGTTGGGTTTTTGTTTTTTGTTTTGGGGGTGTTTTGGGGGTTTCTGTTTTTGTTTTCCTCACATTACATCCATATTTGTATTTATATCTTATTTGTTTCATTTTCAAGTGTGCCATGGCAAATGTACAGATTTTTTTTGTTAATAATTGTGCTAGGATTTACTAAAAAAGAAAACAAACAAACAAACAAAAAAACCCTTTTGAGTTTTCCCTAGAATAAATAAAACTTAATTCAAAAAAAAAATGAAAGGATTAAGAAACAATACAAAAAAAATAGTACAAATGATGTATGTCATCACCACACACTGAGTTACTGCCAAACGAGTAGCACAGACAGTAAATGTGTCACAAGGTCTAGAAGGCTAAATCACTGAGGAAAGGTAAGTATGGCTTCCAAAAAAAGCATTTACTAGTTCTCCAAAAGTCAAAGTAGAGAATTATAGGGGAATCCTTTATGTCTCCCAAAGATGAAAGGAGCATGTCATACATGTTAGGTACAAACCCAGGTGAATTCTGGACTCTTGGAGTCGATTCTTCTGTTTACCTAATCTCTATGTAATTTCACCTACAGGAGCAGCAGTCTGCACTGATGACTTGACTTCTTTCCTTAATATGAAGTTAACTCCTCTTTTTCCGAGTGTGCAGAAGAACTCAGTGTCATCTGTTATTCAGACTTAAACCTCTCTTGCTTCTTCCTGACTCATCCTCTACACTCTTGATATTGGTTCTTTCTCATTCTTCTCTCATCTCTTTCCTTTACTTCTTCAATCAGCTCATGTATTGCCTTCTAGACCTTTTAGTTTTGCGCTTACATTGTGTTCTTAGAGTCAAATTCCAGTGGAACCTCTCAGCATAAAGCCACTATTACATTTTTTGTAGGATGTGGTGAGTCCAGCAGTCTTCAGTTACCACTTCCAGACCTCCAGACCTCTCTGTGGTGAGGAGAGGAGGAGCCTGGCCATTCTCTGCCTGGGACAGATGACTAAAGCAAAGCACATGACCCAAATTAGCAAAGGAAGGAGCGGGGGCACATGGAAAGAATTTCCTTCAAACAAATAAAAGGTTTTTTTTTTTTTTTTAAACTTTTCTTTTATGATTCAACTCTTCTGTTGTTCAGCTAGAAATTAAAGTCATGGAAAAGAGAGAAATGGTTGATGAGTCAGTGACAAAAACTGAAAATGATCACCTTGGTGTGAGGATACAAAATCAATGTATATTCAAGAGGCATACACACAGGTTTATCATATAACTATATGCAATTAAACTATCCTTGTGTTCCCTGTTCCATTTGGATTTCTGTTTTGGCTAATGCAAAAGGACTCATGACCACAAGGCTTTTATTTTATGGGCAAACAGAAGGCCCTGATTGACTGTGCATTTGTCCTGTCTTTAACACGTGCAAGGAAATGTAGCAATAGGCTTTGCTAGGAAATAAGCTTCCACTCAATTACACACCAAGGAAAAACTTTCATATCTTAAAGCCTGCAATGACCACCACAATAAATTAGGAGAGAGCGAAGGCTCACACTAAGAGATTCCTTAAGATTGAGAAATATCTGACAGATGTCAATTGTTGGGAATAATTGTGAACTAAATTCTTGAGGAAAGATAAATTATCTCTAATACTACCACATATTTTAAAGAAATTCAACAAAGTTCAATCTACATTCAGCTCTTCAGAAACACGCCCTCCCCACACAGATATTTGCATGTATAAATTCTAATCCTTTACAACTGAAGTCCTCTGTTTCTGATCCAAGAGTATTTGAACTCAGTTCCTGTGCCTTAGGGCTCTGTGTCTGGTGTCGAGGTAGTAGTTCGCTGCGGCCTTGTCTTTGAATACACTCTTTCCACTTTATATTTTTATCGTACCTCCTCCTCATACTTAAATAAACCACACTTATTTAAATGTTCATTCCTTTTGAGTAAGAGATTCCTTGAATAAGAGCCATCTGTTTCATTTAACATGAGAATGCATTATGATTTGTGCCTGTGCTTCACCTTGAGGTAGAATATCAGAAAGCCCATGTGTTACACCTTGGCGTGAATCACCAATTCCTCTGTGTCGTGGTAAGCAAGGACAGCAAACACAGCTGAAGAAATCAAGTGTGCAACACCTCCCAATTAAATTGAGTAACAGAGAAGAGATACAGCCAAACTCCAACAGAGAACCATAAATGTCACGAAGAAAATTATATCCAGAGGGGTTTTCATAATACATAAATTCGGGCGAGTTTATTACAGCTGAAGACATTTACTGTATTTGACATTGCTACACTGGTCCCCAAGGACAAAAGAGACTCATAAATTCTGAGTGCCATTAAAGTGCATGGTGCTCTCCAACCATGAACACACTCAGTTTTCTCAAAGATCTTCCTACACGGAGGATGGTTTACAGACTAGTAGCATCAGCAACACCTGTGGAAATGCCGTACCCCAGACTTAATCACAGCAATGTTTCCAGGAGATCCTGTGACCAGTATGCACATTAGACTTGGAGAAGCTCTGGTCTGAGAGATGCCCTCCAAATCTGCTGTCCAGAGATAGTGTAAAAAATTCCCCCCACCTGCTGATTAAACGAAGGCTCTGCTCACCTGCAAATTGGAACAGACAGCATTACATGAACCAATAGCTCTGTTAATAGTCACTTCAGAAATTCACAAACTATGAGTTGGATTAGTCCAGAAACTGTGGTTGCCCAGGCAAATCAAGGACCTAAACCACCTCAGAAAGAGTCCAAAAACACTGTGTCACAGTTTCAAAGCAAAGTTGGGTAATATTTAATCGCTTCACCACAAGGTTCTGTCTAATATAGTTTGTCTTGAGGCCAGTGATTTAGAGAAAAGAATCTGGATTTCCCTTGTCATATCAGTGTTTTAATATTGAAAAATAAAAATGTGAAACTGGTGGCAAATGAGGGCAGTTCAGATCACGGGCCTGCCTCCAACACTAATGATAATTCAAGGTCACTCCAAAGGTTTTAGTATTAGGCTTTCCAGATTGTTCACTTGATGTTATCACCACATACCTTGAAAATCCTTTGAAAAATTACCATAACATAGAAAAAATAAGTAGAGCTTAAAGTTATCCCACTCCAATGGATTTGAGGATTTTTAAACCCTGACTTCAGATGCATAAAATACCACTATTTTCCTGTGCCTTAGGATTATTAGGAAGATCAAAATTCTTCTCTGGAGGTATTTCCCATTTTACCTATAATAATTTTATATGAAGAAGTTAATGAGTGTGTCAAGTCTTGATACAGTGATAATGCCCAAGGCACACACAAAGTCTAACTCAATGGTGGTGAGGAGAGACACTTGCTCATGTGGTTGCTTCCCATGTGCAGTACCAGAAATCAGGATCACAGCACCCAGGGCCTCATTAAACATGTTTGCCTTGTTTGCAGCTGATCCTTGGGATTGACTCACAAAAAGAGTAAATGATTTAGGATTAATCCCTTGGGTCCTCAATGTACCTGATTATTCTGGCATTCCCAGCAAAAGGCCGCTCCTCACACTCAAGTGAGACTGATTCTTTGATCACAAGTCAGAAGAGCTCCCTTTCATTGTCAAGTCTCCTTTCATGGAAAACAATTCTGGTTTCCACCCTTAAAAGCTTTACCATAATTTTTTCCCATAAGTAACATGAAATGTTTTAACAACCAGTGGTTTGAGTTTTGGAATCTACTCTCCAAAACAAACATCTCACTGCCTTCTGATTCAGTTTCTTGTCATTGAATGTGGCCCACTGCAGTTTTATTTCATCTAAGGTGACCAACTTGTCACACCTAGTACTGAATGTCTCATGTGCCAATGAACTCATCAGTCTCAAGCAAACTTAACCCTTGATCACCTTAATTTCATCTTTCCTTCTATCCCTGTCTTCTCCCACCTATACTAACTCCTACTAACAACTGTATGACATACTTTCTATTTGCTATGAAGTCCACACTGTATTGGTTCTTGCTCTCTTTTTCTTCCTCCCTCTGTTCATCTACCTCCACATCTTTCTTTTTACTTTTCAATTTGGTTTCTAAAACTTTCTCTATCCCTAAGCAACAGAGGGGGAGCAGAGTAAAGAGAGAGATATTAATTAGCTAAGAAGGGGTTAATGCCTAGAGTAAGATAAAAGTTTAAAAGGAAGAGCTAAGCCCTGGCTGGTATGGTTAAGTTGGTTGGAGCATGGTCCTGTAACTAAAAGGTTGTGGGTTTGCTCCTTGGTCAGGGCACATACCTAGGTTGTGTGTTCAGTCCTGGTCCATGCACATACCAGTTGGTATTTCTCTCTTACATTGATGTTTCTCTCTCTCCCTTTCTCTCTCTCTAAAAGCAATGAAAAATGTCATCAGATGAGGATTAAAAATAAATAAATAAAAGGAAGAACTAGCATATGCTCTCCCAATCACAGTAGCATATTTTGCACTGGATGACATACAAAGAATTTTTGTGGTGAGATGGCTGAAAGATTAGGGTAGAACATGTGAGCAAAATTTTTACAATACTTGGGCTAGGAGAGCTGAATGCATGCTTTAATTTTACCTCCAGAAAGGAGAAGTAAGAAAGGTATTTATACAGGTTTGGGCAAAAGTAGATTTACAGTTGTTAGTCTGGAAAAAGACATGCGGGTTATGATTATTATGATAGCTTTATTAAATCAAAAGAGTGTCACGATGCAAGTGTAAACCTACTTTTGCCAAGCTTTGTACAAAATTTACACATGGGGACTTTGAGCTGCAGAAAAATTAAATAGTCTGAAATTTTCTTGATGGCCATTAAGCTAATAAATGACAAAATCAGAATTTTGGAATTAGATCTCTTAAAGAATTATTAGTTTTATTTAAAAGATAGAAGAAGGACATGAACAGCTATGAATATGGTAAGTATTTGGTAAATTAACAAATAGATGAATACTTTTTTTAGACTAAATGCTATAGAGGAGATCAGTTTGTAGACCAGATGATTAAATAACAGGCTGTTATGACATCCATATCTGCATGGGTACAGTGGCCTGGAAATGCCATGTTCAAAAGTGTGGGCACTTCCTGGACGGGGTGAGGATGTGGTGAGATAAAGTGGCATACTGAGTAGTAAGTATCCAGGCCAATCATTTATGTGAAATAACAGCATCCCTCCAACCATGTTAAGGGAAAGAGAAGTTATATACACATTTTATACTTTCTAGATAGTTCAAAGAAGATATAAGGAAAGGGAGACTGTTGATGCAAGTCTGTTAGAGTTTGGCAAGTTAAATACATATCTGGAGGAGTACAATATTAAACATTACACTCTATTTATATCTAACCTTAATAAGAAAGGTATTTGTGAAAATGTTAGAAATTAGGTGTGGCCAACTGAACTAACACCCAGCTGAGATCTAAAACATATCTCAAAACCCAAAGAAGGTATACCAAAATGTTACAGCAAGATTTCTCATTGGCTTTGCTTCAGGGAATCTTTAAATTTCAATGACTTATAAACTGCCTTAATAATTAACACATATTTGTTAATAATGCTTCTTTGCTCTCTGGTCTCAACTAAGGTATAGAGCCTGGAAAATAGAGCACATTAGAAGCATAAGATATAAATTTTATAATCTAGTTAAGAAATCAGAACATATATTGGAAACTAATAGAGAACAAGGTAATAATAAACATAAAATGTAAACATACTACTCAGGAAATTGGTTACCTAAAGGTCAATATAGTCTAGTTGGTGCTTGAAGAAAATATTTTCTTATATAGTTTAAGCAAGACATAAATAATGCCATATAAACTACCACAGCAAATATATTTGATAAAATGTGTTATCTGCCAAGAGCATTGCCAGTTGTGTTTTTTGAACTTTATTTATTGTTTTTCCTATTACAGTTGTCCCACTTTTCCCCCTATTGCTCCCCTCCTGCCCACCCTTTCGCCCACAGTCAATCACCACCCTGTTACCCTGTCGTCCATGTCCATGGGTCATTTATACTAGTTCCTTGACTAGACCCTTCCTCTTCTTTCCCAACTTCTCCCCTCTCCCCTCCCTCTCACCTCTGGTCACTGTCAGTCTGCTCCTTGTATACTTGCCTCTGGTTCGATTTTGCTCCTGTGTTTGTGTTGTTCATTAATATCTTGTATTGAGTGATATCATATGGTATTTGTCTTTTGCTGCCTGGCTTATTTCACTAAGCATAATACTCTCCAGTTCCATCCATGTTGTCGCAAATGGTAGAAGTTCCTTCTTTCTTTCTGCTACATAGTATTCCATTGTGTAAATGTACCACAGTTTTTTAATCCACTCATCTACAGATGGGCATTTAGGCTGTATTCAGCACTTGACTATTGTAAACAGTGCTTCTATGAACATAGGGATTCATAGGATCTTTTGGATTGGTGTTTCAGGATTCTTCAGGTATAATCCGAGGAATGGAATTGTTGGATCAAAAGGCAGTTCCATTTTTAGTTTTTTGAGGAAATTCCATATTGTTTTCCATAGTGGCTGCACCAATCTGCATTCCCACCAACTGTACACTAGGGTTCCCATTTCTCCACATCCTTGCTAGCACTTGTTTGTTGATTTGTTGTTGATGACCATTCTGATTGGTGTGAGGTGGTATCTCATTGTGGCTTTAATTTGCATCTCTCTGATTGCTAGTGATGTTGAGCATTCTTTCATATGCCTTTGGACCCTCTGTATGTCCTCTTTGGAGAGGTGTTTGTTCAGGTCCTTCATCCATTTTTGAACTGGATTGTCTCTCTTCTTGGTGTTGAGTCTTGTAAGTTCTTTATATTTTTTTGAGATCAAACCCTTGTCTGAGGTATCACTGACAAACACGTTTTCCTGTATGGTTGGTTCCTTTTTCATCTTACTGATATTTTCTTTGGCTGAGCAGGAGCTCTTTAGTTTGACATAGTCCCATTTGTTTATTCCTTCATTTCCTTTGCCCTAGGAGATATATCGGTGAAAATATTGCTTCATGGGATATCTGAGATTTTCCTACCTATGTTTTCCTCTAGGTAGGACTTTTATGGTATCATGGCTTACATTTAAGTCTTTGATCCATCTTGAGTTTATTCTGGTATACAGCGTAGGTTGGTGGTTTAGTTTCTTTCTTTCTTTCTTTTTTTTTGCATGTCCCTGTCCAGTTGTCCCAGCACCATTTGTTGAAGAGGCTCTTCTCACTTCATTTTATGTTTCTTCCCCTTTTGTCTAATATTAGTTGTCCATATAGACCTGAGTTTATTTCTGGGCTCTCTATTCTGTTCTATTGATCTATATGTCTGTTTCAGACTGTTTTGATTACAGTATCCTTGTAGTATAGTTTGATATCAGATATTGTGATTCCTCCTACTGTGTTCTTCCTCAAGACTTCTGTGGCTATTCAGGGTCTTTTATGGTTCCAGAAAATTTTTGAAGTATTTTTTCTAGGTCTGTGAAATATGCCATTGGTATTTTCATAGGGACTCCCTTTAATCTATAAATTGCTTTGAGTAGTATGGACATTTTAATGATGTTGATTCTTCCCATCTATGAACATGGTATATGCTTCCATTTATTTGTAGCTTCTTTAATTTCTTTCTTCAGTGTTCTGTAGTTTTCCAAGTACAGGTCCTTGGTTAAGTTTATTGGTAGGTACTTTATTTTTCTTGTTGCTGTAGTAAATGGGATTTTTTCTCCTAGTTTCTGCTTCTGACATTTCATTGTTGGTGTACAAAATGCCTTCAATTTCTGAATATTGACTTCCTATCTCTATATTTTGCCAATTTCACTTATTAGGTAAAGTAGTTTTTTGGTGGAGACTATAGGGTTTTCTATGTACACTATCATGTCATCTGCAAATAATGACAGTTTTCCTTCCTCTTTTCCAATTTGGATGACTTTTATTTCTTTTTTTGGTCTAATCTCTTGACTAGAACTTTCAATACTATATTGAATAAAACTGGTGAAAGTGGAGGCCCTTGTCTTCTTCCTGATCATGGGAGTAAAGCTTTTAGTTTTTGCCTTTTGAGGATGATGTTGGCTGTAGGTTTCTCATTTATGGCCTTTATTATGTTGTGGTATTCTCCCTCTATTGCCACTTTCCTGAGTGCTTTTTCAGCATCTATTGATCTGATCATGTATTTTCGTGTTTCATTTTGTTTATGTGGTGTATTACATTTATTGATCTGTGAATATTAAACCATCCTTGCATCCCTGGGATGAATTCACTCGATCGTGGTGTATGATCTTTTTAATGTGTTGCTGGATCTGGTTTGCCAATATTTTGTTGAGGATTTTAGCATCTATGTTCATCAGCGATATTGGCCTGTAGTTTTCTTCCTTTTTTGTGTCTTGACCTGGTCTTGGAATTAGGGTAGTACTGGCCTCATAGAAAGAGTGTGGGAGTCTTCCCTCTTCTTGAATTTTTTGGAATAGTTTGAGAAGAATAGGAGTTAGTTCTTTCCTATATGTTTTGTAGAATTCACCTGTGAAGCCATCCAGTCCAGGGCTTTTGTGTGCTGGGAGTTTTTTTTATTACTGCTTCAATTTCATTAGTTGTTATTGGTCTGTTCAGGCTTTCTACTTCTTCTTGATTCAGTTTTGGAAGATTATATGTTTCCAGAAATTTTTCCATTTCATCCAGGTTGTCAAATTTCTTGTCATATATTTGTTCACGGTAACTTCTTACAATCCTTTGTATTACTGTGGTATTGCCTGTGATTTCTCTTCTTTCATCTCTGATTTTGTCTATTTGGGTCCTCTCCCTTGTTTTCTTGTTGAGCCTGGTTATAGGCTTGTCATTTTCATTTATTTTTTCAAAGAACCAGTTTCTGGTTTTATTATCTTTTGAATTCTTTGTTTAGTCTCTATGTCATTTAATTCTGCTCTAATCTTGATAATTTCTTTCCTTCTTCTCATTCTGGGCTTTGTTTGTTGCTGTTTCTCTAGTTCTTGTAGCTGTCGGGTTAGATTTTTTATTTGAGATTCTTCTATCCTTTTTAGGTAGGCCTGTATTGCTATGAACTTACTTCTCAGGACTGCCTTCGCTGTGTCCCATAGGTTTTGGGATGTTGTGTGTTCATAATCCTTTGTTTCCAGAAACTTTTTGATTTCTTCTTTGATGTCATTGTGAACCCATTCATTATTTAATAGGATGTTTTTCATTCTTCAAGATTTTGAATGTTTCTGAATTTTTTCTTTGAGGTTGATTTCCAGTTTCAAGCCATTGTGAGCTGAGAAGATGCTTGATAAAATTTCAATTTTCTTGAATTTGTTGAGGCTTGTTTTGTGTCCTATCATGTGTCTATCTTTGAGAATTTTCCATGTGCACTTGAAAAGAATGCATATTTTGCTTCTCTGGGGTGAAGGGTTCTATATATATCAATTAAGTCCATTTGATCTAGAGTGTTTTTCAATGCCTCAAAGTCCTTGGTGCTTCCCTGCTTCAAGATCTGTTCATTGTTAATAATGGGTTCTTAAAGTCCCATATTATGGGTGTGTTGCTTTTGATATTTTTCTTGTAGTCTTCCATGATTTTCCTTATATATTTGGGTGCTCCTATGTTGGGTGCATATATGTTTACCAGGGTTGTATCTTCTTGATGAATTTTTTTCCTTAAGTATTAGGAAATGTCCTTTTTTGTCTCTCTCTTTTTTTTTTTTGGCCTTTGTTATGAAATCTATTTTGTCTGATATAAGTATTGTTACCCCAGCTTTTTTTCCATGTCCATTTGCTTGAAATACTTTTTCCATCCCTTCACTTTCAGTCTGTGTAGATCTTTTGTTCTGAGGTGGGTCTCTTGTAGACAGCATTTATGCAGGTCATGTTTTCTTATCCATTCAGCTACCCTATGTCTTTTTATTGGGGCATTTAATCCATTTACATTTAAGGCAATTATTGGTCGGTATTTATTCATTTCCTTTTGTACCTGTGTTCCTCTCCCTCTTTCTCTTTCTTCTTTTTCTTAAAGCATCCCCTTTAGCATCTCTTGCAATGCTGGTTTGGTGGAGATGTATTCTTTCAGTCTTCCTTTGTCTGGGAAACCCCTTGTTTCACCATTTTGAATGAGAGTCTTGTTGGGTAGAGTAGTCTTGGTTGTAGACCTTTGTTTTTCATTACTTGGAATATTTTTTGCCATTTCCTTCTGGCTTGTAGTGTTTCTGTTGAGAAATCTGCTGATAGTCCTGTTGGAGCTCTCTTGCATGTTATTTGCTGTTTCTTTCTTGCTGCCTTTAGGATTTTCTCTTTGTCTTTGAATGTTGACATTTTAATTATGATGTGTCTTGGAGTGGGCATCTTTGGATTTCTCTTCATTGGGACCCCCTGTGCTTCTTGGACTTGTGTGACTTTTTTCTCCTCAAGTCAGGAAAGGTTTCTGTCATTACCTACTCAAACAGGTTTTCTATCTCGTGCTCCCCTTCTTCTCCCTCTGGTATCCTTATGGTATAGATATTGTTACATTCATTTCATTTTGTCCTGCATCTCTCTTAAACCCTCTTCTTTCTTTTTCTGTCTTTTTTTGTTTGTTTGTTTGTTTTATTGCATTGTCTGGGAATTTTTTTCTATGTTGTCCTCCAGTTCACTGATCCAATCCTCTGCTTTTTCTAACTTGCTTTTTATTCCTTCTACTGTGTTTTTCAGTTCAGAAACTGCATTCTTCATTTCCTTATGGCTGTTATTAATAGTTTCTATGTCCTGTTTAATGCTGGTGTAGTTTGAAGTAAGTTCCTTTTAGCCTCCCTAGAGTTCATTGTAGTTTCCCTGGAGTTCTCTGTAATTCCCCTGGAGTTTGTTGTAGTTTTCTCTGAGTTTGTCGTGTTCATTGAGCTTCTTTATAACCATTCTTTTGAAATCCATGTCTGATAGTTTGCTTGCCTCTGTTTCATCTAGCACTCTTTCTGGGGATTCCTCCTTTCCTTTCATTGGGGGGTTGCTTCTTTGTCTCCCCATTTTAGGTGACTCTTCTTGTTTGTTTTTGTTTCTTAGATTTGTTTGCTTTGATTTCCTGCCTTCGTGGTGTAACCTTCTGTAATAGGAGACCTGGGGGATTCAGTGGTGCAGTCTCTTTGATCTCCTGAGCTTGATGCTCTTAGGATGCCCTTTATGCCATTTGTTTAGGCTGCCTGGTTGTATTTCAGTTTTGGTTGTTGTTGTGTTGCTCTTTGGTGGAACCTTCTCTCTAGCTAGTTGACTGAGTCACTCTGCCCACCACATCTTGAATTCTTTTGTGGAGATTCACTTTCTTCTATTTATGGATCTGTCACCGGTCAAAGTCCCATGTGTTTCATATCTTCCTTTTTGTCTGGTTGTATGTGAGGAAATCTAGCTGGATTCTGGGGCTGCTATTCTCTCACTCATGGGTCTTCTGCAGCTCTCCGCTGTGAGCCCCACTGAATTGGGTATTCCCTACTGGTCCTGTGGTACCCTCCAGTACTCTTCATTTTGTTTAGCAATGCTACTTTGCTGGAGAGGTGGTGTGCACACCCATAGTCTCGGGTCTTGTTTCTGTTCCTCTTCCCAAAAAAGTCCCCGTGTGGCTTCCAAACTGCAGCACTGGTCTGAATTTTTGTTTGGCAGAGCCTTGGTGTGTGCATGCATGCAGGCACAGTATTGCCTGTCTTGGAATCCCTACCAAGTCTTGAATTCTGCCTCAGCTTTCCCTTAGGAGGGTCCTTCTCTGCAGCTCCTCCATTCTGTGTTTTTGTTTGGCAGAGCCTTCATGCAGGCACACACACAGGTACAGGGCTGCCAGCCTGGTGGTCCCTACTAATTCTCAGTTCACACAGTCTCTTGCAGTCAGGGCTGACCTCTGTCTTCCCATACCTCTGACTGTTTCACCAAACCTTCTCACTGACTCCCTCCTGGACATCACTGGTCAGGAAGCCTATGGTGGGAGTGCAGTTTCCAAGCAGATTTCAGCTAATAAGCCAGTCAGCAGCTGCCCCTTTTGGTGCAGTGGAGGCACTAGGCTGGGAAGCCTGGGGATTTCATTTGGAGAATGCAGGCCATGGTTTCTGTCCTCTGCCATGCTACTCTCATGCTCCCGTCTCTGCTCTCTCTATCTGAAAGCTGCTTTCACTCACTCTCCACTCCATGTTTGTACTCCAAGTCCTTCCACGATGGGAGCAGGTAGACAATATTGCTACTTATTCCGATGTCATTTTTTCCCCCTCTCCAATCGTTTTAAATCCATTATTTCACTTACTCTCCCAACAGTTATAGAAAAGGATACCATTTCTCAAAGTGAAAAAATTTAAGAACAGAGAAGGCAATAATTGAGAAATGATGGATAACTTGTCCAAGACTGACCCCTGCAACCTTGCCTCTCAGAAAGTGAACTTTCCTTCTACACTGTTCTGTGGAATCCTGCTATGGTCAGTGTTAAAGCCCATCGAAGTTGAATAACAGCACAGCCTGGACTCCAGACCCTTTTCCCCCAACCCTCAGTCTTGCCAGTGGAAGGGTTCATGCTTCTCCATACAAGAACACTGATGTGGTTAACCATGCTGCAATGACAGGTCTTGAAATCCAGCTCCTTGATTGTATCAGGGAAGGAGCTTGTGCCTCCCTCTAATCCCAGGTTCAGACCTGAGCTGGCATAAAAAAGTTGGTACTAAGTTTCTGCCATATCATTTTGTTATCACATCTTGGTCCCTGATTATGCCAGGGAAAGCCAAGTGACTCTAATCAGGTAGTATCAAAGCTCCACAACCCAAGGGTCAGAACACCTCATGCAAAATCAGAAGTGAGACCCTGGCAAATCCTAGGTCATTACCCCACACTCAATGAGGGCACCAGGGGACATGGCCACCTACTGCTGATCCTGAGACAGTGAGTTTCCCCAGCGAACACTGCTCCTGCAGACCTATGTGTAAGCACTGCTTGGCCCTTGCCCTTAGCTATGCTGTAGTCATTGATCCAAGATTCTACCTTTAGTAAAGCAGACCCAAGAAATAAACATTTGAAATTGATGGTGACCAGATGAATTAGAAAATGTAATGTGGATGGTTGTTATCAATGAGTTGATAACAACTACATCAATGAGTTCATATCATTTATATTATTTACATGAATACATAAGGGTAGACTAATGTTTCAATATGCTTTTCTTTTTTCTTTTCTTTTCAGAATATTTTTAATTATTTTTATTTTGTAATTTTTTAAAATTTTTTTAATTTTTTTATTTTTCAGTTAGAGTTGACACTTGTATACAAGTTATATTACTTTCAGATGAACTACCCAGAGATTAAACATATAACTTACTAAGTGATTATCTTAATAAATCTAGTATCCATTTAACACCATACATAGTTATTACAATATTATTGACTATATGCTGTGCTTTGCATCCTCATGACTATTCTGTAGCTATGAAGTGACTATTCTGTAACTACCGATTTGTACTTAATCCCTTCACCTTTTCACAATCTCCCCAAACCCCCTCCCATCTGGCAAAAGTCAAAATATTCTTTGTATCTATGAGACTGTTTCTGTTCTGCTTGTTCATTTATTTGGTCTTTTTTTAGATTCGATTATTGAAAGATATGCATTTACTGCCACTTTATTATTCATAGTTTTGATCTTCCTTTTTTGTTGTTCTTCTTTAAAAAGACCCCTAACATTTTATGTAATACTAGTGAGGTGCTGATAAAGTCTTTTATCTTTTTCTTGTCTGGGAAGCTCATTATATGTCCTTTGATTCTAAATGATAGCTTTGCTGGGTAGAGGTCTTTGCTTGTCATCACTTTGAATATTTCTTGCCAATCCTTTTTGACCTGAAAAGTTTCTATTGAGAAATGATCTGACAGTTTTATGGGTAACTAACTGCTTTTCTCTTGCTGCGTTTAAGATTTTCTCTCTGTCTTTAACCTTTGGCATTTTAATTTTGATGTGTCTTTGTGTGGACCTCTTTGGGTTCACCTTGTTTGAGACTCTCTACAGTTCCTGAATTTATATGTCTATTTCCATCACCAGGTAAGGGAAGTTTTCTGTCCTTATTTTTTCAAATAAGTTTTTCAATTCCTTGCTCTCTCTCTTCCCCTTTTGGCACTCCCATGATGCAAATATTGGTACACTTGAAGTTGTCACAGAGGCTCCTAAACTATCCTCATTTCTTCTTTTTTTCTTTTTGTTGTTCTGATTGGGTGTTTTCTGCTTCCTTATCTTCCAAATATTTGCTTTAATCCTCTGCTTCATCTGCTCCGCTGTTGTTTCCTTGTAATGTAGTCTTCATTTCTTACTGGTTCTTTTTTATGTTTTTCTAGTCCTGTTTTTGTTTCTTACCCTTGTGTTGAAGTTCTTACAAAATTCACCTACTTTTTGTCCCATTTTATTGAGTATACTTATAATTAATTTTTTGAACTCTGCATCTAGTAGATTGCTTGTCTCCATTTATTTAGTGCTTTTTTCTGGAGTTTGTTCTGTTCTTTTATCTGGGATATGCTTCTTTGCCTCCTCATTTTGGCAGCCTCCCTGTGTTTGTTTCTATGTATTAGGTCGAGTTATTGGTTCTCCTGGGCTTGGTAGAGTAGCCATATGTAGTAGGTGGCCCATAAGGTCCAGTGACACAGCCTCTCCATTCAGTGGAGCTGGGCACTCCAGGTGTGTTCATCTTCACCCACCCCGGGTGGGCTATATGCATTCTCCTATTCTAGTTGAGTCATGATTGCTGTTAACACATCCATGGGAGATATTATCTCCCAGGCCAATTGGCTGGAAGGACTGGCTGCGACTACCATGGAGAATCAACAATACAGGGGTCTATCCCACAGAGAAGGACTTATTTCAGTGGGTTTCAGTTTTCCCCTTGACTGTGTCACCTGTAGAGATAGTTGTGTGATGCTACAATGTAGTCAGAAGCTGTCCACCTTGTGCAGTGCCTCTGGGGCCACCCAGGAGGTACAGGCCAAGGTCACCAAGACCACAACCTGTGTTCTATGTGGGGCCAGCCATCATGAGCTACAAAGCAATTTGAAGATGGCCGCTACTTTTGCTAGGCTTGGAGGTTCCCAGGAGAGACCAAACTGTGAATCAAATCTGGCTACCAGCAGTGCTAGGCCTGGGCCACTTAGAGAGAGGTACAGGACACACCAAGGCTAAATGGTTCTTGTTTGAGAGAGTTTAGGAAAGTCTGAAGTATGAGTCAAGACAGGCCATTTGTATAGAAAAGCCACAGGAAACAGCTTGAGTCGGTGCGCAAGTTGGGTGGCACAGGTCCTCAGAGAGTCACCAGAATAGGGCAAACAATGTTAGCTAGGTTGATGGAGACTCATATATGGTGCCCACCTATAGGTTCTGTGGAGGAAGGGCTCAGAAAGGAAACAATGGCCTCTGTCAGCACTTCTGTCTGGAAGAAAGCTGATCTTTTATCCTTTACTCTGAAGCCAGGCATAGGAGATCCTTTACATATGTCCCTGGTGCTTTCAAGCTGCTGCTCCAGCACTGGAGCTCAGAGTGAGTCTGAGTAAGTCTATGTGCAGACCCTTTAAGAGGAACACCTGAGACTCCTTCTTTCTCACTTGGTCACAATTCCCACTGTTTTTTTCAGCCAGGAATTATAGGACTTCTTTTCCTGGCACTGGAACACTAGGCTGGGGTCCCTGGTGTGGGAGTAGGACACCTCGCTCCTCAGTGGGGACCTTTGAAGCCCCCTCCTTTTTATGCACCACACATGGGTGTGGGACCAGCTCATTTTGCATCTCTGCCCTTTCTACTAGTCTCCTTGTGCCTTCTTCTTTATGTCTTAATTGTAGGACTTCTGTTCACCTAAATTTCAGGTGGAGCTGCATGATGGTCCTCATGTGATTAAGTTGTAATTTTGATGTGGTTGTGGGAGGATTCAAGTGTTGCATTTACCTATGCCACCATCTTGACCAGAAGTCCTATTTCAATCTGTTTTTATAAGTAGAATCTGTGGTTTAAGTAACCAAAAATAGTAAAAATGTAAGTCTGTGTGGAGTTGAGGGCTAAGATTATTTTACTTTTAAAAACATGATTAGAAGCCCTGAAAAATCTCAATTTAATGCCAGTTACATATGAGGAACACTCTGCTGTGTGTCAGCACTGCTGAACATGGAGCAATGATAACCAGATAGATCTGACTTTGTAAAGCTTATAATCTAGTAACAGTTCTCAGATGATAAACAGATGCTTCCAATCCAGGGTGCCAAGTGCTATAAAAGGGATGGTGCTGCATGCTATGGGGACAGAGAAAAAGCTTAGCACAGGCTAGCAGGCTCAAGAGTAGGTGGAAGTATCAGGGAGTACTTACTTGGAGTTATGGTTTTGGATTGGGAAAAATGTTACATCTTTATCTACAATAAACTGCAAATTAAATTAAGCATTTCCTCCTGTAATGATTGCAGAAAACAACCACAGTGGCATGAATAGAATCTGTGATCATTGATATTTTCATGTCACATCACAATTATTCTCAAATGTTCTTTATGCTTCTCATCACTTCAAATGACATAGATTATTCAACCCATCACTATATTTTGTGATTTAAAACACTAATCAAGAAGCACATATATCAGCACGTACTTCATCTAATATTTTGGTAGATATATTTCAATAGAACAATTTCCCTTTGCTTATTTTATTTTATGCATTTTAAAACACTATTCTGAAAAGGGGTTAGTAAGTATGAGTAAATGCCAAATGGGTCCATGGTGCCAAAAGGGGAAGAACCACTGAAAGCTGGTCTTTGCAGTTGGGTGAAAGTAGCCCATGGGATGGAGGTGGGGATAAAGTGGAGTTGCTGAGGAGGCTGGTTTCCAGCCAGAGAAAATGGATGATGTTCCAACAGAGGGAACAGCACGTGCAACACTAGAGCAACAAACAATGGAAAACATAGACAAATATTCTCAACCGGTGGACCCAAGAGTAGAGAAAGATCATGTAGGAAGAGATGCGGTTAAGAGAGAGAGGCAAAGTAGAGGCCCTTGAATGTCTGCAGGAGCATATAGAAAATTTTGAATTTCATCCTAAGAGTACTAGGTGATAAAAGTTTTCAAGAAAAATTTTCAAAATTATTCATTCTGCAGTTTACAAAAATTCTTCCCAAATAACATTTTCTGTCTTTGTTTTATTTTTTCAGTACTTGAAATGATCCTGTAGCCTGGAGTCAGTCATAAACATCCCTATACCACAGACAGACAGGTCAAGTCAATGGAGTATTTTCAATGAGTTTTTCTATATTGTCTTATCTTTGTACAATTTTAAGTACAAATGTTAAATTAAATGTGGAATACACCTTCCCCTTTAATTTTATAGCTGCTTCTATCTATTTGGTTGGCCAGAAAGTTCTTTTAGTTTTTTCTGTATGATGGCTCTAGTAGTGCTTAGTTGTCTTGAACTTCATTCCAAACAATTTTGCTGGATTGTATTATGACAGCTGTTACATTAGCGTGCATTAAAAAGATTATCAAAACTGGTGAATTTTTGTGCAGCAATTTTAATATTGAAAGTGGAAGAAAATATGTATATTTTGGCATACTATGCTTTATTATTTCAAGAAAGGTAGAAACTCAACTGAAACGCATAAAAAAGAGCTGTGCAGTGTACGGAGAAGGTGCTGTGACTGATCAGATGTGTCAAGCGGTTTGTGAAGTTCCTTGGTACTATTGACAACTTGGCCAAATAATTCTTTGCTGTGGGGCTGTCTTATGCATTGGAAGATGTTAAGCAGCACCCCTGGCCTCTACCCACTGGAAGCCAATAGTGGGAGATTGCCAATATACTCAAAACATCCAAATCAATAGTTATAGGTGAAAATGAATGAAGTGTTTTATATAATCGTGAATGCTGAGATAAATCCAGCAAGCAGGATGATTGGCCAGTAACAAATGGAGGACTGTGGCTCGCTCTGACCATCAGTGGAGAGCGGGAAGCCTCATCGTCCTTTTATTAGGATTTCAAAAGTTACTAGAACAGGGGGTGTGACATTGTAGCCAACAATAGAATTATACAAGTGAAAAAATTCTTACAAAGTATCATTAATATGTAAAATACAGCCAAGGTAACTCATGGTTTAGCTAACACTTATCGGGGAAGCAAAGCAGACCCACTAATCCTCAATGCCAGCTCCATTTTAAGGCTTTGTCAACAAGGAGGCAGATGGAGTACACAACAGAACTCACCCAGTGGCCTGAACAGCCTAAAGCCACAGGCGGAGACAAGATTAGCTCATCATCTCCTGGGTCATGGGACAACACCTGGGCGGAGGGTCATGAGAATGCCCTTACCCAGAGATCTGTGTTCCTGCAACAAATGAAAAATATGTCTTTTATTTTACAGAAAAATTAAACAGACTTTTTGGCCAACCCAACATTTAGCCTGGTGCCCAATCTCCTTGCTCTTTCCTCCTCATGATGAGGAAGCTCCTCTGTCCCATAGTGACACCAAAGAGGAGGTGTGTGTTGGGGGGGGAAGGTCTTGTGATGCTGTCTGGATATCCATGGGCCACTTTTGGCACTGGGTCCTGTATCTTACCTTTCCACTGCTTACCTGGTTAGCATTACTATGATATTTTGTTTGTGATCCTGGTCTTACTCTCTCCAGTCTTAGGGGATGATGATCTTTCCTGTTGAATTAATTCCTCTTTAAGTCTTTCTGGCAATCCACATCTCCCTCCCCCCAGGTATCTGGCCTGACTACCACACAATTCTAGCCAGGCCAGCAACCCTGACCGCCTCAGTTACAGACAACTCTGTGCTTACAGCATAGTATTTCTTCTCTTCAGCTCCCATTGACAGCAATTTCCATTACATGATAGGACAAGTGGGAGATTCCAGATGACTCTGGAACTAAGATTTCCCAACCTATCCTGCTCTGGTTGATATTATCTCTATGTCATATCATCCCTCCTACCTACAAAATTAAACCTCAAGTTTTACCCTATGTAGTAAAAGAACCTATGATCTGAATCTGCCAGACATGAGACTTGTACAGAATTACCAGACATCTTAAACAAAGGAACAGGGGGCATCTGGCCTGAGATAACAAGACAGCCTGCCTTCCCTGGAGAAGGGGGAAGGGTTGCAGGAAACCCCAAGGTGGCAGATTGAAGGCACAGCCGGGCATGCCTTACACATGGGTGATGGTAAACAAAACGCATGTGACTCCCCACCCTGGGCAGAGATGTTGTGACCCCACATGGCTAGAAAACCCTCCTATCCACTTCTGGATCATGGCAGCAAGAGGAGGGGCAGAAACAGAGTGCAGGCTGATGTGTCTGGTGGCATCATGGACATTAGCCTGAACTGGCTAACAAGTTGGATGCTCCACAGCATACAGGATTTGGGGGAAAGAGCTAAAACAGATGGCATGGAAAAACTCACTCCCTTTTTTTACACTCCCCTCATGCAATCTGGTCAGGAGACTGAGAGTTTGTGGAACCTGGCAGATGCCAGGCTCTGCTCGAGGCTCTTGCACTCGCCCTATTTGAATGGTCTGGTCCGGGGGCAGGCACCTGAGGACACATGCCTGCCAGTAGTGGACCTGCCTGCAGGATGCTGCAGCCCCACGCTGCACAGCACAATCCAGACCCCTTCCATTCTCTCACCCTGAGAGCAGCACACAGACATGCAGGCCTGAAACCTTTGCCCGCCACCAGGGACAAAGCAATGTTGGATGCCGGGGCCATACAGACAAAGGCCCTTGCATGCAGTGATCTGACAGTGCACCCTGGCTCCAGGGAAGCGAGGAAACTTTGGTGGGGGAATGGAGACACCCACTCCACAGGTGTGCACTCCAGAGAGAGAGCCTGGAGCTAGAGACAGAGACCCATTCCTTCGCATAGCAGCCTTGGACTCCAAAAGGGTAGCTAGGAATGGAAGGGAGTCTCTGGGGATGAATTTGGATTTCAGTCTTTTGGGAAACAAGGGGATTTCTGTGTTTTTCAGTAGAGAATGGCTTGGAGCAGGGGAGTCTCCAGATCCCCCAAATTGGGCACCCTGTTAATAAAAACCTTTTCCTTCCCCACCAGTTATTGTGTTATGCTTGTGTACGGTGGCAGGTAGCTGAATCCCACTTTGCCCTGTAACAAGAACATCAGAAAATGAAAATCCATTAATTAACAGTTTTTTAAATATACTCCCAGATCATTCTTTTCTTTACAACCATTTCTTAGAAAGTGCTATTCAGCATGGCCTTAGACTGAACTCACTTCCAGCCAATGTTGCTGAAAGCCTCACCCTATTTTGTGTCTCATCATGGATGGAGGTTTCTGCACAAGGCATTGTTTTGATGCTCTAATCTGAGAGCAGACTGAATTTTAAGCAGGCAGATTTTTATACTTTAATACTGTCAACTGCCAAACCCATAGCTGGCTTAGTGGAGAGGTTCTCTCTTCTCACCTCTTTTGTGTCTTTCTTTTTCACTCCCCTTTCCTTCTCTCACGTTCCCTTCTCTTTTCCTCTCCCCCTTTCCCTTCCTTTCTTCCCTAATCAACCTCCAGCTGGCCCCCTCAGCTTGTTCACACAGAAAAACCCAGTGCTAGAAAACAGTACTCAGGGAGCCTTCAACTAATAATGCATCACATGTGGTAATACAAAACATTCTTAGAACAATTATACTCTTTAAAATATGACTCCTATTCAATGCTTGGTTTCCCTGCCTTTGTGCTTCAGGCTAAATATTACTCAGATTCCTGCAAAACGGAGTGCTTTCTCACCAATTATCTGAAAGGCCCAAAGACCGGTACTTACATCAAAGCCAAGCCTAATGACAAAGGACACCTGGCCACTGCAAACACAGGCATCTCTCAGCTCCTCGCTCCATTTGGCAAAAAGCTATTTCCATCTCAGTCTCAAGGTAACAAAGGACTAATTGATGGGAGCATTTTTTTCCATCTTTCAAAAATAAATTGAGCCAACCCCACAAGCTCATCTAGAGGAATTAATTAGGGAATAGGAAATCTCCAAAGCCATCCTTAAATTGAGATTGAACAAAGCCCAGGGAACAGATGGCTTTTCATCTAAATTCTTTAAAACCTTTAGCACTCTGCTAATTCCCCTACAGAAATGAAAAAAAAAAAAAATACTAAATGAATTTGAGCAAACCATTTCACCAGGTGTTCTATTCCCCTAAGGTTCCTTTTGCTCTAGGAAAAAAACAAAAAGTTAAAACCAACAGGTATCCCCTCTATTGATATTATTATAATTTCATTTATGCATCTGAGTCCTTCCCCTAGGACTCACCGTCAACCTCCTCAGCATTTCTGACTACCAAGCTGAGGGTGTGATTCCCTTAATTGATGCAGCTGGTGTCAACACACACAAAACAAAGTGGAGAATGAGGTCATTGTTGAAGCAAAGTAGAAAACAGAAAGACAATTTTGTTCTTCTGTTTCAGATATCTGGAAATTTCTGGGGCAAGGGCTGACAGAAGTTGATTGTGCTATCTTGGGTTGAGTAGATGTTTTCCCATACAAACTTAACAGGTAGAAACATAGTGAGGCAAAGGGGCAATGCCTCTCATTTGTGTGGTTCACAAGAAGCTATCCCACCCAGGACCCTCAAAGGGTGAACTGTTGCAATTTACACATTTTCTACTCCAAGGGTATTTAAATACCACCACTTATGAGCATTTGGTATGAATTTTTTAAATGGTGTTTTATGCATTTATTATTTTCTGATTCACATTTTAGACTGAATAACTTTATTTAGAAATCTGATATTCCATTAGAACACCAGGGCATTCTGATATCTATTCTTTTTTAAAAAATAACAATTTACATTAAACATCATCTGTGTCCTTTGACCAGATCATGCCAGATAAGAGCCCAATGGACAAGGAAGTGTTAAGATACCCTAATTCTGATACAGGTGAATTCTGAGACATGGAGTTAAAATGTGCACTGAGCAATCCTAGGATGGGGGTCATAAAGGGAAACTGAGCTCCTAAAGAAAAACAGCTGAAGCCAGTTAGCAAAATGAAGGGGATTCAGGTTTCCAGTGCTTGATTCCAGTCCAGGACACTCCACAAACTGACCCAAAGACTCAAGCACTCCCTGGCAACAGTTCTCTGGATCACTCCCTTCTCACCTGCCTGCCACCTGCTCATCACATTTGCTATAAAAGCCCTTATTTCACTTTCCACAATTCGCCTAGTCTACTCTTCCCTAGACAAATGTTTGATTATACAGACGTCCACTTCTATCAAGGTGGATATGAGAGCATTTTAGTCCCAGGAGTCTTTGTTTGAAAGAGAAGGGTTGCTAAGTGAAACGTCTGAAAGCAGTTATGCTAAAAATAAATAAATAAATTCCAGTACACATGCAAACTTTTGGTTATAATACTCATTCATTCAATAAACAATCAACAAGTAAAAGTTAATAAGTAAAATAGAAACGATCCTTGTTCTCTTAGAGTTCTCATTTCTTTTGGGAAGACAGTCAAACATTCCCATATGTATATAATTATAAACTATAATAAATGGTATGAAGATTAAAGGATAAGAAGTATACAAAAGTGGAAACCAGTCTCGGCAACAATGTCAATCTTCCCTAAAAAATAAATTTTTGAACTACAGTCAGAAAAATGAGTAGAGAGTAAGTGTTGTAAAGGCGATAAAGGGTAGAATGTGGCCCAGTGAAGAAACAGCACAGGCAAAGGCCCTGAGAGAGGGTCTGTCTGAGTGTATTTGAGAGACTGAAATAGATCCAATGGACTGGAAGGAAGTCATCTAAGGCTCAGAGTGGCAGAGGAGGGTTTGAAGCCTGCAATGCCTTGAGGGGCAGTGGAAGACACCTGTCTTTGCTTGGGGGCCCAGAAGCAGCCTCTGAGACAAGGACTCTAGTGAGAGGGGACCCCAGGAAATGCCAGTGGGGGAAATGTGACACAGAGGAGGGAAAGGATAGTCCATGAAGGAAATGACCTCTGTGGACACTGTACTTCATCCAGCTGCCAGGAAACCAGGAGTGCAGAACATCCACCACAGAACCATTACACCCAAGGGGCAAAGGAGTTAGTGTCTTTATGCACCAATTCTCATTAATATTTGATTGAGGATTGCTGTAGGGCACATTAACATTCCAGCACCTGAGGACCTATTCTTAGGCACTGTGCTCAGAGCCCAGAGAGAAAGCCCTCAGCAGTAGGAAGGTGGGCTACTGTGGTGAGGTTAAAGGCACCTGGGCAGGTCACATTAGCAGCTACCTGAACACAGATTTACACTTGTGCACTTATTCCAGCTTACACGGTAGCATTAGTAACTTCAGAAAGCAGCAAAATTCATATCTTCATTTTTAGTATTTTTATTTCTACACTTATATAAGGATGCAATGCCTTATGTGTATGAATAGTTAAGTCACAAATATATTTGCCTGATGAGCTCCTAAGTGCTCTGCAGTAGATAGGCATTCTTGTTCCCATTTTATGTACTATAAAAATGGGGACTACTAATGTTCAAGGACACATACCTAAAGGAAAAGTATCTTCAATTCCAATTCTAGGCATCAGTTTCCATATACCTTTTTATTCCTGACATGGCATTATGACACAGTGACATATGACAGGATAGTCTCCATATTTGGTTTAAACAACCATAAAATTGACTTCAGGATCCACAGAAGAAAACAGATCTCCATTATTTAACTTTGTCTATCTAATTCTAAAAATAACAGAATTCCACTTTGAGTGATAATAAATATCAGCCACTGGATGAAAATAAAAGTTATGTGTTTCCTCTCCAATATTTCAATATATAATGTATTTTTAAGTAATGAGCAAGAAGATTAATTATAGAAAACAATGTAAGATTAAGAGACTGTCCAATATAATTGACTTCAACACCACCAGAAAATGAAGGACAATTATATAAGCCAATTCTCTTAGACTGGAGATACCAGTGATAGAGAAGATATTGTTGTACTCCTTTCAGACATAAAGCTTAGTTCTTAAGCTTTGCAGGTGAGAGTAAATGAAACCAAACTCAGAGAGAAAAATGGCTTTCTGAAATTCTATGCTCATATAAAGAAGTTCACCTACTCTCTTCAGAGCAATTTCTGAAATACACAGTTGGGCAGCAGAAAATAATTTCTCATATGCAAGTATTACAGGTCAAATGTCATCTTTAGGGCATAGGTTGCGTTGTATAGACGTGTGCTTTATATAATGGGATTCTCATACTCTAGTTTATGATATATCTTTTCAAAGTGAGTATTTCCACTTGTTGGCCAGGTACCAGTCTTACTGTTGATTATGTGTTGAGTTAAACACCATCCACATTTCATGAAAAATGAGCCCCACTATGGCTTTGCACTATGCAATGAGATGAGAACATAAAGAATAATCTGGTCTGAGAATGTACACTATAAAAAATTTTTTTAAAAAGAAGAGGAGGAAATCCGTAAGTAAGAAAGCAGATTTTTCTGAGTACCTATTTTCAGAAGGAATTTCTGCCGACTATGCAACGCAGCTCTAGTTCCTAACACGCCTGACTCCACTTCCTGCAGTGCACCATTCCTAGATAATTGTTGTCCCATAAGGATGGGAAAGCATTTATTTATTTTTCCTCATGATGACAAAATATTGCTTTCAGAGGAGATACTGCAATAATAAAAATTGTTGCAGGTTTTTATAAGGGAGGTGTTTGGGGTAGAGGGACATTATTTAGCATGCTTTATTTATAGTCTAAGTTTTGAAGCATCATCCATTTTCAATAGTTTATATGTTTGGCAATTAAAGCTAATGTCTTTGTAGTGGGCAAAATCTTGTACCATTGATAAATGTTAAAAGCCTCTCTTGACCTCAGAACAGTCTACATATACCAGTATTAGAAATGTTAATTCCTTGTAATAGTTTTACTCATTCCACAGAAAGCTCATGCATATAATGGTATGCCCAATAATAATAAAATATAAATATCTCAATCAAATCCAGATTGGAATTTTTAGAACCTGGGTATGAACCTGTATATTCTGGACCTATGAGGAACTTAGAAGAATGCCATCTTGGAATTTATAGGCTACTTAACCCAAATCAACAGCTTTTTTGTTTATCTTATCAAATATAAAATAGTTGCTTTTAGTGATCTCTTTTGCTACTGTGCCTTTCACATAGTATTTGGTGAATGGATATTTATTTGAACATGTCCCACATCAACAGCAATGTGACTCCATATTTGTTTCCTTCAAAGTAAAATAGACATAATGTTTGAGGGTGGTTTAATCACATTTTGATTGGACACAAAACTGTTCCATTTAGTGAAATGGAATGATAGCAGTAAGTGGTACTCTGGGTCATACCAACAATTTATTTAACAAATTATCTCCAGAGATGCTTTGTTGATCTTAGGTCCTTGTCCTGTAAAAGATTAAAAGAGTCATGAGATGATATGTCCTAAATTTGGCATCACCCACAGTAAAGTGTTCCCTCAGCGATTCTGGGTGGTCTGTCTTCTCATTTCCACACCCTTGTCTTTGCCACATGTCATAAAAGAAGACGTAACACAAATTCTTAATGATAAGAAAACAGTGATGGATGCCACATTTGGAAAAAAATATCAGTGCCTGCTGATTTTTAAATATCCCTTTACCTGTTTTGTGGGTTGATCTTTAAAAACAAAACAAAACAATTACAATTCTAGACATTTGTGGATATTGTGGGGTTTTGCCACTAGCCACAAACCACATTTTAAAAATTCTTGAGACTTTTACTGTCACTGATTTGGCGAGACTTTTAGCAAACAAATTGTTTCAGAATATTGACGTCAGCATGGTGTTCAGAATGATGAGATATTTCTCATATAAAGAGTACCCAACATATTGCTCACTCTTCAGTCAGAGTTCATAAACATTTTTACCGTTCTTAGTAACAAAAACACATATGAGTAATTTTTTTTTAATCAGGGTGTTTAATATGCTTATTGACACTAATATTTCTCACTCATTGAATAATTCAATAAAAGGATATAAAATATGTGACTTTAGAAAACATAAAACTCAAGCCTATGTAAATGAATTCAAATCATTTAAAGTATCCATTGAAAGAAAACTAAGTTTACAGAATTACACTATTTTTCACTGAGCCCACAGTTATATAATATTTAGAAATTGTTTTACATCTCTTATTTAATTCTAAACTGTCTTTTTGTATATGTGCTATTACTTCCATTTGACAAATAAGGTCACTAAATGCCAGATAAGAATACTTTAGAGTAATTATTTCTACATGAACATGAACATTGGAATCACCTTAAGGGCTTCAAAAATGTTACTGACTCTCTCCCAACCCCATAAATTGTAGTTTATTTAGTCTTGGGTATGACCTAGGCTTTGTAATTTTTAAGAGATTCCTAGGTGATTCAAATGTGAAGAAAAGTTTAAAAACTCCTTGGTGAAAAGATAGAAGTATGTACTATTTTATGTCAAGGGTCTTGGATGTTGTTAATTTTCTCTATTGCACTGAAATAGCCTGGGATATTAATCAAAGAATTCTAAAAATTGAGAATATGTCACTAATATTCTCAATGCCATACTTTCATAAGAGAGTTGTTCTTTTCTTTGTGGCTTAGTGACCAACTCAATGCTAATTACTATTGTTGTTAGTATATGTGATGATAACAATGCCTAAATTTAATGAGTACTTCCTTTGTGTCAGGTTTGCCTTACAAGTATTTTTGTATATGTTTTCCATATGCTATACGATAGTTTTACCCTTTTTAGAGGTGAGTAATGCAAGACAAAGAGCCCTGATGTAATGTGCTGAAGACCTCATAGTCAATAGGTAGCAAAGACAAGATTCAGACCCAAATCTTCCAGAACTCATGGTTTATGCTTTGAAACCACAATATCTAATATGCCACAAAATTTAATGGATCATAATGATAAAATAAATATAACTAAGGGTAAGCTGCTCAGTTAATAGTCAAATGTTCTTTCAAATTCATCCTTGAAGCTATTTTGTCTGAAGTTTCTTTGTTGAGGCCCTTGGTTTTCCTTCATTCTGTCTCAAAAATCATAACTGGATGATTGATCCTATTTCCTCCTTTCTCCAACTACATTGTATCTCTATTGACCACTCCTTCATTCAACAATGAAAGAAAAGTAGAAATATATTCATTGATATTGTTATTTAAGATTTGTCACATGCAACTGAAATAATTTTTAAATTATGTACAGGAAATGGAGTTAAATATAGACAAGGGTCAATCAATATGAGGCAGAAAAACTTTAGGAACAATTTCAGGAACTACAGCCACAGGTACACAAACAGAGTAGCTGAGTAGAAAGGTGGTAGCCATCCTTTGAACTTCCCAAATGCACACTGGATACTTAGAGCTTTTCCACTATTTCCAATTACCTATTTAATCCCGAGATTTTAAATAAACTGTAAAAATATTAACATTTTTCCTCTTCTGGGATTGTTTCTTTGATTGCTTTAGACCTAAGTAATATCTAACAATGCATTTCATATCACATATTAATTATCTTAGGTTATACTTTTTAATCATGTATGTGCAGAAAATTCAGTGATATGTGAAAAACAGAGCAGCTCTATATACAGGATTTTTGAAAGGCATGAGGACATGTATTATTTATGAAACAGTTTTTTCTCAAGAAATCTCAAACCTGTATTTCTAATCCAATCTAAAAGAATTTAACATTAATGAAAAAGAATGCCATATTTGGAATGATTTTTGCAGGTAAAAATGATCAGCACCAAATTTTAAAAATCAGTAGGATAAATAGTGGACTATATTCTACAGAATTCTGAAGGAGATATTTAGAAGGTAGACTCTAGAAATTCACCTGAAACTCAGAGGTAAACAGATAAGAGAAAAATAACAATCAAAGACCAGAGAAGCAAGGAATATAGAAACCAAAAAGTTAAATAGGTATGAAGCAGAGTTCTAGGAAGCAAAAAAGATGCAATAATCAAATTAATTTTTAAAACTTCTGAGCTGAAAAAGGTTTGGACACTTAGTTCAAGGGTCTAAGAATACTAGATAGTAATAAAAATCAACTTATAATAAAACAACTTAATTTGTTTTATATTGTTTTCAGCATAAAGATAATACTCTAAAAGCTTCTAGGCATAAAAGAGTAAAAAGTAAGACCAATGAAGATAGCATCAGACCTTCTTCCACAACACTGGATAAAATAAAGCAATAGAGAGGTGTTTTCAGGGCTTCAGGAGGATGTTTGTGACCCAAGAATTCTAACCTAAGGTGAGTCAACATTGGTTAGTGAGGACAGAGGACCTTCTCAGACATGAAATGACTCAGGAAGTATGCTATTTGTTATCTGTCTTGAAAAAAAATTACTCAAGGAAGTATTTCACCCAACCAAGAAATGAATCAAAACCAAGAAATTAACTCAATTTGAGGGCATGTGTGAATCAAAAGAAAAGTCAGTGAGTAATGAACTTAACACAGGGCTGGTGTCTGAGTAACTGTTATTAAACATAGTTATGAAACTTGACAAATGTCAAGAGCAATTCTTGGATGAGAAAGAGCGTACCATTTAAAAATAAATTACTAAAAATACCTAGTTTTATTTCAACATAAACAGGGTAGTGGCAGGACTGACAAAGAGGGAAGAAATTAAGGTATTCTAAACTCCTTATTTAGATAAAACAGAACAATTATGTTTTATTATCAATGTATTTAGATTTATTTATTCATTTATCAAATAGTAGCATCTTCCATGTGTAAGGATCTGACTCAGTGCTGGTGTGGAAGAAATAAATGATCAGATCTGAGTCCTTACCTCACATTGTGCACATTCTAATTAACAAAATAGATTATTTTAAATGTGGAAATTATCAAAGGGAATAAAATAACATATGCAACTTAAAATCACTATACATAAAAAAGAATAAAGAAAATTTAAGTAACATTTCAAAATATATAAACAAAGATAATACAGAAAACAACAAGGAAGCAATAAATGCATATATCACAAACAAGTCAAATTCATGAAAATCTCCATAAACTTATATAGATTTAACATCTATTAAAAATGATTTGCCCCATCAAAGTACTAATGGTGTTTTTCACTAAACTAGAATGAATAATCCAAAAATGTATGTGGAAACACAAAGACCCTAAAGCCACTCCAATCTTGAGAAAGAAGAACAAAGTTGGAGATATCACGCTACCTGATACCAAACTATACTTAACAAGGATACAGCAATCAACACAGCATGGTACTGGCATTAAGGCAGACACATAGATCAATGGAGCAGAATAGAAAACCCAGAAATAAAACTCCGCCTATATGGTCAATTAACATCTGACAAAAAACACAAGAACATATGATGGAGTAAAGACAGTCTATTCAACAAATAGTGTTGGGAAAATTGGACAGAAACATGTGAAAAAAATTAAATTAGACCACATTTTTACACCATATACAAGAATGAACTCAAAATGGATTAAATACTTAAGTGTAAGACCTAAAACCATAAAACTCCTAGAAGAAACCACAGGCAGTAAAATCTCAGACATTCCCCTTAGCAATATTTTTTTCTGATGTATCTTGCCAAATGAGGAACACAAAATAAAAATAAACAAATGGAACTACATCAAACTAAAAAGATTTTGCTTAGCAAAGGAAACCATCAACAAAATGAAAAGACAATCTACCAAATGGGAGAAAATATTAACCAATGATACATCTGATAAAGGGTAAATATCCAAAAGTTATAAAGAACTCTTATAACTCAACTCCAAAATACAAACAATTCAATTTTAAAAAGTGAATAAAGGACCTAAATAAACACTTTTCCAAAGAGGACATACAGATGGCCAATAGACATATGAAAAGATGCTCAATGTCACTAATCATCAGAGAAATGAAAATTAAAATCACAATTAAGTATCTCTTCACACCTGTCAGAATGGCTATCATCAATAAAACACACACAAAAAAATGTTCTGGAGGATGTGAATAAAAGGGAACCCTCATTCACTGCCAGTGAATTGTAGATTGGTGTCCACTATGAAACACAGTATGAACTTTCCTCAGAAAATTGAAAATGTAACTGCCTTATGACACAGCAATTCCACTTCTGGGTATATATCCTAAGAAATCCAAAACACTAATTTGAAAGGTTATATGTGCCCTTATATTCACTGAAGTGTTATTTACAATAGCCAAGGTATATAAGCAATTCAAATGCCCATTGACAGACAAGTGGATAAAAAAGTGGTGGTACACATATACAATATAATATTACTTGGCCATAAGAAAGAATGTAATCTTGCCATTTGTGACAGCGTAGATGGATCTAAAGAGCATTATACTAAGTTAAATAAGTTAGACAGAGAAAGACAAATACCCTATGATTTAACTTATATGTGGAATTTAAAGAACAAAACATACAAGTAAACAAGATAGAGAGAGACTCATGGTTATAGAGAACAGACTGATGGTTGACAGAGGAGAGAGAGATGGGGAGTCAGAATTGAGAAGTGTAGATTTGTAGTTACAAAATAGTTATGGAGATATAAAAGCACAGCATAGAGAATATAATCAATAATATTGTAATAACTATGTATGGTGTCAGCTGGGTACTTAAATATTGTAAAAATCATTTCATAAAGTGTGTGATTATCTAACCATTATACTGTACACCTTAAACTAATAGAAAATAATACTGAATGTTAACTGTAATTGAAAAATAAAATTTAAAAAGTGATTTATAAATCACATTAAAATATGAACGAGACGCTGATAAAATTTAATTACACAAAAAATTATTTTTTAACTATGTCAGGAAACTATAGATGATCAGTAAGGATATTATGTGAGCATGAGGAGAAATAGAATTCTAGATAAAACCATTAAATTTTAAAAGAGAGGGATATTTTATATTGACAAAGGTATAGTTCACAGAGAAAAAGTGATAGTCTTGAACTTTTAAGCTTCAAATATCAATCGGAATATATGTGAAACACAAATTGTTAGACTTAGGTAACATTTAAATTACACTAGTTCCCCCCACCAAAAAATAAATAAAATAAAATAAACAGAAGAAAACCACAACTGAAATGCAAAAGAAGATTTGTGTAGTATATGGAGAAGGTGCTGTGACTTATTGAATATGTCAAATGTGGTTTGCAAAGTTTCTTAGTACTATTGACATTTTGGCCAAATAATTCTTTGCTGTGGGGTTGTCTTATGCACTGGAAGATGTTTAGCAGCACCCCTGGCCTCTACCCACTAGAAGCCAATAGCAGGAGATAGCTGACATAGTCAGCATATCCAAGTCAATAAAGTTATTGATGAAAATGAAAAAAATAAAAAATAAATTACACTAGTCCCTCTCTATATCATGGTTCACTTATCGTGGCCTCACTGTATCACATTTTTAAAACATTATATTTAATTATGTATTGTGGATTTTTTACTATATTGTGGGATTTTGCAATACTGTATACATATGTTCTTAAAGTTATGTGTTAAAGAGTGTAGAATAAATGTAAGGTTCCTACTTCACAGGGGGGTCTAGTACGTAATACCCATGATAAGTGAGGGAATACTGTATACAGTAATGATACAGATATAATTACAATGACTTGACATAGACACATCTTCATTGCTAGAGAAGGAGGACAGAAATTATATTGCAAAGTAAGATCAACTTAACGATTTGAAAATTGAGCTCATGTCATACCTACATAAACATACTATGCACATGTTCAAGGAACAAAATAAAAACAAATTCAACTGCAGTTAAAAATTCATTCTTATTATTTTGAAAGAATAGAATCTAGGCCACTTACTCTAATCATACTGATATAAAACTAGAACTTCATAATAAAGGAACGATATTTAAGAGTCAAACATCTGGAAAAGAGAAAAAATCGTAACTAATCACTTGATAGTGATAATGGTAACTGTTAAGGTGTATATGTCAAAATTTATAAAAATTTTTCTAAAACTATACTCAGAGAAAAACAATGTTTTTATAACCAATATTAAATGAAGTAAGCATTTAATTTAAGAAGTTAGAAAAATCATAATTTTATAGAGTGAAATATAGTACTTTTATAATCTGGACAAATAATAAATGAGATATTTT
The DNA here is from genome assembly GCF_987537825.1 of Furipterus horrens. NCBI lineage: Eukaryota > Metazoa > Chordata > Mammalia > Chiroptera > Furipteridae > Furipterus > Furipterus horrens. The sequence continues at coordinate 83,538,984 of NW_028327178.1, read as the reverse complement.
TAAATATATAACTTTAATCTTTATAGATTATCAGTTGAAGAAGAATTTCCCATTTCAACAGTGTCTTTCATAACACCAGAGAAAATGTGGTTCTTTCTCAATTCAATGACAAGGAAATATTTTTTCTTTTCCTGAGATTTTTTAAGTTTATGATTTTGAAATCCAACTCCTCTTTAAATTTCAGGATCAATGTAAGGCTTACTTCAGTAAACTCCCCATTACTCTCAGATTTATCATCTTATTTTGTACTACGTTTAATTTATACACCAACTCCAATGGAGTTATGACATGACAGTGCTGTGTTGATAAATGTTTGATGACCACCAGTTCACTATCAGAGGAGTGGGAGATTAAAGGGGGAAAGGCGATGATTTATACCACTTGCCACTTTGTATGGTGTATGAAGTCTCACCATGTGTCCAATTTTAAGCTGCCACCTGTGGGGTCAACTGAATGTGGAATTGGGAATAGATGCACAGAATCAGCTCTAATTATCCAGTACAAGCTGGATCCAAGCACACTGCTATATGTATGTCATTAATGAGTCTATGAATACATAGTTATGGATGGACGGATGGATGGAGCAAGCAGATAAAATTGTTATTTGATTGAGATATGAAATTAATTAGTATATTTTTGTTGATTGGTTTATTTAATTCATTAGCCTTATTAAAAATTGATAGGAATCAAGAATGAGGTTGGGATAGCTGTCTTTCAGTGCCATTTCTGAGCTAATATAATAACTTGAAATTTTTTAAACAACCAATGGAGACCATGAAAATATAAGTATTAGATATACACAGAATAGGAATTTTGTTAAGTTCAGCTATGGATTTAAAATGGATTTGGAAATTTTTCTTAATAGCACTCAGTATTCTGCTCCTTCATTCAGAAATCTTAGTTCACCACATTCTCATATTTCTTAATTAACATTTATGTGCTTCTAACCTTAACTATTAAATTACATGGTTACAGCTGATAAACTACCCACAGTTTTAAAATATTATGGCTCTACAATTGAAATGAAACTTCCTCTCTCATCATCTCACTCTCTTCTTTCATTCATTAAAAATTGAAACATAATAATTTTATTTGTGATACAACTTTTTTAAGAACTATCTCTGGAAATTTAGATTTATAGTTAAATGGTACATATTTTGCATTTTGTTCCCGTTATATTTGTAGGAAAACTAAAGTTTTATAAGACATATATTGCCTAGTGAATGACTGTGTTCCTTGACTCAGGATCATAAGATGTTTAGTATGCATGCTTCATAAATATTTTCAAACTGATTTAACAAAGAAAATTAATTAAGTGGGGAGACCCAAAAAGAAACAAAATTATCTTCTAGGGTATGGGCCTTTTGTAGTACAGGCTCCTCCAACTAGATGAGTGTTCCAGGAACCCATCTGTATCAGTGTATCAGCTGGCGCTATTGTGAGAGGCTGCATCTGGCTTCAGTGAGTTTTGTTTGAAGGTTCTTTCAACGCATTTGCCCATTTCATGATGAATGATTTACAAGGGCACCTGCCCACACCTCGCTGAGTATTCAGCAGTTTTGCCAAAAATGGCATGAGCCTGGTGCCCCACCCTCCCTATTCACTTGATCTCATCCCGCCTGACTTTTTTTGTTTCCCTGAATGATAAAAGTCCTCAAAGCAAAACATTTTTGCTGATGTGGAACGGATGAAACAAAAAATGGCAGAAGCACTAAAAGGCATCAAAATCAACAAGTTCAAAAACTGTTTTGAGCAGTGGAAAAAAGTCTCAGTAGGTGTATTGCATCAAATGGAGAGTACTTTGAAGGAGACTAGAGCTTAAACAGGTAAGAATAAATACACAATTTTTAATAAGTAGATGGGGTTTTTTTGGTCCCCCTTCATATGTTCTAGGTGTATTAAATTGAGTTCAGATATATATATATATATATATATATATATATATAGAGAGAGAGAGAGAGAGAGAGAGAGAGAGAGAGAGACATATATAGATAGATATAAATAGATCTTATATAATGTAAGCATTATAGGCTATAATATTTATTTCATTTCTCAAGTCCAAGTTTGAAATTTTAAAACAGTAAAATATATTGAGGTGTTCATACTGCTAAAATCTGTAAATTCAACAAGGTAACAAAAATACACTTTGACTGTAATATTGCTCTCAATGAGAAACAGGACTAATCACTTCAACTAATTCCTATTACCTATATTAGCTCCTCTTAGATTATTTTCCTCCAGATATCCTCTTATCACTCTTAAGCTACATCATCCAAGCGTAAAGAGAAGACATTCTACCATTCAAAAGACAAACCCTCCAGCTTCTAAATGGTTAACAGTTTTCCTGCTTTACAGATCACATGTAAATCTTCCAAACATATAAAGGTTTATAGCAGGTGCACTGGATTTGCAAACTCTGAGAAAATATGGAAGAGGTGGTAAAATAGTTGCTTTGTTATTAAAATATACATACATATATCATGGCAAAACCTTGAGGTGTCCTATGCTTCAAACCTTCAGCCAAATTGATGTCACCTGTTGTATTGAATATTTCCAGTCCCTCCCCACCTTCGGCACATTATCTGCATCTGTCTGCTTTTCTGCCTTGAAACATTCTCCAAATCCACAGTAGACTCCTTCACCTTTGCAGCCTGGATATATAAGGAAGTTAACATGATGGGAAGAACTTTCAACCACTATTTCCTGACTTCAATGGATTAACTCCCCATCCCCCTCTCCTATGACAATTTCGAGGTGTGTTTTACACATATCCTCAGAGGTTCCCCAGTTTGATTGCTCCTCAGTTTCCCACAATGATAACCTGCTCAAGAATCCATCCTTTTTGTCCCTGTCTCCCTTCTCCATCTTCCTCTGCTCACCCCTCCTCCTCTTTCCATCTCCTGTCTCTCAGACTACCTGCATCCAAGTTCTCCAATCATGTTCTGTCTTCAGGAGAACTCAGACAAGACATATCCTGGATACATTATGTTTTTCTAATGTTTCACTACTATAATTCTCAAACCAACATAATATTACATAGAATTATAAAACAAAGGCCTATTTGGTCATCATCAAGATTTAATAAGTATCAAGATTTTGTAATGCTTGTTTTATTGACCCATTTTCTGAGTGTATTTTCAACAAAGTTTAGTCAAAAAGACAGATGTATCGAAGTACCTCAAATCCAGTCTTGTTCCTACTGCAAAAAGGAGGTACTTCTAAATTACATAGATAGAATTTAATTACCACATGAATGTGAGATCTTTTCAGAAACATTTAATAACCACTAACTGTCTTTATTAAAATATTCTAGGCAGAAGCAAATGATCTAGTAAAAAGATCATTTGGAAAAAAAGAAAAGAAAAAGCTCCAAATACTTGAAGCAATTATCTATAATTGAACAACTGTGTATTGAGCTCTGTCTGGTCTAGGCTCTGTGCCAGGCACTGGAGACACAGTCACGGAAAACCTGGGTGCTTCCCCATGAAGTCTGCAAGACATAACTATAAGGAGGTAATGACCAATTCAGTATATTAACAGGATTATTATAAATTATAATTAATTCAATAGAGAAAGAAGGTCTTGTGCAGAGGGTCACTGGGGAGAAGAAAATGGTCAGGGATCACTGAGGAGCTTAACTGTGGGCTTAGGTTTTTAAAAGATGAGAGTGAAGTAACCATAGAAAAAGGACTTCCCATGGTGGACTCATATGAGATGAGGCTGGAGAGTTTAGTAGGGCTTAAAACATGCATAGCCTTGTAGGCAAAGATAATGAATTAGGATGTCATTCTTAAAGCTGTGTGAAAATCTTGAAAGACTTAAAATAGCAAAAACATATAATACGGTTCTCGTTTTTGAAATATTGCAGAATGAGTTGCTGTTTTATCGTTGACTCACAAACTAAGCTTTAAGGAGCAAAAGTAGTTATTGCCTAGGATTCCCCTTAGCAGAATGTAGCTTTAAAAATCAAATGCCATGTTCTTAATCAGGCCTTCATTTCCCTTTTCCTAGATAACCTCCCAAACCTCTTACCTGAATCTCTTTGTCCTTCCTTTTTCCTGGCCAATGTGGAACTTCCAAATTAAGCTTCCTACAGTTGATTTATTCACACAGCATCTCTTTGCTAAAAGGTGTCAATGATTCTCTTCTATACAAAATGATGTACAAATTCTTTAGCATCTTCCCTTAATGTGGCTTCTTAGGTTTTATCTCCAACTCTTCCCTTTCATGTTTCTTTCTAGTATGCTACCCAGATTGTAGCTCTTAATAATATTTAAATTAATATACTAATATTCAAGTAAATTTAGACAAATAGATATAGAGTAGTGAATAAAATCCATAATGCAAATAATTAAAAAAACAAATAGCTTAAAATAGGAAAAAACTGGAAGTAGCCTGCATATCAGTATAAGAATTGATTAATAATATGAGTTATCTATGCCTCTTACCCGTATATCAACTCCATATCCCAGGCATCAGCACATCTTGGTGACCTTCTCCAATATAAAAATGTAGTCCAAATGTGATCACTCCATGACTGCCACTTTGGTCCATGCCTTGCTCATCTCCTGCCTAGTCTACTGCAGTAATATCTTACTTGGTTTCTCGTCTTCCCAGCTTGTAAATTCCCATTCTATTCCCCATATAGTAGTTATAACCAGTCTTATATAATTAAAATCAGATAGAATTATCTCTCTGGTTGAAATAAATCATATTCAGAATTGAATATGTACTATGATCTAAAATGTCCTAGATGACCTGTTCTTTCATTACCTTTAGGACCTCATCTTAACTATTATCTCCCTTTTTCTCTGCAACTCAGTTACATGAGCTTCCTCATTATTCCTTGAATATACCAAAAAATGCCCCTAGCTTTCCATCTTTGTAACTGTTATTCCCTCTTCTTGATATAGTCTCCAAATATCTGTAGCACTCACTACCTCATTTAATCCAGTTCTGCTTGGATGTCACTTGAACAGAGAATCCCTTCTGGACTCTACAACCTAAAACAGCTGACTCAATCACTTATTTCTGTAAAGGACATACTAGCCAATATATGCTGTGTCAATTGGTTCATTATCTGCTTGCTCCCCCCTCCCAGTAAGAATGTAACCTACATGACAGATGAAACTTCATCTATTTGGTTCACTCTGGTATCCCCAGCATCTAGTACCTTAATTAAAGTAGTTGCTCAACACACATTTGCTGAATGAATAAGTAATAAGTAATGATATGTTGACATAATGGAAATGTATATAGCAATTAACATGAATGAACTAGATAAATGTTATCAGCATGGGAAAAAAAAACTCAAATCAAAATGCTGAGTTCAAAAAGCAAGTTGCATATTATATTGAATTTGAAGACATTTAAATCAAAGTTACCTATTTTGGAGAATTTTCATGACGTCCTCTAGCCAAACAACCTAGTTAAAAATAATACAAAATATTACTATTCTTATTTTCAAGCTGAGTCCTGTAGAGTATTGTCATTCTAAGTTACAGAGCCATAAGTAGTGGAATGGGACACGGACAATGACCAATTTCCTGCCTCCTTTTTCCTTTCAATACCCCAGAAAGTGCCAACAATAACCTCCCCAAGACACAACTCGAATGTAAGCTTTTTGAGAGCTCACATTTACCATAAGCTGAGTATGAATATTACTCAAAAAATGTTAGTGCAGAAGGTGAAGCATTTCGTTGTTTTCTTTGTATCTCACAGTATACTGCATAGATTGTGAAAATTTCATTCAGTTCTCCCCAGTGACCATCTCCCTTCATACCAATGATCTGTGAAGGACTCAGGACTGGAACATAGAACAGAATGTTCATGCAGGCCCCTCAAGTCATGCTCTGGTTTCCACATTTCTTCCAGCTCCCAATTGAGAACACTTGAGACAAGCCCTTTTCTCTGAGGTGCCTTAAGGTGACTCAGGTAGGCCACCTGGGCTAGCACAACAGCTATTCTACCACTTTCCATGGATTCCAATCATTCATAAATCCCCCAAGACTTGTAAGTATTGTCTTGGGGAGCCTCTTCTCTTCTTGTCCCATCTAGTTATATCACCTCACAGCATGCTGGCATGGGGCTAATGAAAAAAAGAAATGTTGGAATGGGAAGGATTGGTGAGAGGGGAAATGGAGGGGAGCTCTTGAGTGTAGTGGTGCATGAAGCTTACGTAAACATACAAACAAATGGCGAGCTACATCTCTGATGTAAGCTAGAAGGAGCAGTTTACAGTGTCACAGGGGACTTTTGGAGGATCTCCTGAGAAACTGTCAGGCAACAGAGACCTGAAGTATAAATAAGGATTAAGAAGGTCCAAGATGAGAGCAATACACATCCCAGGAAAGAGGAAAAAGCTTGTGCAATGGAGTTAATTGGGAGGGCATATAGTGCACACAATCCCCTGTCATAGAGTAAGTGCTCTGTAAATGGACATTATTGTAATAACGACTGTTATTGTTATCATTAAAACACTGAGCATTTGTCCAAACAGGAGGTATATCCCAACTTAGAACAGAGATAGTTGGAAAAGTGAAACATAAAAAGGACTGAAAACATGAGAAAGGACATCGAGTATAGAATGTAAAAGGAGAAAGGACCACACTTGAGCCTGAGGGATTTCACCTGGTACTAAGGTAGGCAGAGGGCAGCATTCATGAGCAGCCAGATCAGACACAAATATGTGTTGTCTCTTAGAAGACCCAGTTTGTAAGTGAGCTGTAGGAAAAAGGAGGGACTCACACGATAAGCTGCATTCTCATATATTTAGGATAAAAGCACCATCTTACACCAACTTTTGGACCTTCCTGTATTAGTTGGAAGAAAACCATCCAATTTCTTCAATTCCTTAATTGGGAGTTAAATCAAAATAAAAAATAGTCATCTTATTTTTCTTGTTCAGTTAATGAGAAGTATTGACTGATCAGTCTCCACTCAGTTATAGACCAAGCTGAGATATTTTAACTTCCTCTAATAAATGGTATCAACTTTTTTCCCTCTTACCCACCAACACCACCTATCACACCATGGGAAAATATATTAATTAATGGAGCCTCAATCCATTCAAATAGAAAGCAGCTGAGTGCTGTAATTTGTAGCATAATCTAGTTATTAGAATGTTAAGTCTCCTTCAAATAGGTATTTGATTGCATTTGGGTACTCTTTTCCTCTCCTGCTTGAAACTTAGAGGAATGGGGTACAATATCTCCATTTCCTTCTCTTGCACTCCCTCCCACTCCCCTTCCACCAGCTCCTGCTCACTCTCAATAGTTGTACCACATGCAACAGATGGAAGGTAAAATTTTAAGGGTAAATAGAGGCTGTCATTGGTGATTTGACTACTGCCCTACAATATAATCATAGAATATACATTTTGAAAATTCTTAAGTAATTGAAGTTGGTGACAATCAAAACATGTTAGTATTTAAAAATAGCAGTTATCATTTTGAAACTGTTCTTTTTGTTTCAGGATTCACAATAAATTAGATAATTTTACTCTGAGAATACATATTACCTGCAAATGGCCTCTGTATGTCCCATATGCTGCCCCAAAATAAAACCAGATCCCCATCCCCAGTACAAGATTAACATTTACATAGGATACAGTATGATATGCATTTGTTAAGGATTTATATCTTAATCAATGTTTTTAAGTCCTTGTCTCAGAAATTGGAGAACACAATTGAAATGTCACAAAGTGTGCAGTATTCTAAGCTTATCTGTGAGATGGTAGCTAAAGGCCATAAAACTATACTGCCGCTCTTACTGGATAATTTTCAAGGATATTCTGTGAGAACAAACAATGGACTAAAAAAACATGGAATATATTAGTTTTATTAAACAAAAACAATTATGTCACTTTTCCTAAAAGTGATATTATCATCACATAACTCTCACTGATAATAGTAGTGGGTGGATATTAAACAAAAGGGTGGTTAACTCTGACTTTTTATGGGATGTATTCAATTCCAGTCTGAATCACTCCTATCCTTTGTCATGTCATCTATGTCTGCCTCAAGAATGCTGCCCAAGGAAGTAATACTGGTTACTCCCAGTGTCCAGGAATCACTCCAAATTGTTTTATAGAGCCATATTTCTAAGAGTTGACTTTTTGGAAAGTGATTGCCATCCTACTTACTGAATGACAACAGGATCTATCCATAATTAAACTTAAAATAAAAATTAAAGTCTTTAAGGGGTTTCAGTGAAACCTGGAAATTAGGTCAAAGACATAGAAATATGTGGTCACATCACCCAAAATACATATTTAAAAAAAAATAATTTGGACATGTGATTCTGTTAAGTGATAAATGCTAATCAAAGATTCACTCATTTAAATTCTAAACTCAATCCAAGACAAAATTGTGCTTTTAGACTAATAATTAATTTATTTGTTGAGATTAACTTACACCTTATTTGCTTCCTAAATTATGTTTGGATGATTTTCAATGATTAAAAAACATACAGGGGAAAAAATTGGAACTACTGTAACAACATAATCAATAAAATATACTTTAAAATAAAATAAAAAAAAATTTAAAAAAAAAAGAAAAAAAAAAACATACAATAAAATTTTTCCTGCCTAAAATATCAATAGAATCCATTTGAGAAATACTGTATTACTTGAAAACATCAGGGTTACATACTAAGGGGTATAGTTTGGGGAATACAGTGAAAGGAGGGAGATGTCTATAAGTAAGCTATAAGTAGTGAGTACCAGAGGAGGGTTATAGAGATCTTCCAGAACTGAAAGAAAAATATAACACTGTCTTGGCCCAGCTGAAGTTATATATTCTGTTGTTTTCTGGCCAGGAATGCTTCCTATTTGTTTTCCCAAAGATGAACATAATTGAACACTGTCATCTGATGGGTAGAATCCATTTTTATACTTGAATGCTACAAATATATTGTATCAACTACACTTTTTACACATCAAATTTAATATATAGCATTAAGGTAAATCTAATGATTACACACCTTTGTGTACTTTGTATTACATGATTATGACTTGATGGGAGTGGGCTAAAATTCACCCACTATTAGAGTGCCCAAAATTAAGAAAACAGTTTCTGGAATCCAACTGCCTGAGTTCAAATCCCTGCCTGTGTAACTTTAACAAATTTCAATAATACCAGAACCTCAGCATCTTCATGTATAAAATTAGAATAAAAAATGATGAAATTATAAATTCTGAAGCAAAAGTTTGGTTTTAATGCTGGTGTTTCCTACTAATAATCAGTATGACTAAAGGCAAATTACCTATTTTCTCTAAACTTGAATTTTCTCCTCTATGAAATGGCAAAAATAGTAGTACCTAAATCAAAGAGTTCCTGAGTTGAATATAACCTAACTTACATACTAAACTAAGCTTCCTTCACAAAACAGTACACACATTTTCTATGAGTCTTGGATATTACCAGTTTTATTTTTGACAACCTGTTAGGAAAGAAATGGGATTTTTTAACAACCCTAACTAGGTGGACATCTTTTCATGTTTAATGGGAATTCTTAATTTCTATTCAAATTCTTTGCAATTGTTTACTGTTAGTTAACTTTTTCCTTGGAGTTTTTAGAAGCTTGTTATATATGAAGTTAGTCATTTTCTGGTTTATTTGTTTATTCATTCAGGTTGTCATGATCTGTCTTATTTTTTAGCAGGATCACTCTGTCTGCTGTATTGAGCATAGATTACTGGAGCAAGGAGGGAAGCAAAGAAATCAATTAAGAGTGTATTATAGAGACTTTCGGCCAAGATAGAGGCTGAGATAGACACGCTGCATCTCCCTCTACAACAAAGAAGGAATACAACTATCTCAAAACTAGAGACAACCAGAATTCTAGAAAATCAGGCTGCATGGAAGTCCAACAAACAAAGATATAAAGAAGAAATACTCATCCAGACAGGTAGGAGGGGTGGAGAGGAAACAGTGTGGCAGTGGCAGCAGCGGTGAGAGTGGCAGGCCTGCGGAAAGTGCAGTCACATATTTTAAAAAGTAGGGAGGGACATGTGGGGAGTGCTGCCAGCAATAGACGAGGCTGTGCAGCTCACAGTTCTAGCGCCAAGGAAAATAAAGCCTCATTGCTTTTGACTGTGAAAACAAGTGGTGTTTGTGGCGGAGGAAGAAATTGCCAGTCTCTCAGTAGAGTCTACTTGTTTAAAGGGCCTCCATGGTCCTAGAACATCCACAGACCCACCCACTCTGGGAACAGCAGCCAGGGCAACAGATAGATGGGTCCCAGTCCCATACAGGGAGCAGGAGAAGGACCTGGAAAAAAAGCCAGTGCTGAGCAAGTGGCATTGTTCCCTCTCAGAACGATCCTCCACATACAGCACCACAACATGGTGAAACAGGTCGCCCTGCACTGATGAATTCCTAAGGCGCCATCCCTTACAATATAACAGGTACAATAGCTCTACCTAAAACAGAGAGGCAAACAAACATAGGAACCTGTCAAGATGAGGCGATAGAGAAGTATGGCCCAAAAGAGGGAATGGATCAAGGTTCCAGTGGGAGAACTAAGTGACGAGGAGATAGCCACCCTAACAGATGTAGAGTTCAAAACATTGATGATAAAAGTTCTCACAGACTTGACAGATATGATTAAGTATGGCAAACACAGAAAGGAAGAAGTGAAGGCTATGCTAAATGAAACGAAGGAATATCCACACAAAATCAATGGTGAAGGGAAGGGAATCAGGGTCCAAATCAATGATTTGAAATATAAGGAAGAAAAATCAGTCAACCAGTACAGAATAAAGAAACAAGAATTGAAAAAAATGAAGAGATGCTTAGGAACCTCTGGGACAACTTTAAACATGCCAACATCTGAATCACAGGGATGTTGGAAGGAGAAGAAGAAAAGCAAAAAATCAAAAATTATTTGAAAATATAACAAAAGAAAATGTTCCTAATTTGACAAAGGAAATAGACATACAAGTCCAGGAAGCACAGAGTCCCAAACAAGCTAGACCCACAGAGGACCACACCAAGACACATCATCATTAAAATGTCAAAGGTTCAAGATAAAGAGAGAATCTTAAAAGCAGCAATAGAAAAGCAGAGAGTTACCTACAAAGAGAATCCTATAAGGCTACCAGCCCATTTCTAAAAAGAAACCTTTCAGGCAAGAAGGGACTGGCAAGAAGTATTCAATGTGATGAAAAGCAAGGAGCTACAATACAACCAAGCTTATTCTACTCAGCAAAGCTATCATTTAGAATGCAAGGGCAGATGAAGTGCTTCCCAAACAAGGTAAAGATAAAAGAGTTCATCATCACCAAGCCCTTATTATATGAAATGTTAAAGGGACTTATTTAAGAAAAAGAAGATCAAGACTATAAATATTAAAATGACAACAAACTCACAACTATCAACAACTGAATCTACAAATTGAAAACAAAGTCCAACTAAGCAAACCAGAATAGAAACAGAATCATAGATATGGGGATCATTTGGAGGGTTACCAGCTGGGAGGGGGAAGGAGGAGAAATGGGGAAATGGTGCAGGGACTAAGAAGCATAATTGCTTCAAAATTGGTACAAAATAGACAGGTAGAAGTTAAGAATAATATAGGAAAAGGTGAAGCCAAAGAACTTACATGCATGACCCATGGACATGAACTAAAGGGGGTGAGATTGCTGGAGGGAAGGGAGGGTACTGGGCAGAGGGGAACAATGGAAAAAGAAATTGGGACAACTGTAAAAATATAATCAATAAAATATACTTTAAAGAAGTTTATTATAAAATTCAGGCAAGAGATTACAGTGTTTTGGATTATGTTGGTAGCAATGAAAATGCTAAAATAAAATATATTATGCATATATAAATTGAATATGGATATACAAATGGGATGCAGGATACACGCATTTTTTTTTATGGAAAGTATCCAGTAAAAAGGGAAAACTGAAGATCCAGAAGAGAGAGAGGTGGAAGAAAAGTTGGAGTTTCCCCTTTAGAAGTTGAAAGAGGCTATGATCTACATAATTATAAGTAGAAATATCTGTTTTGGTTATGCAGACAGAAAATATAAGTTATAGAAAGGTAAAAAGGTACAACTGTTAATAAGTGGGCATTTCTGGAGGTGGGATATTCTGCAATATTGCATCTGATTACTTCTGTTTTTTCAAGGAAACAGAAAGCAAGCTTGTCAGATGAAAGTAGGTCTAGAACTCGAGAATAAAGGAAAAGTGCTATATGGAAACATGGGTCAGTGGGACAGTGACTAAGAAAATACAGAACGACTGCTGAACAAAAAAAGAAGTTGGTGATCATGAATTTGAAGAAAAGCCCATCAGTTCAGCTTGGTAGGATTTTTACCCCCCAATATTCATCTGCATAGGTACAACTGTATAGAATGGAGAGAAATGAATTTAGCACAAATTAGAGTTTTACATAACAAAGCAAGAGAGGTCAGGAATTATTGTACACAAGCTTGTTATACTTGTCCATGGAATTTATCTGGTATAGGAGGAGAGTGAGATTTTTTAAATGGCAAGGCTAATAAATTTTAGGTCTTAGTGGAAGTCCAAGGGTGATTAGAGATTGGACATTTTGCAACTATGAACTGTAAAAAATGTACAAACTAGATGGTAAATATATACCTATACTCCATTAATGTATAACAAACTGCATCTAAACTTGGTTGTTTACAACAACCATTTTATTATTATCTATCATGATTTTCTGGGTCAGAGCCTAGCTAGGTGATGCTGTTGCTCCATGTGCAGTCCACTGAGGTAACTTGGTGCTCAGCTATAGTTGATTTGGTCTCACTGATCCAAGACTTCACTCACCTGCACTTAACTTGCCTGGCACCTTAGGGAGTTGCTTACAAGGCTGGGCTCAGCTGGGCACTCTCCTTCACCATGTAGTCTCAGGTTCTCTTCAAATGGCCTCTACAGAATGGTTGTGGCCACCTTACATATTATAGTAGCTCAGGGCCCCAAAGCAAATGTTCCAGGAAACATAAAGTGGAAGCTGCCAATCTTTTAAGGTTAGGGACTGGAAAGTGACACAGCTTCACTTCTACCATGGATGTATTATTGGTCAAAGCATTCAAAGGGCCTGCCAAGACTGATGGTAGAAGAAAATGTACCTCATCTCTTACTAAGCTGAGCACCCAAATTTAATCTGCTATGAGAATGACCTGGACTTCTTGTGGTGAGTGACAGAAACAGATTAAAAAATCCTGGGGCAATCAATCTTGATGATCTCAAGAAATAAAATAGAAGAAACATTGAGTGTTCAAAGCTAGAATTGGCGAGGGTCTTGCCAAGGGCAGACGGAGTTCATAGAGTTCTCTTAACCTTTTCTGAGGGGAGTGGGCAATTGGAGAGAGGCGTGGTCTTACTCCAAACAAAGCAGTACTCCTTCTTGAAAACTTGCTATTAAAGGACATATATTGGGTGACATTGAATATTGAAACCATAGTCCTCTGTCTCTATATTTATCTATTAACAGTGTTTATAGTTTTCCATCTATAAAATATGTTGTTGTTACTGTTATATTTTATCTTATTTTGCTTAATGTTGTTCATATAGTTCAATTCATCAGGCATTCATTTATGGCCTGTATTTATTTGTATTTTCCCCTACTTTAAGATAGCAAAAATCACTAAATTATACTTTCTTCTGATACTTAATAGTTTCTTTTACTATGTTAAATATAACATACTTTTTAAAAAATGCACAAAATTAAGATATGTAACAAAAATATGATACAATTTTTGAGCAATAAACATAGCTTGTTTCTTAAAAGATCCCTTTATACCCTATCATAGTCACTATAATTTCCCAGGTACCCACCATCCTTCCTACCACTGATGATGGAAATCACTTCCTTGCTTTTCTCTATAGTTGTGCCAGCTAAATGTAATTTGTTATGTATTCATTTGTGACCTGCTAGTTTCACACAAAAATATGCTGTTTGAATAAACTAAATCGTTTATTTGGGGAACTTTTTTTTTCACTTTCTTTCAAATAATTAGGTATATATGTAATTATTTGTGTGGTTCTTAATTTGTTTTTAATTATTAATAAAATTTTCTGGAGAAAACCATTGGATTGGAGTTTCCTTGTGAACAAATTTACATTTTACATAATTTAAAATATATTCAATGTCTTTAATAGCTGTAGAATCAGTTCGTTTTCCATTTATTTTTGTATAAATTTTAAGTTTTTATCTCAGAAATGTTTTATTTCATATGATTCAAATGTATATAACTATTCACTTCTTATTTTATTATCCAAAGAATCTGTAATGATTTCACCCTTTTATCCTTGACTGTTATTATTTGGACCTTTTCTATTTTTTCTTTCTTAATCTTGCAACAAGTTTATAAATTTATTAGTCTTTTTAAAGTACTAACTTAAATTTGTTTACTTTATTTTTTTAATGTGTTTTATTGATTATAATATTACATTTGTGCCAATTTCCCTTCCCTCTGCTCCCCTCCACCCGGTGGCCCCCCTCCCTCCAGTTGTCCCCCCTTTTAGATCATGTCCATTATTTGTGCATACAGTTCTTCTCAACCTCTCTGTCTATTCCATTCCCTCCTACCATGATCCTTAATTCCTATATCATCTCCCTCCCTCTCCCCATTCCCCCTCCCTGTTGACCTCCCCCCAATATGTTCCCCATACCTATAGTTCTTTTTCCACTCTCGTTGCCTGTTTAGTTTGCCCTTGTTTCAATTCCCTAGCTTCTGTTGTTTCTTGTGATGCAGTTTTCATTTTAGATTTCATTGTCTTGATCCTCCTTTTTCTAAACCAGTCCCTTTAACATCTCATATAACAGTGGTTTGGATCTAATGAACTCTTTCAGTTTTATTTTGTCCTGGAAACACTTTCTCTGTCCTTCTATTCTGAATGACAATTTCGCTGGATAGAGTATTCGTGGTTGTAGGTTTTGGATTTTCATTACTTTGAATATTTCTTGGCAGTCCCTTCTTGCCTGCAGGGTCTCCCTTGAGAAGTCAGCTGATAGTCTAATTGGGACCCCTTTGTACATAATTCTTTTCTTCTCTCTTGCTGCTTTTAAGATTCTCTCTTTATCTTTAATTTTTGACATTTTGATTATAATGTGTCTTGGAGTGGTTCTCCCTGGGTCCAGTTTTTTTGGAACTCTCCTTGCTTCCTGGACCTGTAAGTCTATTCCCTTCCCCAAGTCTGGGAAGTTCTCCTTTATTATATTTTCACTCAATTTTTCAAGTTCTAGTTCATCTTCCTCGCTCTCTGGCAAACCAATGATTCTTATGTTGGGCCTTTTATAGCTGTCCCAGAGGTTTCTGATCCTCTCATCGTTGCTTCCCATTTCCTCTTTCTGCATTGGTTGACTGCTTGTTCCTTCTCCATATTCCAGTTTGTTGAAATGAACTCTGGATTTTTTTTTCTTCACCATCTGTCTCGCATGTGGTTTTGTTCCTTTCATTATGAGTGTTTTTCGCTTCTTTCTCATCTTTTTCCAGATCTTTTGTGAATTCTGTAAGCCACCTGATAACAATGGCCCAGAACTGAGCATCTGACAGGTTTCTTATCTGTTCATCTGTCAGGTTCTCCATCTGTTGCCTGGTGAGCTGTGCCACCGGGATTTCTATAGTTGTCTGCCTCATTTTGACAGATGCGTTTTGTTTTCTTGGGCCGGCTGTAGGGGGCAGTGCCTGTGTACTCGTAATGACCCAGCGACCGGCGCCTTTCAGCAGCCTTTCTTGCTGTGCCGTGGTGCTTTGTCGTCACAATCCAGCGACCGGCACCTGTCCACGACCTATTTCGCAGCCCTGTGGCGCTTTCTTTGGGGGCGGGGGTCCAAGATGGATTCACACAGTTATTCCGCTAGGAGACCGGGATCCGTCCTCCCGCCCCCCTGGGCCTCACTGTTCAAGGCGAAGTGGTGGCTGCTTTCCCCAGCGTTGGGGTCGCGAGCTGCCGGGGGTTCGACTGCAGCCGGGATTGTTTTCCCCGCCACTGTCCCAGGTGCGACCGCAAACAGCGCCGCCCTCTTTTGCCTTACCTGCCCAAAGGGCGCCGCTGGTTTATAACTTCATATGTTGGGCTTCCGTGTAGTTTTATTTTCTGGAATTTCTAGTTATCCTTTGTTTCGAAGTAGTTGTATTCCTCTCTAGTTGTAGAGGGAGACCTAGCGCGTCCGTCTAAGCCTCCATCTTGGCCGGAAGGGCTTAAATTTGTTTACTTTATTGTATATTTCTTAATTTGTTAAATTCTGCTCTTCCTTCTACTTTATTTCTTTTTTTAAAGTATATTTTATTGATTATGTTCTCACAGTTGTCCCAATTTTTTTCCCCTTTGCTCCCCTCTGCGCAGTACTCCCCTTCCCTACAGCAATCCCACCCCGCTTAGTTCATGTCCATGGGTCATGCATATAAGTTCTTTGGCTTCACTCTTTACTTTATTATTCTTAACTTGCCCCTGTCTATTTTGTACCTACCAATTATGCTTCTTAGTCCCTGCACCATTTCCCATTTCTTCTCCTTCCCCCTCCCAGCTGATAACCCTCCAAATGATCCCCATACCTATGATTCTGTTTCTATTCTGGTTTGCTTAGTTGGATTTTGTTTTCAATTTGTAGATTCAGTTGTTGATAGCTGTGAGTTTGTTGCCATTTTAATATTTATAGTCTTGATCTTTTTCTTAAATAAGTCCCTTTAACATTTCATATAATAAGGGCTTGGTGATGATGAACTCCTTTAGCTTTACCTTGTTTGGGAAGCACTTCATCTGTCCTTCCATTCTAAATGATAGCTTTGCTGAATAGAATAAGCTTGGTTGTATTGTAGCTCCTTGCTTTTCATCATATTGAATACTTCTTGCCTGAAAGGTTTCTTTTTAGAAATGGGTTGATAGTCTTATAGGGATATCTTTGTAGGTAACTCTCTGCTTTTCTATTGCTGCTTTTAAGATTCTCTCTTTATCTTGAACCTTTGGCATTTTAATGATGATGTGTCTTGGTGTGGTCCTCTGTGGGTCTAGCTTGTTTGGGACTCTCTGTGCTTCCTGGACTTGTATGTCTATTTTGTCTGCCAAATTTGGGAAGTTTTTCTTCATTATTTTTTCGCATAAGCTTTCAATTTCTTGCTCTTTCTCTTCTCCTTCTGGCACCCCTGTGATTCAGATGTTGGCACGTTTAAAGTTATCCTAGAGGGTCTTAAGCCTCTCCTCATTTTTTTCAATTCTTAATTCCCCATTCTGCACTAGTTGACTATTTTTTTTTTTCTTCCTTATATTCCAAATCATTGATTTGGACCCTGATTCCCTTCCCTTCAGCATTGGTTTTGTGTGGATTTTCCTTCATTTCACTTAGCAAAGTCTTCACTTCTCTTCTTATGCGTTTGCCGTACCCAAGCATATCTGTCAAGCCTGTGAGCTTCTTTATCACCAGTGTTTTGAACTCTGTGTTTGTTATGTTGGCTATCTCCTCGTCACTTAGTTCTTCCACTGGAACCTTGATCCATTCCCCCTTTTGGGCCATACTTTTCTGTCTCCTCATCTTGACAGGTTCCTGTGTTTGTTTGCCTCTGTGTCTTAGGTAGAGCTGTCACTCCTGTTACATTGTAAGGGGAGGAACCTTAGGTATTCGTTCATACAGGGTTACCCATTTCACCATGTTGTGGTGCTGTATGTGGGGTAGGGAGTCAGAGAGAGAAAAATGCTGCCCACTCAATACTTGTCCCTTTTCCAGGCACTTATCCCACTTTCGTATGGGACTGGCACCTCTCTAGCTGTTGCTCTGGTTGTCGTTCCCAGAGTGGGTGGGTCTGCAGACATTCTAGGACTGTGGGGTCCCTTTAAATAAGCAGACTCTGCTGAGAGACTGGCAGTTTCTTCCTCTCCCCCTATCTCCTTGAGTCTGCATAGTCAGAAGTAATGAGGTTTGATTTTCCCTGGCACTGGGATCATGAGCTGCGCAGTCTGGTCAGGAGCTGGGAATGCTCTCCAGCTGTCCCTCTCTCCTTTTTAAAATGTGTGAGTGCACTATCTGCTGGACTGGTACTGCCACTGCTAGAGCCACCACCACACTGCATCCTCTCCGCCCCGACTCCGCCCATCCTACCTGTCTGCATGAGTATTTCTTCTTTATATCTTTGTTTGTTGGACTTCCATGCAGCTTGATTTTCTGGAACTTATGGTTTTCTCTAGTTTTGAGGTAGTTGTATTCCTTCTTAGTTGTGGAAGGAGACCCAGCATGTCTGTCTAGGCCTCTATCTTGGCCGGAAATCCCCTTCTACTTTATTTCTGACATATTTTGTTACTTTTTAAGATGGATTCTGAGTTCATTGATTTTTTTCAAAATATTCATTTAAAACTATAAATAAATTTACAAGTATTACCACAGAAGTTTTTTAGGTATCAAGTTTACTGGTAATGGTTTCCAAATTTTCTTCATGCTTGCTTATTTTTTATGATTATTCTATCAGATATTAAAAGACAGGTGTTGAAATATCCACTATTATTGTGAATATACCTATTTTTTTCTTTTAACTCAAAGGCCATGCTGTTAGATGAATACAATTAATAATTTTTACATTTTATCATGATGGAAAGCTTTATCAATGTGAAATGTTCCTCCTTAATTTTTGCAAAGTTTTTGTCTCAAGAAGTACTTTTATAAGTTTTTTTTTTTTTCTTCTCATCTTAATATGATACATCATGGTCTATGGTCTATCCTTTTCTTTTAGTTTCAACTTTTCTGTATGTCTTATTGTCCTTTTGGTTGTTTTTTTAAATCGAGTTTGAATATCTGTGTTCAGATATTGAATATCTGTGTTCAAACAAATTGTCTTAATTCTACTCTTTTCTATCAGTGTTGATATTCTTAAATTTTCTCCTATAATTTTCTTGCATTGTCAGTTTCTTCTCTTAATTTTTAATTTTTTCTTTTATGTTTTAATTCAGATGAGAGTCTCAAAAATCATCATAAGAGAAATTAAGTGTTTCAGATAATTGTGTCAGATAACAGGGGAATATATTTCTATCTCCAATCAATAACGTGCTTTTCTTCTTCCACTGCATCATAAACTCACTAAACATCTTGACTAATTTTTTTTAATGGCTATAAATACTAAGACTATGACATTACTTTATTGTATCCACATTTACTGTAACCTGCCCCTCCATTGATTTTGACCCAATTATATATAGCCTAGTGCTCAGCAAAGACTCTGATATTGATAGTATGAAAGAGCAATGCTAAACTGAATACTTCATATTTGCGACTGTCCAGTCTTATATAAATCACCTTGCACACTGTGAATAAAGAATTTGCCTTACCAGCTGCTTTTGCAGCAACGGCACAGTGAAGCCAGGTTTCACCAAGCAGATGCACTTTTGTGAGACTTCAATTTATAAGAGAGCAATGTGAGAAGGAAGAATCTATTTTTTAAGAAGGATGGAAAAGTTAGTTTCCTTGGGGAAGCTTCTGGCATCATCCTCCAGGATCATGGGTGTGAGTTGCTCCTTTCTGAGTCTCAGCAGTGGGTTCTTCTTGCTTCAGCAACTCTCACAGTTTTTGTATATTTTTCATGGACATGGAGCTTTTATCCCTGACTATCTGGTCCTCTTGAAAGTTCTCTAGCTATCAAATATCCTTTAATAAATCCCATTTCTGTTAAAACCACTCAGTAGATTCTGTGGTTGCCACTAGAAATGGTGACATATATAAAATGAATCATGGCAGATAAGCATCCTCTTCAGTATTTCAGAAAGTGAGCAAAGGACAGCAGAAATAAATTCTTCATGTCCGTTCCAACGCTGCCAACTTTGAGTTCAGCTATGAATTCAGATCACCTTTACTAGCTTTTCTTTTTAAATGAAAACAATTACTTCATCTAAAACTGTTGCTTCTGTGTTGGCATATAATGTTGAGTAATTAACATTGTAAGGTGAGAAAAAAAGGCAATGTAATTTTGTATGGCAGTAAGATCTGTCGTAAGTTTAATGAAGTATATTAAAAAATTACCCAGAAATAGTTTCCTCAACCTTAGCATTACTGACATTTTTGGACCAGATAATTATTTACTGTGGGTAGCAATCCTATGCATGCTACCAGTCTTTATCCACTAAATACTAGTAGAATCCTTACCCAGTAATTGTTACAACTAAAAATATCTCCACACATAGCAAATGTCCCTAGTGTAGCAAGGGGGCAAATATTCAGAACCACTGATATAGGAAGAAAGAATGGTAAACTTATGAAAGGAACACTACCTTCTGCCTTTCCCATGCACATCAGGATTATTGACAGTGTTTCACAGCACTATTTCTTCTTATTTCTGATTTGGCTTAGAATACTTCTCAAGATGCACTCCAAGCAGCTACTATTAATTAATAGGAGTTGACATGCAAAACAAAACCTTATTGATATCCCTATTATAGTTTACTTCATTAGTGCCTGACTTTCTTAACTCCCAATTCTCTGCACTATACTTTTCTGCTAAAAATCAACCTTTGTCTTAGACTTAAGTTATTTAGCCAAATTGGGAAAAGAGTATACAGGACTTACTGATTCTCCAATGATTTGTTCATGATTCATTCTGCTTCTCTCATGTATTTAAGGAATAAATTGGTCAGAGAAACTTGCAATATGGCAGGAAAGGTAAGGACAAGTTAATTGAAATTCCATAGCAATGAATTCAACACAACTGAAGGCAGTGTGCTAGACAGTGTGAAGAGTTGAGCAGCAGAGACTTAACAAAAAAAGATAACCAGGAGAGAATAATTAAGAAAAGTTTGCCACTTCAGTTATTATGACTTTATATTTTGGACTTTCAATCCATTATTTGGGTCTATAATAGAAACCAGTTAAAATTTTTATATCTCAATTTCACAAAACTGCAAAATATCAGGTGTATATGTAATATACAGGGTGTGGCAAAAATAGGTGTACAGTTCCTCATATGGAAAATAATACAAGAATAAACTTTTTTCTGCATACTCACAACCATAAATTTACTTTTGCCCCACTCTGTATATTTAAATAAATTATACACAAACATACACATACTTATGTATGGTCTATATGATTTATACAGATATATATGGACCTCTTTCAGTTCTATGGAACAAATGTCTTTTTAAAATGCATCATGTTCAAATATTTCCTTTAGTATGTTTTTAGAGCACCCTGATTGGTATTTTTGAAAGCTAAAAGAAAAAAATTTTCTGTAAGTTGACCTCTTTAAAATTTTAAATCTCATAGTAAATTTGTCATTGGTATGAACTATAAAAGCAGAAATATTTGGGCCCAACCTATAGTCTTTGTTAGAATCTGATTCAAATTTCATTAGAAATTAAAATATTATATATCATTCTTCTGTGGTTCAAGTAACAAATCATTATATTCATTGCTACTCTATTACATAGGAATATTAATCTCTTCACTTGACAGTTATATTACTTGAGAAAATGTTTATACACAAAAAATTTTTTTCATTTCTTTTCCTTTGCTATTTGGTTTACAGAGGGCATTTTACATCTTTGTGCACATAATTCTTGGCTTTATTGTCATTATGACCAATGACTTGATAGAAACTCTCATTTTTAATATTAAATCAATTAATTATTTGCACAAATCATCTGAAAACTGGTAAGTTGTAGGTTTTTCCAAAAGCAAGGTATTTTAAATCAGGTCATAATAAGCACTGTAAAGCGGTTATCATGTCACTGCTCAGAACCGGTGCCAGTTGTCCCTCTTGCACTGAGTAACAGTGCAATGGCCAAGAGTCAACCTAGGGGGAGGAGGTAGACTATCAGTGGGTTATGGGGAGCCAGTTTCTTGAATCACCTCCTGGCTTCTTACTAACCACTCCAGCCAAGAAGCCTTGCCAAGGCTTAAGAGTGGATGAAAAAGAAGAGGAAAATTGATAGAGGATGGGCTTACTTGACATGTTACAATGCCTAGCACATCTATTATTGGTAAAAATGCTCTCGAGTGCTGGTGTGAATGTTTTTAGAGAAGGCCTCCATTAGTCCATTCCACTATCCATTCCATGCAAATATATAGGGTTCTAGCTATAGGTCAAGCTTGGCACTAGGTTTCACACCTATCATATAAAAAGACAGACAATCATCCCACTCTTCATGGAAGTAAAACTTTTGTTAATGACACATTATTGCATTGATATGTTATTCTGTAAGGCTATGAAGAAAAATGCCATTTTTTATATCATTTATGTATGAAAATATTTAGGAGAGGAATATGAAGGTCTGGGGTCAATGATCAGTACCCAGAAAAGATAATTTTCAAAGGATCTTAATGCATCAGTGTTCTTCAGTGTGTGTATCATATGTCTTACTACCAAGAGGGTCTTTGGTTATGTCTACCTGTCTAAAATACCACTAACTTATTAGATGAGAATTACTAGAATAAATGAAATAAGTAAACAAGAAAATGAAAAGCTACATGTGAAATCAAAATAGAGTGCTGAAGGTGGTGAGTAAAAAATGTGGCAATGTGATAAGGGAAAAAAAGAAAGTGAATGATCAATTAATTAGATGTGCTGTTTTGCCCACAAAGAGTATATTTAACTCTAATGAGAAATAAAAGGAGTGATTTCCCAACATTAGCTATTCAACAGTGGAATGGACCTTTTAAAATAGTGCACTTTATCCACACAGAGCTTATTTCCAAAGCTTTGGGGGAAAAGTTGATTGCTGACCTCTAAAATCTCAAATATCAAAACTGTATTATTATGATAAAATTAAATAGACAAAGGGGAACTAGAATAATCATAAAATGTGGGAAAATTCACTCTTGCTCTTGGGTATACAGAACTTTTTCTAGATTTTACCCTAATGTGGAATAGAAAATTAGACTTTTTAATCACTTTGCTCATTGATACAAATCCATGAAGATGGATGGCAAGTATCAGAGGGTTCCTTGAAGTTAATTTTCTTAACAATTAATCAAAGTTAAGTTTATTCCCTTGTGTAGAAAATGGCAGTCTATTGAAAAATACACAAATTTATGTTGTAATTAATGCATAAAAAAAGAGATGGACAATGATTAAGGCAATCAATGTGACTAGAATATGAGGTATCTCATTAATCATAGTCCAGCCAGATTTCAACATTAACAAAATGCATCATTTTTAATTTCATAGTTACCATCCAATCCAAATAGAACAAAACATACAATTAAGCCATTTAAAATAGTTGAATTAGGTCATTGCATTTTTTGGTCAAACCCTTTCCTTTGTATTTTTAAATTTGAATTAATGTTAATAAAGTTCCTTTATTTTTTAATCATTTTTTATTGTTATTCTGTTACAGTTGTCCCCAAACATTTTCCTTTAAAAGACAATGGATTTCTTCATAGGAAACTCCTGTTGACAGGCCTACTTTTGAATACTGTTCGTTGATTTTTTGGATCTTCCATAAGGGAAAATTCCCAACTATCCCCAAATAGATATTTCTTCTTGAGGTAGTAATATTAGGTTATAAAATACAAGATTTTCCACTGTTTCTGAGCTCACAGGGAAAGCTTTCAACAGCTCATCACATCATGTGTGCCTTTGGTTTTTTTAGATATACAGTTTATAAGAATAAGAAAATTCCCTTTCATTCTTGGCTAAGAATTTTTTATACATGAATTTGAATTTAATTGTATGTGTTTCTTCATTATACAATCATATGATTTTTCCCTTCATCTGTTAATATGATGAATTACATTCACTAATTTTAAAATCTTAAACCACCCTTATGTTATTGATATGAACCTAACTTGGTTATGACATATTTTGTCTTCATAAATCAATGGATATCAGTTTCTTAATACTTTGTTTAAAGTTTTTGAATCAAAGAGATTTGCTTGTAGGTGCCCCTATATGCATTTGTTTTTCTTATCAGATTTTGGGATAAAGATGATCCTGCCCTCATGAACAAAGATGGGATGTGATTATTCTTTTCAACTCTGGAAGTTTATGTAATATTTCCATTGTCTTTTCCTTGTTTGGTAAAAATTCACTGGTGAAATGTTACTATTGAGGAAACTGAGTGATTGATACACAGGACTCTAATACTTTCACAATTCCTACATATCTAAATTATTTCAAAGAATTTTTTTTATTTCACTTGTACATTTCCAATTTCCATTTCTGCAAGTAAGGAGGTTGGAAATTGCCAATCCATCCTAACAAGAAGTAAAAAGTAAAACTGAAAAATCAAAAACTCTTCTTGGATCCTTAAGAGAAGAGGGAACATAGGGCAAATCTCTGCTCTCAAAACTAGTCAGCTGCATACAGAGATCATAACTTACCAGAGCATAAACATCACTTCAAGATCAAATACAAAATAGAAAAACCTGAACTTTAAATGACAAATTGCTGGAGCTTCAGTGTAGACAATTTTGGTAGTTAAAATCTCTGGAGAGACCCAGCCATGGAGGGAGTAAGTAGAGGGGACAATTCTGTCAAATATACCTCCAAGAGTTTGACCAGATTCCCATAGTAAATATCAATGAAAACTATCCTCTGCTTCTACCAGGGGGAGGGCAAAAGGAACTATTTTGAAATACACTGAAACACTCTGCTCTTCCTAAATATATGCCCTTAACTATAACTAGCTAACTTGTTAAAGTATTATCAGAGTCTAACCAACTCACTTTAGCCAACTTATTTCATCTATGGTACAGTAAAAATTAAAACATTTATCAAATCTGCCATCCAGTGTCATGGGCTCACTAAAAATCACAAAACTATATAACCCTTCCCCTGCTCCTACAGCTTGCCACCACATTACTAAAGGCTTATTCATAGGAGTTCCTTTACCCCATACATCATGCATGGCTATCAAGAAAAAAATTACATGATGTACCAAAAGGCAAAAGCACATTTGAAAGAGACAGAGCAAGCACCAGAACCAAACATGGCAGGTAAGTTGGAATTATCAGATCAGAAATTTAAAAAATTCTGATTAATATATGAAGGGTTCTAAGGGACAAAGCAAACAGCATGCAGCCACAGGTGGGCAATGTAAGCAGAGAAAGAGAATACTAAGAACCAGGAAGGAATATTAGCAATAAGCCACACTGTAACTGAAATGAAGAATGGCTTTGATGGGCTTATTAGTAGATGGGACACAACTGAGAAAACAATCTCTGGGGTAGAAGATATATAAATAAAATCCTCAAAAACCCAAAAGAGAACAAAGATTGGAAACAATGTAACAGAATATCCAATAACTGGGGGACAGTGAAGAAAAAGAAGAAGAAGAAGGAAGAAGAAGAAGAAGGAGAAGGAGAAGGAGAAGGAGAAGGAGAAGAAGAAGAAGAAGAAGAAGAAGAAGAAGAAGAAGAAGAAGAAGAAGAAGAAGAAGAAGAAGAAGAAGAAGAAGAAAGGGTGAATCGGGAGAGCTTGTATGTACGACCCATGGGCATGGACTTGGCGGGGGGATTGTTGGGGGGGGTGCTGGGAAGAGGGGAGCAAAGGGGGAAAATTGGAACTATTGTAACAATATAATCAATAAAATATACTTTTAAAAAATCTGATGCCAAAATAAAAAAAATAAAGAATAAAAAAGGTATATGCAGAATGGGAATACCAGAAGGGAGAATAAGGAACAGAAGACATATTTAAAATAATGACTGAGAATTTCCCCAAATTAATGTCAGATACCAAACCACAGATCTAGGAAGCTCAGAGGACACCAAGTAGAATAAATACAAAAAAAAACAAAAAACAAAAAACAACTATATATAGGCAAATCATTTTCAAACAGAAAATCCAGAACAAAGAAAAAATCCATAAAGAATCAATGACGGGAAAGAAACACCTTCCCTACAGAGGAATAAAGATAAGAAATAGATCTAACTTCCCAGAAATCAAGTAAGCAAGAAAATACTGGAGTGAAATATTTAAAGTATTGCGAGAGAAGAAAAGAGCCAGCCTAGAATTCTGTGCCCTGTGAAATTGTTCTTCCAAAATGAAGGAAAATAAAAAATTCTAAGATAAACAGAAACTGATGAAATTTGTTGCCAGTATACTGGCCTGGCAAGAAAAGTGAAAGGAAGTTCTTTAGAGTAGTAAAATAATAGGGAAAAAAATTCAGATCTATATAAAATAAGGAAGAGCATCAAATAAAGAGTAAATGAAAGTAAAATAAAACCTTTTAATCTTTCTTATTCTTGGTTGATATAACAGGTAAATTTTTTTCAAAATAATAATACAAACAAGGTGTTCTATTATGTAGGCTTACACATATACCATGCACACATAGATATAGAAATACTTATGTATGCTTATATATAAGTGAAATGTTTGGTGCCAATTATACAAGGTATGTGAGGGAAAAAATTAGTATTATTTTGTTGTTACAAACAATTCATACTACCAATGTAGTGATTATATGAAAATGTATTTAGATAGTTGTAAAATTAAAAAAATTAACTCCAGGGAAGTCATTTTAAAAAAAGTAATAAAAGAAGTATAACTTATATGTGAAAAATGAGAGAAACAGAAACATATAAAATGCTCACTTAAACAACAAAAGACAAAAAGAATAGAAGAAAAAAACAGGAAAATTGAACAGGAGCAACAAATAGAAAACAGTAATGAATATAATAGATATTAATCCAATTATATCAATAATTACTTTGAATATCAATGATCTAAATGCACCAAGTTAAAGACAGAGATTATCAGAATAAATCATATGTTGTCTACAAGAAACTCACTTTAAATATTAAGACACATAGAGATTAAAAGTAACTGAGCAGAGAAAGTATACTATGCTTCCTTTTAAAATAAAGCATTAATTTAAAATACTGATTTCAAACACAGCTGACTTCAGAGCAAGGAAAGTTATCAGAGATAAATAAGGGGATCATATAATAATAAAGGGGTCAATTCTCAAAAAAAATTAGCAATACTTAACATGTATACACCTAACAACAGAGCATCAAACAACATGAGGCAAAAACTAACAGAACTGCAAAGAGATATAGGTGGATTCACTATTATAGTTGGACACTTCAGCACCTCTCAGTCAGAAATGGAGGGATCCAGCAGGCAGAAAGTCAGAAAGAACATAGCTGAACTCAACAACACTGCAATCAACTGGATATAATTGACATCTGTAGACAACTTCATCCAACAAGCCCACACAGAAAATTCACCAAGATAAATGACAAAACACACTTTAACAACTTTAAATTAGATCACACAATGTCTGCTCTCAGACTACAATGAAATTAAACTAGAAATCAATAACAGTAAAATAACTAGAAAATAGGAAAATACATGGAGATTTAACATTACAGTTTTAAGTAAGACAGATAAGGCATCTCAAATGAAATACAAAAAGTATGTTAAATTCAATGAAAATAAAAACAAAGCATCAGAAGTTTTGGAACACAGTGAAAGCATTAAAGGAAAATTTATAGCATTGAGTGTATATGTAGAAATGAAGATTTTAAATCAATAGCTAAGTTTCCACCTTAAGAAACTAGAAAAAGAGCAAATTAAATTCGAAGCAGAAAGAAAGAAATAATAAGAATTAGAGCAAAACACAATGAAATTGAAAAAGAAGAGTAGACAAGAAAAACAATGAAATCAAATACTGATTCTTAGAAAAGATCAATAAAATTGAAACTCAAGGCTAACTAATAAAATTAAGAATGAAGACACAAATTACTAATATCAAAAGTGAAAAAAGGACATTACTATAGATTCTATGGATATTAACAACATAATAAAGGAATATTACGAACAATACTATGTCCAAATATTTGATAAACTAAATGAAATGAACCAATTTTATTAATGATACAGTCTGCCAAAACTCATATAAGAAACAGACAATCTGGACAGGCTTATATCCACTAAAAAATTAAATCAATAATTTAATTTAATTTAATTCTTTCCAACCACCAGTAACAAAATTCACTGGTGAATTCCACCAAACATTTAAGAAAGAAATTATACCATTCTCTACAATCTTTTTTCAAAGGATAAAGGCAGAGGGAATACTTCCGAACTCATTCTGTGAGATCAACATTACTTTAATGCCAACAATAAGCAAAGAGATAAAAGAAATAAAAGAAATTTATAGGCTAATATCTTTCATGAATAAAGATGTAGAATTCTCAAGGAAATATCTGAGAACCAAGTCCAACAATGTATTTTTAAAAATTATACACCACAACCAAGTGTTATTTATCCTGAGTATACAAGGCTGGTCCAACTTGAAAAGTAATTAATATAATCTATCACTTCAACAAGTAAAAAAAGAAAAAGCATATGATTAGTAGATGCTGAAAAAACATTTGACAAAATCCAAAACTCATTTATGATAAAAAAAAAAAAAAAACTTCCAGTAAACTAGAATCAGGGTGGAACTTCATAAACTTAATAAAGAATATATTCAAAAACCTACATCTAACATCATATTTAATGATGAAAAACTTGAAGCTTTTCCTCAAGTACAAGGAAGAATGCCTAAACTCTCCACCCCTTTTTAACACAATATTGGAAGTTTTAGCAAATGTAATAAGATGAGAGCATAAAATAAAAAGTATCCAAATTGGGAAGGCATAAACGAAACTGTTGTTCACAAATCTACGTAAGAAAACAGAAAACAAATGACAAAAAACGCCTGGAATTACTAATTAATTATAGCAAGATTGCAGGATGCAAGGTTAATATACAAAAATTAATTACTTTCCTATATACCAGCAAGAAAGAAGTAAAATTTGAAGTAAAAAACAGAATGATTTACTTTAGCATGCTCCAAAAATGAAATATTTCCATATAAATCTAACAAAATATGTATAAGCTCTACATAAAGCAAACTGCAAAATTCTGATGAATAAAATAAAAAAAGAACAAAATAAGTGGAGAGATGTTTCATGTTTACAAGAAAAGCTCAATATTTTCAATATATCAGTTTTTCTCAACTTCACCTAAGATTCAATGCAATGCCAGTCAAAATTCCAGCAAATTAATTTTGTGGATATTGACAAACTGATTCTAAAGTTTATATGGAAAGGCAAGATATCCAGCATAGCCAGTATAGTATTAGTAGAGAAGAACAAAGTTGGAGGAGAGACACTGTCAGACTTCACAACTTAGTATAAAGCTACAGTAGTCAGGATAGTATGATGTTGGGTAAAGAATAGAAAAGTAAAAAAATGTAAATAAATGGAATCAAATAGATCCAGAAATACATACACATATAGTCAACTGCTCTTTGAGAAAAGAGTAAAGATAATACAATGAAAAAAAAAAAGAAAAAAGACAGTCTTTTCAACAAATGATGCTAGAACAACTGGACATCCACATGCAAAAAAAAAAAAAAAAAATTCAAAATAGACCTTACACCTTTCACACAAATTCAAAATGGACCACAGATTTAAATGTAAAATGCAAAACCATAAAACTCTGAAGGAAAAAAAAATGAGGTACCTTAAGTATAGCAACATCTTTTTACAAAACCTAAAGAAAGAACTGATAAGCTAGTCTTCATTAAAATTAAAATTTTTATATTTTGGTAAAGAAAATTACAAGACAAACCACAAGTTGGGAGAAAATATTTGCAAGAGAACTGTCTGATTAAGGACTATTTTTTAAAATGTACAAAAACTTTTAAAACTCAACAGTAAAAAAAGTAATAACTATTTTTTTAATGGGCAAAAAACTTATTAGAATGTTGAAAATGCAAAACACTAACAACACCAAATGCTGGCAAGGATGTGGGGCAGTAGGAACTTCTATTCATTGCTTGTGGGAATGAAAAATGGTACAGCTACTTTGGAAGACAGTTTGGTAGTTTCTTAGAAAACTGAACATCTCTTATGATACTATCCAGGAAGTATATTCTTCAGTATTTACCCAAAAGAGTTGAAAACTATGTTCACTCAAAAAGTTGCACATGGATGTTTATAGTATCCTTACTCATAAACACCAAAAGTTGGAGAAAACCAAGATGTCCTTCAGTAGGTGAATAAATAAACTATGTTATGTCCAGATAATGGAATATTATTCAGGACTAAAAAAAATGAGCTCAATAGACATGAAAGAATTTTTACTGCACATTACTAAGTAAATAAGCCAATCTGGAAAGGCTACACAGTGAATGATTCCAACTATCTATGTGTCCTTGTGTCTGCATGAGTCTCTGTTGTAACCAATTTTTCTATTTACTGTCCAACTGCTGGATTAGTAAGAGGGTATCAAATGTATAAACCCCTTTCCTGAAATGCAAACTTCCAAGGAAAAACTTAATGAAAAGAGTTAATAGGTACTTCTACCTTATCAAATTGTTTCCAGCCAGTAAAGGGTTCGGGTTGAACTTTGGTCACCCCTAAATTTTTTGCAGTGTGGCTGAGTTGCTTGCAAACAGGAGAGATTTGAATGTGCCTGTTAATAAATCAAGGGCTTCCAACTAATTATTTTTGATACTTAAATAAATTTTAACTCTATCCTTTTAGCATCCTTTAATGTAGAACCTTTATTCAGATTCTTCTTGCACTTCAAATTCAGATAGTTTTATATATTTCAGTAAAAAGGAATTGAGCTAGTTATTTATCTACAAAAGTCATAAGTTGAGTCTCACCCTGTATACCCACAAATAAATGCCATTGGAAACTATAACAATGAAATCACAGGAGAGTAAGGAAAACACCATATAAATCCCAAAAACTAAGATATGAACATGAGAAATAAAAGCTACAATCTGAAATAGTCAATTGTTAAAATAAATAAACTTCATTAGCCATATTCAATGTGTTTAAATGTTTCAATAAAATAGTGTTTGGGGGAGAAAACAATTTATTGAACATCAAGAGATTAAAGACATCTTTCCTAGGCTTTTGCTCTTTAATAAAATACTTTACTTCTCTTTGTTTTCATTTCATTATCTC
Organism: Furipterus horrens; assembly: GCF_987537825.1. Taxonomy (NCBI): domain Eukaryota; kingdom Metazoa; phylum Chordata; class Mammalia; order Chiroptera; family Furipteridae; genus Furipterus; species Furipterus horrens. The sequence continues at coordinate 83,508,112 of NW_028327178.1, read as the reverse complement.
CAAAATAAGCTATGGTGTATATGAGGTTTTGAAAATTCTTGAGCATAATTTTTGAAATCATCACCCAAGGATACATTTATTAACTTTAGGGAGAGAGGAATGGAGAGAGAGAGAAACATCAATCAGCTGTCTTCACACATGCCCCAAACAATGACTGAACCCACAACCTTAGGTATGTGCTTTGACTAGGAATCAAACCTATGACCTTTTGGTGCATGTGATGATGCTCCAACCAACCAAGCCACACTGGTCAGGGCTTAAACAAAATTTTTATATTCAGAAAAGATGATTTGGATGTTTATTTTGTGTTTAACCAAGTAATGTTGAATTTGATAATGTTAAACTTTAATAATCTAATTTGTCTATAATTTTATTTTGTTCTTAGCTTGAAAATCCTGTCTCCTAACAAAGTTTAGTGATTGCTTTTAAGAGACCTTTGAATAATATTGTTACTACAAACAAATTCATTATACCATCTTAAATATTTTAACTGCATTTAAATATTCAGATTTCTTATTTTACCTTTAAGTATTTCAACTGAGTGTGTAACCACTTGAATTCACATAGATTTAAAATTAAAAATTTATGGATATATACTCTTAAACAATTCAATCCTATACATAAGCTTTAAAAAAATTAAATAATTGGGTAGGAAGTGCAGAGACATGAAAGGGCTGGCTCGGCTCCCATGGGTGGCAGCTGAAGGGACTGAGAAATAGCTCAGCAGCTAGGGGTTTCCCCTGAGAAGGGCAGGGTCTAAACCCCCAGCTGGGCTTCCCAGACTACAGCAATAGAGCAGAAAATAAAATAGCATCAGCTGTGAAAAGCAAAAAGCCACAGGGTTTTTTTGCTGGCCTGAAAGAAACAACTGGAGACAAAGAGCTCTTAAATGGATCACGTACAAAAATATTTTGACACCCACTTACCCTAGGCTCAAGCAGAGGGAAGGAAGAGAGGACTAGAGATGCTTAGGGAGAATATGGGTGATGGCTTTGAGGAGAGAACTAAGGGAGCAGCCGAATGGGTCCCAGAACTGACCCATTTCCCATACTGTAGGCAGACCATTCCCTTCCAAGTGGCATCAGCCTGAGGGAAAACAAAAGCCCTGACCACAAGAATTAATCTGCCCCATCCTCAGTGCTTAAGCCTGATGGCTGATCACATATTGAATAAATTAACAACTAAAGGAGACAGAAAAAGGCAATAGATCTCTGGTGGTCTCCAACAGGCTGCCTAGGCCCAGACTGGTACATGATTTAAGGCCACCAGGGGCAGATCCAGGAAGTGCATATCAATCTAAGAAGCAGCAACAAACAAGAAGAGTAACAAAAATGGGGAGACAGAGAAACAACTCCCCTTGAAAGGAAACGAGGAATCCCCAGAAAGGGTGCTAAATGAAATAGAGGGAAGCAAACTATCATACATGGAATTCAAAACATGGATTATAGGGAAGCTCAATGAGCTCAGAAAGCTCATAGAAAACTACAAAGAACTCCAGGGAAACTATAAGGAACTTACTGAGAATTACACCAGCATGAAAAAGGACATAGAAGCTATCAATAAGAGCCAGGAGGAAATGAAGAATATAATTTCTGAACTGAAGAACACAGTAGAAGGAGTTAAAAGCAGACTAAAGGAAGAAGAAAATTGGATCAGTGAGCTGGAATACAATGTAGAAAAAATTCCCAGACAGTGCAACAAAATGAAAAAAGACTGAAAAAGAATGAAGAGGTTTTAAGAGAGCTGCAGGACAACATGAAACATAATAATATCTGTATCATAGAAATACCAGAAAGAGAAGAAGAGAAGCAAGGGATAGAAAACCTGGTTGAAAAAGCAATGACAGAAAACTTCCTTAACTTGATGAGAAAAAAAGTCATGCAAGTCCAGGAACCACAGAGGTTCCCAATGAAGATGAACCCCAAAAGGCCCACTCCAAGACACATCATAATTAAAATGGCAACATTGAAAGTCAAAGAGAGAATCATAAAAGCAGCAAAAGAGAAACAGCTAGCAACATACGAGGGAGCTCCAATCAGGCTATCAATATTTCTCAACAGAAACACTAGAAGCCAGAAGGCAATGGCAAAAAGTATTCCAAGCAATGAAAAACAAAGACCTACAACCAAGACTACTCTACCCAGCAAGGCTCTCATTTAAAATGGAAGATGAAATAAGTAGTTTCCCAGACAAAAGAAGGCTGAAAGAATACATCTCCACCAAACCAGCATTGCAAGAGATGCTAACGGGTCTGCTTTAAGAAGATGAAGAAACAGGGAGAAACAGAGAGAAACACAAGTACAAAGGGGGAAAACGACAATAAATAAGTACCTATTAATAATAACCTTAAATGTAAATGGATTAAATGCACCAATAAAAAAGACATAGCGTAGCTGAATAGATAAGAAAACATGACCCATATATATGCTGTCTACAAGACCCATTTCAGAACAAAAGATCTACACAGACTGAAAGTGAGGGGATGAAAAAAAATATTTCAAGCAAATGGACATAAAAAAAAAAAGCTGGGGTAGCAGTACTTATATCTGACAAAATATATTTTACAACAAAGGCCATAAAAAGACAAAGAAGGACATTTCATAATACTTAAGAGAAAAATCCATCAAGAAGATATAACCCTTATAAATATATATGCACCCAACTTAGGAGCACCCAAATATGTAAGGAAAATTTTGAAAGACTCCAAGAAAGATATACACAAGAACGTGTTCATAGTACAGAACTTTAAAACTCCATTGTCAACAATGGACAGATCTTCAAACAAAGAAACACCAAGGATATTGAGACATTGATTAACACTGTAAATCAAATGGACTTAATTGATATATATATAGAACTTTTCACCCCAAAGAAACAAAATTTACATACTCTCAAGTGCATGTGGAACATTCTCAAAGATAGACCACATGGTAGGACACAAAACAAGCCTCAACATATTCAAGAAAATTGAAATTTTATCAAACATCTTCTCAGATCTCAATGGCTTGAAACTGGAAATCAACCTCAAGGAAAAAACTCAAAAACATTCAAACCCATGAAGAATGAATAATATGCTATTAAATAATGAATGGGTTAACAATGTCATCAAGGAAAAAATCAGAAAGATTCTGGAAACAAATAATAATGAACACACAACAAACCAAAACCTATGGGATATAGCAAAAGCAGTCCTGAGAGGAAAGTTCATAACAATACAGGCCTACCTAAAAGGGATAGAAGGATTTCAAATAAAAAATCTAACCCTACAGCTACAAGAAGTGGAGGAACAACAATAAACAAAGCCCAGAGGGAGTAGAAGGAAGGAACTAATCAAGATCAGAGCAGAATTAAATGACATAGAGTCTAAACAAAGAATTTAAAAAATCAATAAAACCAGGAGCTGGTTCTTTAAAAAGATAAACAAAATCGACAAGCCTTTAACCAGGTTCATCAAGAAAAAAAGAGAGAGAATCCAAATAAATAAAATCAGAAATGAAGGAGGATAAATCACAAACGATACCACAGAACTACAAAGGATTGTAAAAAATTGCTATGGACAACAGTATCACAAGAAATTTGACAACCTGGATAAAATGGACAAATTTCTGGAAACATATAATTTTCTAAAACTGAATCAAGAAGAAGCAGAAATTCTGAAGAGACCAATAACAACTCGTGAAATTGAAGCAGTAATCAAAAAACTCCTGGCACAAAAAAGCCCTTGACCAGATGGCTTCACAGGTGATTTTTACAAAATATTTAGGAAAGAACTAACTCCTATCCTCCTCAAATTATTCCAAAAAAAAATCCAAGAAGAGGGAAGACTCCCAAACTCATTCTATCAAACCAGTATAACTCTAACTCCAAACCAGGTCAAGACACAATAAAGAAAGAAAACTACAGGCCAATATCGCTGATGAACATAGATGCTAAAATCCTCAACAAAATATTGGCAAACCGGATCCAGCAACACATTAGAAAGATAATATACCACGATCAATTGAAATTCACCCCAGGGATTCAAGGATGGTTTAATATTTTCAAATCAACAAATGTAATACACCACATAAACAAAATGAAAGACAAAAAACAAATGATCATATCAATAGATGCTGAAAAAACATTTGATAAAGTACAACATTTATGATGAAGACACTTAGCAAAATGGGAATAGAGGGAGCATACCTCAACATAATAAAGGCCATAATATGAAACCTGAAGCTAACATCATACTCAATATGCAAAAACTGAAAGCATTCCCCCTAAGGTCAGGAACAAGACAAGGATGTCCACTCTCTCCACTTCTATTCAACATAGTGTTGGAAGTTCTAGCCACAGCAATCAGACAAGAAAGAGAAATAAAGGGCATACAAATTGTAAAGGAGAAACTAAAGCTGTCATTATTTGCAGATGACATGATAGTGTACATAGAAAACCCTATAGACTCCATGAAAAAACTACTTGACCTAATAAGTGAATCTGGAAAAATAGCAGGGTACAAAATAGATATACAGAAATTGAAGGCATTTCTGTACACCAACAATAAAATATCAGAGATAGAAAATAGAAAAAAATCCCATTTACTATAGCAACAAGAAAAATAAAGTCCTTGGGATAAACTTAACCAAGGAGGTAAAAGACCTTTACTCAGAAAACTACATCACACTAAAGAAAAAAATTAAGGAAGATACAAATAAATGGAAGTATATACCATATTCATGGATGGGAAGATTCGACATCACTAAAATGTCCATACTACCCAAAGCAATTTATAGATTCAACGCAATCCCTATTAAAATACCAACAACATATTTCACAGACCTTGAACAAATATTTCAAAAATTTATATGGAACCAAAAAGACCCCGAATAGCCACAGCAATCTTTAGGAAGAAGAACACAGAAGAAGGAATCACAATACCTGATACCAAACTATACTACAAGGCCTCAGTAATGAAAACAGCGTAGTACTGGCATAAGAACAGACATATAGATCAATGGAACAGAATAGAGAGCCCAGAAATAAACCCAGGTGTATATGGTCAACTAATGTTTGACAAAGTGGGAAGGAACATAAATTAAGTGAAAAGAGCTTCTTCAACAAATGGTGTTGAGAGAACTAGACAGGGACATGCAAAAAAATGAAACTAGATCACCATCTTACACCACACACCAGAATAAACTCAAGATGGATCAAAGACTTAAATGTAAGACATGACACCATAAAAATCTTAGAGGAAAACAGAGGCAGGAAAATTTCAGATATCCCACATAGCAATATTTTCACTAATATATCTCCCAAGGCAAGGAAAATAAAGGAAAGAATAAACAAATAGTACTACATCAAACTAAAGAGTTTCTGCTCAGCAAAAGAAAACACCAACAAGATGAAAAAGAAACCAACCATATGGGAAAATATATTTGCCAATGATACCTCAGACAGGGATTGATCTCCAAAATATATAAAGAACTCACACGACTCAACACCAAGAAGACAGACAACCCAATTAAAAAATGGGCAAAGGACCTGAACGAACACTTCTCCAAAGAGGACATACAAAAGGTCCATAGGCATATGAAAGAGTGTTCAACATCACTAGCCATCAGAGAGATGCAAATAAAACCACAATGAGATACCACCTCACACCAGTCAGAATGGTCATCATCAACTAATCAACAAACAACATGTGCAGACAAGGATGTGGAGAAAAGGGAACCCTAGTTCACTGCTGGTGGGAATGCAGACTGGTGCAGCCACTATGAAAAACATTTTGGAATTTCTTCAAAAAACTAAAGATGAAACTGGCTTTTGAATCAGCAATTTCATGGCTAGGTTTATATCTGAAGAATCCTGAAACATCAATTCAAAAGAACCTATGCACCCCTATGTTCATGGCAGCACTATTTACAATAGCCGAGTGCTGGAAACAACCTAAGTGCCCATCTGTAGATGAGTGGATCAAAAAACTGTGGTACATTTACACAATGGAATACTATGCAGCAGAAAGAAAGAAGGAGCTTCTACCATTTGAAACAACATGGATGGAACTAGAGAGAATTATGTTTAGTGAAATAAGCCAGACAATGAAAGAAAAATATTATATGATATCACCTAATAGAGGAGACTAATGAACAACACAAACAAACAAGCAAAATTGAACCAGAGGTATGTAAGCAAGGAGTAGACTAACAATGACAAGGGGGGAGGGAGAGAAGGGGTTAAGAAGGGGCAGGGTCTAGTCAAAGAACTTGTATAAATGACCCATGGACATGGATAACGGGGTGGGGTTTGACTGTGGGAGAAGGGGTAGGCAAGGTACGGGGAAGCAATGGGGGGAAAAGTGGGACAACTGTAATAGAAAAACAAGAATTTTTAGTGGGGGAAAAATGATAGCAAAATAAATGAATAAATGAGCCAGCAAATTCCCCCTCCCCCCTCCAAAACAAAACCCTCATATGTAGAAAAGTGAGCATAAGAAAATGTAAAGTATGAAAATGCAATTTTAGTGAATATTAGAAGGACAAGAATTTTCCTTCACTGTATATTTTTCTCCCTACCTGATCCCTCCAGAATTTGGCATTCTGAAATAAGTAATGATATAAGTTTCTTTGCATAAAATTAATAAGACCAGTTGTTAATAGAGGTTTTGTTAACCAAGACTTTGACTGGAATGTCATGCCTAAAGGAGGCATGCTTGGGCTCTGGTTATTACCAAAAAGGCCTGAGGAACTGGAGTTGACTTTCGAAGGTAATAAAAGCCCATGAGAAAAAAGGCCTGGTACCTTGGTTGGTTGTGCGGTTCATGGCAACGAAGGAATGAAGGTTGCTTTCTTGAAAAATGTCTAGCGGGAACCTTCAGGCACAATGAAAAACCTGAAGAACTTGGAAAAGACAGGTGTTTACAAGCAAAGCTGAATGGCAAGTATGTGGCTCAGCTTCTGTGCCCTGAAGGGCAGACTGAAGGTCACCCTAAAGGTTCCTTGTGTAAGTTCCATCAAAGCAGACTTAAAGATCCTAAGTGATAATTTTCTGCTCTTGTTGTGTTTATGCAAACAAACAGGAAAAATTAAAACTGGACTTAATGTAGTCCCTTTAATGACAAGGAGGGTAATCTTGAGAAAAATCGCAATTCAAGGAAAATCACAATGCTCAATGGTAGACTATAAATTAGTGCAGCTAACTGTCTTTAAAGTTTATTTTCATTTAAAGTTTGTTTTCATTTGAAAGTTAAACTAGGTCTGTAACATCACCAAAGATGCATAATTTACAGGCAAGAATTTCAAATGCCTTGCAACTGGATGTCTTTCCAATAAGACAGTCTTACAGATTTAGAGACTGGTCTGTGTATTATGTTGTGTAAATTAACATGTGTGTTCTGTTTTCATAGGGCACAAGCCTATGATCTCATTACCCAAGTGCTTGTCTATACGTATAGGCCTCACTTAATTCTGTCTGCATCGCTGCCTCTTGAAACTCAACAGTTTGGCTGAACTAAGTGGTTGAGTTGGTGAAGTATGGGGTGTTCTGTGGGCTTCACTTTATAACTGGTTTCTCTTTTCTATCCTAATGGCTTAGACAGAAAGGGTTCAGATATCTGAATTGGGGGGAAACCTAAAATATTCCCCTCAGCCCAAACTAAGTATAGTGGGCAAAAGGGCTTTGGATAGGTGTGACATGCCTTGCACACTTTCCTCCAAAGAAGACTTTTTTTTTTCCTAATGTGGGACATTGAAAAATTAATCCCTGTCTTTTGTCATCTAGTGATTATGGATTTAATGATGTCTTTTAACCCTGTTGCCAAATCTGTTGCCCCCATAATACAACAAGGATGCCAGCCTGTTGAATTGAACATGCCATTGCCTGGGGACAGCCAACTGACCTGGATGTAGTCTGCACGATCCTTCCCCATGTGGGAAGACTACCCTCCCTCCATATCCCCACTCTTATTAGGGATTTCTAGACCCAAGTGTAGGTAGAATGATGACCATGTTCAGCTTGAAGCAGCTAGAGGAGCATGAGACCTTTGCCCACTGTCCTTTATAAGATTATAAAGGGTCTTAAATCTGAGAGGGGGAAATTGTTACAGAGTGGGGCTCCCCCACCAAAAATCTTTTAAAAAATTAAATGATTGCTCAACTACAAAACTGGACATTTTCTGCACTAATTAAGCTAAATATTCTTAAATATTACAAAACTATAAATACTAAACTAGTACATATTTCTTAATAAAATGATATTAATACTATGATTTTGACTTTGGTAAATACTTTAAAACATTTGATACTTTATACTTACTTATGCTCTAAACATTATTGAAATTAAAAGACACCTAATCAGTGAGGAAAAGAATCCCCAGTCCAGTTAATTTAAGCTCTTTTCTATTAAAGATTTAGGCTAAGCATAGTATTTGTATTTGGAACTATATAAAATATTATATCATACCATATAATTCTGATGGTTGCCTCTCCAGTGTCCCAGAGGATAATAAGGATGAGAATTTTAGTCAAGGGTTTGCCTGGATTTTTATTGTAGACATAAATGGGTACTTTAAACTCTGTTGATAGTTGCTATGTCTATTAACTCACAATTATAAGAGGGGAGTGGTCTTAGTCCAATACATCACTGGATTCATAATATATGAAGAAGTCTACAACTCCAAACTGGGTGGTTGATCTCTAGTTTAGATTTTTGCCATTTCTTTGGCTCTTAAGAGTTATAAACATCTTCTCTCTGGGTATAATAAGCTTTAAACTTGGCAGAGGTCAACATTCTTATCATCCTACCTTGGGACTGTACAACCATTATAGATTTCAAATTATAGCTTGATAAATCTGAATATTTTTTCAGTGGCTTCATCTGACAATTCAGCAATAACTTCCATGGTTATTCTAATAGGAGTCTATCATCAGTAGCCTAAAGATAACTGGAGTAGTAGACTACATAGAACTAGATCTTCTAGAATGGATATATTATTTCTCCTATAGTTATACTCACCTGAATTTATTTGAGTGTAGCTATTCATTAGAATAATTACATTTCCAGCTACCTAAATGACTTTAAAAATCCCCCCCTGAATATCGAGATAAGAGTCAAATGCTTAATTTTCCTGCCTCACTGAACAATTGTACACCTGAAACAAACTCAAAAATGATAGCCTAATGCCACAATTATCAAGAAACTTCCCAGGAGTCTCTATTTAGGGTTAACATTTGAAACCCTAGGGTGCCTTCAAGTATCCTAACAATGATGCATGATCTCCACACCTTAAAGACAGAGGCTTATCAATGTTTTCTTGATTACAGAATAATGTATTTTATGGTGATTTTAAAAAGGAAATGAATTCATCTTTATACAAATACCCATACTATTTATTGTGGTAAAAAAAAGAAATCCACAACATTAAATCAACCCTCTTTTCATTTTAAGTACAGTATTGTGAATGATATGCACGTGTTGTACAGCAGCTCTTTAGAATATCATCTTTCATGGCAGAAACTTTACAACTATTGAACAGCAACTTCCATTTCCCCACACCCTACTACCCAGCAACCACCAGTCTACTTTCTCATTCTAAATGAGTTTGACTACTTTAAATACCTCATATAGGTGAAATCACATAGTATTTGTCTTTCTGTGACTGATTTATTTCATTTAGCATGATGTCTTCAATGCTTATCGATGTTGTAGCATATTATAAGATCCCCATTGAATACTATTTAATTGCATGTATGTATCACATTCTCTTTATCCAATCATCCATCATGGATATTTAGGTTGTTTCAACCTATTTAGCATTATTTTTAATTGTGCATATAAAAATATCTAATGAAAAATACAATGAATAGTGAAAACAATGGTACTACTAGTGATAATAGTGGGTGCTTGAAGCATCAAACTCATTTGGGGGATAAAGAGGATCATGTTCTCAAGAATTTTTAATCCACTAAACTCTAGAAAAGTCAATGTTGTCCTGCCTCCAAAAAATAGACATTGTAGTTCCATTTTGTTGAAGAGCAGGTTCCTTGTTTCTTCTAGGGGGGGAAATGTCTTATTTGAAGCACAATGCAGATTTTGAAGAAGTAGGCATTCATTTGATCTCAGTATTGCTTACAGAAAGCATATGCATTTTGTCTCCCAAGCAAATGGACTTTGAGCCTGAATTCAGTGTTTCTGTGGGCAGAGCTTGTGGTTCATCTCCACGGCTGTTTCTGAAAAGGGAGGTGAGGTGTGTTTGAGGAGCTGAAAACACAGGTCACAGTAGACTCAAGTTAAATACAAACCTTGAAACAATGAGCCCCTGTCTGAATGCAGGCCTGCTGGCTCTCAGAGTGGCACCTCAGCCAGCCTGTTTTCTGTAGCTGTCCTGAGTCACTGGGACTGAGGCAAGGAAAGCATATTCACGACCTTAGCTTTCAGCTTCAGATACTCAGGACTGGTGCCCAAGACAGATACAGAAAACCCACTTTGTCTCTGTCACTGTCTCTGTCTTGACACTAGAAACATACATAAACAAACTGGTATACTGGAAAGTGGATCATGACTGATAGGTATAATCCTGTCCTTTCCAATTGGCACACAAAGTAATTTGGATTCTGCTATTCCCTATTTTCAACACTATAAGATTCCCATTGTCAAGATTCCCATTTCTTTCTCTTGTTGAGGGAAATTATTCAAAATATGAAACAGGCAAAAAGGATAACTGCATGTTCGTGTTCATTGTTTGACAGCACAACCAAGGATTCTATCATTCTCTAGGTCAGGAATGAGCAAAAGTGTCCTTTAAAGGATCAGAGAGAACATACTGTGGGCTTTGGGGGCCACATAAGACTCTCTGCCCCAACTATTCAGCTCTGCTGTTGAAGCACAGAAGGGCCATAGAGAACACTTAAACCAAATGGACATAGCTTTGTTCCAGAGTAACTTTTTTTTTAATGTATTTATTTTTAAAAAGGTAACGAGTGGATTTTGTTCCATGGTAATTTGCCAACCTTTGCTCTAGTAAAGGAAAATGAACCCTGTCTGATTTGCTACTTGTTTTTGTTAAAAGCCCAGGTTATAAGTTAACTTGGTAGATGTTGGTCCTACAGAGTTATAAGTTATTCTTTCTTTCTTTTTTTCATGGAATAGACAACCCAAAATGGTTAGGATATTATGCAGTAGGATTTTAAACAGTTTGACTCTAACTTCAAAAGCAAAATCTGATTTTAGTATGCCTCTCCTGATGGACTACACATATCCTTTATGCTCAAAGCTTCTTTGAGCCAGCGGTGCCATCCTTCCTGGTTCCCTAATTAATGAGGTATATAAATGAACTAGGGTTAATTCAGTATTTATTTGAGAACCATGTTTTTAACCTTCTAAAAAGTAAACACTAACCATCTAGATTTAAGGCAAACATACTAACATTCTATCCTCAGCACCAAGAATAAGTAACACAAACACTTAGTCGAGAAAAGGCAATCAGTGTGTGAGGCCCTTCTCTTCATTCCACAGACACACTCCCAAGACCCCCATGAGACTACACTGACCTTGCCTAGATTCCTGACACCACCTCCAGCATCATTTGCTAAAAACCAGCAGAGTCAGTTACAAAAAAAAATAAAATAAAATAAAAACAAAAAAATTCTTTTTACATCTGTAAAACGAAGCAATTTGCCAATATAAAACTCTCTGATATTTCCCAGCTCTACTATTCTGCAGTGACTATCTGCTTGTAGCAATGATTGCTCAAAATCCTTCCCTTTCATCCACCCACTCACACATGAAGAAATATGGGTTTAATTGCCTGAAAATTTTCTAGCTTGAAAAATAAAACAATGTTAATTTGGCAATACTTTTTTATGTAAAAGGAGCTCTCCATGGACTCTGACTTGTACACATAATCAGGATTGGATCAGATTGATTTGGGGGAGCATTTCAAGGCTGCAAGAATGCACATCTACCATTTTCAACTCCTATCACTTCAACAGCTCACTTCCTATGATTCCTGTCATGCCTTCAGGCATCATCTCTATACAGATTGATAATGTCCCAGCTTTAATTCCAGGCCATGCCTTTCTTCCAAGCACTAGCTGCTCATTTGCAAAGGCCTTTGAACATCTTCATGCTCCAAGCCTGCTCCTGTTCATGACTCACCCATTATGGCATTACCATCAGCTTGCCACCTTTGCGCAAAACCTTAGAAATGTTAACATTTCTCTCATTCTTAGCATCCAAGCAGTAGCTGAAATCTATCAATGCTACTGCACTCTCACTGACAGCTTCCTAGCACAGGCCTTCATTATCTTTCACCTGCTCATTTGCATGGTCTATTTGTTTCTCTCCCAGCACCCCTACCTACTCCATTACACTGTATACAACCAAACTATTTCTTTAAACACAGATTTTCTTTTGCCTCCCTTGTTTAGTCCTGATTAAAAATAAAATTCAAACCCAAGACCCCACCTAACCTACATACTAACATTTCCATCATAGATTCATTTGAACTGCCTCTGAGGCCTTGCTCACTCTTTTATCTCTCCCTGAAACACATTTTACCACAGCCTTCTCTTTGATTACTGTTTGCACATGTCTAAAACCTATGTCAAGGTTTTCCCAATTCTCCCAAAGAAGCAATTTCCCCTCCTTTGACAATTATCATCTTTCTCTGTTCCATTCCTATTCACATTCTTAAATTTCTTAGGTGATATTAGGTAGGAAAGTATCTGTTGATACAGTTTGACAGTTTTCAGTCTGTGCCCTCTACTGACCTTTATCACCTGTGTGACTTTTGTTGAATTACTAACTGGCTCCATGCCTTAATTTTTACATTGTCTGTAAAAAACTTGGATAACATTTACTTCTCCAGGCTTTATTAGAAATAAATGAGAGAGATTTGTCCATGGTAAAAACCATTCACATGGCTCTTAAACATAATATCTTATATATCTGAGTTTGCCTTCTAGTTATAATTACTTAATGAGGGCCTAGAACATTGTGTTTTGGCTTCCCAGCATCCTTTTCACCTTCTTTGGTAAATATCTTCTGGGGGATATTTTCCCACACAGGGTCCAGTCCTGGAGAGGTTATTAATCAAGGGGTCTGGCCTTCCCTGCCAAGCTTGTGGGCACATTACTGATGCTGGACAAACTGGACTTTTTGACTTGGAACTTTGTACCTTGAACTGAGCAATGGAAGGCTGAAAAAAGAATAATTGGAGTGCTTTCATTTCAACCTTAGTTCCCCAACAAAACAGTTGTATAGTTGATGTTACTGAGATTACTGAAATGCTTGGTTTTATCCACTGTGATTCTGATGTTTTTTTCCAGTTCACCTTTTGTCTTTCCCTTCAGTCCTGTACCCCCCTCCAAGTTCTTCTAATAAATTTCTTCTAATGAATTCTGTTGCTTGAAACTAAGGAACCCTATCTATCTTTAACCTCTAAGAGTCAAAAACTAAAGTCTAGAATTTAAAGTCTTCAGTAAATGTAATATAAAAGAATGCTTCAACTTCTGTTGGCCCTAGTTATGTACACTTTAACTTATATTTATTCTTTTAATTTCATTATAAATCAGAACTATTGCATGTTTCACTTAGCTTCTGCTCTAAAAATCCAAATATTTATGCCCATCTTGTTCCAAAAATAATTAAAGATAATTTTATTTACATAAAAAATTAAGACAGTGGAGAAAAAGTTCAAGTAAAGGAGGCAGGCTTTTCTCACAAAGAAAGTATAAAACAAATAAACTGAAAAGTTCATTATCTTGGCTACAGAATTAATTAATTCCAAAAATTTAGTTCAGCATTTTCTACGTTGGCTATCCCATAGACCCACTTGGGAAGATTTTTTCTTTTATACAGGCAACTAGCTGTCATCAAAAACAAATCTGATCTGAAGCACTGGGTGCAGGATATGGAGTGCAGTATTTTGGACGATATTTTTTAAATGCCCCCAGTTGATTCCGACACACAATCAGATTGCAGTATAAGAATCGTGGAGCAAATCAATTATTCAAAACACTTATAATGAAATACTGATCTTCAAATGATATTTGTCAAGTTTAGAAAACTGTGTAGATTTGAGAACAAAAATATGAGCATGAAGGAAGGATTCGGTAAAATAAACTCTCTTGAAAAACATTAATACTCCATACTCTACAATTATTTTTCCATCAAAATAGAATAGAGCCAACTATATGCCTCTTCCAAGTACCAAATCTTTAAAACCAAAGTGAAATTTTAAAACCACTTCTTCAAATTGCATCCGTCCGGTAGGATGATGGCCTGTTTTAGTTCATTTCCCGTTTCTGCTTGGTAGAGTTCACGGGATATTTCAAGAGTCAATGGGTAATTAAGACTTGGGTGCCAATTTCGGTATTTGATTTGGAAATTGAGTCTTTGAAAACCATCAATTCCAAATACAGGGCAGACTCCTCTTATTATGCTATCCCAAGACTGGCAATAAGAAAATTCTAAAAATATTTATATTGTAAATGCAGGAGCTGAGGGGTACAGGTGGAGCATATACCACTGCCAGGAAAAGTAAGACACCTGCTATGTCCTTGAGTACCCTTTGATGGGTAAGAAAGCAGAGCAATACGGTCTGCTGTGTATGACTGGGGAATAGTTATAAATAAGAGTGATTAAAGAGCTCTGTTGGGAGGTTTTACTTAAAGTGCATGCACAATGGTTCCTGGTGGTAACAAATTAAGGCTAGGAGGCCAAGACAGCTTTTGTTAAATGTAAAGGACTACTGGAAAAGTCACACATCTGCTGTAATCAGTGATTAACACCTTAGGAGACATTACTTCATCAGATACAGAATTAACTGCTCCTTTTAGTCATTCCAGCAGATGTCTATTGAAGTCCAGTATCTATGTAAAACATTGTGCTAGGCTGAGAGGCATAAGTCTCACACCTAGATGTGAAAAAGTGTCACTAGAAAATTTTATTAAAATATTTGGCTATAATAAGAATTACACAGGCTATCACATTGTAAAATTGTTCAGAAAAGTACTTAACAGAGATTGAGGTCTTCTTCTTCTTCTCCTTCTCCTTCTCCTTCTCCTTCTCCTTCTCCTTTCCTCCCCTTCCTCCCCCTCCTCCCCCTCCTCCCCCTCCTCCCCCTCCTCCCCCTCCTCCTCCTCCTCCCCCTCCTCCCCCTCCTCCACCTCCTCCTCCCCCTCCTCCCCTCCCCCTCCTCCCCCTCCTCCCCCTCCTCCTCCTCCTCCTCCTCCCCCTCCTCCTCCCCCTCCTCCTCCTCCATTATTATTATTATTATTATTTTTTTTTTTTTTGGTTTTCAAGCAAAGGTTTATTTAGAAAGTCACAAAGGTAGAAGTGAGCCATCTGGGGGGTGTGGGCTCAGGAAACAAGTTAAAGAGGTGAAGGGCTCTTGGAGCTTAGGAAAAAGAAAGCAAAGGTAATGCCTTGAGGGAAGAAAAGTGAAGAAAACTGTGAAGGCATGTTCCAGAGAGAGAGAGACAGAGACAGAGAGAGAGTAAAAGAGAGAGCACATGCGTGAGAGAGCAGGAGAGCACAAGCCATGCTGGGTCCTTCCTCCTAAGGACTTTTAATGCCAGGGATTTTAGGGGAGGTCCCAGAGGAGGATCCCAATACCTTAAATACAAGCCAACATTTTATTTTTTTGTCCAGCTCCTCTTAAGTAGTTACTGTGTGTCAGATATTTGACAAGATGCAGGAATTAATATAAGAATAAGAGGATGCATTTTTCACGAGCTAAGAATTGACAGTCAAGAAGAAAATAAGAACATGCCACAAATACTTATAATGCTATACTAAACACAACATTGTAAGTAGTCTCTAATATGAACAGAATCCCATTAAGTTAGTTACCATTAGGTAATGGCAAAGGCCACGATTCATTTCTTTGTTACTGCCCATCTCCAACAGGAGGCATACAAAGCCACCCTTGACCCCCATTCTCTACTTTCTCTAGCCCCCAACTACTGACTTCCAGAGTTCACTGTGGAGAGATCCTGCATATCTGTAGTATTAGGTTGGATTAGATTCATCAAAGATAAACATAATGCAGGAAACAGCACTTAATATCTATTAGGTGTGGTTTCATCCCAAATTGTTTTTTGTCCATACTTGGATGCTTGAAGTTTATATCATTCTTCCTATTATTATCTGGTGTTTACATAGAACCTTTCTTCAAAGAGCCTCTACCACTTCTTCAACTATTACCTTTATTTGATTACCTTCCTGAGAGACTAATTAGAGTCATTTACTGCCTTCACTTCATGGAGGGAATATGAAATGGAGAGACATTTATGTTTTATCTCAGAACAAATACTCAAAACCAGGACTGTGACAGGGGTCCAGGATTTCATGTTCTCTTGTGTCATAAGAATCAGAAGATATACTCATACACTCCCCAGGAGCACGTGCCTCACTGACCTCAAAGGACAAAAATTTGGGGTGAAAATAATAATAAATGAAACCCCAAGAAGGGTCTTGTTTTTCAGAAATCATGCCTCATCATCTAAGAGAAGAATCTTGTCTTCTTCAGGGGATCATCGCAAACAAACTACTAAATAAAGATATAGATTTCAATTTTACCCACAGGATATAGAGGCTTCTACTACCTGTTTCCTGTTCCTGCCAAGAAGTGTTTATCCTTACCCAACTGCCTCCCATAATATTTAACAAACGGTCTGGGCTGGACCACCCAGCTGCTGCTGCTGCTGCTGCTGCTAAGAAGAAAGAAACAGGCTTTCCCAGGATTCATATTTTTTAATGCTGACAATCTTGGGAAAGAATGAGAATGGTATGTTAATATATCATGACTTTCCTCATTTAAAATGAATTGCATCCAGAGTCTTATAGCATTCATGTTTGTAGGTCTAGAGAAGTTGAGCAAAAAAACCTATTTGGTTTTCCCTGTCAGATACCTTCATCTAGCAGCAAAACTATCCACTTGAATACACTACTTAATCAGAATGAAAAATAAGGCCTGGGTCAACTGCTGGAACTCACAGAAGAAAAATACAGGCCACCTTTTCAGCTCCCAGTTTATCTCAAAAGTAGCCAAAAATTTAGTATTTTAGCCCTGCTACTCAGAATATCTTCTTCCCAATTTATTCACTTTCAGGAAACCCTACAAATATTTACAATCTATGGTCACTGTGGAATAACATTTTCTAGAAACTGTCAGAAAGCATGTTTGGTTATATGTGAACATATTAACTTGCATCCTGAGTCAGAACATCTTTGCTGTGAAAGACTCATAAAATCCAGAAATCAGAATCATTGGAACATTGAACAGGAAGTATAATGAAAGCCCAATCCCTGGGTCAGTTCAGGTGGAGTTCTATATGAATTTAGTGATATTTAACTAAGATTATGGTAAATTTTTTTGGCTCACAGCCATCCCACAGTTGAAGGAATCCTAGTATATCAGCATACTTTCTGGATTTCTATACCATCTCCACTAAACAACTCAAGAATAAGAAATTATACCTCTGAAGCCTAGCATAATCATAGGCAGGCTGGACAATAATACCTGCTTAAATAATCTCATAACCACCATTTTCTTGTATTTCAATATATGTAACTTATAAACATTCACCAAATGCCTCTGAAGATCCTGAGCTAAAGATAAACCTTACCTAGGTAACTCAGGGCTGAAGTTCTAACAGAGGGAACTGATGAAGAAAACTGTCTTGTCTCCTTAGATCTTCATATGAATATTAACCAATACCCAGCCTAGAATAGAAAAATCAAGGTGAATGCCATTGTGTCATTTTGATCAAGGGCCAGACTAGTGTTCCAATATTCACAGAAAGCTGGGGGTGCTCTGCAAGGAACAGGGCAATGGCATTGTATTTCCCTGATCAGCACATACCACTCAGTGCCTTAGTCAAGTCTTAGCAGAGTTAACGGTGACCCCTGAGATTGAGACAATAAGGTAGAGAAAGAAGAAGCAGTTTGACTTTTAGAGTCTTAGGAAATTATATTTCTGTTCCAATAAGAGATAACAGGCTTATGCTTCTTGGGAATGATAGGGATGTCCTAAGATTATCTCAGAAGAGTCTGTTTTTTAAACAAAGCTCACATAAATTACACAAGCATTTCTCCATCACACCTGTTCACAACCATTTCTTGGTTTTAGCCCCTCCTCTTCACCATAACAACAGAGATGTAATGAGGATTGGTGTACCCTTAGTTTAGCAAATTTGCCCCTTAATCCAGATAGTTTATAGTTGTAGGTTTTCACCAATGTATGAACTTCTAGTATTTTGTGACTTTAGTATCAACCTGTTAGCAGAGAATGGACCTTCCTCCACATCTTGACTTTCAGAATATCTATGGCTCCCCATCCCCACCATGTTCCACAAATAAATAGCATTTCTTATAGCCAAGGGGTTACATCAGTTGAGTCTTGGTTTAAAAAAGGAATTTGAGGAAATAGGAGTCTATAGCATTGTTTCACCTTGCAGAACAAGATGTAAAAATACAAACTAGAATAGCACTCCCTCCAGATATTCTATCCCTATGAAGGATTCAGACTTGATTTCCCTTCCTGATTAAAGTTCACCATTTAGCCAAGAAGCTCATTTCACAATATTATCCTCATACATACCACTGAATGAGCTACTTATATTTTTTTAGCTGAAGGGTTTTCTACTAAACTGGAACAAAGGAGCTACTTCTAACACTCAACAGTCCACTTACTTTCTGGAGGCACTTAATTTTCTTAACTGTACTCAGATGAAAATAGGGACAGTATCAAAGACCTATCTCAAAATGTACATTGATGGCTTCCAGCTCTCACTCTTTCCAGTGACCAACAATTAGTAAAGAAAGAATGCTATTTTTGTTTGTTTGTTTGTTTCTGTTAAACAAATGGTTGTCACACTCAGTCACACACTAGAATCACCTAAAGGGATTTCAAAATTCTCAATAGGCATACCATCTTGGACCACTTAGACAGGAATTCTGGGGGTAAGACTAGGGCCTCAGGGTTTCCTGAAGCCCCATTGGTAACTACAATGCAATCCAGGATTAAAAACCAATGTCTTAAAGTTGAGCGTTCAAGTTCAAACTTGAGTGTGCGTCAGAATCACTTGGAGGATGTGTTAAAATACAGATTGCTGGACCTCAACCCCAGAATTTCTGATTAAGTGGGTTGGAGTAAAGCCCAAGAATTTGCATTTCCAACAAGTTCCCAAGTGACCCTGAAGCTCATGTTTTTAAGTACAGGGACCACACCTTGAGAACCAATGTCTTAAAAGAATATGTTAATCTGACAGTTTTAAGCAGCAAAAATAAAGCTCATTTGTTCACATTTTAGAGAAACTGGTTTAATACAAACAGCCGTTTTGAATAGCATTATATAATCTTTAATTTGACAAACTAATGGAAATACTAGTGACAGTGCCAAAGAGCAAGTCTTAATGGCTTCATTTCCTTCATTTCCCTCCCAATTATATAAGAAATTCAGCTCATAAAATATAACTGAGATGTTTAAACAAACCACTTATGTGGTACTTAGGTGAAATTGTAGCCCTTGTAAAATAGCACAGATTATAATCAGTTTCATGAAGTATCTGGTTTGTTTCACCCAGTTTACTTGAAAATTTGAGCAGCTGAGCATCATAAAAAGAGAATTGTGCAACCTCATTTTGATTAGTAAAATGATAATACTTCAAAAACTTTATCTAGTTCATAATGCTTTTCTCATTCCTAAGAAAATAACTTTCTTACAATTTTTGGGAAACCCCCCAAATTTCTGGCCTCCATGCCACCCAAGGGACATAAATTTAATTCCCTCATGTGATAATCATATGTCTTGGTATCACTGTATTGAATCCATTTCTCCCTCTTTGGGATTTTCATTTTTGCTAACTGGCTATTTATGCACCAGAGCCCTTAAAAATAACTTTTAAAGGACTTGTAGGTGAATGTTCATATAATTGGCTTTATTCATAATAAAAAAATCTAAAAAGAACCCAAATGTTCATCAACAGTCAAATGATAAATAAATGATGGGATATTTATACAATAAAGCACTACACAACAATAAAAATTAATTAGTATATCACATAACAACATGATGAATCTCATAGATGCAATGTTGAGTTCATAGTGTATGGATCTATTTATATGAAGTTCAAGAACAAGCAAAACTAATTAATAGCCATTAAATTCAGAAGAGTAGTTGCTTTTGAGGGGAGTATTGACTTGGAAAGGGGCATAAAAAAACTTTTTGCAATCCTAAAATATTCTATGTCTTATTATAGATGATAAAGTAGATAAATGTATACGTAAACATTAATTGAACCTAGGATTCAAGCACTTAATATGTTATAACTTACTTGACTATTTTAATTTCAAAATTGAATTAATGTAAAAAATTACCTTTTGTGAAACACTCCTACATACCTAAATTCAAAAGTTGCTTACATGCTGTAACTTAATAATTGTTAAGGATGGGTCTAATATGGAAAATAGCTCAAAAGACTTGCTTATAACATTGAATGTGAAAGACTTCCATCTAAAGATTATTTATTTCCTCTTCTTCAAATAATTTTTAAAGAATATTTCCTCTTCATTTTAGTGGGACTTTTTTTAAAGTTCCACCAAAGTAAGAGTAAGGTGTAAAATGCTATAAATCAAAGACAAAGAGAATGGGAAAGAGAGTCTTTATCAGCAGACAAAAGATTTCAACAAATTTGGAAGGCAGAAAGCAGACGAAAGATGGTAACTGAGTTAGCAGATGCACAGAAAATGCAGCATGCAGCCTATGATCACTGTAAAAAAAGATAGGGGGAATGGTAGAGATGGATGACTTTCACTCAAGAACCCTGAAAACATGGCACTCAAAGGCACCAAATATGATGGTAAAAACAGACAGAAAAAGACAAGAGACGGGACTTAAAAATAAAAGGAGGTTATTAACCAAAAGTCTATATACAGAATGCTGGTGACCAGACTTCCCACTCCCATACAAGGGATAAAAACTTTCTTCTCTGAAGGAACTAAGTGGCTCCAATTAAAAAAACAAACAAACAACAACAACAACAACAACAAAAACCTTCTTGCATACTAGCACGAGTCTCTCAGTTAAATGTCTGCTTACAACCCAAATAATAACTCTAATGTAAATCCACTCGAAAGCCCCACCAAAAACACATATAGTTGCCAATAAGTTTTAGTGCCTCCTCTTAGTATGAAATAGATAAGCAAGGACCACAAGACACTGTAATATGCTCTCAACATAAAAAACAGAGAGAGAGAGATGAATATGAGCAGGAAAAAAAAATAGAACGTATAACCTGTGGAAAGCATCAAGCAAAACTACATAAAAATGGTGATTGCTATGCAACAAAATGTAAGAAATTATTATACTTACAAAATAAGATTAATATGTTTTTAAAGAATGGAGAATAAATAGGTTTTAGAAATTAAAAATATTATCATCCAAATAAAAATTCAAAAATGAAGAAGCTAATATCAAAGAAACATCCAGAGAGTAGAAAAAAAGAACAGAGAAAAATATGAGAGAAATAACAAGACATTTGGAAAATTTATATGGGAAGTAGGCACTTTAGAAGGAGAAAAAAGGGAAAAGGAATGGAATTCATTAAAAAATCATATGAAAAATATTACCAAAAGTAATAGCCAAGCATTTCTTAATTGAAAAGCTCAGGATAATAAAGGCTAATTAAATAAAAATGGCACACCAATGCATATCATCATGAAGTATCAGAACACAGAAGTAGATAGGCTTATAATATGGGGGAGTGAGGATGTCCTAGAACCTGCTCTCCTAGCAATACAATGAAAATTCTTGATAAAACAACCAAAACCAATAATTTTAGAACTCTTGGAATTAACACCACTGAACAAACTGAAGAAAAAAAAATCGCTTGCCCAAGAGAAATGATGGACATATCATTAAAACAGTAGATTCCATGGCATTTAACCTGAGGCTACTCCAGTTGTGCTCACTCCCCTAAGCTCAATGTGGCAGAGTAGCCATGAAAAGCCAACAGCCTCACAGCTCAAGGAAAAGCCTGCTAACTTTAAAAGCCTCATGCTCAGAGCAGTCAATATTTTGCTCAAACTGGTAGCTTCTGAGAAAATCTGCATTTCCAAGTGTCTGTTGCTTTTTGATTTGGAGCTCTGCTGAGCCAAAATAAAAGCCCTATCCCCAGGGAATTTTAGCGTAAACAATAACAATTGCCAGCAACTCTGCAGATCCTAAGACTGTGATTTGAGTCCAGAAAAAGGTAGATCCCAGACAAAAATTTAAAGGGAAGTCCTTGGGAGCTATAGAACCAGAAGGAACTTTAAAAAGCTCCAATATATTTCTGGGGATCTAAAAGACCTCTCCCATTCACACGACTATGTGTATGCCCAGGAGAAACCTCGGGAAGTGCCAGGGCTCAGTTATTCACCTCTAACTGCCATTAAGGCCTTGCACAAGCAGGAAGTGAAACCTAAAGCTGTCTTATAAACCCTGGAAATTTGAAGGTGGCCTTTCACACACCAATGCCCTTGTCAAAAAAAGATAGAAGACATAAAGGGATGGTATTTAAGGAACTATTCTGACTGATGATTGGCTTACTACTAAATGGTACAGACCACGTGACAACCCCTAGGAAGCCAAGAATAGTCACTGCACATGGCTGGATTAGTCACCAGTGTTTTTGTAAGATACACAAGGACAGGACCTTTGTTTTGTTTACCAATGTGTTTCCTTGAATGAATATTCAGTTAATATCAGGTAATAGTTTCGAACCACTATGATTTGGTAAAAAGAAAAGCAAACTTATCTATAAATCTGGCACTTTTGATCACTATTTGATGCTTTAAAATAGGAGTTGGCAGAAGGGATGCTTATGGATTAGAAAGTTGTATTTAAAACAGTAGTGGTGGATCCTGTGAGATCCAAATTCCCCTTCAGGGATGAAGGACTTAACCCTCCACCTTCTGGGACGGTTGTGAAAAGATGACCTCCGCTCAGCTGAAGAAACTGCTTTGTCCAAGACTGTGCTTCCTTCCAGGGCAGCCTCCATCCACAGAGGATCCAAACAGAATCATAGAAATACAGACCCTTGCCCTACCTGGGCCAACTCTAAAGGGCAATCATCTTAGCCCCAGAACAACCTGCTTCATGGGAACTGCACTCCCCATCTGACCAATCTTACTTCTCTTCCCTCATTTCCACAAATGCCCATGAAAACATCCCTAATTAATGGAATGCTATAGGAATCTCTACTCAGAGAACTAGGAGTCAAATCTCCAATCAATTTGTTCCACTTTATCAAGCTGTCTTATACATGAGTCCATGCAAAAAGTTGCTCCTTATTATTTTTATTCTAGCATAAACTAAGAGTTCTCTGAAATTAATAAGTACTTGCTTCCTGGTTTTCCATTACTTGGTATGATTTAATAAAATGAATATGTCTTTGCTTCTCTCAAGCCTTGGATAGAGGTTTAACATGTTCTCATAAAAATATAAAGAATTGGTTTATTATAGATTTACTATGTCTCTCTATCTTTATTATTTGTTTTTAGAGATTGGTGAGCCCAGTCATGATTACACACATTAACAAATCAGTTCCCAACTCTTCTGGCAGATTTCTGAGCAACCTTGCTTGGAAACACCTGGTAAAACATATTTTTATTCAACTTCAGGCAATTCAAAAGCAGCTGAAAGTCACTTAAGTGGAAACCCAACTATGATGCTGTTTTTCAAATCAAAAGCAAGATCTCAACTCCACAGGATGTGGCAGATTGCCAGGTGTTTAATATTCGAGGGGCAAGTACACTGTTGGGAGCTTCTTTACATAATTGACAAACCAAAACCCAAAGAACTGAGGTTAACAATTCGCTTCTTCTCTTTGACCACAGAACTGGTATTGTGATATTTCTTTACTGCATATAAATCACCTTCATAGAGCCATTGGAGGATTGTTTTCAGTCTCCAGAAGACTAGCAGCAAGCCTCTGGGTAGCAGAGCAATGTCAGAACAAGCTGCAAGGTGGGTTTAGGGTCACTTTGGAGCCACCATCATTTTTCTTCTTTCTAGCTCCTGAATCTGCCAAATTATTTTGGCCCAAGTGCTGCGTATCTGAATTCTGTGCAGACGATAGTACAGACACGTGATTTTCTCCACATAGTCTTTGATGGATTGGTTCAGGACATCAAACATCAGCATATCTCCAGATGTCACAAAAAGCTTTGCAGAGACTTTGCCGCGTATGTTTTGCCAACCATCTGGGCTATGAGACAGACACAGCAGACAGAGGATGTCACATGAGCTGACCAGCATTTTCACAAATGACTGGTGTCAGAGGCTGAAGTGCCTCACTTCTCCTTGTGTGTGTGCCACGGGCACACCTGTGATCTTTTATTAGAGCAATGATAAAATAGGAAACGAATTCAAAAATGAATAATACAGACTACATGAAGTTTCTCAAGGAAAGATTAAATTATAAGTTGTTTTGTATTGTTTTGCTTCCTTTCCTTTGAAGGAAGTAAAGGAATTGTAAATTGACATTTCTGAATGCATATAACATGCCAGTTGCCTTACATAACTTTTATGCCTTATTTAATTTTCACAATACATTATGAGAGGATGAGGAAAATGAAATCCTTACAAAATCCATAACCTGCCTAAGTTTACAAAAACAATTAAGTGAAAATACAAGGATTTGAATGCAGGTTGTAGTGACTTCAGAATGTATGATATTCTCACTGTTATACCCATCCCTACATGAGTTATGATCCAAGCCCTAAGTAAAGATTCAAATTTGTTCTCTTTAATGATTTATTGGTTTCCTTTTTTTAATTTCATAATACAAGTAAAAAATGTGTCCCTTTCAGTTCACATTTTTACTACCTTTCTTCTCAATGTTGAACTTCTTGGCAGGGTCTTTTATTCATAAAATTAGCCATAGTATTGTCAAGATTCTATTTATCCAAAGCATGGCTGGTTATACTGAGATGTAACAGACACTGACCCTATCTTTTACTTGTTTAGCGTAGTGCACTGCTCAAAAGTATCTCTCACACACAAAGGAAAGTTCCATGCACATTTCAGCTGGACTTTAAAAGATTAACTGAGGGAGGGAAAGAGCATTCTAAGTAAAAGGAACACCAGTGATAATCCTAACGTGTGTACAGGAATAAAAAATAATTTGAGGTTACCAGAACAGAGGTTTTATGAAGTGAATTGAGAAAGAAATTATAACCATGTCATACGTTTCATAAAGGTTAAAACAGGAAGTCTGGACAAGAAGAATGTTGAAGATTAGAAAGATTATCCCAATTCTTCACCCCTTTTGGTATGCACACCCTTTTCCAGGTAACCATGTTGAGCTCTCCACTTGTGGGGGACGTGGTAACTTTCTCTGTTTCTTAACTATGGGTCAGCCATGTGATTAGCTCAGGCCAATAGGATATCAGCAGGTGTGATACAAATAGAAACTTTAAATGGGCTTACTCATCAGGGTTCGCTTTATTATGCCTCGGTCACTGCCATGACAAAATGCCTTGAGGTAGTTTGTTGCAGGATGAAGGCATTTGAAGCAGAGCTAAGGGGCTGCAGCTGCCAGAGCCACCCCAGCCCACTCAGCCTAGATCAGCTGAAACCAGGCACCCCCAGCCATGAAAGTCCAGCACGGTTCTGCACAGCCACCCAGCCAACCCCCAGATTTTCACATGCTCAAATTTCTGTTGTTGGTTATACGATAAATAATTAATAGAACTAATGTAAGATGTGATAAGAAAAGAGACAGATCAGTGATACAAGGAGTGTTAAAATATTGTGAGAAAACCTACCCATCTTCCGTAAGGTGGTATAGGATTTTTAAAGGAACTATGTTAACATCCAATCTCTCAAACCTGTGTAGGACACTGGAACAACAAATCCTGAGAAGGAATTTGTTAGTGGTCCCTCCACACCATAAAAGCTCTCCACATTGAACCCTGATGCTTGGCAGACCTTTACTCAGCCTGCACTGTGATGATCTCACCCCTCTATACACTTCCTTATTTTGTCCCGTATGGTATTTTTGTTCATGCTTATTTTGTCCTATGAGAAATTAGCATCTTTTTTGTAATCCTCATCTGAGGATATGTTCATTAATTTTAGAGAGAAAGGAAGAGAGAGAAAGACAGAGAGAAATGTCAATGTGAGAGAGAAACATCAGTTGCCTCCCATATGAGCCCCATCCAGGGGTGGAACCCATAACCTAGGTATGTGCTCTGACCAGAAATCAAACCCACAGCTATTCGGTATATGGAATGATACTCCAGCCAACTGAGCCACCCAGCAAGGGCAGAGACATAAGCATGTTTAAAGGCAAGCATTTTGCTTTTCTTGACTTTGCATCTCCTGGGGTGCCTGGCATAGTTTCTCCAAGTGGAAGACAAGTAGGTATGTAAGAGCCTTTTAAAACAAAAAGAGGAATTGGGGCAAAAAATAAGGCTAGTTAACAAAGCAATCTCTTATCTGTAATTCCAAAATCCCCAAGGTTTTGAAAACTCACTCGTGACAAAAGCCAACCTGAACTGATAAGATACTTTTTATAATATTTACCCCACTTAGTTTCACTGCAGAAATATTAATGTGTTTGAATATATTTGAATATTGACTCAAACCCCACAAAAATATATAACATATGAATCCTATTTATAAAACATAAAATAATTCTGAAATACACCTGAGCCCAACGGTTTCAGATATAGGTTTGTAGATTGCATTCTAATAATCCAGATAGAAAATGGGAAGTAACTGGAGAATGAACTGAAAACACATCAGTGGGAATAGAGAAGAGAACAGAGTAGGAAAAGACTGCTGAAGGGGAATAGAGAAGTCTTGATCACTATATGTGTCGTGAGCTACAAGAAAAGGAAAATCTGAATAGAGAAAACATAATTAGATACACTGAGGTAGCAGAAACCACAGAAGCATGAGGGCATGCCCTATCTGTGAAGAACCAGGGGATCTTTTCATTCTGCCTTCATGGCCAGGTAGCTGAACTTCTTGTTTCCTTTTCCTCTCACAAACACTTTTGCATGGGAAAACTTAAACCAGTGGTTTCCAAACTCAAAAGGGCTTCATAATTATCAGGAAAACTGAGATAATATGCACATTCTTGGTCCTTGTCATAGAAATTCTGTATTCTGCAGGTATGGGCTGGAGGCAAGGAATCAAACCTTTGTAACAAGCTTTCCAGTAATTCTGATGTAGATGGTGCATGAGCCATATTTTGAGAAACACTGACCTAAAATCAAATCAAGGGCTTTTGAATATGCATTGATATAAAAAAATTTTACCAGGCTTGAGATTATTGGATTATTTTTTTCAAACCTTCTGCATTTATCTATTATCTTTTCCTGCCTACTTAGGAAGCTTCCTTTCTTCCAGGAATAACACACTAAGGACTGTTTCATGGAGTTCAGCCTTCCAATCATAAACAACACCTCAAGTCAGAGTTGATTGGCCTGAAGTTAAATATGTGACATCATGTGGTCCTGTCAAGAGTCCTTAACTTGTAATTTCCTATCTGGACGCAAAGAGATGAGGAAAAGTCTCTCCCTGGTGCAAAGCTTTAACATACACCTTGAGAGGCTATCCCAGGCTTTATCTGGGATGTAGGTGGTTCACAGTAAGAGAAATTAAGATGTGGGAAGGAAGCAGAGGCAAAAGTCTGGGAAAGAATATTCTGATACAGAATTACTGGTTCTAGTCATTCATGGGAACCATATGTTCCTATGACTTTCCAAAAGTTATGTGAGACCCAATATTCTCCACATATTTTTCCACGGCCTAGAGAGTTTGGCTGGGTTTCTGTCACTGGCAACCCTAGTTATGTTGCTTCTTAACTCAGGTATCTGTATTATATTTTGTTATTTTAAAAAATTTATTCTGAATCAATAACTACATATTTTATTACATTTCCAATCTTTGCAGGATTGTCCTTAGTAAAAGTTGGAAGAAGCAGAACAACTCTGCTTCATTTCAATCATATAAACATTTAAGATGATTCGTTGGTGCAGAGAAAACAAAAATATACTGGTGCAATAATTTATGTATAATATTTATATGAAGAAAACTACAAAAATTCTGATGAAAGAAAGCAAAGAAACTAAATAGAGAGATATTCCATGTTCATGGAAAGGAAGAAGCGATTTGTGAAGATGTGAGTTCTTCCCAATTTGATCTACAAATTTAGTGCTATCCCATCAAAACCCTACCAAGTTATTTTGTGGATATCAAGCAACTAAATCTAAAGTGGGACAACTGTAACAGAAAAACAATAAAAATAAAATTAAAAAAAAAAAGAATCACCATAAAGCTATAGTATTCAAGATAGAATGGTATTGTCAAAAGAATACACAGGTAGATTAAAGGAACAAAATAGAGAGCCCAGAAATAGATTCATATAAATATAGTCAACTAAATCATTAGCAAAGGAGTAAAGATAACAGAAGGCAGAAATGCTTGGCTTTTCAACAAATGGTGATGGAACAAGTAGACATCCATATACAGAAAGAAAAACAATGAATCTAGACAGAGACCTTAACCCATCACACAAACAAACAAACAAAAACCTCAAAAAGGATTATAGACTTTAATGTAAAACACGGAACTATAAATACCTAGAAAATAACATAGGAGAAAACTTAGATGTCCTTAGGTTTGGTATGCCCTTTAGAGATAACACCAAAGGAACAATTCATACAAGAAAGAATTGATAAGCTGGACTTTATTAAAACTAAAAATTTCTACTTTGCTAAAGATAATACCAAAAAAAAATGAAAAGACAAGCCATTGACTGGGGGACAATATTTGCAAAAGATATATCTGATAAAGGACTATTATATAAGATGTATAAAGAACACTTAAAACTCAACAAGGAGATCAACAAAAATATTTTAAAATAGGCAAAAGGTCTATTAGAATAGCGAAAATCCGAAGTACTGACCACACCAAATGCCGGGGAGGATACGGAGCAACAGGAACTGTCATTCATTGCTGTCAAGGAAGCAAAATGGCAGCCACTTTGACAACAATTTGGCAGTTTCTAACAAAACCTAACATATTCCTAACATTTATTTAAGCAATGGCACTCCTTTGTATTTGCTAAAATGAGTTAAAAACTTGTATCCACACACAAAAAAACTTGCTCATGCATAGTTATAGCAGTTTTATTCATAATTTCTGAAACATGAAAGCAACCAAGATGTTCTTCAGTAGGTAAAGGGATAAAATCTGGTACACCACACAATGCAGTGCTGGAGAAGGAAAATGAATTATCAAACCATTAAAAGATATGAAAGAATCCTAAATACATATTACTATATACAAGAAGCCAATTTGAAAAGGTTACATACTATATGATTGTGAAGAAGTTAAAATTATGGAGACTCTAAAAGGAACAGTGGTTGTCAGGTGATACAGGAGGGAGAGATGAATAGAGAAAAATTTTAGGGCCGTGAAACTACTCTGTGCCATTCTATAATGGTAGACACAAGTCATTATGCATTTTTCAAAGCCCATAGAATGTATAACACTAAGAGTGAACCCTAATGCAAACTCTGAATTTTGGTAATAATGATGTGTCAATGCAGGTTCATCAATTGTAGTAGCAAAGACAGGACTCCTGTGGAGGATTCTGATATTGGGGGAAGCTGTGCATCTAGAGGGACAGGGAATATATAAGAAATCTCCACACCTTCTGCTCAATTTTGCTGTGCATCTAAAACTGCTCTAAAAATTATCTCTTTTTATTTATTTATTTATTTATTACAGCTGTTTCATTTTTACCCCTATTGCTCTCCCCTACTCTTCCTACCTCCCCCCTCCCCATTTAGTTGTCCATGTCCGTGGGTCATTTATACTTGTTTCTTGATTAGACCATTCCCCTCTTTCCCCTCTTAACCCTCTCTCCCCTCCCCTCTGGTCACTATCAGTCTGTTTCTTGTTTAGATGCCTCTGGTTCTATTTTGCTTGTTTGTTTGTTTTGTTCATTCGTTTCCTGTATTAGGTGATCCAGTGACTCCAATGCTAGGATGATACCCAAAGAATCCTGAAACACCAATCACAAGAAGCTATGCACACCTATGTTCATAGCAGTGCTATTCACAATAGCTAGGTGCTGGAAACAGCATAAGGGCCCATCAGTGGATGACTGGCTCTAAAAACTGTGGTACATTTATATAGTGGAATACTATGCAGCAGAAAGAAAGTAGGAACTCCTACCTTTTGCAACAGCATGCATGGAACTGGAGAATATTATGTTTAGTGAAATAAGCCGGGCAGCAAAAGACAAATATCATATGAAATTATCTATTTGTAAAGAAACAACAACAACAAACAGGAGGCAATTGGTCCCATCTATAAATAAATAAATAAATAAATAAATAAATAAATAAATAAATAAATAAATACATAAGTAAATTTCCACTGGATGAAACAAATGTGGTTGTCTTTCGGTTGGTTCCTCAAATAGACCTCCCAAATCCTTCTATTTATCTCTCAGCCAAACTGGGCTTACTGATGCTAGATGAGAAACAAATTTTCCATTAACTATATTGCTGGATTCTGACTTGAAGTCCAAGTTTCTATGGGTTATCATGGTCAGCATTAGTCTGCTGAACTAATGATTCCATTAAACCTAAACCTCATGCGAAACATTAATTGCAGCCACCTCTTTCTTCTCCTAAATATTTTGCCAAAACTAATAACAAATCACAAGAATTCTACTGCTCTCTTAGTTAGTAGGGAACCTGGATACCAATTACCATAATTTCTGAAGGCCTTTTTATGTCCATCTTTTAAAATAAAGAAAATAACTGCTAATATTTGTTGAGCAATTCATATGTGCCAGACATTGCACTAAGTAATTTACCTTATTATATAATTTCCTAGCAACAGAGTGAAGTTAATATTAATATCCTATATTATAGATAAGAAACTAAAGTTCAGAAAATTTATATAGTTTTCCCTAGGTCATATTGCCAAATACTTGTGGTTTCTAATTTCAAAGCCTGTTCTCCAGTGATGCACTGAGAGAGACTCAGCATCACTTCTGTGGATTCTTGAAAGGAGTCTGATTACGAGGAAATAGAATGCCTAAATTAAGGGGACACTACAAGGTGACTGTCTCACACTCTCCAGAGATGTTGGGGCCATAGAAGACCAGGCATGACTTGAAATAATTCCAAATGAACTATCACCAGAAAGACATGACAGTGAAGAATCTTGACTTTGATCCTGGGCCAGAAAAACAACACTGGAGACAACTGGCAAAACCTGAAGTGGTCTGTAGATCGAAAATATTGTTGTGCACATATGTTAATATCCCAGATTTTGATCATTCTACTGTGCTTATATCAGAGAATGTCCTTCTGTTTAGAAAACACAAAGTGAAGTGATTAGACATAAGGGAAAAATCATGTCTACAACTTACTCTCAAACATTTCGTAAAATAAACATGAATATAAATACACACACACAAAAGAGTCTTGTATCTTTCATCCCTGTCTTTAAAGACTCCTAAAACAAAAAGTAATACTAATTTTAACTGCCAAGTTACAGTCCTAAAAGGTGGCAAATGAGAAACAAAGAAACAGGACAATCATCCTAAAAACAAGAGAAAGGACCCATTTTTGTTTCATTTTGTTTAATATTTATTCAGTGCCTTTCAGTATAATATTAAAAGCCAAAAAATCAAATTCAGAAACCTTCCCAGCAAGAAACACATATAATGTCTCAATTTTAATTGATTATGGCCTGAAATACAGGTTTTATCTAAGGCTAAATGATTTTATAAACCTAAGATAAAATTACATTACTATAAAAGACTGAAATAAGAAAATAACACAGAATTCTAATTTGACCATTTTGTTCATAAGTAGGTATTCTCAAAATAATATTTAGACTGAAGTAAAATAAATTCTTTTTTAAAAGCTTTCAGTTATTTTTAGGAAGAGGAGAAGGGAGGGAGAAAGAGAAGGAGGGAAACATCAGTGTGTGGTTGACTCTTACATGTCCCAACTGAGGGCCCAGCCCACATTCCAGGCATGTGCCCTGACTGGGAATCAAACCAGCAACCCTTTGGTTTGCAGGCCACTATTCAGTCCACTGAGCCACACTAGCCAGGGCAGTCTTAACACTTTACTAACAAATGCTTACTGTATTGTCATTAAGGCCAATTATTGAGATAAGTGACTTATAACAGCCATTCTCATAGTTAAGTCAAGACCAACCTATATGTTCAATGCCATATCCCCAGACTTACTTATATTAGAACCCAGGTTATAGATGTTTGTGCTGAATAAAAAGAGGTTGGGACAGGTGAGATCTTGTCAGAGCATCAAAACAGACACAAAGTTTAATGCTTTTGATCATAGAAGCCACCTACATTCATTATGTTTCAGTGTCAGATTACCCTTATTTCTAGCCTTTCAAGGTCATCCTTTGGTAAGTGATGTAGACAATGCATTTCTCCATGCACTGCACAGGCCAAGCTTAGTTAGGAAGAAACAACTATTTCAAATAGCACCAGTCCCCCAAAACTTGGCTCCACAACTGTCTGGTGATGTGACCTTCACATAGCACTGTGGTTTAATTTGCTATTGGAATGAATGAATGGCTTCCACTCCAGGTGTTGAGGGTTGCTTCCACTATCTTATAGGGCAGAATATAAAGTAATTATATTTTTCATATTTCTGTCCTTTCTGAAATCCCTTTTCTCAACTACCTGGGCATGGTGGTACTGAGGTTTCATCAATCATCGGTCATCGGGACTCTTTATGAATGTGTCTAGGCTTTTGCAAAGTGATCCCATTAAGGAACAACTCCATTAGGTCTAGATTTTCTATCTTCACGTAAATAACATGTGCCATCACCTGGCATTTTAGATTGTAAATGTTATGTGACTCCTGGTGCTAGAAGGAGGTTTGGAAGCAACTGTGTAGATCCTGTTAGTCATATGTTTCTATGGTTATTTATAAATATTATGACCATTCTTAGTCAATATATGATGATTACGAATTATTCTATTTTAATTGCCAGGAGCTCTTTTCTTCCAGAGGTCATTTAGAAGGGCTTTCAAATTCATTTGACTTTGATGAATGTAACTTACCAGACAGAAAATATTAACAGGGCCAAGATTTGGGTAATTAGGATGAAAGTCAAACTCCGACTTACTGCGAAGAATGAAAAAAAGAATGAATAAGTGCAGAAAGGAATCCTTAGTTGATCATGTCTTTGAGGAGGTACTTATTCACAAGGATGGGAAAAATAACTCTCATGAGAAAAATCTTCTGTGCCTTTAGAGGAAGTCTGTTAACTTTTCTAGATCTGAAGTTACACAGGATAGAATTTAAAAGTTTCTTATATCCTCACAGACTACATCATTGGCAAAGATGATGATACATGCTCAATATAGAGTAATATTGGGTAAAATGCAAACATTAAATGATAAGGGAACTAAGCAATGTGTGTGCAAAAATCTGCAAAGATAGCTTTGAACCACTCACTGGCCAATCTCAAGTTAGATCAAGGTTCTTAGAACACATCTTGGAGCTAACAGTGCTAACTGGATGACTAAGTAAGTATCAGACTAAAAGTCTTAGAAGCCAGGCTTGTTTGTACTATAAACATAAAGCAGAAAAAAATTCAGTCAAAACTGAATCACAGTAGTGAAAAGATTTTCATAACTATTCCCTACATATCTATTTTTGTAAACATACTTGTTATTGCTAATTATAACAGGTCAACCACACTCAGTACTAACAAGTTTAATAAGCTGTGCTTATAAGTAACCATAATGACAATGAAATTTTTAAGGTCACAATTGTTGCTTTTGCACATCAAGAGTTTTGATGCATCTCTTGGTTGGTTATTTGGTGAATGTTCTGACCCATTTTGCAATAGGTCTTTCCCTCTATCCTTCCTTCCCTCCACTTTCCCTTCCTCTTCTTTCCCTCCCTCCCTCTCTCTCTATTAAATCTTCTGCCCCAGGGAAGAAAAAGAAGGAAAACACAAGAAGAGTTGATTAACTCTGATTTCTCTTTTACCAGTTATCCCTTCTAAGCTTATCTATGTAACTATCTAACACTATTTTTCTGCTGAAGAAACTGAGGCTCAAAAAATGTTCCAATTCTTCCAATTTGGATTTGAACGAGCAAGGATTTTAACCCATGGTTTAACATGAGATTTAACCATGTTTTTCTATTAAAACCGAATTTTAAGGGTAAAAGTATTATTGGAGGTACACAAATATTATACTTAATTTTTATTATATATTTTAATTTTCAGATTTAAATTCAAATTATGACCTTGACTCTGTTTTTTCATATATAGTAGTTAACCAAAAGTG
The DNA here is from genome assembly GCF_987537825.1 of Furipterus horrens. Taxonomy (NCBI): domain Eukaryota; kingdom Metazoa; phylum Chordata; class Mammalia; order Chiroptera; family Furipteridae; genus Furipterus; species Furipterus horrens. Next base: position 83,473,760 of record NW_028327178.1, on the reverse strand, counting down.
AATCAATTTAAAGAAAGATGTCAACCAGTAATTTTATAAGTGGCAGGTATATATAGCAAATAATTAGAGGACGTTCAGAAGAACAGTAGGTTTGGAAACAAAATGCTATACCTTAGTGCCTCCTATTTGTGAGTTAAGAGAAAATAAATCTATCTTCCAAAATCAGAAAATGTTAAGAGTTGAAATAAACCTGAGGAAGAAATATTTCCAAGTCCCCTCTCCCTTGGTATTATCTTATAAATGAGAAAACTGAGGCCTGGAGGGTTATCAGCAGCTGAAGTTACACTTATACTTTGGGGAAAAGCTGAATTTAGAACTGTATTATGGAGTCCATGCAGGGGCTAATAAGGAGGGTTCATATTTGGTACATAGATCTCAGGAGCAGAGTGGTGGATCATAAATTCCTCTTGAGAAAATGCCAGCAAAAGATTAGCTGTCACTACTGAACTGGAACCCGTTCCAATCAGCAGATACTATACAGACAGAGGTTTGATAACAAACTAATGACATTTTTCTTCAGCTAAACCCTATAAAGGTCATGCACCCAATCGAGAATAATTTTTGAAGCAGTCACTTCTGAAGATATCACTCTACATCGTGTGGTGCTGCTATAGTCAAAAATATATTTGGATCTCCCACTTGTCGAGTCCCAAGCCCACCTATATATGCATGTACCCGACAAAGACTTATCAAGTGCCTCTTATGAGCCAGCACTGTGTAGGGACTGTGGATCCCCAAAGAAAGTGAATGTCCTCTCTTCTGAGAACTCAGACACAAGAGGGGGAGGCTGGTTATTCTCAATTAAATAAATCAATAAATAGATGATAACTTAGTGATGCTAATGCTGCGAGGAAAATTGGTATAGAATGAGAGAAGTATCTAAGTTGCAGTGGGTGGTCATGGTAATGCCATTCCAATTAAGTGAAATTGAAGCTGAGGGACTAATAGTAGAAACAAACCACAATGAGATCTGACCCATGGGGGGAAAAATATGTCAGGTAGAGAAGAAGAGAAATTCCTTGTGGCCTAAATAAGTAGCTGTGTTTTCAGGCTTAAAAAGAAGTTAGACATGAATATTTTAACAAAGAGAACAGTAGCTAGAGATGAAGAGAATTAACCAGTTCATCCAGGCACGTACAGTCCATAGATCATAGTTTTTATTCTAAGAACAACAGGTTTAAGCAGACAAAAAACATGAGTTTATAAAAGATCCCTCTGGCTGTGATATGAACACTGTATTGCAGGGACAAGAGTAGAAATGAAGAAACCAATCTGCAGACTATTGCAGAAGTCTGGTCAAACATGATGGTGATTTCAATAGAGTGGGAGTTCTTGAGATTGAGAAAAAAATAGATTGGGATGAGGTATATTTTGGAGAGAGAACTGACAGGACTTGCTGATGAATTGGATGTGGGGGATGAAAGAAAGGAGGGGTCAAGAATGACTCTCAGGCATCTGGCTTTGGTAATTGGGTCAACGATGGTGCCATTGACAGAGATGGAAAAGGATGAGGAAAGCCAGGCTTGAGGGGGAAGTTAAGGGCTCTGTCTTGGCCATATTAAGCTAGAGGTGCCTATGAGACATCCAAACAGAAATGCCAAATGGGTAATTGGATGTTCGTTTTGAATCTCAGGCTTATAGGAAACACAGTCTGAAGACAGAAGGTGGAACACTCTTGTTTATAGATGGCTTTAAGCTCTGGAAGAAAATTTACATAAGTATATCTTTCCCAAGCTGTCTCCACATAGTGCTTTCCATTTGCCCTCCAATTTTGGTTCATTGACCTCTCAACTCTAAATGACTCCTTCATTCAGAGCCATGTCTTATAAAGATTTCCACTTGTCCCTTCAAGCTGACCAGAAAACCAATAAGGCCCTCTCCATTTAAGTATTTTTAATTACAGTGGGGGGGAAAGAACTCACTGCAAACAACAATAGAAACACTAAGGGTGTTTTCAGTGGAAACTAAAAAGTGGTTTTTTTTCTTACTATAAATGGAGCTACTCCTGGGACTGATTTGTTTTTGGTGCTTAGAGAAGTTCCACTCATCTTTCATCCATAGCTCTAATATTCCTGTGATTTTTTTTCAATGGTTCAGTTCATACTCACTCAGAATCCCATTTTTCAAAAACTAGTCCAACCTACTCACATCACATGTGAGAAAACAAAAATCTAAGAAGTTTGAGTGGCCAACATGGTGACTCTAGTATACATTTTATATTATTTATACCCTCTAACTTATGTTTTACATATAATAAATATAAATATATTTGTACAGCTGACCCTTGAACAGTGCTGGAGTTAAGGCACTGACTCCTGGTGCAGTCAAAAATCCATGTATAACTTTGACTCCTAAAAACTTCACAGCAAATAGCCTCAAAAATAACCTAATCAATTAACACATTTTGTATGTTATATGTACTATGTATTGTATTCTTACAATAAAGCTAGCAAAAAGAAAATTTTATTAAGAAAATCATAAGAAAAACAAAATACACCTACAGTACTATGCATATTCATTGAAAAATAATCCACGTAAGTGGACCCGCCCAGTTCAAACCCATGTTGTTCAAAGGTCAATTATATATATAGTTATTTTTTCTTGTTGCTGAGTAGATTGTCCTTCCCTCTACCTAAGACAAGATAAATGCAGCTGACTCACTTCACCTTGTGAGTTCTTGGACAAGGAACAGCTGCAATTTTGCTTCTAATACACTCTCTTAAAGTTATAGAGAGCTGCCTGCAAGTTCACCTATTACAGGCACTAAAATTATCTTAATTCAAGCTCGTCTCTTCTCTTACATATTCACAGAGATTTCATAGTGAGAGGACTTCCAAAATTCAGATTTATCTCATTATTTAAATAGGTAGGTATCTTGTCAAATAGAAAAATGTGTGAGATATTGTATACAACAGACTGTAAATCCATATAATATCATATATTGAAATCTACAATATTTTCTTCCACATTTTTCTTTTTCTTTTTAATGATTAAATCTTTATATGCTCAACTAAAAAGTCTTGAAAATGCTGAAATGCACAAAGAAAACTAAAATATAACTCAACAAGCCTTATAATCACAGTTTATATTTTATTATGTTTCCTTCTAGACCTTGTTTTATGCATACAGGTTTGTATGTGTTTTATGTATATGTCTATGGGGTATAACATATACATAGAAACACACATATATGTAAAATATGTCTATGCATTTAAAATTATCTATATTCTCTAATTTTTCTCATACACACACACACACTCACGTGTATATAAGGCACATTATAAGCACTCAATAGTGTTGGCTCTGTTAATGTTATAATTAAAGATACAGAGTGGGTGTTGAAAGAGGTGAGAAGTGTTCTTTGGCCAAGGCTGTAGAATGTACTCACAGAGCAGGAGTCAAGGCCAGCAGACTATGACTCTCACAATCTTGTGCTAGAACTGGCAGTTCATGGCCATAATGACTAGTGTTTACCTCACTAAAACCTCTGAACCAAGACCAGGAATGACAACAAACTCAACTATGTTCATACTCCTGCTTAGAGAATTATTAGTAGTATAAAACATGCTTGATGAATGGCAAACCCATCACAATTTTAATTCTCCTCTCAAGGCTTTAAAATAATAAAACAACTGACTTTTTTCCTAACAACCACCTTCTTCCTGCAAATACCCACACTACTACCAACCTGTACTTGTCTAAGTTTTGTATTCTAGAAATGGTAGGTGTTGTTCTAGAAACGTAGAGTAAGTTTATTGAGGTTGCAATGAAAAAACATTAGCTGGTGAGTTCAGGAACCTACTCTCTAACATGCTTTTTGACCTCTGGTTAAACTCCTTTCCCAACGACAAAGCTTTGCTTTACAAAAATATAAGAATATTCAGCATCACTATGAAAAGGTCAAAACTGATATGACAATCAGGGAAAGCAAATGAACCTGATTTTGTAAACCAGAAGGTAAAAAGGTGACAGGTGACTAATTTCCATTATCGTATGGTAGCCATACTTTTTCTCATCTCTAGCTGAGGCAAAATAGTGAAGCAGACTTAGCCTCACACTTTAGAGCTTTGACATAAGAAAGAATTCCTAATAACAGGGAGCTGCTTGGCACAAGAATGAATGGCTGAATTTGTGAATATTCTTCAGAGAGTTCTCAGAACATGTATGGTTCTCATCTGCCACATAGATGTGGTCCTACCTTGCACTGGAAAGGATGGATTCACCAGTTGACTAAGGCTCATCCAGTCCTCTGACTTGATGAAACAAACCTTGGTCCACAGACACTGGGAACACTCAACTGTCTTGTAATTACATGCCTCCCAGGAATCACATTTGAGGTCAATATTGTGACAAAAGTCTAGCATTGTGCAGACTGTGAATATAAGGTCATGAATGCTGATCTTTCCAATGTTACTTGCAAACATGGGCTTACAAATCACCTAGTGGTCATTCTTAAAGTGTTATGTACCGAAATTTCTTAGAAACACTTCACTATGTAAAATGCTTTGGGAATGAGTCTTCACTTCCATTTCTCTTCCTTTGTATTAAAAAAATATACATATACATTCATTTACACACAATACTACAATCAGATTATTTTTGGCATCCAAACAACTATAAGTAATTTTGAGGGAAGGTGATGGATTTCTTGATACCTCAGGACTCTCTTCCATGCATCTGCTGATATTACTGGCTGACAAGAGTCCTGGGAAATCTCTTACTGTTACTTGGGGAAATGATGAAACTGAGTCAGAGAACTTAACTTGCCAAGCTCATATGAACAGCAAGTGACGGAGCATACACTGCGTCCTCTACAACTATTCAATAAGTGAATGAGATCATACATTCACAAGAAAAGTTGCCCACAAGTTGCTGGGAAAATCTACATATAATAATGTTCTTTTCTGTTAATAATGTTTCTTTCCAAAAATTTAATATGCCCATCCTAAATTTGTATTTATGAAGCTCCAAAAAATTGATTTGCTCTTCCCCCAACATCTCTTCAATTCATTATTACATTCATTTAACCAAGATTTATTGACTGTAGCAAATGTCGAATGCTATTCTAAGAACATAATAAAGACATCATGTCTGCCCTTATGGCACTTACTGGGGACAGATGAATAGCAAATCACCTTATAAATGTGAAATTACCACAGTGAAATTACTACATAATTCACAGGAAAGAAATTGTGGGAGTTTATAATAGGGGGACTTGACCTCATAACAGAGATCATAAAGATAAAAGGGATTATTTTAACTAGTCAAAGAGGGAGAAAAATGCATTCCAACAGAGGCCATAATATGTGCCCCATGATAGAAAGCACAATGCATGTAAAGGACTGAAAAAGGTCCACTGGCCAAGGAGAGAAAGTAAAGAGTACATGGTATGAGTTCAGCTGGTATAAGGCCACAAACGCAACTCTAAGAATTCTAAGAACAAAGAGAACGATAGCAGAGTTTTAAGCCAGAAAACAATGTTATCAGGTTTGCATTTGTAAAATAACTCTGACAGGTGTTTGAAGAATATAGGGGCAAAGAATAGCCACAGAGATAATGGGACACTACTGCCAGCAAAATATGATGATGGCTTGGATGGCAATAGAAAATGAATCAATTTAATATACTTTGGGGAAGTAAACAGAACAGACTTGTTGATGGTTTGGGTGAGAAGGAAAGAGAATAAAAATGACATTTACAGGATGATTTCTTGCTAACACCCATCTCACCTTTCCTTCTTAACAATAGAACCCTAAATTTATTTGGTGTTGTCAAAAGTTTCAGATAATATATATATATTTTACTACATCACTTCTAGTTATATGTGGTTATTATATTATGTTGCTAAACACTGTCCACTAAAATATAATAGGAAGTGTTGGGAGCTTTTCAGAGAGTTCCTTAAGAGAAAGATGTCATGACCTTACTTTTCTCTACATAAACCTTACTGTCTGGAACTCAGATGTGAGATTGTAACTTTAGCAGGCAGTTCGAACTATAAAGACAAGAGCAAAACATCGAAGAGGGCAGGCACTCACATGCCAGCCAGTTCTCCATACCTACAAACTTCTTTTTCATAATAAAATGAAACTTTTTATGTCTAAATCACCTACAGCCCAAAGAATGTGACCAATACACAGCATAATCCACTAGGTAAACAGGAGTGTCATGAACTGGGAGGCAGAAAGGTAGACAAAGTCCAGGTGATGGGGAGACACACCAAGAGTTACATTGAAATAGTAAGTTTGAGATGCCTCAGAGGTGATCAAATGGGCATTTAGATATACAAGCCTAGAATGTATAACATGCCTGGGTTAAATATAAATATTTGAGATTCCTTGGCATTTTTAAGGCATTTACAATCATATAAGAAAGTAAAGTGGATTTACAAATTCAGTGCAAACCTATCGAAATTTCAGATGTTTTTTTGTTTTTGCAGAAATTGAAAAGCAGAACCTAAAATTCATGCAGAAAATCAAGGAACCCAGCATAGCCAAAAGAATCTTGAAAAAGAAAAAAGTGAGAGGACTCACACTTTTTAATTCTAAAACTTATTACAAAGCTACAGTAACCAAGACAGCATAGAATGATATGTTAACCAACAGAATAGTATTGAGAGCCCAAAAGTAAACCTTTACATTAGTGGTCAATTGATTTCTGATGGGGTGCTAAGAAAATTCCATGGGAAAAGAACAGTTTCTTATTTGTTTTTAACTGGTGCTGAGACAACAGGATAACCATGTATGCAATAATGGAATTGGATGCTTACCTCACATCATGCACAGTGCTGTGTGTCACCTGGAAGGAAGACCCAGTCTGTGATCAGGTCTATCCCTAACACAGACGGAAGTCAGGGGTAGAGCCGGGAAGCCTGGATGCTGAGTCACACCACAGGCACATGCACAGTTTGCTGCAGTGCAGCTGCCTTCACAAAATCAGGCCCTCCTGGCCTGCTGGATAGGGCCTGCTTTCACCCACAAAGCCATCATCCATGGTCCTGCAGTTCCCCAAACTGTGCCATTGATGGGGATGTTTGAATGGTGGTTACTTCAGACCTCATAAGGCTCTGCTTTCCTTACAGAACTTTGGGCCTCTGTGGCAATACTGATATCCAGGTGTCTTTCATCCCATATATCTCTGATCAGGCCCAGAATGGCTACTGAGATCCCACGAGGTCTGTCCCAAAGAGAATTAGCAGCTCTGTTCTGGGGCAGGATGGACCCTGGCAGCAGAGTATATTCCCCAGAGGTCCCTACCTGGGGCATGGCCTGTTCGCACTTGACTCAGACCTGGGGACCCAGTATAGTAATCCTGGATTGTGAGTTGGCACAGCAGATGCATGCTCAGTTCACTCCTTCACAACTGCCTTCTGTGCTCAGGACCTCAGCCTGTGCAGATAGGGGATCCCCCTGCCAAGATCTTTCTGGGGCCACTGTTCACACACACTCTGCACTCCTGGCATGGAGTGGAGAAAGTATTTTGCACCAGACCTCTTGGGCCCTGTGTGTGGGAAAGATACTGAGGGCCTCTGTGGGAGTCAGTGCTCCTCATTTCTCATCAGTGGACTCCCTGGCACGACCCGATGGCAAAACTAAGGAGTTCCCGTAACTGTCATCGGGAAACAGGCATCTCTGTTTCAGAGTGGGCTGGATGTCAGTAGCGCATTGTATCCCCCAGAAATCCCAGCCAGTAGCCCATCTATTCCTACAGTACGGAAACTCAAGGACTTATCCCTGAGAGTCCAGTTGCTGAATAATGTGACAAGCACATGGGCAGTTCACTCCCGCACACCTGCTCACAGCCATTAGGCCTACCTTACCTGTTAGATAGGGTCTGCTCTCACCCATCAAGCCATCATCCTGAGGCCTCAACTGCATCATTGCAGAGGAAGTTTGCATGCATAACAAACATTAAATTGTACTTGGCCAATGAAAATCATATAGCTGATAAGGGCTTGTACTCACATTATAGAAAAACTATTAGAACTCAGTAATTTAAAAAAGGAAATATATGAAAGGACATTTCTCCAAAGAAGACATCGTCGGCAGCCGTCCGTCTCGAGAGACGATGGTGTAGCTTCTTAAGAGTCTATCTGCACCGCCGAGAATGGCTGTGCAGTCCGACTCGGGAGTGACACGGTATCTGTCTCCTCCCGTGTTGAATCGACATCTTGTGATGACGCTGGAGTGTCCTCTCCAGTGAAGCTGAAGCTACAGAGCCTGGGCAGGATGATATGGAGGGTCTGCTGTTGCCCATGCAGCAGACCCCCCCTCTCTTCGCAGCTGAAGGATCCAAGGGAAAGACGGAGTCAATACAGCTTGGCTTCAGGTGCGCTGCAGGAGTTGCCGGTGTTGACTACAACGTCAAACCGCCTTAGGGACTCCGGCTCCGGATTTTCTGTCGGGGTTTACTCCCTTAGCCTTTCCCCTGATGAGGTATGCCGCAAGGCAGCGGAGGTTTTTTGGAGTCAGAGTTTTCCTTCTCTGACAAAGAAGACATACATATGACCAAAAAGCACATAAAACTACCATTAGTCATTAGGAAAATACAAATCAAAACCACAGTGAGATACCACCTCACACAAGAATGGCTACAATCAAAGCAACATACATTAATAACTTTTGGCAGAAAGATAGAGAAACTGGAACCCTCATACATTAATAGTGAGACTGTAAGTGATGCAGCCAATATTTTTTTACTACAGTCTGAATTTCTCAAAGATTAAACATAGTTGCCATATGATCCAGCAATCCCACTCTTAGGTATATACCCAAGAGAAATGAAAACATATGTTCACAAAAAACTTCTTCATAAACCTTTAATAGCAAACATGATTCATAATAGCCAAAAAGCAGAAACAACTCACATGTCCTTCAACTGATGAGTGAATTAACAAAATCTGTTATATCCATACCACGGCATGTTATTTGGCAATAAAAAGTAATGAAGTAATGATATATTCTCTAACATGAATGAATACTGAAAACATGAAAAGCTAAAGAAGCCAGACACAAAAGAATGTGAAGGATGAATATTATATGATTCCACTTATATGAAAAGTCCAGAATGGGCAAATCTATAGGAACATAAAGTAGATTAGTGTTTGCCTAGAGTTGGGAATGGTGGTTATGGGGAAAAAACGAGTAGTGTCTGTTAATTGGCATAGGAGTTTCTTTGTGGGATGATAAAATGTTCCAAAATTAGAGAGCAGTGCTGGATGCACAACTCTGTGAATATACTAAAAACACTGCCTGAAATGGATGAATGTTATGGTATGAGAATTAAATCTCAATAAGGTGGTTTAAAAAATAAAAATAAGAAGCTGATTTTCCTCTGCCCATCAGAGGACAAAAACACAATCATATGAATGGACTTTTTGTTCCCAAATGTGAAATTCCTTGCTGTCTCTGCCTAGAAGCTCCCTATCTATCCACATTGTCGGCCAGGGTTGCTTCTTTGTGTCTGACCTGGTTCTTAAATCCTCAGGAATCTTAACTGTCTCTATTCTTGCCTCTTGCTCTCACCAAATTGTGAGCAACTGCAAGGAAATAATGGGTTTTTATCTCAGGATTTCCATAAATTTTTGATACAGATTTCTGTTTTAAATATACTTAGCTATTAGTAAAACAACAATTTTTAAAATCAAAGTAATTAATTATATGCTGTAAAATGGATATATCGGAATACTCATTTGCATTTAAGTTAATTTCTTCTTTGATACAGAAATTTAAATGCATCTAGTCCTGCTTCTCTCTTAAATATTTAAAGTTTTTATAAATGCATCATTAATAAGAATTACACTACACTAGGGTTTCTAGACTGATCTTTTATGTCATTTCTGGCTTATGCATGTCTATATAAGTGCATTGTCCAAGTATGTTGCCATCTGGCCCAGTACCTCTTAAACTTGAATGACATCAGAATCACACAGGCAACTTGTTAAAACAACACTCATTGCTGGGCCCTATGCCCTTGAGTGCTGATTCAGTGGTCTCTAGCTAATCATATTTTGCAGTTCTGATTAGCTCCCACACAACGCTAATATTGCTATCCACAGACCATACTTGGAAGACTAAGGATCTGTGTGTTAATATATATGGAGTTGGCCAAAAAGTTCATTTGGCTTTTTCCATAAGATGGCTCTAGTAGTGCTCAGTTGTCTTTAACTTCATTCGAAACAATATTGTGACAGTTGTCATATCAGTGTGCATTTAAAAAAGCCATATGAAGTTGGTGAATTTTTGAGTAGCCATTTTAATATTGAAGACAAAAGAAAATAAGCAACATTTTCAGCATATTATGCTTTATTATATAAAAAATGTAGAAAATATAACTGAAATGCAAAAAAAAAAAAAAAGAGAGAGAGAGATATTTGTGCAGTGTATGGAGAAGGTGCTGTGACTGATTGAATATGTCCAAGTGGTTTGCAAAGTTTCATGCTAGAAATTTCTTGCTGGACAATGATGTTCCATAGTCTGGCACACCAGTTGAAGTTGATAATGATCAAATCGAGGCATTAATTGAGAACAATCAACATTATATCACGCAGGAGATAGCCAATATACTCAAAATATCTAAATCAATAAAGTTACTGGTGAAAATAAAAATATGCCTTTAATTTCAGGGAAAAGACCATATGAACTTTTTAGCCAACTCAATACTTAAACCCAAGCCAATGCTTACATGTGTCACTCAGAGGAGTCATCTGCCAGGGCAGTTGTTAAATAATAGGTTTGCATAAAATAAATGAGCAAACAAAATAGAAACACTCATAGATACAGAGAACAGACTGATGGTTGCCAGAGGAGAGGGGGTTCAGGGCTGAGTGCAAAAGGTGAAGAGATTAAGAAGTACAAGTTGGTAGTAACAAAATAGTTATGGGATGTAAAGTGCAGCATAGAGAATATAGCCAATAATATTGTAATAACTATGTATGCCAGGTGGGTACTTGAAATATTGGGAAGATCACTTTATAAAGTATATGATTGTCTAACCACTATACTGTACACCTTAAAGTAATACTAAGTAATTAAGAATGCAAAATGTAAATGAAAAATAAAAAATTTTTTGAATGGTTAAAATAAAAATGTTTGCATATAGCAGTTTATGATTTTTTAAAATAATTGTATATTGACACATATGATATGTTCTGGCTTCTTATTCCCTAATTTTTACAATTACATCAAAGAACATTAATAATTGTGAAATATTGTATGTGATTTATAATAAAATAATGTTCTAATAATCCTTTTACTGTAAAACAAGTTTTTAAAAAGTCAACATTGTAAGTATTATTCTTTTTTTGTTGCATTTTTAAAAATTTATTTATTGTTTTTCTATTAAAGTTGTCCCAATTTTTTCCCTCATTGCTCCCCTCAACCCCACCCACCACTTTTTCCACAGTCAATTCCCACCCCATTGTCCATGTCCATGGGTCATTTACATCATTCTTAATGACTGAAATTTTCTTGATACTATCTAACCAAAACAAAACATATAAATACATTGAATGCTAAAATACTAAATAGATTTAGTGTTATAATTGCTAACCATAAGTAATTATTTTTATTTGAATTTATAAGGGAAAGTATACTAATAAAATGTAACTTTTAAACATATACAACAGGAAACTGAAACACATGATAAGACTAAGCTGAACATCAATATAGTAGGGAAATATCACAGGTGGGGGATAGGACGGAGTAAATATTTTCTGAATAATAATGTAATCTACCACAGTTTTTAACATGTGTTTAACTTGTACTCATTAATGATGGTTGGTTGAAGTCACAAAGAAAAGAAACATTAATTACTATATGAACATCTCACAAATTATAGTAATTATGTAAATTTTCTCAACATGATTAGCACCAAATCAGCACATTGAATTCTTCTGATTAAAATTCCTGCAGATCAAATCAGCATAGCTTTAGATCTCAGAAAACTAGTGATTAAAAAGAGAAAATACAGTAGGGCTATATGAAATTTGTCTTTTCATTTAACATGAATGAAGAAGTGCCAGAGATGCCTCCCATTTGAAAATAGAATAACAAGCCAACTCTGTTATTAGTTAGAAATAAGGACATCTTTTAGAAAAAGCAGCCAGCTGATCGTTAATCTAAAATGTTACTATTCTAAACACCAGATCACAAAAGCAGTCATTATTTCTGATGTTATAAAACGCAAGACTAAATTTTGAAATATATCTAATGAACATCCATTCTCTAACAAAACATGATATAACATGCTATTTTAAATATATTTGTCAACAAATCATAATTTTTCTTTTTATAATTTTATGAATACTTTTTATTTTATAATTTAATAATTTCACTTTTATAAGTAAATAGCCTCTGTTCCTAACTTAACTGATAACCTACTTATACATTGTCTGTGTATAAAGAATATTAAAGATTTAATTTAAATAATTTTATAAAATGTGATTAGTAATGCAAATTATTATTTTTTAAAAGTATGTTTTTATATACCATGCAAATATTCCACAATGATTTTTGACTACATAAAGGTGACTACAAATTTACGTGTAGATTGTTGTATTCAATTCTACGGTTGCTGTAACAAATTGCCAAAAATATGGTTGTTTATAACAGAAATGTTATTGTCTCACAGTTCTGGAATCCAGAAGTGCAAAATTAAAGTGTCAACTGGGTTGTTTCTTTCTGGGGGCAATGAACCAGAATCCATTTACAGACTCCTCTTCTAGTTTCTGGGGTTACTGACAGTCCTTAGAGTTCCTTGGCTTGTCAACACATCACTGCAATCTCTACCTCCATCATCACATGGCTTTCCCTCTAAGTCTCCATATGTCTTTTCCTTTTTGTCTAATACCCATCATTGGATGTAGGGCTCATGATCTTATTTGAAGATTCTTACCGTAAATACATAAGCAAAGATCCTTATTCCAAATAAGATCATATTCTGAAGATCTGGATAGACATGTTTTGGGGGAGCTACAATTCAACTCACTATCATTGTGAAAGAAGTTTGAGAATTAAAAATAAGTGATAAAATACTGTAGCAGCAATCTATTGCTTACCATTGCACCCAAACACTCTTTCCTTCACCTACACATTTATTTTGTCCAATGATTGAGAACCTACTATATGCCAAACACTGAGTTAGGCCCTTGGAAGACAAAAGTAACTAAAACAATTATTGCTTCTGAGAAAGCAGTCATGTGCTAGTTTTTACACAGGTCCACAGTTAAGTTTTCAGCACCCCAAGATAAAATAAAATAACATTTTTAAAGAATTTAACTTCATTTAAGTAACTTTTTTATTTCTACAATATACTTTGTTTACTCTTTTGTGTAGATACTTGTGTTCTATAAGTAAGAATGAATGAATGAGTGAATGAATGAGTGAATAAAAGATGATAGGTGTAATTTGTAATGTTCTTCCTTCAACTTCATAGTATTCTTTCTTGAGGACATGAAAAGTAAGAAAATTCTAGCCCTGTTGCACCAAGGACTGTGAGAAATTAGAGCATTAAGTATAGATGGCCTGGAATTTAGTTGGATCAGACGTGACATAAACTATAGAGCAACAGGCCTCCTGCTCCTTGCTCATACCAAGCCCGCTGCTCCTCTTTCCCAGGCCTTGCCAATTCCTACCCATCCTCCAAGGCCCAGCTGCCACCGCCTTCTGCACAGGACATGCTAGGTCATGCCAGCCTGAAAGAATCCTCCCTCCTCCAACTCCCACAAGACTCACTGAAAAAAAAAACAAACTATAGAGCAACATTTTTCTATCTCCATATGGAACGAAAGATAACTTGTACTTGTTGAGGTCTCCACAGGGCGCATCCTTACTCCAACATTTCAAAAGTTAGTTATTCTAACTAACTTAGCAGAGGGAGATTTTGATGGGAAATGCAATGGGGGAGGGGTAGAGGTAGATTTTATGGGGTCCAGAGCACTAACATTTGTGTTTATTATTAATAAGTATTTATATCCATAGGACAGTAAAAAGCATGTTACTAAAATGTATACAACAAGCAGACAAAAGATTCATCCTAGAGGAGAAGATTCTTAATAAGAAAAGCTGAGAAGTAACATATTCCCTTACAGGTATATTTTAGAGAAGAATGAATTTTAGAAATATATTAATTAAAAATTCCAGGATAAAGTACTATTTTGATACATGTGAGGTATAACATGAAAATTCTTGCTAAACTTTTTAAAAGATTTTTTATTGTTACTTTATTATAGTTGTCCCAATTTCCCCCCCTTTGCTCTCCTCTACCCATCCCTCCCCCAACTCCCACATTCAATTCCCACCCTGTTGTCCATGTCCCTGGGTCATTTATACAGGTTCTTTAACTAGGCCCTTCCCCTTATTTCCATCAATATCCCCTCCCTCCTCCCCTCTGGTCACTGTCAGTCTGTTCCTTGTTTCTATGCCTGTGGTTCTATTTTGTTACTTAGTTTATTTTGTTCATTAGCTTCCTCTTATAGGTGAGATCATATGGTATTTGTCTTTCACCAACTGGCTTATTTCACTAAGCATAATACTTTCCAGTTCCATCCATGTTTTCACAAAAGGTAGGAGTTCCTTCTTTCTTTCTGCTGTGTAGTATTCCATTGTGTAAATATACCACACCTTTTTGATCCACTCATCCACTGATGGGCACGTAGGCTATTTCTAAATAGTGCTGCTATGAACATAGGAGTGAATAAGTTGTTTTGAATTGGTGATCTGAGATTTTTAGGATATATTCCCAGCAGTGAAATCACTGGGTCAAAAGTCAGTTTCATTTTTAGCTTTTTGAGGAAATTCCATACTGTTTTCCACAGTGACTGCATCAGTCTGCAATCCCACAAAAAGTGCACTAGGGTTCCCATTTCTCTCATCCTCTCCATCACTTGTTATTTGTGATTTGTTAATGATTAACATTCTGATGATGTGAGGTGATATATCATTAATTTCCATCTCTCTGATGTCTGAACTTTTATTTATTTTCCACAACTTGTGTGCAAGAAAGGGTTAACTCAGCAGGCCTGGGCTACTCAACTCCTTCCATTCCAAAGACAGTCCTATTTCAAGACTGGCCCTGGACAGGATCCTGAGTGATAATCTCTAAACCTTTAGAATATCCTGCTTGATAAGAGTGTTTTTATATGCCTGAGGTTTTGGGCCATACTGTGACTGTTTGACGTCTAAGGGGCTGGAGTCCAAGTAGCTGAAGTCAGTTACATGGGCACTACATCCGTATGTGACTGACCCACAATAAAACCCTGGACTCACGAATTGGGTGAGCATTCTGGAAAAATAAATCAATTTAAAGGAAGGCAGAGGAGAAGGGGGAGCAAAACTATTTTAAGCTTGAAAAGTACAAAGCCTAAAAAGTAGTAACTGATTTGAATGCCCAAACAACTTACATTATATTATGTGTAAAGGATCAAATGTTTAAAGAGGTTCATATTGGCCAAATTTGAGATGATTTGAGCATCAAAAATAGTCCTGCCTATAATTTGAACACTTTAAATATGTAAAGATTCACAAGAACATAAAGAGATGCATAATGATAAAATGAAGAAGACCATACCACTTTGATAATTATCTAATACACCAATTCCTTACTGTGAAAATAGTAACTAAAAAGCATATGCACATATTAATTCTTCCTCATACATTTAGAATTATTATCTTTCATGTGACTGGCCCTCTTAATATTGAAGTCTGTTATATTTGACACTTCTATATTATTTCCTCTTGGTTTCTGTTTGCATGTCCCTCCCAACCTTTTTTCTTTTTAGTCATCTATTCAGTTTATTTATTTTAGCATATCTCCTGTTATGCTTAACATAACCAGGAGTTATTTACAAATACGAGGGTTACAAGGGTAAGTAACCCCTTTGTTATTCTTTTTTTTAGTATTGATTTAGTATTTTTTTAGTATTGATTATGCTGTTACAGTTGTCCCAAATTTCTTTCCCCTTTGTTGCCCTCCACCCAGTGACCCCCCACCCTCCAGTTGTACCCGCCTCTTAGTCCATGCCCATGGGTTGTGCATGTAGTTCTTCTCAACATCTTCCTGTCTACTCCACTCCCTCCTACTATGCTTCTTAATTCCTGTACCATCTCCCTTCCTTTCTCCCTTCCCCTTCCCTGCTGACCTCCCCCCAATATGTTCCCCATACCTATAATTCTGTTCACACTCTTGTTGCCTACTTAGTTTGCCTTTGTTTTGATTCCCTAGCTTCTGTTGTTGGTTGTTGTGATACAGTTTTCATTTAAATGTTCATAATTTTGATCCTCTTTCTCCTAAACAAGTCCCTTTAACATTTCATGTAACAGTGGTTTGGATATGATGAACTCTTTCAGTTTTACTTTGTCCTAGAAGAACTTTTTCTGCCCTTCTATTCTGAATGACAGCTTCACTGGATAGAGTAATCATGGTTGTAGGTTTTTGTTTTTCATTACTTTGAGTATTTCTTGCCAGTCCCTTCTTGCCTGCAAAGTTTCTTTTGAGAAATCAACTGATAGTCTTATTGGGACCCTTTTGTACATAATTCTCTTCTCTCTTGCTGCTTTTAAGATTCTCTCTTTATCCTTAATTTTTGACAATTTGATTATAATGTGTTTTGGTGTGGTTCTCCTTGGATCCAGTTTTTTTGAACTCTCTGTGCTTCCTGGATGTGTAAGTCTATTTCCTTCCCCAAGTTAGGGAAGTTCTGCTTCATTATTTTTTTCACATAATTTTTCAATTTCTAGTTCTTCTTCTTCACCTTCCGGCAACCCTATGATTCAGATGTTGGCTCACTTATAGCTGTCCCATAGGTTTCTGAGCCTCTCCTTATTTTTCTCACTTTTTGTTTCTTCTTTCTGCACTGGTCGACTGCTTGTTCCTTCCCTATGTTCTGATTTGTTTATTTGGTCCCTGGTTTTCTTTCCCTCATCACCAGTTTTCTATGTATTTTCGTTCATTTCAGCAGGACTAGCCTTCATCCCTTCCCTGTCTTGTTTAAAATCTGCTGTTATGTCTGTAAGCATTTTTATAGTCAAAGCTCTGAGCTGTGTCTCAGAGAGATTTCCTATCAGCTGCTTCATTAGATTAGATATTGGAGGGCTGGTCATCTGCATCACTGGGATCTCTATCATGATCTGTGCCATCCTGACAGTTTTATGTTTACCTTTGCTTCCTGGGTGGGGCTGTCACACCTTCTAGGCTATAGGGGGTGGAGATCCACACACTCATCACACTGGGCGACCCTTCTCACCACTCTGTGGCATTTTCTGTGGGAGTGGGCGTTCAAAATGGATTCCTGCCATTCATTCTCTGCTGAGAGACCGGGAGTGTCCTCTTCCATCTCCACCCCTTCTGGGCCTCACAGTCCAAGGCAATTGGGGTCTGCCTCCCCCAGCGTTGGAATCGCAAGCTGACAGTTCTGGTCTAGAGTTGGGGGTGCTCCCTAGGCACCTCTTGCCTCCCCTTAAATATGGGTGTCTGTGCTTACTGCCATCCCACTGCCATCACTGCTGCCGCTGCCACCAGCACAGCTTGACCTCTCCACCCTGTCTTTGCCCCTCCTACCTGTCCGGATGAGCACCACTTCTTTATAACTTCATACATTGGATTTCCATTTATTTTCTGGAACTTCTAGTTATTTCTGGTTTTGTGGTAGTTTTATTCCTTCTTAGTTGTGGAGGGAGACAGAGCATGTTAGCCTAGGCCTCCATCTTTGCCCCCTAGTTTTTTTTAATGTGTGACTGTGCTTTCTGCCAACCGGCCACAGCTGCTGTCACCACTGACGCTGCCATTTCCATATCCCATCCTCTCTACCCTGGCTCTGCCCCTCCTACCTGTCTGGATAAGTATTTCTCCTTTATATCTTCATTTGTTGGACTTCCATGCAGCTTGATTTTCTGGAACTTCTGGTTTTCTCCAGTTTTGAGGAAGTTGCATTTCTTCTTAGTTGTGGAGGGAGATGCAGTGTGTCTACCTATGCTTCCATGTTGGCCAGAAATCCCTTTATCTTTTAATAGAACTACTAATCAGGTATAAATAGAAGGAAAAAAATGGTAAAATAAATATCCTAACACTTACCAAGAAAATCATCAGTTGTTGATATTTTGCCATATTTGTTTCATCATTGTTATTTCCCTAATCATTGAAAAACAAACACATAGAAATTATGGTTATTCTTCCATTATAATCATTAAATTCAGCAGTGAAACAAGGGCTATGCATTCTTAACCTTATTCGGTATTGAGGGGACTTGTGTAAGTAGAGAAAAAATATGAGTACAAAATTGCTAGGTTCCTTCTCAATTTTTGGAAGAGTCTATGATATCCAAATCAAATAAGAACAGGATAAGAAACAAAAATATAGGCCATCAGATAAGAAAAACATTTTAAAAAATAGCTATTTAATAAAATGTTATAAGTAAATTCATTAAAAATCAAATAAATTACAAATAGATTCTAAGGACTATCCTAAATAAAATATTGGAGAAGAATGACTTACTGTGGCCATGTTAAACTTATTCCAGGAATGCAAATGTGGTTTAACATTTGAAAATTAATTAATAATTTTTCACAATAATAGGTCAATAAAGAAAAGTCATTGATAATTTTTAATAAATGCAAAAAATAAGACAAATTCGACATGTACCTGTATTTAAAAACAACCAGTTATAATTAAAATTAGAAAGAAACAAGAGTTTCCATTTAAGATGGCAGCGCAGTTAAACATGGTTCTCGAATGTTCCCACAACCACATCTAAATTATAACTAAACCACACAACAACCATCATTCAGGACTGCCTGAAATCTAGCTGAACAGAAGTCCTACAACTAAGGATATAAGAAGAAACTACATTGAGACTTGTAGGAAGGGGAGAGACATGGAATAGGCTGGTCCCAAACCTACACATGGCATATAAAAATCAAGGGGGCTAAGGAGGTACCCTGAGGAGTGAGGGGTCTGAACCCCACACTAGATCCTCTAGCCCAAACTTCCAGAGTCAGGAAAAGTAGTTTCCATAACTTCTGGCTATAAAAATCAGCAAGAATTGCATCTGAATAAGACAGAGGCCTGCTATAGACCCAGGCATTCCTCATAAAGGGCCCACCCACACACACATGGACTTACTCCAACTAACTTGCTTGAGCTCCAGCACTGAGGCAGCAGCTCTGAAGGCACCAGGGTCATATGGAGAGGAACTGAATTGTCTGACATTAAGGCAAGAGCTGTAGAGGCAGCTTTCTCCTAGACATAAGTGCTGGAAGAAACCATTGTTCCTCTTCTGGGCCCTGACCCCATGGAGTCTGCAGGTGGGCACTATATTTGAGTCTCCATTAACCTGGCTAAAGCTGTTAACCCACCCTGGTGATTCCCTGAGACTCTGATATACTTGTGAGACCTACTCAAGCTGTTTCCACTGGATTTTCCATACAGATGGTCTGTCTGGGCTCATGCTTCAGACTTTCCTAAAATCTCTCAAGCAAGCAGCACCTGGCCTCAGCATGCCCCATACCTTTTGCTAAGTGACCCCAGTTTGTGCACTAGCAGAAGCCAACCTTGGTTTACAGTTTGGTCTCTCCTGGGTAACTCCAAGCCCAGCATAAGTAGCAGACATCTTCAGATTGCTTTTAGCTCATGATAGGTTGCTCCAAGGAGAAGAGAGGTAGAAGCAGACCTTGGTCTGCACCTCCTGGGTGGCCCCAAGTCCAGCGTCCTGGATGGACAGCTTCCAGTCACATTGAAGCCTCATGCAACCACTTCTACAAGCAACACACTTGAGGGGTAGACTGAGCAGGCACCAGAGACACACTTAAGTAAGTGCTGCTCTGTGGGGTGAGCACCTAAACAGCTGATTTTCCATAGTGGTTGCAGCCAGTCCTTGCAGTCAATTGGCCTGGTGGCAAATTTCTCCCACTGATGTTTTAACAGCAATCAAGACTCAACTACAAGAAGAGGGTGCACAAAACCCTCAGCGGTGAGGAGAGGGAAAGGAGGGTACACCTGGAGTGCCCAGCTCAGATGAACAAGGAGGCTGTGTCGCTGGACCCTACAGGAGACCTACAACATGAGGCCACTCTTTCAAGCACAGAAGACACAACAAATCTACCTAAAACATAGAAACAAACACAGGGAGGCTGCCAAAATGAGAAGACGAAGAAATGAAAGAACAGAAGTAAACTCCAGAAAAAGAACTAAACAAATGGAGACAAGCAATCTACTAGATGCAGAGTTCAAGAAACTGATTATTAAGGATACTCAATAAACTTAGAAGAGAAGTAGATGAGTTTTGTGAGAACTTCAATGAAAACATAAGAAACAAAAATGGGACAAGAAAACATAAAAAAGGACCAGTCAGAAATCAAGAATACAGTATAGGGAATCAACAGTGGAGTAGATGAAACAGACAATTAATTCAGAGGTTTGTAAGATAAGGAAGCACACAACACCCAATCAGAACAGCAAAGAAAAAAAATGCTTTTTAAATGAGGATAGTGTAAGGAGTTTTTGGGACAACTTTAAGCCTACCAACTTTTACATCATGGAGTTGCCATAAAGAGAAGAGGAGAAGCAAGAAATTAAAAATTGATGTGAAAAAAATAAGTGAAATACTTTCTATAGTGAAATAGATATACAAGTCCAGGAAGTGCAGAAATCCCAAACACTAAGAACCCTACAGGCTCACACCAAGACACATCATAATTCGAATGCCAAAAGTTAAAGACAAAGAGAGAATCTTAAAAGTAGCCTGAGAAAAGCAGTTAGTTACCTACAAGGGAGCTCCCATAAGACTATCAGCTGATTTTTTAACAGAAAATTTGCAGACCAGAAGGAATCAGCAAGAAATGTTTAAAGTGATAAAAAGCAAGGATCTACAACCCAGATACTCTAGTCAACAAAGCTCTCACTTAGAATCGAAGGCCATATAAAGAGCTTTCCAGACAAGGAAATAAAGGAGTTCATCACCCCCAAACCAGTATTACATGAAATGTTAAAAGGTTTTTTTAAGAAAAAGAAAAAGATCAAAAATATTAATTATAAAAGGGCAATAAATAAGATCTGTCAACAACTGAATCTAAAAAGCAAATGAACAAGCAGAACAGAAACAGTATCATAGATACAGAGAACATCTTGACAGTTGCCAGATGGGAGGGATGTTTGCATGATAGGTAAAGGGATTAAGAAGTACAAATTGGTACTTACAGAATAGTCGTGGGAATGTAAAGCACAGCATAGGAAATATAGTCAATAATATGTAATAACAATGTATGGTGTCAGATGGGTAGAAGATTTATTGGGTTGATCACTTAGTAAGTTTTATAATGTCCAATCACTGTGTTGTATACCTGAAACTGATATAATATTGTATATCAACTGTAATTAAAACATAAAAAATTACTTAATGTCAAAAGTAATAAAATAAGAAAGAAACTTTCTCAATTTGATAAGGGAAGTCTGTAAAAAGTAAACTACAGCAAACATTATAATTAATGATGTAATATTGAAATTATATCAGGAAAAAAGATAAGGATGGTTTCTTTGACCATTTCTATTCAATACTGTACTGCAATATCTAGTGAAGGAAGAAAGTGAGAAAGAAGGGAAGAAAGGAGGGAAGGAAGGAAGGGAGGGAGGGAAAGCAGACCAACTAAGATTAAAAGAACAAAACATAAACAAAGAGCTAGTATTAACAGATGACATAATTGTATGTAAAAAATTGGAAACTCCACCCATAAATTGTCCAAATATATGAGAGAATTTAGGAGTGTTTCTGAATGCAAATTAATACAAAAAGAGAACTTATATTCTGTTTACAAAGAAAAAAACAGAAAAAATTAAAGATAATGCTTTTGATTAAAAATACTAAAACATAAATTTAAATAAGATAGGAAAGGTTTCTACAGGGAAAAATGATAAAAATTTACATTCAGAGATATTAAAGAAGTTCTACATAGTAATGAGAGCTATTTTATGCTCGTGGATTGAAAGATTCAACATTATAAAGCTGCCAACCATCCCCAAGCTGATCTATAGATTCAATATAATTGCAAGCAAAATCCCAACAGAATAGTGCAAGTATGTATGTGAGTGTGGTGCATAGGTGTGTGTATGTGTTTGGGTTGATAAGCTTATTCTAAAATGTACAAGAAAATACAACTTAGCCAAGAAAATCCTGAAGAATAATGTTAAAGAGCATGGAATACCAGATAGCTAGAGTTCTTATAAAGATACCAAAACTAAGATAGTGCGGTATTGGTATAAAAATAAACAAATAGACCAATAAAACAAAACAGAGAGTCTATAAATGTACACATTAAAAGAGAAAGGAAAGGAAAGGATCCAAGTAAGAGCAAGTGGATAAATATTCAAGGGAGAAAAGGTTGAAAAGTTAAAGTTGACCAGATGGCTGGTGACACAAAAGCTGGGGGGAGGGATAGGACCTAAAGAGGAGGTGCTATCAGAGACTGGAGAAGAGATGTTGGACAATGGAGAAAAGTGAGAAAGGTTTGAAATGGTCATCATGGAGAGTAACAGTGAGCTGATCACAAACTATAACAACATGGGCAACCACTTGGAAGAACTACTGAGACTTGTGACCACAGATATGTACCTCAGAAAATAGTAAAACATCTCTGCAATGTTTCTCTGTTCAAGTACAAGCACAAAGAAGGTAAATACATGGGGTCAATGAGAATTGTGATACTACTATAGGTAATTATAGATAAAGGAAGAGAAAGTAAGTTATTGGCAGGGACATTATTGAAATGATAAACTTTAGACTATAAGCTATAAATGGAGATAAATAAAGATAAAATTGATATCATAAAAGAAAGGATGGTTGAAAAACTCTATGATTGTTTTGTCCAACTTTATTTGGTATTATCACCTCTCCACCTGAGGACATTGTCTTCTTTCTTAGTCTGAGCTCATGAATTAGATTTCCTAACATGTCTCTCATATCATACCATCAACACAGTAATTCCACTAAAATTGTTTATGATGATTTGACTTCCTCCCACTAAATTCAATAAAGAATAAAATAAATAAGTAAAATAAATACAGAGTCCACAAAGAGGGCAAAAAGAAACCTAGGACCTGCTCTGACTTATAGAACTAGTTGAATGTCTGTCTCCCTGAACAGTCTGTTTTACCAAATATCAAAACCCTGAATTATTTGCACAATTTATAAGCAAATGTTAATGTGTGGGTTATATTTCTATCTTACAAAGAAAGAGAAAGGGGTTGTGAAGCTGAGAAGAAGGCATAAAAAAGGTATACTTTGTAAAAATGGAATCACAACTGCCTGGTTGGAGATGAACTTGACTGATGGGTTTTCTGTGGTAGCCTGCAAACTCTTAATCTCAGCCAAATAACAATGTGATAAATTTATTACATTTGATCTCCAAAATTAAAAGTGGCCACTCGTGACACATGGATGGTACATAGACCAGTAATATATTGTGGACTAGCCCGTTCTGAAGCAAGAGATGTTCTGATTGTGACATGGCAGGCAAAGTCCCTCACACGCCAAGGAATCTAAGTGAATCTGATGGACACTGGTGTCATTCCTCTCTGCAGGTATCTGCTTTCTGAAACAATGCACACTGTGCAGGTGCTATTTATTAATAATTCCTTTAATATATCTCTATAACGGACTGTGAAGTCTAAATCTGGAAATGCAATTTACTCTGCTGAAACAGCAACCAACTGAACAAAACCAAAATCTCGGGGAGAAAGATCACAAGTGTCAAAAGAAATACAAAAGACAAAGTTTCCTTTTTCTGTAGAGCAAGATTACAATGAAGGTCAGTATTGCAAAGGTTGTTTCAGTGGGATTTTCAGACAGATGTTAGGCTCAAATTAAGAAACTATATATACATATTTTGTGACCAATGGAAAAACGATTAGCATTTTTACTAGGAAATAGAATACATATATAATTAACTTTTGTTACAAATTAAAGACAATAGAACTTATATCACAAGTTTAGAAATGTAAAACCTTAATTAAAAATATTAATCTTTGTAAATTTTATAGAAAGAAGGGTGCAATTTGCCCAAGACAGGAAAAAATATAACATGAATAAATTTGTTTATGTTGAATAAATTTTTCTTCATATTTGAATTGTATACATCCAGAGAAGAGAAAACAATTAGGTTAAACTTGATTCTGGGATGCCATGCTATCAGTATTACAGCAGAGATTAGATTATTGTTTCCTTAGCCTTGGGTTGCACACACACGACTGAGTTTAGTTGGTTTCACAGGTGAAATGCATAGCTAAATAAAATGTGTTGTATCAAGATTCTAAAGAATTGGTGACTTAATGATGGTTTCAGAGCCATAGACTCTAGAACATTGTCCTGTTGGTCATGCGGACTTTGTTGACAGATTCCTGAGGACACTCTACAGAAGGAAAATTGGTGGAGTAGGAATCAAAGTATTACTTTATTCCTAGCTGCTCAAAAGCTTAAATGTTCTCAAGTTTAGTGATTTTGGCACTTCCAGACTTTGGAGAGAAAAGAGAGAGGGACAGAGATCCTGAGCTAAAGAGAGCACTCAAAGTCTATGAGGTAGAACAAAGCTGAATTTGCCCACTATTTTGCATTACTCAGGACTCTTTCAATTATAAGTAATATAAATTCAACTCAAATTGAGTAAAGAATATGAATAGACCATTAAAATATAACTGGCCAATAAACCAATGAAAGTATTTTAATCTTGTAAAATAAATTAAAATTAAGACAATCAGCAATAAGATCTTTTTGTCTCTAAAACTGACAAGCTATTGATAAGGTTAATGATAAAGGTAATTTTTGTTCAATGTGGCATGAGATCTTTCAGGATATTGATTGGATTAGAAAATTATAAAATTTAAGAGTGAGTCTTAGCATTTATCCATTCATTAAACAAATAATTTATCAATGAACAAATAATGTATTATGTGGTTATGATTTACAAGACAAGATAGACATTACAAAAATAAGCACACTAACAAAGTAAACAATAAAAAGTTACGGTGTGGCAAGCACTAAAAAAGTTTTATATAAAATTAGAAGAGCCTACAATAAAGTTAAGTTGTTCAGTTCCAGAATTCTGACAAAATTTTCTAGTGTGCACCTTGCTATAAAGAATTAAATGAATGCTTACTACATAAGGAAAGGGAGTATGAGGCAAAAATAACACGTTCAAATGGCATACACTTATTACTCACTCACATTTCAACCATTGTAAAATCCAGTTGCTCCAATCAGCTCTGCTCCTTGTTCTTCTCACCCAGGAATGCAGTCTGATAAAGCAGCCACTATCTGGAATGTGAGTTGCCAATTACCACTGTAAGTAGAAAAAGCGAAACAGTTATAAATAGTCACATGGTCTCAAACAACCACAAAGGGTCCCTGAGAATTCTTTCTCTCCAAGTGCCAAAAATGGCAAAAAGCTAAAATACTTAAAGAACGCACTATTCACATGTCCCATGTGGCTGGAGCTTAGTGAGAGAGGGAAATAAGAGCCAGAGTAAGAAAACCTGTCTTTATCCTATTACCGATAAACACTGAAGGCTTTACATTTCAAGGAATTTTTCCTTAGAAGAAAAATCATGTAGTTGCACAAACCTTAATCTACAGGCTTCTTTACCACAGTAGTGTTTACTACATTTTTTTAATGGTAGAAAAACCTAAATATTCAACAGTCAGTTAATATTCAAAAACAGTAGGTTCATGGCATTTTGTGATGAATTACCATATAACCAATAGAAATGATACACTTAGAAAAATGTGGCATAAAATGTAAGTGATAAAAGTTTGTATAAACCATAATGCAAAATAAAATCTACCTACCATATTTTTCGCACTATAAGATGCACCTGACCACAAAATGCACCTAAATTTAGAGGAGGAAAACAAGAAAAAAAAAACATTCTGAACCAAATGGTGTACTAAAATATTTAACAAAATATAGCAGAATAATATTTCAACCATGTAAAGTGAACAGCAGACAACAGCGATATTAAGAACCATCATCACTGTCATTAGCAAATGAGGAGAGACTTTAAGGTTCAAGTACTCTTCTAGTTTTCTGGGAACCCCAAGAACTCATCATCGCTTGTTTGAGAACTTATCGGGGCCTTTAATAACAAGCATTGAGGTAGTTAAGAGGTATCACTAGTTGTAACAGTCACTGAGAGTATCACTATCCTAGTTACAGGTTCTGGTTCACTACCCCCAGTGCATGTTATGGTTAATGATACCCCTTAATCCCCTCAGTGCCTGTGTTACTGCTAGAATAGTGACCCCACCATAACTCCCTTTATATACTACAAACTTCAGCACTTATGACTGCTCACCCAGTTACTGCTGGCCTCCTCACACAGAAATCTGGTGTGCACTGGAAACAGTATGGAGGTAGACAAGACAGCTGTAGCGTCTAATGGAGCCAGTAGCCAGCCGAGAACATGTTACTTCAGCTCCACCCATCTGCCTCTCATGATTGGCAGAGTTTAAGACACAGTGATTGGTGATTGGAGGCAGTTCTACTGACATAGACCCCATCCAGTGTCAAAGACAACTGGCAATTGGCACTGTGCTCCATATCTATTATTAGCCTCAGCTGATTCGACAGGTCAGCGGTTGTAGCTGAGAGTGTCAGGTGGCTCTCCTCCCTCTCCCAGGTCCCAAGTGATGGGCAGAAGTGAATGGCAAGTGACCAGATGCCCTGAGATTCACCAGTAAAGTGGGACATTTAAGCATCCCCAGGGCTTTAGCGTCCTCTTCTAACAGCTGTCGCCACCTCTGATAGGTCAGGTAATACACATCACGATCTGTGATGCAATATTCGCTCCATAAGATGCACAGACATTTCCCCCCACTTTTAGGGAAAAAATAGTGCACCTTATGGAGCAGAAAATATGCTATTTTTTAAGTGCCTTATGTTTAGTATATGTCTTTAAAAACTCATATATTAAGTCAGTTGACCCTTGAAAACCATGGTGATTTGAGACATTAACCCCTGATCAAAAATCCACATATAACTTTACACTCCCCCCAAACTTAACCACAGTTAAGTGGAGGATTGATTTCAGGACCTCACAAAGACACCAAAATCTGAAGATACCCAAGTCTCTGGTATAAAATGGTTTAAAACAATGAATACAGTTTGTCTTCTTCATCCACCGACCTCAACCGTAGGTTGAAAATACTGTTTTCAATTTGAGATTAATTGAATCTGTGAATGTAAAACCCAGGGATACAAAGGGCCAACTGTATATTTATTGAAAAAAATCCAAGTATATGTGGACCTGAGCAGTTTAAACCTATGTTGTTCAAAGGCGAACAGTAATCAGTTCTCATTTAATCTAGGATTAGGGTTTGCTTCTTCTTTACTTTTATTGTTGCTTTCTTATTATGTGTGCTTTATTGATGTGATAATTTTCTGTATTTCCCCTGGCTGGTTTGGCTCAGTGGATTGAGCGTCGGCCTGCGAGCTAAGTGTCGCTGGTTCGGTCTTCCAGTCAGGGCACATCAGAGAAGGAAAACTCTGACTCCAAAAAACCTCCGCTGCCTTGCGGCATACCTCTTCAGGGGAAAGGCTAAGGGAGTAAATCCCGACAGAAAATCCGGAGCCGGAGTCCCTAAGGCGGTTTGACGTTGTAGTCAACACCGGCAACTCCTGCGGCGCACCTGAAGCCAAGCTGTATTGACTCCGTCTTTCCCTTGGACCCTTCAGCTGCGAAGAGAGGGGGGGTCTGCTGCATGGGCAACAGCAGACCCTCCATATCACCCCGCCCCAGGCTCTGTAGCTTCAGCTTCACTGGAGAGGACACTCCAGCGTCATCGCAAGATGTCGATTCAACACGGGAGGAGACAGATACCGTGTCACTCCCGAGTCGGACTGCACAACCATTCTCGGTGGTGCAGATAGACTCTTAAGAAGCTACACCATCGTCTCTCGAGACGGACGGCTGCCGACGAATTTTCTGTAAAGAAGATATATTCTTTTGCAGCAGAATTTTTGAAACTGATCAAGACTTTATCACTGTTCAAAAAGAAATATTTTCATTTTAACATTGGTAAACGTGACTAGATTGCCTGCTAATCTCCTCTAAATATGTAAAAGTTAACACATTGTTTTTGTTGTTGTTTCAATTCATTGGAACATTCTGAAAACTGTGTTTACTTTGCCACTAATTCAAACATGTGTTAGACAGTTTAACATTTGTTCTCATCTTTTCAGTTACCTCTTGCCATGAGCAGCCCCACAACTCAGGTTCTGAGTCCATACCCAGATACTCTGAAGCAATGAAATGGCAAATTGCCACCTAGTCCAAAGTAACCAAATATTCTTCACATAGCAGTTCAGGAGTACAGTCAAGCACCCCCAACTTATTGAGTAATAATGACCTCATGAGAAGATGCTCTGCATCCACTTTTTAAACATTCTTTTGGCTATGATAATAGAGTGGTGGTAACTGCCAGTAATGGATCAAAAATAATACAGCATATGTTTCACTGATGCTATAAGAACATATATATTGTTGACGAACAGGTTGGCTTATTTTACTTTCTTACCCCAAACACTGGACATTTTATAGCAGTGAATTCCCTGATATTTCAAGAAAAAAAATTGGCACAAAAACTCAAACTATATTTATTTCTCCTTCATCTTCCAAAAAAATAATCTATTTGACCAGACTTTACAGTCATTGGCCAAATGTTGGCCTGAACTCAGAGCTTATACCTGGATAGGTTTATACTTCTGACACAATTGGGTTACCACAAAATTGGGCCTTACATGAAACGCCTGAAAAAGTTTAAAATCAGCCTGGGATGGGAACATTACACTGGGAAATGTGTTGGTGAGGGAGCAGATTTACATTTCTTGTAGGAATTGTCTTGTTGCTTTGTTGTAAATGAGTTTGTTTTGTTTTCAAAGGGAAAATAAGTTAAAGAGTCTCGTTACAATATGTGAAACCCAGCATCTTATTTATCTAATTTACCATTTATGAATACCCATCCATAAAGCTATTAATGTTTGCCATTTTGGCTCTCATGCATTTTCACAACATTTTGGATACCAAGAGGCAGTTCTGTTTGAGCTAATGTGTCATGATGAAAAAATAACTTGATTTTATTTTTTATTGAGAAGCTATAGCTGGCAATTTGTTTTATATAGATGTCTCCTATTTTGGTCTGGTGAATGGGAGTAGGATTTAAAATAAAATGAAAGTCAAAATATAAAGAATATTTGCCAGACGGAGTGGCTAATTACATTTTTTTAAATGATATCTTTTTTGAAAATACTGTCTGAACCTTCTTCGGTGGGTATTAAGTATGTCTTAGTGCTACAACAGTAAAGCTGTAGGCAGGTATTATGCATATATTTCAAAAAAAACATCACCAATCAGTGTGAAAGAAAATGAAAGTTTGAGTCAAGGGGGGAAATAATAGCTGGAAAGATGATTCTTTAATTACTATCTCTATTTTCTTCCATCATAAGAAAAAAGAAAAAGAATGAGGAAAACACCAAGAAAAGATCAAAGTATGATTAGTTCTATCAAATATTTACAGTTACTTAGATACTATTCTGTGAAAATATGATGTTTTTTCTCAAATAAAAACAAACAAACAAGCATAAAAGTATGAGAAGCAAAGTTCCTTCACTAAAATCTCAGGAGCGGAATTTACAATAGGTGGATCTTAGCATTATGACAAGGGTGGGTATTGTCAGCCCTTAATGAAAACACCAACACAAAACCAGGTTTAGGTCAGGGGTCAGATGTCATTAGAAAGAAGACGAATTGTGAAAATCTAGTTATTGCAGCAAAAATAAAGCAAGGGTGTGCCGAGGGTCAGATATATCAGAGGAATCCAGAGAGTACACCAGACTCTTATAGGCAAATGAGAGCAATAGTTAGCTCTGGATCAAGGTCTCTGTGATTAATGAGAAGATGAGTAACAGCAACCAGCACGTATGCAAATTCTTCAGTGGTTATTTGAATTGAGATGGCCTTAAGAGTTTCTCCATCATGAACATAATTCTTTATGCCAATAAGGAACAACACTCCAAGTATGTCTGCCACTAAACACCATGGTTAAATTCAAAATTTTTGTATTTCCAATAGCTGGTTCTACCTAAAGAGAAAAGTGCAGAAGCTTCAAATTGTCTGAGCTTGTCAATTATATGCCTGTCTTATCATAGCCTCTCCACTGCTGAAACTAGCCAAAATCTCCTTTTCATCGCACTGTTTTAAAGCTTATTTATATTTTTATATTCATATTTTCCAAGGTAGTACCTGGGAGAAGTTAAAATTTTAGTTGTGTATTTCTTATAATATCCACTGTGCATGTGTACACACAAGCTTAAAAATCCTTCATGTGATATTACCAATGAATAATTTCAATAGATCCCAGCTTTCAACCCAATTTTTTTGACAGGATATTAAAATACCCTATTTACCTTAAAATATTACTACATTGTCAATAAGGTTCATAGTCAGAGGTTTCAAGTTGGAAGTTACTGAAGAGGCCATTTGTCGCAGTTTTTTTAAATGTCCACAAACTCTGTATACTCTTTACATCAAAAGTGGGATCTATGTCACCCTTTCGTATATCTACACAGGTTTCTGTCTCACTTGCAAATAGTCATAATAAAGGGAAAGTGATTTTTTTGCAACTACTAAGGGTGCATAATAAGGGGCAATACAACTTTTGCCTTGTGCTCTGTGGCATGCGCTTTTATATTTTTGAGCCACCATGAAAGAAGCTCAGCTACCCTGAAGTAAGTAGGCTGTGAGGCAGTCAAAAACACATAAAGAGGCCACGTGTATGTGCTCCAATTGGCAGCCCCCACTGAGATCTCAGCCAACAACCAGGAAAACCTGCCAACCAGGTAAGTGAGCCACCTTGGACATCCAACCCAGTTAAAGTCTTCATATGGTTGCAGTCAGTACATAACCTCATATGGATGTAGTCAGTACATAATGCAACCCATGAGAAACTCCAAGTGAGATCTGACCAGGCAAGCAAGCCCTTCTAAAATTCTGACCCACAAAAGTCTGAGAAAATTGCCATTTTAACGCCCTGGGTTTTGGGATAATTTATTATACATTGATAAATAGTTGGTATACCATCTGATCCAAAATCACCGCACTTGAATGAAGCTTTTGGATTAAATGACTCCAGTATGTGCATGTATGTTAGCCATGTTTTGGATAACTCTATTTTTTAAGGTATATTTTATTGATTTTGTTGTTACAGTTGTCCCAATTTCTTTTACCTTTGCACTCCTCTTCCCAGTAACCTTTTCCCTCCAGCAATTCCACCTCCCTAAGTTCATGACCATGGGTCATGCATATAAGTTCTTTGGCTTCACCCTTTCCTATATTATTCTTAACTTCCCCCTACTTGGTACTAACCAATTATGCTTCTTAGTTCCTGCACCATTTTCCTATTTCTCTCCCTCCACCCTCCCAGCTGATAACCCTCC
The DNA here is from genome assembly GCF_987537825.1 of Furipterus horrens. Lineage (NCBI taxonomy): Eukaryota > Metazoa > Chordata > Mammalia > Chiroptera > Furipteridae > Furipterus > Furipterus horrens. The sequence continues at coordinate 83,442,291 of NW_028327178.1, read as the reverse complement.
AAATTCTTCCATACCTATGATTTTGTTCCTATTCTGGTTTGCTTAGTTGGATTTTGTTTTTATTTTTTAGGTTCAGTTGTTGATAGTTGTGAGTTTGTTGTCATTCTAGTCTTCATAGCTTTGATTTTCTTTTTCTTAAATAAGTCCCTTTAACATTTCATAATAATGGCTTGGTAATGATGAACTCCTTTAGCTTTACCTTGTCTGGGAAGCACTTTATCTGCCCTTCCATTCTAAATGATAGCTTTGCTGCATAGAGTAATCTTGGTTGTAGGTCCTTGCTTTTCATCACATTGATTACCTCTTGCCAATTCCTTCCTGCCTGCAAAGTTTCTTTTGAGAAATCAGCTGATAGTCTTACAGGCACCCCTTTGTAGGTAACTCTCTTCTTTTCTCTTGCTGCTTTTAAGATTCTCTCTTTATCCTGAACCTGTGGCATTCTAATTATGATGTGTCTTGGTGTCGTTCTCTTTGGGTCTAGCTTGTTTTGGACTCTCTGTGCTTCCTGGATTTGTTTGTCTATTTCTTTCACCAAATTTCGAAAGTTTCCCTTCATTATTTTCTCACATAAGCTTTCAATTTCTTGGTCTTCCTCTGGCACACCTATGATTCAGATGTTGGCACGTTTAAAGTTGTCCCAAAGGTTCCTAAGCCTTTCCTCATATTTTTTCCAATTTTTCTTTCCTCATTCTGCACTGGTTGACTGTGTTTTTCTTCCATATGTTCCAAATCATTGATTTGAACCCCAGTTTTCCCCCTTCCCAACTGGTTTTATGTAGATTTTCCTTTGTTTCATTTAGCGTAGCTTTCACTACTTCCTTACTGCATTTGCCATACTCAAGCATATCTGTCAAGCCTGTGAGCATCTTTATCACCAGGGTTTTGAACTCCACATTTGTTACATCGTCTATCTCCTCATCTGTTAGGCTGGCTATCTCCTTGTTGCTTAGTTCACTCTTTTGGGCCATACTTCTCTATCTCCTCAACTTGACAGGTTCCTGTGTTTGCCTCTGTGTCTTAGATAGAGTTGTCGTGCCTGTTATGTTGTAAGGGGAAGAGCCTTAGGTATTTGTCAGTATGGGGCAACCTGTTTCACCACATGTAGCGCTGTATGTGGAGGAGGCACCTAAGAGGGAACAATGCTGTTGCTCAGCATTTGTCCCTTTTCCAGGCACTTCTCCTGCTTCCCATATGAGACTGACACCCCTCTAGCTGTTGCCCTGGCCATTGTTCCCAGAGTGGGTGGGTCTGCAGACATTCTAGGACTGTGGGAGCCCTTTAAACAAGCAAACTCTGCTGAGAGACTGACAGATTCTTCTTCCAACCCAACCCTCACTGGTTTTCTCAGTCAGAAGCAATGAGGCTTTATTTTCCCTAGCACTGGAACAGTGAACTGTGTGGTCTGGTCTGGTGCTGGGAGCACTCCCCAGGTGTCCTTCCCTGCTTTTTAAAATGTGTGACTGCACTTTCCACTGGCCTGCTGCTGTCACTGCCACCACCACACAGCTTCCTCTCCACCCCAACCCCAACCCTCTTACCTGTCTGGCTGAGCATTTCTTCTTTACACCTTTATTTGTTGGGCTTCCATGCAGCTCAATTTTCTGGAACTTCTGGTTGTCTCTAGTTTTGAGGTAGTTGTATTCCTTCTTAGTTGTGGAGGGAGACACAGCATGTCTATCTAGGCCTCCATTTTGGCTGGAGGTCTCTATTTTTATTCTTTATATTAGGCCAAATTCCTCATCTTTCTAACTTCAAATTAATATTCTGTATTAACCTCCTATTTCAGTATAAAACAAATCTTCTCTTGACTTCTTAAACATGAAATCTTGCCACATAGACAACTCTGCAGTTATCTCCTTGGTCTTTTCTCCTGCAGAAAAGCAAGACCCCATTCTTTCAGGCTTGCCTCAAAGGTTATGACTTTCAGAATTTCATGTCCATTCCTCTGATCTTACTCCAAATGGAGACGTCTGTCTTAAAATATAATGCCAGAAGCTTGATGCTTTATTCCATGAGTCATCTCACTAGAACAGAATTTGGTAAATTGTTTTTTTTTTCTATTGCCTTTATTGTGTTAGACACAATATTTCATTAATGCAATTTACATTTGTGCTAGTCTATTTTTCTAACAGCCTCATCATATTATTGCCTTATATTATGGCTGTCATCAAAAAGAAGTCCCAGAACTTTGCCATCTGTACTGTAGTCAAGCCAGCTCACCCCTATACAGCTGGCTTTCTGAAACTACACGGAACTTGAAATTAATTTCTGTGTAATTTTATTTCATTAGTTTAGGGTCAGTGTGTCTTTGTCAGCTGATGTACTTTTTCTTGGGTTTATTACCTACAGTTTTAGATATGCATCCTAGTTCTGCATCCTCACTTCTAATACTTTATCAATAGAAATATTGAGCCAACAGCACTAAGAGTATAGCCTGATCAAATTATCTTAGAAAACTACAGAACTGCTTACTAGCACACAGTAGGCATATGTTTAAAAGGCACTAAATATTAACAGCTCTAACATTCAATGCATGTTCATATGAAAGTTATTTTCAGATATGTTGATGTAATTGAAATAACTGAAATATATTTAATCCAAGAAATTTTCTGTTCCCGAGACAATCAAATAAAATGGGGAGATTATGTGAAGTTAGCATGATTTATCTTCAGTGAACATATGCTATCTCCTAGAGATTATCTGTAATATCTCCCAAAAGTTATAAACTTCATTATGGTAATCCATTCTAGAATACTATATTGAGCTAAAAGAGAAAAAGGAATAATCCCTATAATAAGTCTTTATCACTATTTTTAAGGCCAAGATATAATGTTCCCAGTTTAGACTTCTGTAAAATCTTATTTCCTGATATATTTTTAAAAATTAGAGTGTAACTGTCTTACATTAGCAGCTAATATTTAATAAGTGAATGAAATAATTAAATAAAAATATATGAACTCTTTCATTGTTTGTTTTTATTTTCTTCATAAAACATCACTGTATGAAGTTATTTTGTTCACTTATTATTTCCTTTATTTACAATTCTGTCTACCCCTACCTAGACAAGAGTGTAGGTCTTGTCTACCTTTCTCAGTACTGTATCCACAGTACTAAAATAGTGCCTCGGGCATAATACCCCCACTGCACAAAGTCATGTTGAATGAAAGAATAACGTTTAATCAGCTGGAGACTTAGGTCTCAAACTCATTCAATGAGTCACTCAGTATTACAGTATTCAGTATTCCTAGTTAAAGAAACATTTTTCTTAATGAAGAAGATTGATACACAATAGGAGTACAGTTTTTGCTACTTGTTAATGTAGTTCCAAGAAACACCAAATTTGTTGTTATTCTTATGGCAAATATTCTTTCAAAACTAAGTATTTCACTTTAGGTTCTCCCAGAAGCCTTAGTCTAATACAAGGAGTTTATTTTGGAGGTGACCCCACGAAACATGAGGATAGAAGTTGGGGAAGTCACAGGCAAAGACAGAGTGAGTTTAACTCTTTCATTTATAATATTGAAGAATGCATCTTTGAGTCTGTAATCAGAATAGACATTCAAATTGACCTTAAGAGCTTGGAGTAACAAATGTTTTGGTAACTTCATATTTCTAGCATTTTCCCTACTTTTCCAAATAAGATCGTGTTCTCTCCTTCAGCACTCTAGAAAAGACTGACTTCCCCCACATATAGTAGCCAGGTGACATCAATTTAAATGGAATATCTGTGCATATTCAACCTTTATATCTATTATGTTCCACACTTTGCCTCAAGACTTGTTGAAGAAACAATAGATATGCTTCTAGAATTAGTATATTAGAACTAGAATATAAATATATATGCAAATGTATGTAAAACACTAAAAAGACATGAAAATTACAAATAACTACCCATTTCAGTAGTATAAGATAACTATAGGATAGTTAATGGCATAAAAATATGCCCATTAGTATTTATTATAAAATATAAAATAATATCAATGTAGTATGGATAATATGAACCCTTTTTTGCAAAAATGTATGTGTATGTATAAACATAATTCAGAGTGGTAGGATTTGGGGTGAGGTTTCATTCCTTTTAATTATCCATGTATCTGGTTTTCCTTTTAGAGAGGAAAAGGGTTAAAGAGCTGGCTGAAAAAGGTGAAAGAAGTAAGAAGTACAAATTGGTAGTTACAGAATACTCACAGACACGCAAATTACAGCCTATGGAACAGAGTCAATAATACTGTAATAACTATGTATGGGGCAATGAGTACTTGAAATATCCAGGGGACCACTTCACAAAGTACCATATTTTTTACTCCATAAGATGTATCCCCCACCCCCAAAAGTGGAGGGAAATGTCTATGCATCTAATGGAGCAAATATTGCATCACAGACTGTGATGTGTATTACCTGACCTGGGGTTCTGAGAAAACTAGGAGAGTACTTGAACCTTAAAGTTTCTCCTCATTTGTTAATGACAGTGATGATGGTTCTTAACACTGCTGTTGACTACTGTGCATTTTACATGGTTGAAATATCATTCTGTTATATTTTATTAAATATTTTAGTACACCATTTGGTTCAGAATATGTTTTTCCTTGTTTTCCTCCTCTAAACTTAGGTGCATTTTATGGCCAGGTACATCTTTTTTTCTTTTTTCTTTTTTCTATTTCTGTTCTGCTTGTTTGTTTATATTTTTTTAGAATCAATTGTTGATATACAGTATACATATTTATTGCCATTTTGTTGTTTATATTTTTTATCTTCTTCTTAAAGAAGACCCTTTAACATTTCATATAATACTGGTTTGTTGATTATGCACTTTTTTAGCTTTTTATTTTCTGGAAAGCTTTTTATTTAGCCTTTGATTCTAAATGATAACTTTGCTGGATAGAGTAATGTTGGTTGTAGGTCCTTGCTTTTCATCACTTTGAATATTTCTTGCCAATCCCTTCTAGACTGCAAAGTTTCTCTTGAGAAATTAGCTGACAACCTATGGGAGCTCCTTTGTAGGTAACTAACTGTTTTTCTCTTGCTGCTTTTAAGATTCTTTCTTTGTCTTTAACCCGTGGCATTTTAATTATGTTGTGTCTTGGTGAGGACCTCTTTGGGTTCACCATTTTTGGAACTCTGCACTTCCTGGACTTACATGTTATTTCCTTAACCAAGTTAGGAAAGTTTTCTGTCATTATTTATTTTTTTAAGTATTTTTTAAAGTATTTTTTATGGATTACATTGTTACAGTGGTTCCAATTTTTTTCTCTTTGCTCCCCTCTGCCAAGTACCCCCCTTCCCTCCAGCAATCCCACCCTTCTTAGTTCATGTCCATGGGTCATGCATATAACTTCTTTGGCTTCACCCTTTCCTATATTATTCTTAACACCCCCCTGTCTATTTGTACCAACCAATTATGCTTCTTAGTCCCTGCACCGTTTCCCCATTTCTCCCTCTCTCCCTTCCCAGCTGATAACCCTCCAAATTATCCCCATACCTATAATTCTGTTCCAAGTTTAGTTTGCTTAGTTGGGCTTTGTTTTCAATTTGTAGATTCAGTTGATAGTTGTGAGTTTGTTGTCATTTTAGTGTTCATCGTTTTGTTCTTCTTTTTCTTAAGTAAGTCCCTTTGACATCATATAATAATGACTTGGTGATGATGATCTCCTTTAGTTTTACCTTGTCTGGGAAGCACTTCATCTGCCCTTCCATTCCAAATGATAGCTTTGCTGGATATAGTAATCTTGGTTGTAGGTTGCTTTTCATCACATTGAATACTGCTTGCCAGTCCCTTCCTGCCTGCAAAGTGTCCTCTGAGAAATCAGCTGATAGTCCTATAGGCACCCTGCTATAGGCAAGACTCTGCCTCTCTCTTGCTGCCCCCAGGACTCTCTATCTTTCACCCTTGGCATCTCAGTCATGATGCGTCCTGGTGTGACCCCCTCTGGGTACACTCACCTGGGAACCTCTGTGCTTCCTGGACCTGTATGTCCATCTCCTTCGCAAAATTTGGGAAGTTTTTCTCATTTTTTTCAGTTCTTGCTACTTTATTCTGCATTGGTTGACTATATTTTTCTTCCTTCTGTTCCAAATCATTGATTTGAATCCCGGTTTCCTTTCCTTCACCATTGATTTTGTGTGGATTTTTCTTTGTTTCACTTAGCATAGCCTTCACTTCTTCTCTTATGTGTTTGCCTTACTCAAGCATATCTGTTAAGCCTGTGAACATCTTTATCACCAGTGTTTTGAATTCTCCATCTATTAAGTTGTCTATCTCTTCATCTCTGAGGTTGACTATCTCTTTGTCACTTAGTTCTCCCTCTGGAACCTTGATCTGTTCCCTGTTTTGGGCCATACTTCTCTGTCTCCTCAATATGACAGGCTCCTGTGTTTGTTTGTTTCTGCATCCCAGTTAGAGCTGTCACTCCTGTTACATTGTAAGGGGCAGAGCCTTAGGGATTCATCAGTACAGGGCAACCTGTTTCAAAGGTGAACAATGTCTCCTGCCCAGCACTCGCCCCTTTTCCAGGCACCTCTCCCACTTCCGCACTGGACTGGCGCCCCTCTAGCTGCTTCCCTGGCCATCGTTCCCAGGGTGGGTGGGTCTGCGGACATTCTAGGACCTTGAGGGCCCTTTAAACAAGCGGACTCTGCTGAGATACCGGCAGTTTCTGCCTTCACCCCAACCCCCACTAGTCTGCACAGTTAGAATCAGTGAGGCTTGATTTTCCCCGATACTGGGACCATGAGCTGTGAGGTCTGGTGAGGAGCTGGGAATGCTCCCCAGGTGTCCCTCCTGACTTTTTAAAATGTGTGGCTGTGCTTTCTGTTGGCCTGCCTCTGCCTCCGCTGCTGCTGCCCCAGCTCCACCCCTCCTACCTGTCTGGATGAGTATTTCTTCTTTCTATCTTTGTTTGCTGGACTTCCATGCAGTTTAATTTTCTGGAATCTATGGTTGTTTCTAGTTTTGAGGTAGTTGTATTCCTCCTTAGTTGTGGAGGGAGAAGCAACGTGTCTGTCTATGCCTCCATCTTGGCTGGAAGTCTGGTCAGCTACATCTTATAGTGCAAAAAATGTGGTACATAATTTTCTAACCACTATGCTATACATCTGAAACTAATACAGAATAATATTAAATGTAAATTGTAATGAAAAAATCATATTTTACTTCTTTTTATAATAAATAAACAATAAAGTTTGGTAATTAAAATAAAAAATATCTAATATATAAAAGAAGGTAAATTTAAAAATATTATTCTTAGATACTTATATGACAAAAATATCCTTACTTTATCAAAGGATATATCATGCACCCAGTGATTACTTTAACAATAAGATCTCATCATTTTTTCCCATTAAAATATGATTATATGATTACAAAATAGGACTATTTTACATGTATTTTAAATAAACTTTAGGTTTCACAATTTATTCCACCTATAATTTTCTATATATAACATGTTTATTAATATTGGAAAAGGCAGAGAACAAAAACAATGCTAGGAATTTCTATTAATTTATTTCTAGTTTTGAGTGTTTGCTCTGATTAAATATTTTGAAAAGTACAGGAGACTAGGAAACAGTAAATTAGTTTGATCCAAACATCGTCGTCGGCAGCCGTCCGTCTCGAGAGACGATGGTGTAGCTTCTTAAGAGTCTATCTGCACCACCGAGAATGGCTGTGCAGTCCGTCTCGGGAGTGATATGGTATCTGTCTCCTCCCGTGTTGAATCGACATCTTGTGATGACGCTGAAGCTACAGAGCCTGGGCAGGGTAATATGGAGGGTCTGCTGTTGCCCATGCAGCAGACCCCCCCTCTCTTCGCAGCTGAAGGGTCCAAGGGAAAGACGGAGTCGATACAGCTTGGGTTCAGGTGCGCCGCAGGAGTTGCCGGTGTTGACTACAACGTCAAACCGCCTTAGGGACTCCGGCTCCGGATTTTCTGTCGGGGTTTACTCCCTTAGCCTTTCCCCTGAAGAGGTATGCCGCAAGGCAGCGGAGGTTTTTTGGAGTCAGAGTTTTCCTTCTCTGATGTACCCTGACTGGAAGATCGAACCAGCGACACTTAGCTCGCAGGCCGACGCTCAATCCACTGAGCTAAACCAGCCAGGGCAGATCCAAACATAATACTTGATAATTTAATAGTCATCACCATCATCATACCACCATAAATAAACAACAAAACCTCCAAATAATAGACACCGTAAATAAATTATGATGGCAGTATATTACTTGGTAGTCTTCCTGAGTATACATTGTAGTGTGTAGTAAAGCCAGTAAAACTGAGCAAAAGAAAGAAGACAGCAACTGGCAGACCAGTATCTTTCTGAGAAGCAGTTCACCAAGCACCATATGGACAAATGTGTTTGACAACATCTGAAAATTCCTCTAAAATTTCTATATAATCTTCTTTGTTGTTAGAGAGCTTGAAATCAATTATACCTTGGATATACATAACGCTTTATGGTCTGCTTCATTGTGGCTTGTCAGCATTCACTCCGAGACACATTTTTAAGGGTTTAATTTGGGGGAGTGTTTTCACTAAATATACTAAAGATAAAGTGCTCTCCTTACTGGGTTTTCCACCTGTTCTCACTTCACAACTTACAAACTAGGGCAGAATATTTTTGTCATCCCTATTTTCTTCCCAGCAATTATATACAACTGTTCTGTCAATATGGTAGTCACTATTTAAAATTAAATAAAAGTAAAAAATTCAACCCTTTGGTTACACTAGCTAGATTTCAAGTGTTAAATAGCCAACTATAGGCTAGTGGCTACCATAGTGGACAGTGCAGATACAGAATACTTCCATAATTGCAGAAAGTTCTATTCATGTTGAGGTATATACATAAAACCCCATCTAGCTACTCAGCTACTTGGTAAGATCTAATGAAAAGCTAAGGTTATAATATTACTAGTTTTGCCACAAACATTAATATTTGGCTTACAAAGTAGCATAACTTAAGATAGAATTGAATGCAACTTGTCACGTTGTAGAAGCCATCTATAACTATGCCTCCAAAACTGACTGCTTTTGCTGAGTAATCACAGTTTGGATGAGCCCTCTTGTATGACTTATTTATTGCTGTATAACAAATCATTCAAAATTTAGTAGTTAAAAAAAAGCTATAGTACCTAATTACCTCTCATGATTTTTGTAGGCCAGCATTTTGGGAGCTGCTAAACTGGGCAGTTGTGGCTCAGGGTTTTGCATGAGATTTCAGTCAAATGTCAGCTGGGGACTGTGGTTATCTGAAGACTCAGTCATGCTGGATTGTCCATTTCTAAGGTGACTCAGAAAAATCACTGGGAAGTTAGTTCATCTCCATGGAACTTCTTTAGTATCCTAACAACATGGTAGCTGGCTTCTGGTAGAGCAAGAGATCCAAGATACAAAAACAAAAGCTGTAATACCTTTTATGAGCTAGTCTTAGATTCTTCACACCATCACTTCTACCATATTATATTGGTCACATAGGTCAGCCTTGAGTTATTCAGTGTGGGAGAGGACTACACCAGAGCATGACTATTAGGATATAAGGATCACTGGGGGCCATGTTGCCTAGCGATCCCAAAAGGAAACCTCATGTCTCATTCACCCCTCTTCGTACCTACTGGCCTTCCCAACACAAAACATATTTAACACACACGGGGAGGAATCTTTACATTAGACCTTCAGTGGTTCTGAAACTTAGTCACAAAATGGAATAATTGAAGGTTAAAAAATACTAATACCTAGGTCCCACCAGATATTCTAGTGTTATAAAATTTTAAAAGCTTTCAGGTGATTCTAATGTGCAGTGAAAGTTGAGAACCACTAAATAAAGACCCTTCTGAATCTCTCATGACCTCTCTCCTTTCTGAATCTCCCCATCCTGCTTTCACAACTCTTATCTTTAAACTCCTTGTTTCCTAACCAAATCCTGGAGAAAACTCCACTTCCCACAAAAGTTGGAGAATTTATTAGTTCCTTTTAATGTCTACTTAGCTCCACTAAATCAAAGATGCCTCATCTGAGACTCCTAAATGGTAGGAATTGGGTCTAGTACCAAGATTCAATGGGGAAAGTAAAATGCGTAAATCCACACTGTGGAGTGCTGCAGTTAATTTCCTCACTAATCACCTAAGGTGTAAGTGCACCCTGTCACAAGGAAAATTAATATTTACCAGAAACAACATAGTCACATACAACATGAGAACACAGATTCCTCCTATGAATATGACCTTGACTCCACTCCTTATGAAAATGCATACATACATACATACATACATATATACATACACATAAGCTCGGGATGATGGTGTTAAGGTACATCTGACCCTTTCAAGATGTGGCTTAAGTTACAAGAGCCAGCATAGTTGTAGAGAAACCTCCTATTTTAGCTGCTGTAACTGGTACTAGTACTTCTACCCTCTTTCCTCTGATAGGAAGGACATGGATGTCTCATTTTACCACATCATCAGAGAAACATCATATGTTTACTCTTATAGTCATTTACAGGGGGAAAATGCTCTATGTATGAGCAATTCTCAAAACTTAACACACATATGAACTATTTGGGGACCTTGTTAAAATACAGCTATGAATCAGTGGTGGGAACTGAGATTCCACATTTGTAAGAAGGTCTGAGGGGAAGTAAGTGTCACCAGTTCATGGGCCATACTTCTAGTATTTAGAGTCTAGATATTATAGAAAAATGAGAATAATGATTACAAAGCACTTTCATCTGTCCCGTTTAATCTCAGGCTTGTCTACAGAACTAAAATAGTTTTCTCCCACCCCTCTTTTTTTATTGATATAGTTTATAATATTCAGAAAATTATATTATACTTTCAATTTTATCTGCTTTTGTTATGGAAAAAAGGTCCTCTCAAAGTCTTTATGTTACAAGATTACAGATCATTTTGTGAAAGAACTAATAGGAAACAAATTTATATTATAATAAAATGTATTCTGTTTCTAACAAATATTACTCTATACACTGCTGCAATTAGCCATACTAATCCTTAATTCTTTCTCTTTCTCTTTGAGAAAGAAAAAGTCCCACAAAAAATAATTAAGTATTTTTTATCACTTAGACTAAATATTGCACAAACATGTGTTCTCTTAGAATTATTAACATAAAACACGCAGGACATAATACTTACAATATTAAAATGACTCATGCCTTGTAGTATTGTGGTTATATGTTAGTCAGGAGTACACTGAGCTGTGTTTCTTTACTTTATCCTATTGGCTGATTTATTATTCAGGTCTGTAGAACCCAAGGGGGGAAAAATGCTCATTTGAAACACAGTACCTCTTAACTTTGGAAGAAAAAAATCTGTATGTAGCCTAATTAGTTATAATCACTTGCAGCAATTATTCTCATTGTTCTATTTTTTTGAAGCACCCTTTGGCATTCCAGTGTATTATCTTTTATGATAGAGCAAATTAAAAGGTTTTCTTTACTTCTTCCATTAAAATAATGATAGTTCAAGGTAAAAATTACTAATACATTTTAAATAGTCATTTCCCTAGGCTAATAACAAGACAATGAATAATATTATGGCTTTCTTTTGCCTTTCATAATTATAGAGAAAATGTCCACCAAAAAGAAAGAATAAAGTATTGAAAACAACTAAAAAAACACAGAATGTGTTTTAGTAATTCTGGCTACTCACTACAATCAAGCTTTAAAATTTTTTGATTTTTTATAATAAGACCCTTTTAACTTCATAAGAGGCACCAACCTCTGATGACTTAATATCACACAAGTTCTGTTTTTTTTTTGAAACTGTGTTCGTTAGCATTATTCCAACCTGCTTCCAATTAATAGCTCTTAAATTGATTCACATTTGGGCACAAAGAGAAAATTTATACCCAAATCACCCTGGAAGGAAAAAAAAAAAAGAATTTTTTTTTCCTCCATGGTATCAACCAGTCTAATCATACAATATTTCCAAACTTCAACCCAGCCCAGAATGAATAATGTATGAGAAGGCATTGCATCTTGGAAGCCAAATATTCACAATAGCCAGCACCTTCATGGGAGTCACCCTTACCACAAACTTTACCTTGGAAATTACATCTGAAGTGGTTGGATCAATCCTTTCAAGCCACATATGTTGAAATTTTAGTCTAACTCCATGGTAACTATAGCAATGTTTATTTCATTACTAACTTATATAATGAACATAAAAACTTTAAACATAAATATTTAGCAGCAGGAATGAAATTGCCTAACTCTAGAGGCTATAGCTCCATTGGCTTCTGGGAGACCATAGTGAAATATAAAGAACAAGTGACTATGTCCTCAGTCAGACTCCATAATTAAACTATGGTTTAATTGAGTGATATCTGTTTGCCTAAAAGTTAGATGTGAATTTTTATCCCACTTTGTCACTGACCAATTGTTTGAATTTGAATAAGACAATCAATCCATCTGAGAAACGGTTTATTTAGGTATCTCTTAAGTGCCTTCCATCAATAAAAAGGATAAAATTTTAGTCTATTTTAAAAGTGAAAGAAAAAAATGAATGCCTTGTCCATTGCCCCTTCTCCATTAATATCATCCTTGATCTAAATGCTGAAGCTTTTTAGAAAATTTCAGCGACTAAGTCTGAATCACTAATTAAGTTTCTGGCTGCCCATTCCAGACAATGGGATTTACAACAGCTTACCAAAGTGACAGATTAATAATTAACCAGCAAATATTTATTGAGAAGCCACTAGAAACAGAGTGCTACATAAAATTGATTAGTATTAAAGCCTCATTGAGAAGCAATTGTGGGGCAGGTGGCTGGTGATCCCCCTATAAAGTGGAAATATTATTAAACAGTGAAGCCCACAGATCATGGATCAAAGAAGAAGAGATAGGCAGAGTCCTCTTAAGGAGGCAGAGTAGCACTCCATCTAAACCTGGATAGTAACTGGAAGGGTGGTGTCAGCATATTTAGCAAAGAAAAGTGTCTGACAGGAACAGCATCAGTGAGCCTTAGAAGTTCAGAGATATGACCTTGAGAACCTGTCTCTAGAACAATTCAGACTCACAAGGACCCCTGAGAGATATTCTCAAGGATAAAAGAGATAACTATGATGCTAAATTGTAAACAACATTTGCTTCTTTTAACTAATTCTACTTTTACCATCCCTGGCTGGTTTGGCTCAGTGGATTGAGCGTCGGCCTGCGAGCTAAGTGTCGCTGGTTCGATCTTCCAGTCAGGGCACATCAGAGAAGGAAAACTCTGACTCCAAAAACCTCTGCTGCCTTGTGGCATACCTCTTCAGGGGAAAGGCTAAGGGAGTAAACCCCGACAGAAAATCCGGAGCCGGAGTCCCTAAGGCAGTTTGACGTTGTAGTCAACACCGGCAACTCCTGCGGCGCACCTGAAGCCAAGCTGTATTGACTCTGTCTTTCCCTTGGGCCCTTCAGCTGCGAAGAGAGGGGGGGTCTGCTGCATGGGCAACAGCAGACCCTCCATATCACCCTGCCCAGGCTTTGTAGCTTCAGCTTCACTGGAGAGGACACCGTGTCACTCCCGAGTCGGACTGCACAGCCATTCTCGGCGGTGCAGATAGACTCTTAAGAAGCTACACCATCGTCTCTCGAGACGGACGGCTGCCGACGACTTTTACCGTATCCATGGCCACTAAACTACCTACTTATTCAAGTTTGACCTCCCATGCATCTGTCACTATTAAGTGTGGAAAATTTGGTTCTATTCCAGAATGAAAGTAATGAGTTTTTCTTATTGGGATTGACAGCTCTTGATGCACTGATAAATTATATTTTCTGAGCTTATGAAGGTGTTGCAAGAAGGAGAGGGCCACCTACAATAAATTTCTTAGGCTAATGAAAGACTTTCCAAGAGAACATCACTTATCACAACCAGCTTCTTTTTCCTCAAATTTCAATACATTTATTCACTCTACCTGTCTTTCTCATTCTTATGCTCCTTTTTCTCCTCCAATAAAATTAATGAACTGACATGATTCTGAGTGTTAAGAATGGTTAGGATTAGACAATGTTAGAAAAAGAAATTTCAAAGAGAGGTATGATTAATTTGGGTTGGGAGAGTAAGTAGACCAGCCCAGCCAATTTAAAGAGGAGTAGTAATGCCAGGTGAAATTAGACTAGAAACTTAAGCTGGATCCAGATCAGCAAGGTTACCAAAGGGCATTAAGGCATCTGGTCCTAAACACTTGACTATAAGAGTTTTTAGGGTTTATTGAAAGGTAGTGGCATAGGTAAATTAGAATATTGAGAAGATTGTGCATGCTATATATAACCATATATGAGGGAGTTACACTGTAAACTATAGTTAACACAAAGGTATGTAAGTTGGTACTTTGAACTTCAAAGAGATCTCACATTTCTCTTTGATACATGGTGTTAAGATGTTTGGAGGGAAATGACTAAGAGACTTTTACTCACAAAGAGATAATTAGAATGGAAAGGGGAGGAATGTGGGCCTATTCGTGAGTAATGAGAGGAGAAAGAAGAAAGAAAGAAAGAAAGAAAGAAAGAAAGAAAGAAAGAAAGAAAGAAAGAAAGAAAGAAAGAAAGAAAGAAAGAAAGAAAGGAAGGAAGGAAGGAAGGAAGGAAGGAAGGAAGGAAGGAAGGAAGGAAGGAAGGAAGGGAAGAAAGGAAGAAAAGGAAGAAAAGAAAAGAAAGAGAATGGAAATCTCTCTAATTCACCCAGTACCTTTCCTCAGGGGTTGAGTTTGCCTTCCAGAATGACCAGCAAGTCAACACTGGCAGCAACTCATCCACCAGGGCAACATCCAGGAAGCTACCAGAACCGCAGAAGACTTTGAAACACATGAGTCTGGGTTTCAGTGTTATTCCCAAGAAATGCCTTCAGACTTCCTCCAACACCTCCCTCTATGAGGAATGGAAACTAGGGTGACACATGGCGAGAAGAGATAACTGCACACGCCAGCTGAATCATAACATAGGTGGTGACTTTTCTGCTATCACAGAACCTGAGAGATGCTTGGTAATCATTCCAAGAGTAGCTTTTGCTGCAGGGGAGGGGCGGGGTACAACAGCCTCAGTATTCCAGGTGAGGAAGAAATGTGTCAGTGTGAGTGTAAGAGAAAGGAAGTATGCATGCACATGCATGCACACATACATCTGTGTTTTCAAAGCAGAGCATGAACACAAAATCCCATAGCCCTCTGGTGGGATGGGCTCCCTGAACTGACTTTCAGTGATGCTGTCTGGCACTGGAGCCCTCATCTGAGCTAAGGTTCCCTCCCTCTCTTTGCTGCTTCAGCTCGGTGTTTTGCTTGAATCTGAGTCATAAGCTCCTTAAGCTGGCAGGAAGCGGACAGTCGGGCTGGCAGCTCCCTCTCCCCTAAACAGAGGGAGTGTCTTGGCTGACACCTAAGCAACCTTTTCCATCCCCAGATTCAGGAACAGAACCAATGAACATTAGCAGAATGGAAGGCTGGGCTACACTCACAGAGCAGGAGAAAGAAGAAACCATCCTAGAGAAATCCATTTGCTCAAGCCATGGTTTTTTTTTTTTTAAAGGCTTTAAGAATTACCTCAGCCACTTACCAGGCCCCTCAAATGTTTTGTGTTTATCCCCTGAAGCTGGCCTATAGATATTCTCTATTCTGGACCCCACCCCAACCCCCAGGCTTTTTTATCCATCAGGTTTCGGTCTCCCTCCACCCCTGAGCCATCTCCATCTTTCCCTCTATTTCCCCTAAACCACAGCTGCTCTCACAGCTAAATTTGCACTCTCAGGTTTGGCCCTTACTCATGGGCAAAGCAATAATCTGAAGGAATCAAGGAACTGCCTCATTCCTGCCCAATCCCACTGGAATTCCCACTTCACTGTGTTAGGAAGAATACAAAGGTGACCACAGAGGGATGAAACTCTGAGACAATATTGGTCACTCACACTTCAGCTCCAATCAATTGCCAAATTCACTCCAACAGGGATCAAGGACATGAGTAAAGAAGGAGCCAGATTTGGGGCAGGCAGAAAAACTGGGAAGAAAAGTTTGGAATAGAAAGGTTGTCCAGCGATTACTACAGTGTTGGTAACCCTGTACGCTACAGTTCAGGCAAAGGGAGTGTGGGGCTCTGAACACCTGGATGGAGAGAATCTGCCAAAAGAGCTACAGGGTGTTGAAAAGTAATGGCAGAATGTTGGAAAGAGCCCCTAGCTCCTTCACAGTTTTTCCTTCAATCAGCCTGGTTTCTTAAGGTTAGGACTGAGCTTTGGCAGGTTTATTTGTATGCAGACCCCGCAAAAGTCTGTCTTGCCCCATACAGTTCCAATGTTCTCTATGCCTCTCTCCCAATGCCTCTGTCTCTCTTGCAACCTCCCCCCAACATTTGTCTGGCTCTCATCCATTGCATCTTCAGCCCCCTCACACCCCACTTCTGACATGTGGCAAGACTCCCAGGCCCAGGGCCCTGGCCTGTTTTCTACCCAATGTTTCTCCGTTTCTTCCTGTCTGCACCTTTGCCTGATACCTTCTGATTGCTTAGACCAGAGCTCTGCTGTCAATCAAGTGCTTGACCTCCTGAAGGCAATCTTCAGCCATCCAATTTAAGGAAAGGAAAAACAAAACAGAACAAAAAAAAATCCCTAAAATACTTGAAATAGGTTCTGTTTTGAAAGGTAAAACTGCTGAATGCTGAGTGTATAAAATAATATCTCCCACTGTCCTGGAGAGAACTTTGCAAAGGAGCTAGATTTCCTATATTGGAAATATATGCAATTTTGTTATGAATTGAGCTCTTTCTTTTCACAGACACTAGCTCTTTGTTTATTTCAGATATGAGCAGCTACACAGCTGCTCCCAGCTCAATATTTGCAGCATATTAGTTATGAGAGATAACATTGAATTATTAATATAAATAATGTGTTAATACTGCCCCACCTGTATGTGTAAGGGGTCTGAGAAAATAGTCTCCATACCTAGTTGAAAGTGAATTTGAGGACCAAATTTTTAGAAAGGAGAAGAGGGCACATTCATAACCACTAGACTCAAGTAAGTTCACTCTTCCCTTTCCAATTGGTTCAAGCAAGATGTCCCCTTCAATCTGTTTCTATGTGTCCATTCTGACCATTTGAATGTCAGCCATCTCAGAGTAACTCAATCAAACTAAAGATTTTTGTATTTGAGCCTTACAGACCTTACCTGACAGCTTTGGCTTAGGAATCTAAAGAGATGGAAGTCATCAATCACAGGGCAAAGAACTTAATAAGAAAGTCTTATTGAGTGGAAGTGGAAAACATTGTGAGAAAATGTCATTAATTCAAAGAAGTAAGACAAAACCAATCTGACAAAATGTGACATACAGAAGAAAGAGGTCAATGAGAATCCCCTGACACTAAATTCTTATAATTCTCTCTCTGAGATGTGTCACTTGAAACAGGATTAAATATTTTCTAAAGTCCCATAATATAGAAACTGTAAGTCCTAATAAAACAATGAGGACTAAAGGTTATCTGACATCATATGATAGACTATTTTATATATTTATCCAAGGTCAAGCTCAGAAAACAGTCAAATGGACACAGTTCATGCAAAAATAAGAACTGTCAAAAATAACTTAAACTCTTTTTTCTTTTTCTTTTCTTTTTTTTTTTTTTTTTTTTTTTGTGTGTGTGTGTGTGTGTGTGTTTTGTAACTCTTTGAAAAGGACAGAGAGTCTCCAATAATACTTTAAGAAAAAAAAATTCATTTTTTGTTCTCATGGAAATCAATCCCAAGGAATTTTCTTCAAAATGGCAAGAGCATATTCCCCTCTAAATCTCCTCCAGACATTTATTCCTACTTCCCCAATTCAGCACGTCATCACTCTATTATGACAACTGATCGGCTACCCTTTGCTAATCCTCTCCCTTCTCTCAGCATTAAGGTCCTGTTCCTCTTAAGTACGCTCTGCTCTTCCATTGCAAATGCCAGAAGAACTGGTCAGACCCTCCTCAGATGGCAGAACTAATGGTGCCAGAGTCTTCATTAGCATGCAGGGGCTGTGAGCACCTGAATGTATCCAGATGAATGGTTTTTATCCATTATAATGATGGCTTGTGCATGCTCTTAAGTAGAAATGATATAAAAAATATGTAGTGTATGCCAAAAGGTTTTCCAGATAAAAGTCCTAAACTTTGATGAGTGACTGTGAATAATTATACATTGAAGCAAACTTTATATCATTTGATGAAAATCAACACACTAGAGCTAGATGCATCAAAGTGCATGATTCTCGTGCATATATTTCTTTCGTAAGTACTCTGTTCTTTTAACACCTTGGTCTCCCCAAACTTTCATCTCTGTCTCCTCTATTCAGATTATCCACCAAGATCTGCCTGCGTTCTCTCTCCATGAATTTGAGAAAGACTCTCTCATGGCAGTAAACTGAGACGAGCATAGGCTCAGTACCTTGTTTTCTCTCAAGTATCATTGTCTTACTTTAGTTCATGACTAATGTCTTAAAAAATAGTTTTTCATAGAGTTTGAGTTTTTGGTTATTTCAGGTAAGCGGGTAAATATGTGTCCTCTTACTCCATCTTAGGTAGAAGGGGAAATCCCATCAGCCATGAACATACAGAAACTCAGGCTGTATTTGGTGAATCAAAGATCCACAGCCTGAGACACATAATGCTCCTCCTGCCCCCAAAACCAGACCTCAGAAAAGATCCAATATACCTCATTACACTTTATACTTTTAAAACATGTATGACCTCTCCCAGGGTATGTTAGTTTCATAAAGCTGCTGTAACAAAGTAGCATAACCATGGTGCCTCAAAAGAAGATAAATTTATTCTCTCACAGTTCAAAAGCAAAAATTTCAAAATCAAAGTTCAATTTGTAATTATCTTTTTTTTTAAAAGACTAAGTTTAATTTTAGGAAAGAACACTGTTCTGAAAGTAAACATTTTTAGAAGCTTCTTTTATAAATTAACCATATCTGTCTTTGTGAAGGCTTTGGTTACATCCTGATAGCTAGGTGTGTTGGAGATGTAAAAAATGTAATTAGCTTGTGTAAAAACCTGATTTTATGTATATTGATCTATAATATATCTTTTATGTCAGCAGAGCTCTTTTTTATTATTTTTTATTATATCTTATTGATTGTTCTATTACAGTTGTCCTGTTTTTTTTCCCTCTTTGTCCCCCTCTACCGAGCATCCCCCACTCCCTCAGGCAATCCCCTCACCATTGTTCATGTCCATGGGTCATGGGTATAAATTCTTTGGCTACTTCATTTCCTATACTCTACTTTACATCCCTATGGCTATTATTTAACTATCTATTTGTACTTCTTAATCCCTTCACCCATTCCCCCATACCACCATCCTGTCGGGCAACCATTAAAATGCTCTCCATATCCGTGATTCTGCCTCTGTTTTTCTTGTTTGCTTAGTTTGTTTTTTAGACTTAACTGTTGATAGATTTGTATTTTTTGCCATTTTATTGTTCATAGTTTTGACGTTTTTCTTAAATAAGTCCCTTTAACATTTCATATAATAATGGTTTGGTGATGATGAACTCCTTTAGTTTTTTCTTGTCTGGGAAGCTCTTGATCTGCCATTTGATTCTAAATAATACTTTTGATGGGTAGAGCAATCTTGGCTGTAGGTCCCTGCTTTTCATGACTTTGAATATTTCTTGCCAATCCCTTCTAGCCTGCAAAATTTCTTTTGAGAAATCAGCTGATAGTCTTATTGGAACTCTTCTATATGTAACTAACTTCTTTACTCTTGTTGCTTTTAAGATTCTCTATCTTTAACCTTTGGCATTTTAGTTATGATGTGTCTCAGAGCGGGCCTCTTTGCATCAATCTTGTTTGGGACCCTCCATGCTTCCTGGACTTGTGTGGGTAAATCCCTCCCATTGATCTGCCAACAGCATCCAAGGCAGAACTACAAGAGGAGGGTATACACAGCCCACACAAAGAGTGCACCTTGAATACTCAGCTTGGGGGATTGGAGCGGCTGTGCCACTTTACCTTACAGGACACCCTACTATGTTAGGCCACACGACCAAGACACAGAGTCAAAGCAGCTCTACCCAATACATAGAAACAAACACAAGGAGGCTGCCAAAATGAGGAGACAAAGAAACATGGCCCAAATGAAAGAATAGAGCAAAACTCCAAAAGAAAACTAAACAAAATGGAGATAAATAATCTATCAGATTCAGAGTTCATAATACTGGTTATACAGATGCTCGAGGAACTTAGTGAGGACCTCAATAGCATAAAAAAGATCCAGTCAGAAATGAAAGATATACTAATTTAAATAAAGCCAAGAATCAAATCAATGATATGAAACATAAGGAAGCAAAAAACAACCAATCGGAACAACAAGAAAAAAAAAAAATCCAAAACAATAAGAATAGTATAAGCAGCCTCTGGGACAACTTCAAGAGGTCCAACAGTCACATCACATGGGTACCAGAAGGAGAAGAGAAAGAAAAAGATATTAGAAATGTATTTTTAAAAATAATGAAAGAAAACTTCCCTAATTTGGTTAAGAAAATAGACATGTAATTATCTTAAGAGCAAAAAAGAGTCTTCATTTCATTCTAACCAACAGCACTTAGCTTTGCAATTCACTCCTAAAATAGATCTCTGATGTTTACATAAAGTTTAATGTAATTGTAATTCTCAAGAGGTTTTTCTGTAAATGTAACTTCAGGTACCATTTTTTATGTAGGGATTCCTAAAGATAGTGCCAGGTGTGCAATTCCAATATGCCTATAAGGGACACCTGGCTCAGGAACAAAAAGTAATTTTTTTACTTATGCAGAAGTTACTAGAATACCAAACTGGACAGATTTCAGTATTTTATATGCCATCAAAAAAGACAAAATGGTCTTTATAAAACTATCCACCAGTGCTAAAGCAGCATCAATTATAAAATCCAACCCTGACTTCATAGATAATTAAAATGTGAAAGATATTTGTCTTAGAATAAAACAGGCATGTGTTTTGTAGGTGAGTAAATGTAGACATACTTACATGCAATAGATACTTCATGGGGTTGCCATTTAACCTATCCAGAAAAAGCTTCTGGCTTTTCACACTATGAGACTTGCCCGTACCTGAACCCCTTCGCCCCCACATATTCAACCACACTACAACTCACTGACTCAATCTGGCTTGGCCAATCATATTTGAAATTTAAGACAGAAGTACCAGAGGCTGTAATACTTGTAGCCAAGTCACATTAATGGCAATCGTCTGACATATGGTGGAGGGATGTCTCATAACTTTCCTTTAACCTACCCTTTCCAAAGACTTAGGGATTTAATCCTGCTCCAGTTCCACAAAATACCCCAGCATCCTTCCAGTAAATTCTTTTTTGTGGCTTAAGTCAGCCAGAGTTTATTCTTGTGGTCTGAAACCAAAAGAACCTTAACTAATGCAATGCCCTAAGAACATTTTAGAAAGATATACAAGAAATTAACACTAATTACCTATGAGAAATGAATGGGACTGTGGATCCTGAAAGTATAGAGGGGAACTTCCATTATTACCTTTTAAGACACCATACAATTGAACATTGTGTTATTATGGTTTACTTTAGCTGGATTTGGGATGTTCATTCTTCATCATGAGCCTGTGTTACATGCGTACTTTTTTTTTTTAATTGCCTGTGTTACATGCCATACTTGAAAAGGAATAATACAATACTAGCTTTCTAATTTTTCACAGCTCACATTTATCCTTACTTTCCTCAAACCCCCTCATTTCAGGGTTGTACAAACTGAGTCTAGAATAGTTATGACATGGCCAACCATTTCACAGCCATCAGAATCACGAGGTCATTGTTTTAGACCAGCCCAGTATTATTCTCATCTTTTAGAGGGGGAATAATTATTTTATTTTTTGGTGCAATAAATATTAATTGATCAAATGTCTTTCTGTTAATCTCTTTGAACTATTTTTTTTCTACTTAACACTCCAAATCTACTCAATTTAGATTATTTATGGTTAATAATCTATTTTGAAAAGAATATCAAGGTTAGATGGTTTGGTTATTGATCATTTCACACTTTAATGTGAATTGTCTTCATCAGGTTAAATATATTCAGACACTTGGGGAAAAATCACTCACGCAATGAGTTGGAAGTTCTGATGGAACTGTGATAAATTTAGAATATTAAAAGTTTCATAAAAAGTTTCTAACTCTCCCCTCCACCTTTCCCCACTATGACTACTTAAAAAAATTAATATTGTCAGAAAAATCTCACCCCCTAGGGAGGAAATTAGCACGAGTCAAGACAAATGGACCAAATTAGCCATCTGTGGAAATAACCCATCCTGGGAGGTGACCTGTAAATGCCTTGTGGATGGGAGCAAAGAGTTTCCAGTCCTGAGAGGGAGCAGGAAAACTGGACTGGCATGTAATTATATAAAGCAGAAAACAGCAGTTGTATTTTACCTTGCTTAGGATGATGTCATGGTACTTTAGCAACTGATTTTAAAATAAGAATCAGAGAGTAGGAATGTGTCAGTGTTTGTCCAGAGCTGTCTTGAAAATCAGAGCACTACCCAGAATCAGCCTGATTCTCCATGAGGGGCTCACAGGACTTTAGACAAGGAGCAGGTGTTTCCTAGAGCCTTGAACTGCAGGGAAACGGGGTCACAAAGAGGGAGAGGGAAGAGGGAGGAAGGGAAATGTGGAAGGAGGAACACCTGAAGACAGGGAGGAGCAGAAAGAAAGGGAAAGGATTAGAGGCGAAGAAAGGGGTCAGAGGGAAAGGGAAGTCCCCTTCTCCAAAATCGAGTATAAAATTGGTCACTGGATGCGTTAAAATGTTGACTGCGTGGGGACAGTTGGACCCTTGTTCCTCTCCTCCCTGGTCGATTGAAACAGCATTTTAACCGATTGTTCTGACACAGGTTTATCTTGTTCAGAGTGAGATCTGAGATACTGAAGGTAGTAGTTCTCCCCTGCTTAAAATTCAGGGCTATTTCTCTGCCCCGCTTAGTATACCGTGGTTTATCAGGTAAGTCTGCCTTTCCTGTCTCAGGAGCTTCTCCTCCCAGCCACAGCCTTCCCCGGGGCCCTGGTTTTCTGTTGATACTTGCAGTTCCCATAAATATGCTTTGCTTTTTCACACCCTTGAGCTTTTCATATTCTATTCCCTCTAGGCAGAATGGGAAGTTTGCTTTCTAACCTCCACCCTCACCTCTTTTTCTTGCTAGTGAGCTTTTTAACCAGCAAGACTTTGCTCAAACAGTATTTCTTCTGTGGAACCATGAATGCCTTTCCATATGAGAATAATTCATTAAGATTGTATTGGCATTTATCAAATAAACTCTAGTTATCTGAGAACATCCCTCTCCTCCATCTAAAATTTTAGCTCCTAATGAGCAGACACCTTCTCATGTTCACCTGTGTATACCAGTCTCTAATACCTGCTTATAATAGACTCTTAAAAATACTCAAATTGATGAAGGAAGCAGTAAAAACCCTTGTCAGGAAAATTTATTCAAGACTTGGAAATAATTTTAATTACTTCTTGGCTATTTTAAAATTCTGTAGGGGTGGCTATTAAATTTGTAGGAAATTAATAACAATATGAATGATTCCTGCTCATAGCAGCACAAATGAATTATATAAATCCCAATAAGTCAAATTCTCATCTGGACCTGTTTTAGCATCTTACTGGTTCCTTCATTTATTAATGAGTTAAATA
Source organism: Furipterus horrens (assembly GCF_987537825.1). Lineage (NCBI taxonomy): Eukaryota > Metazoa > Chordata > Mammalia > Chiroptera > Furipteridae > Furipterus > Furipterus horrens. Next base: position 83,418,637 of record NW_028327178.1, on the reverse strand, counting down.
AAATATTTGACATATATTCATTTTCTATTTGTATATGTCATGATTTCACCTTTTTGAAAATCATATTTTAACACTATAGCAGAATATCTTTGTTTAATGTGTCATGCATAAACAACCAAATAGCTTAGGTTAAGTGTGTGTTAATAGAATATAGAGAATGTTTTTTATTAAACAGCTTAGCATAATAGTCGTAAAGCAATATGAAAATGAAATGAATATATCTGTTAAAATAATAACTTAAATGAAAATACCAACAGAATAATACAATAGAACCCTTTAAAGCAGATGGTTGCCTAATATATATACATATGTAATATAGACACATATGCATGTACATGCGCTTAAATGTAACAGATATACTGTAGCCATATATTTTCCATACAGTAATTCTGAGTTTATAGCTTTCTGCATCACAAGTATGCTTCACACTCTATTAAACATGTGGTCATGAGAGCACAATGTTAACTGCATTGCTTAACTGTTTTAATCACTATTACTCACCCTTGTCTGCTTTTTGCTTTTCCATCATTCTCCCTAACTAATGCATATGTATCATCCCTTTCCTCCCCCACCCCCCAGGCATGGTCCCACACATTCAACAGGAAATAGGAACTATTGCACATAAAGGCAGCTGAGCAGACCACTTCAAGCAAAAATCTAATGGCCCATTAGTCAGTCAACTGATGATCCATTAAATGATTGACCAGGTAACTGGGTCAACTGGCTAAAGGGAAGGGTTTACTAAGCCAGTAAAGCATTTCAGTGGGCCACTCAAGAAGCCCTTTCCCATCCTACCCAAAACCCACAAAACCAGAAGATGTGTGCATTTAATAGGGCTGTTCATTCCATTTCCTAGAATGTGAACAGCTCTCACTTTCCTAAACTCAAGTACTGCAGGTTCGGCCTTCATGCACAAAGACAGGATGTAGCTCGGAGATCCACGTGGTTTATTGCCTGTGCAGATGTGCGCACTTCAAAAGAAAGATAGTATACCTTCTTCCTAAGATTGAAGTTCACATTCCCTCGAAGAGAAGGCCATTGCAATGTCACCAGTCTACCTCTCAGGTTTAAAAAAAAAGTATCACATCACTTCTTAAGATACACATTACATATGATCAAAACTAAATTCTATCTTTCTCCCTCTCTTAGCTGGCATTCCTAGGGAGTGGGAAAAAAAAATCAAAGGCATTCTCACACAAAAGTCCACACTGAAGTATGTTTAAGGGCCAGATTAAAACTAACAAAAGACAGGAAACAGGGAGTTAGAACCTTACACAGTCCTGAACTCACCCTATTGTGCCTAGGTACCAAGGGGTCAGGAAAGAGCTTTTCGGTTCCGAATTAGCTGCTTCTGTTTCCTTTCACTGCTGAGATATTAAACTTTAAAAATATATACTAAATGGACAAGAAATCCCCAAGCACTCATAACCCATACAGGGTGGTAATCTGTGCATATCTCTAGCTTTGAAAGGCATGTTTCAACCTTATACCTTTTCAAAATTAGAAAAACATCTGTTCTCTTTGGTAAATTCCCTTTCCTATGTATCTGTTTTCTGGCTGCCCTAAGTCCTTTTCCTTTCCCTAAAGAAATAAATAAGGAAAAGACAAAATGCCAGGAGTAAGCAAAAGCATGGATTTCTTATTAGATAATTACCAGCAACTTTTTCACCCTTATATCCAGGCTTAATTTCTAACCCAGGATGACCTCCAAGACCAGGTATGATTCTGATTCTTCCTGGTCGTTTTTCATATACGTCCTTCTGGTAATAATTTTAAAATGTCTTCAGCGTATCTGGGGCGGGATGTGGGGGACTCCATCTCCTTTACAAAGAGAGACTGTTCTTGAGGACTGTCCCATGTGTGCCTAGAGTTTTCTTTGCCCCACTACTGGATAGATACTACTGAGGTATGATTGTGAGTCAGTTATGTGAAACTGCAAACACATTTTGTGTTTTGTACAATGATAAATCCTAACAGCCTTCCATGATCAGTAATACTGCTGAGGAAATCAGCAGGAATTAATAGTACTCCAAGTGCCACATGTAACAACAGGCTTACTGGGGAGACATATGCAATGTTCTACCAATTCAGGGTCCTGAAATCCTTTTCCTTGGATGCTCTTCATGTTCTGTGACTTGCGACAGGTCTTCCACCAGTAGATTTGTCCAGGTAGGAGAAACTGTACATGACTGAGAAGGGTTCCTGCCAGTACACATCCTTCAGAAGAAGTAAGCAAATCACTACTCTTCCTTGGGCTAAGAATTACAAAGCCCTTCTTTACATTTACCAACAAGAGGAGCAATACAGGGTAAAAATGGCAAATATTGGGATAACCACAAAATTTAAACAAGAAACTAGTGCCCTATCTCCCTCAATGAAGTGAACATTTAAAACTGCTTTCTGCTTGCAAGCACACATCTTTAATTTTCACTTCAGTCTTATAAGAGTAAAGCTCAGGCACTGAGGAGAACATCATACATTAGTCTTTTAGAGAAACAGCTTGATACTTTCAGAAGGTAATAAAGACTACAAACAGGAAATAGTTAAAGATACAGAGAGTGGCCATGTGGTTTACTATCCAAAGTGGTTCAGTTTTGAGAGTGAGAAGGGTAGACTAATGCTGACTGGACTGAGCACTAAGACAAGAAGCTTAAGTAGAACAATTTCAGGCAAATGTGGATTTCTTCCTATAGGAAAAGTTATAAAGGTATCTGGAGTCACTTTCAGACATTTGTATGTAGAGAGGCAATAGAGAGACAGAGAATCTTGAGCCAGACAGCACCTGGCTGAGCTGAGCTTTGGAACTAGCCTTATGGAATTTAGATGCAGGATGGATTTGAGGACCCCAAAGAAATAGGTGCATATTTAGGTTCTTACACAAGACCTATGAGAAGTAAAGTTCTAATTGGCTGATATGAATAGAATAAATGTGAGCTATAATTAATGTAAAATGAATAGACTTCTACCACTTATTACATGTGAAAAACCTCAAATAGGGTGAATCAGAGGTGATTTTTTGTAGATAATTAAGTGGTGTCATTAGCAGCAATTTGGGTGAAACAAAGGCCAAAAGGTTAAGCATTATGCACAAGTTCATCAGCTAATAACTGCATGGTCTTCAGGTCTACCCTGTAGTAAAAAGATGACTATATTTCAATGATAAGGGGATATGTACAGGAGACTCTGAGATCATAGGAATTGCCTCTATTTTAACACAATGTGGTAAGACCCTGGACTATAAATCTGAATATGTCCCTTGAGCTTTGCTCATTCAATCTCTAGCTTTATTAACATTGCCAAATACTTGTCCTTTTATGGGACTCAGTTATAGCTTTTGAATCTCTGATATAGGTACATTGTTTCATTACTAAGTACCTTGGTATGTGCAACTCTCTGTCACAGAATGCCTTTCCCTTCTTGTCTACTGAAAAGTCCTTTTTTATACCATCTGTGTTACAACCTCTGTGAGGCTTTCCCTGAAAAATAGCTGCTGGGAAGGATAGCCTACCTGTGGATCATCTTCTGTTTCCTCCTGTGACAAACACAATCTCCTTCTTCCTAAACACCTTCCAGCCAAGCAGTAACTCTATAGCCTGGTTCAGTCCAATGACACAGAAGCAGAAAAGTATTGAAATAAAGAACAGGAAAAGCTTTTACTTCTCTGGTAAAAAGGGGCAGCTGTCACACCCTTTTGCTCTTTCCCCTTTCTTCTTCAAACTGCCTTGAACAGCATTATAATTTGGGGGATGAATGAGCCATCTTTTAACCATATAGTTTACCAATGAGAGAATGAAAGCCAACACACTTAGGAGGGGAGCGTGGAGAATGTGATCAGTGGGTCACTATACCAGCCCTGTACCTAATTTTACCTCTCTGTTATATAAGATAAAACAAACAACAAACAAACAAACCTCCTACTTTCTAAGCCTCTCTGCTCAAGATTTTTCTTGTTTGCAAACAAAAGCAAACATAATTGACATATCTTCTCTTAGTCAGCTATTGCTGATTAAACCTACAGGTCATCTGGGCCATCCCACTGATCTGCGCCAGGCTTTGGAGGCATTGTCAGGCCTGCTTTTCTAGGACAGCCCCAGCTAGGAAAACTGTCCTCAACTTCATGTCATATCCCATCCTCCGCCTGGCTAGCCTAAACTTCTGCACATGGGGGTAGCAGGGTTTTGAGAGACAGTAGAGCGTGCAGATCTCTACCATATTCTGTTGTTGACCAAAACTAGTTACAAGGCCAGTCCACGTGGAATGCGAGGAGTGGAGAACTGGAGCCATTTCTCACTAAATCTGTCTTGCAATCATAGAGTGTGAAAGTTCAAGGATTGGGACTGTAAGATTATTTGTGACTTCTATATAGGAAGGCTTCCCTAAATTTATTTTTAGCCAGATGTTTGCTCTACTTAATTCAAAGATCTGTTGAAAGAACACTTTGTTTCTGACCCCACAGTAGATTAAAGAGGAGGCCTTTGAAGAGTCAAAGAAGCAAATACTTTACCACAAACTGAATTGCTCTTGGTATAATTAGACCTTTGGATACCTACTTGCCAAGCAAGATTTTTCACTCATCTTAAGGGACTCTTGAAGGAGAGCAGGAATGAAACTAATTGGCAGAAGAGCTTTAGTTCCCAGTTGATGTTTGAAAGTTGAGTTAATACAGAGTAGTCCCTATCTTTGCCATCCAGTAAGGACCACTTATTACCAGCTGTCAGCATGTCATAGTTCAATCATCTTTGCCTAGAAAGAAGGCTTTTCACCTGATCTATTGAATATATAGGACCTTCCAGAACCATTTTAAATGAACTTCCCTACTTAGAAAACTTGTGAGATGATGTTTTTTTAAAGAAACATTCTTGACCTTGATCAAATTGGGACTAGACACCAGGGTGTCCACTATCTCAAAAACATTAGTGAACCTCTCTCCCAAAACATGGTATGTCAGAGGCTGGCTAGATGCTCATTTACCAAAGAATTTCCTCTTCTTGGGCACATAGCCAAACTATATCCTTCTGATACTCTGTAACTCATTCTTACCAGTGGAATGTGAATGGAATACATCCCTGTAGGTTTAATGCAGAAGTCAGCAAACTATAGCACACAAGCCAAAGGTGGCTCACCGCCTATCTTTGTAAATACAGATTTTTATGGAACACAATCACCTCCATTTACACATTGTCTACCACTGCTTTCATACTATAATGGCAGAATCAAATAATTGTAACTGGTAGTATGTGCCCCCACAGAGCCTAAAATATGTACAATCTGTTTTTTTTACTAAAAAAAATTCTGCAAACTCTTGATTTACGGCTATATAGAAAATATCAGGGCAATTTTGAAGCCATGGTTGGACTTTTCAGAGGCCCATCAGGAAAAACTTGCGTCTTTGAATGCCTATATGAAGTAGAGATTACTGTCCAAACCACCAGCCCATCTGCTCTTTTGGAACCTACATTTAACCATGACATGTATAAAAATTAAAATGTTAGTATGTTAAGGTACTGAGATCTGGGGCTTATATTTCATAGTAGCCAACACTACTTACCTTAACAAATATAAATAGGGGGCAGAGGAACAGAACCCTATGCAAGTAAGATGTTACAAATTTTGGTAACTCTAGCACAGAAAAATAAAGTCATTGGTCCAAGAACTATATGAAAGGTTGGAAGAAACAGTAATGGTTACCATTTCCTCCAATACTGAGATGAGTTGAATTGGCAGAGAACAAGTCTAGTATTAACCTTAAGGTCTTCTGCATGTAAAGTGACTTGAGGAAAACTGGAGATTCAAGCCTAAAAAAATATCTCCCTGATGACCTGTCACTAATACCTGGCTGATTATTTTTCATTAAAGTCTGCCTAACTTTTGTTGAAATATGAGCATCTCAGAGAAGGGTATATCAAAAACCATCAGTTACTCCATATTAAGAAGGACTTTATTATACCCTTTTAAAAGGAAATATAAATGAACAAGCCACAAATACATTTTTATAATCTCAGAGACAAATTGAATCCTAAACACCTAGAAGACAAGGCTATGAAAAGAAATGTCAGCGCATCTTGGGAAAATGGAAGGTTGCCTAACTTTGCCCTCCTCATAGGTAAAGCATGAATTTTGGCTCTGAGGTATTATGAACAGGTATCGGAAACCCAGCAATCACCTTGAACTCAGAGGCCAAACTCTTTCCCTGCCCACAGTGCCCTTGTCCTTCACTTGCCTTGTCACTCCCTCTTCACCAGGAGTCACTTCCTCTGGGAATTCTTCCCTGGCCACTCCAGATATATTTTTTTCTTTTGTCTTCTGGTACACCTGAAATTAATAGGTGCTTCAGAAAAGCTTTAATTATACCACATGACAAGTATCATTTTAGACATCTCCCTCTCCTACAAGACATCAGGCTGAGGCCATTCCCTGGCATACTTTCAGGAATACAGAATATACTCAACAAATATTTGTTGGATTAATGGGAAACTCTTTCCTAGGGGTAGGTCTTCATTATCTACTGAAAAATTAAAATCACTTGGGAAATACAAACAAATGTGGATTCTCAAATCTATTGAATCAGAATATCCAAGGGTAAGACTACAAAACTGTATTTTTTCCATAACAATTGTAGGGCATTGCATTCTGTGCTCCTGTCCTTCCAACCAGGAAGTCTTCCAATCCCAGATATCTAGCTGAGCTATAGCATTTATTAGACAGTGCTGCCAGAATCTCATACCACTGAAGTGAGTTGGAGAACAACATTTAGTCAGTCAGTCCATCCATCAGTCAGTTATTGAGTGCCTTCTATGTGTCAAGCACTATTCTAGGCTTTAGGGATGTGTACATTAGGGAGTAAAATATACAACACTCTCTGCGCTCATGGAGTCTCTACTCTAGGAAGTTAGAAAGTAATGATAAGCAAGATAAGTAAGTACCGATTATAATATGTAATAAGTGCTGCAGGAAGACATTAAACCAGAAGGGAACAGGAAGTGGTTGGAGAAGAGTTCAGTTTTATACAGCGTTGCCAAGGAAAGCCGCAGTGAGCAGGTGACATTGAAAAAAGAGCTGAAAGCATGAGAGTGAGAATGGCACCTGGGCAAGGAGTGTTCGGGGAAAACAGAAAGTGAATCAATCTCAAGGAGGCTTGCTGGTCAGTTTGAAAGAGAGGCAGGAAACCATGACCGAGGGAGAGGAAGAGTGACACAAATCAGAGTCCCCAGGTTTTGCAGGCCACTGGAAGGTTTTGCCCTTCTTCCACATGAGATGGGGAGTCTACGGAGGGTTCTAGGCAAAGGAGTGACAAGGTCAGATGTACCCATCAACAGCTTCATGGTGGATACCATGCTGAGATTAGAATGGGGTGGAACAAGGACAGAAAGGGAAATCTGTTAGAAAACTAATGTTCAAATTCATGGTGTATCCAAATTCTGAATATATTGTTAAGGAAGAGCCAATAGGTTTTGCTTGTAGAGTAAGAAAGTAAGGAAGAGAGGAGGCAAGGGGAATTCCAAAATTTGGGAGCTGAAAACTGAAAGGATGACATTGCCATTTACTGAGGTAGAAAAGACAAGAAACTGAGCACATTGGGGTGACTATGAAGCTCAGTCTAGGATTTCTTAAATTAAAATACCCAAGTGGAGATATAAATGAAGCTAGAGGTCATTATTGCTCTATGTATTTCTTCCTCACTAATCTCTGGCTTGGACCTTCCATACCCAAATTCAAATCTCCATTTCATAAGAAAAAGGATAATTACATACATTTGTAAATTGCTTTGCGAAACCATAAAGTACTATATAGTGAACACTATTACTGTTTATACATGGAAATAACAGTATGATGCCATCAACCCCAAGAAAGGCCTTTTATTTAGTCTTTGGAAAACCAGGCTATAGGAAACATACAAGAGTCCATAATCCTTCAGGTTTGGGGGGCCAGAGGAGTACAGGCTGGGTTATTTGCAAGCAAACATAGTTCCCTTTCTGGAAACCTTCACAGTTTGCTAAACTTTTGGAAAATTAAACACCCACCATTAAATCATAACCTAAGGGTACATGGAGTAACAACTAACCGTGCTCACCCACCTCTTCTTGCCCAGGAAATAAAAGCATATGTACAAATAGAGGAAATAGAAGTTCAATTGAGACTATCTGAAACCCATGAATTTCCTTTTTAAAGAAACCATAGTCCATTCTTTCAATCCATCTCCCACGTCCATCCCATCTTGCAACCACCAGCTCTGCCCTTGCTCCCACCCGTCAAATCTTGGTAGAAACAGCTGTCACCACAAAAGTCATAGCTGGGCCAGGACAGCCAGCTGGCTCTGTGATTCACAAACAAATTAACCTTGGGATTTTATTTTGAGCAAAGGGGCTTCCTATCCTATGTTCTTAGCGGCCATCCATATTTTTGCTCTTGGATAAACAAACACCGACTCAAATGTCACACAAGGCTGAGCCATAATGTGGGTGTTTAGGGCCACTACCAACTACTACTTTTTAAAAATGTTTCTCCTTAATCAAAAGCTTTTATCTCTTGACAACTTTTCCAGCAAAGAAAGGCATGTACCCATCTCAGTGGCCTGATCCATGCCTCAGGTTTCCCTTCTCAAAGAGGGAGGGGTGTGAACATCATTGCTCTATTAACAATTTAACAATCATTTCTCAAAGTGTAGGCATAAAGCATAGAATTAACAGATGACATAATGTATTTTAAAAATTTTAGAAACCAGTAAATATATGTGTTGCAGCACAGCACCATCTACTGACCAGACACAGGAAGTATGTGGGAGAAAGAGGAGAGAGAGATGGGGAAAGACAGGGTGAGAGGAAGGAGGTGAGAAGGAAAGCAAAGGCTAGGGGGTAAAGGAAAAGAAATGGTGGGGCACAGAAAGGGAAGACAGGAAAAAAAGAGGGGGAAAGGGAGGGGAAGGGAAGGGAAGAAAAAGAAAGATTGTACATTTATACTAATCCAAGTTCTCATTCTGTAGGTAAAGAAATTGAGCTTAGAACGTTTAGTTGAATTCACAAGAGTGCAGAAGAAAGACTTCTCAGGTCACCTCCTTATAAGAAAAATAACTTTCACATATTCAAAGATTTAAAAGCAATTAACCTGTTGTGGTACTGGAGAATGAATAGACATATAAGATCAAATGAATAGAATAAAGAATCCATTGAGCCTCTTATTTTCTACAAAGGTGCCAAGTCAATTAATAGAGAACTTACAGTCTTTTCAACAAATTATGCTGGAATAATTATACAAAACATATGCAACCTCAACATATACTTCTTACTTTGTATAAAAATGGATTATGAATCTAAATAAAAACAATAAAATTATAAAACTTCTAAGAATCACAGAAAATCTTTGTGATCTTTGGTTGGGCAAAGAAATCCTAGATATGACACCAAAATCACAAGCATTAATGAAGGAAATGATAAAATGAACACTATTAAAAATTAGTGATTTCTGCTCTTTAACTGACACTGCGTAGAGACTAAAAAGGCAAATCATAGACTGGGAAATATATTTGCAAATCAGGTGTCTGATAAAGAATTTGTACCCATAATGCATATTGAACTATCAAAACACAGTAATAAGAAAACAAACAGCCGAACTTAAAACTGGCCAAAACACTTGAATAAGTAGAATTCTCAGCATCAGTACTCAAAAGGAAAGTGAAAACCACAATAAGATACCACCGAGTAATAGTATCTGTAAGTAGTATTTATGAAATTGTTTAAAATGTTAAAATAACTGAAAATACCGAGGGATTAGAAGTGATAGGAAACTGTGTATACTACTGGTGGGGATTAAAAAATGGCACAATCATTTTTTAAAAGTTTGGCAATATTTTATATAGCTAAATATATACTTGTCAAATAACATACCATCCTGCACTGAAGTATTATCTATTATAAATGAAATGAAAATGTATGTTTAAAAGAAGAGCTGTAAGAATGTTTACAGCACCTTTAGTTATAATTACCAAAACTTGAAGCAAACACAAATATTATGCAATAGGTAAATAGATAAACAGACTGTGATATAATAGAATACTACTCAGCAATAAAAGTAAAGGAACTCAAAAATGAAGCAAGGGACACTAGAAGAAGAATAAAACCCACGGTATGCTCAACATCAAGAGTGAACCATAATGTAAACTATGAATTGTGGGTGATTATATTGTGTCATTGTAGGTTCATCAGTTATAACAAATGTACCACACTGGTGGGGGGTGTGGATAACTGGGGAGGCTGAGCATGTGTGAAACAAAGGGTATATGGGATATCTCTGTACCTTCCTCTCAATATTGCTATGAAACTAAAACTGCACTTAAATAATAGTATTGAAAGTACTAGAAGAAAATTCCTGTAAAATTATTCACAATGTGGGATAGCCTGGAAGAAAAATAAAGAAATCACTGGGCCTGGAAGTCGAGAAATGCTTAGAGAGTAGAAGGAATAGCAAGAAAGCCAGTGTGTCTGGGATGTAATGACAGAGATCAGTAGGCTATGGTAAGAAGTTTGAATTTTGCTCAAAGTGTGATGAAAAGCCACAGCAAGATCTGATTTCTGATTAAAAGTAGGAGAATGGATTAGAAGGGAAGAATAGTAGAAACAGTAAAAACAACAATGAAGAGCCCATTAGAGTCATCCAGACTAGAGCTGTTGCTGGTTTGGACTATAGATCAGCACTGTCCTATGATTTAATGGGATGATGAAAATGTTCTAAATCTGTGCTCATAAGGCAGCCACACACTTGGAATAAAATCTCAAATTCATTATGTTAAGTGAAATAAGCCAGTCTCAAAGAGCTACATACCACATTATACCATTTAATGAAATTCTGGGAAAATTAAAAGTATAGGGCCAGAAAATATGTCAGTGGATGCTGGGGTGGAAGGTGAGGGTGATGACCAAGGGCCACAGGGGACTTTGAAGGGATATCACATTGTTGTATATTTTGATTGAGGTGTTGATCACATGACCATATGCATTTGTCAGAACTCTCATAACTATGCAACAGAGTGGATTTTACTGCATCTAAATATACCATAATAAAAAATGTAACCTGTAATTAACCTGTAGTCCAATATATGACTTATGTTGAAAAAGAAAAGATGGAATTTAAAGTATTTTCTACCCTCACACACTATTTGTTTAAACTAATCATTTATTCTTAAAAGATAGCACTTGCTAAATAAAAACTAATCCTGACTCCTGTCTGAAATAGTCTACATTTAAAAATAATAGAGTCTGAACTGGTAAGTTTTTAGTGTAACACGAATAGGTACATCATCCACATTTTAATGATCAAAATTTATTATAAAATAGAAAGTTGTACTGACATTTAATGCAATCTTAGAGTACACTTTTAACTTGAAAATTCATCTTCATGAAATGCCTTCAGCAGTTCCTTTTTGATAGCTTACATTATACAGATACATGAATACAGTTTTGAATGCTGTTCCTTTCATTTCAATTTCCAAATTACATCTTATCTGCCTTCTGGAGCCATACATTTGCTTTTACAACCCAAGTGACTTCAAAGACCCAAGAAGAATAGTTCCAAGGTAGCCACCTATAAGCAGAATCTTTATCGTATTGGATTTATGAGGCCAAGAGTAAATGTCAACCAAAGGTGTGAGATGGGCACTACTAAAGCCCTTGAAATATTAAAGGCCATTTACCACATTAACTCTGCTTCATCAGTGATTTGATCAGTTTCTTTTTAGGTCCTTCATTTACTAATATGATTCTTGGACTATATAAAATTTATTTATTTACAGGGGATTGAGCGTTGGCCTGTGAACCAAGTGTCGCTGGTTCGATTCCCAGTCAGGGCACATGACCAGATTGCACGCCAGGTCCCAAGGTGGGGGCGCATGAGAGGCAACCACACATTGATTTTTCTCTCCCTCTCTTTCTCCTTTCCACTCTCTCTAAAAAAAAAAGATAAATAAATAAATAAATAAATAAATAAAATTTAAAAAAATAAAATGCATTTATTTAACAATTACTTTTTGTATTATGTTATGTAAGCTATGAGGCTAAAAACAAACTCTGGGTATAGTGGCAAACAGAAGGACAAAGGATCTGTCCTAAAACAATTCAACATCTTTGGGAAGATATAGATACATGAAGTAGAAAATAATGGCACAACAGAATCAGGGTCATGATGGAATCTCAGGACTACAAGGGAGGAAGTCAGATTCTTCAAAACAAGGCTCCCAACCAGGGAGCTGTAGTTAGTAAGGGAAAAAATTAGGGCATGGGCATTAACCTGTTTGATGCCTATTTACCAGCCATTAACCAGGATGATTGAGAAATATGGGCAGTAAGAGAAAAATACATGATCAAAGTCCTAAAGGCCGATAAGCCTGTAGCTTTATTTAATCATGGGAAAAATGCTTAGAAAATGTAAAGACAAGGACAATAAAACTGTAAAAATTTGAATCTATTTAATTGATTTGTAAATATGTAATTGAAGTAACCCAATTGATGCCGAGTGGAAATGTAGGGAACAAATCTAATTTAGAAAAATTGTATCTCCAAATAATATAATTAATTTCTCTTTAACTGAAGAAAATATTTTGGCATTAGAGTGATTTATGCTAGACAATGAAATTCTCATAGAACACTTCGACTGAGTAAGAAGCAAAGTGCATTAAATAGTCACTATAACATTTTCTAGTTCTGAAACTGTGCATGTGGAGGTAGATTCTGGTCAGACTGGTTTGTGATAAATGTCATTTTAAAAATAGGTAGTAATCTTGTATTTTTTGTGCATTTCCTGCAACAGAACATCTTGCTGTTTCTTTACATAGAAGTTTATTGTTCATAGAAAAACCATTCGTTCAACCAATTTTTATCTAGTTCCCAAAACGTGCTATAACCCAGAGTCCTCATTTGCGTTATGCACTTGAGTAATGGTTCTCATCAGTCATATAAAGGTCTGAAGATACACGCAAAATTACTTAACCAGTAGCTTAAATGCTTAGGTAAGCTCTCCCTCAAACCTCAAAACCAATAATAAAATGAGGACTAAAATGTCACAAGCCTAGCCATATTTTTGATCTGAACCATTTTTTAAGATAGAGTTTCAATAAATATTGTTCCTGTAGCATGCCATAAATTCACTTCTCAATAGCTTCAAAAGTTTGATCATAGTCTTACGGTTCTCAGTTTTAGTGAATTTGTCCATACCCAAGAGTCTTTGCTCTTCCAAAATATTCATAATAAATAATTCAGAAATATCATCCCCTTGTATTCTTTTCCTGGAAAATATTTTTTATTATTTTTCCTCCTTATTTTAGGTCTCATTCTCCCCCATTATCCAAAGAGCATTCTAATGTTTAATTATGGTGGTTACTTAGCAAAAACTGAAGTGACATTTTTGAAAGTTTGAAGTCATGACCCAACAGCAACCTGGCTGACATTTAGAAAGAGTTTATGAATTACCAAGAAGCCAGCACCTTGATTGTTTTTTCAACAAACTAAGCAATGGTAGCAGAAAAAAAAAAAAAGATTTCTCTTCTTTCTGTGCCTATAATATTCTGCCAGATACTTTTACATATATTTACTTGGAAACCATTTCTTTGAGTCCCTGTTTCTCCAAAGTAAGACATCCTTTCATGTAGATAATGCATTGCTTCAGGCAGAAGGAAGCTCTCCTGTAATAAATCCTCCAGGTGGGCTTACTCCATAATGGTCTTGAAAAGCTGATCAAAACAATGAAAAAACCAAGTTTGAAATGCAAGGCAATTGTCACTGTGAACACATGAAGATAAAATCACTCACACCATTTACCAAGTATACCTGCCCATGCTAGTACATTGATCAACTTTCCACTTACTCTCTTTTATTTGTATAAACCAAGAAAAGAACACAAGAAAAAAAATCTAACTTTTATGTTTGTAACCCAAGAAAAGAAGGCCAAAATAAGGTGTATTTTACAGATTTTTCACTAACTATTATGGACAGTTATTGTTAACTCTTAGAAGTTAAATCAAAAGAATTATGAGAGTCTACCAGTCTTGGGCAGGGTGAGAGAATATATGTGATGCACCTTCACAGATATCACAGCATCATGGAAGGAAGCAGTATGGTGTAGGACACTCACTTATTACATCCTACCCGTATGGTATCTATAGATATTTTGTTCAAGTCCACTCCATTAAATTTTAATTTTTGGATTGCTACCCAATTTCCTTTAAGAGTTTCTATTCCCTTCATAAGTCTGTAAGTGTTGACTAGTGCTGAACCTATATGCCATAACCCTTAAGTCTGACTACAACTAGGAACTTTACGTATACAAAGATAAGTAACTTACCTGAACTTTCTACCCTCAATCCTACATCTAAAATAATCTCTACTGACACCTAGTTGTTGCTTAGAGAACTGGTTATAGCAGGTGACTGCTGTAGGGACCCAGCTGAGCTCCATCCAAAGACTGTTAAATTCCCTATGTCATATCTATGTATCCTTTGCTGGGCCTGGTTTCATATGGCTGGCACCTGTGCCTCTTGCAGTACAGAAGCCACTTTGCTGCTCAGAGAAGGCAGAATTGCCTGGGAATTTATGTCTTTCAGGGATGACCAACCAGCCCAATTTGCACAAAACAGAAGGGTTTCTCAAGATGTGAGATTTTTAGAGCTAAAAGCAGGACAGTCCCAGGCAAACTGAGGTGGTTGGTCACCCAGTGCGCCCCCAATACCACTAGTGGGCAGTCCTTAGTCAGTACCATGCTAGTGCAGGAGTATGAAAGCCCAGTCCTTTGCCTCACGTTGGGACAAACAGTCAGGTACAATTAAGCCCCAGATCTCCTTGCAGGATCCAGCTGAGGCTCGCATTTCCCTTACTTGGCATCTTCCCTTTTGCATCTCATTTCCTGGAAGCACTCCCTTCATAAGTCACTTCCGTTCCCTTATCTCAGTGATACTCTTCTGACTACACCTACTGAAGATACCTGCCTGTCTGTGAGTGCTGGAAAATCACGGGATGTGTCTGCCATCAAAATCCACAAGGCAGTCACAAACTCCATTTAGGCCCAAGTTTTGAGCTTCTTCTCCTGAACTAAAACTTGTAATAGAGACATTAGCAGGTGGAAAAATCCTCTGATCTTGATGTGTTTCCTTTTCTTGTTTCCATAGGCTTGGGTCAACTTGGAAGAGGTAAAGATTGCAGAAATGGCAGGAGAGGATAAAGATGGCTCTAATGGGCAAAGAAACAGTTAAAAGGAGACATGAGGAATTTAAATTATAAACCCAAAGTCGTTAAGATTTGATTATTTCTTATATAGTGAACTCAAGGGGTGTTTTTCCTGAAATAAAACTAAAATCTCTAGTATGTTTAAAAAATAATTTCTCTACTATGATATTAGTAGAGTTACATAATTATATTTTATGTATACTTCCAGATATTTTTCTGAAAGTATACCTCAATAATTTATTAACCTGGCCTGAGACTCTCCTTTTCTTACATATTAAAAGCTTTCCTTCACTGACGGGCTCTCTCTTTGAACCACTGAAGTTACTATATGATGAGGGGCAAATTCACCAAATAATAATAATAATAATAGTAATAACAGTAATAATGTAGCTCTGTATCCCGTGTGTTTGATTTAAGGGAAAGGGTTTCCCTTTCAGGGCCCCATGAATGTACAAGGTTCAAACAAAGTGCGGGACGCTAATGAACAGACTCTGTTTTCCTGTGCAGGGCCCCCGAACAGAATGACTTCATTCAGGGCTACTGCTCACGCATGGAAAGTGTTGGTAAGAAATCCCACAGAGTTCAGACGACCTTTTCCTAACTTTCGTTTTTTTTCCCCTGTTTGTCTTTCGGGCCTAAGCCAGGGATAACATAAATATTCATCAGCTGATATTTGCAGTAGCTGTGAAGTTATGAATGAGGCCGTGAGGCTCCCCTCCTGTCCCATCTACAGAATGGCAGCTTCTCCACTCAGCTCCTGGCCAAACGACACTTTCCGAAATCCCCACAGTGTACTAGTAGGCTTTTCAAATTCAGTCTTTTTTTTTCTTTCTCTTTAATGCTCAAAGCAGAAATGCTGTCTGCTTAATGTTTACCCTGGGATTATAGAAGAAGAAAAAGAAAAACATTACTTTGCCAAGCTTTAAACTTGCAGATGCCTTGACATAACAGACAAATGTGTTAGTAGCTCAACATATTGGTGACATATATCAATGGTTATGATAGTTGCAGCTTTCCTTTTTATATTAAACCCAGACAAATACCTGAGGCATTTATTGTGTGAAGAACAGAGAAAATAACCACAGCTTTTATTTTTTTCTGCTGTTTTGTTTGTCACCTGGGCAGGTGTTGCAGGGAGATGTTGAAAAACACTTTTGAGTAAGACAATTGCAAATAGAACCTCGATGTTGAGACATAAAAACATGAAAATTGTGCCTGTCATAAGGCCTGGAATGGAGCTGGTCTTTCCATAAACCAGATTTCCAACAAATTAGCTCTTTAGAGTCTGGGATTTTTTTTTCTCTTCCGGAGCCTCTCATTCAAATAAAAACTAAGTACAAAGTCAGTTGTAAATGGAAACAAGAGACTGTGTGGTAGCAAATGCTCAATCAATGGATCAATCCCCAGTAGTTAATAAACATAAATAAAACACGTTTTTATAGACACAGGATAAATATTGTCAATGGGCAACATTCTGTTTTTTACTTCTCTCATCCATGTGTTTTATACAAAACCCAACATTTGGTCTGTCCTTGTCTCTGTAGAAATGTTATGAGTTAGCTGGGTAATTCTAGGACATGAGGAGTATTTTTAAGAGGTGTTACTGCAGGTGCCATACTTGGAAGAATCTCGTTGGGAACGTTCTGTATTTCTGAATTTTAAATAAGAATTGCAAATCACTATCTCCTATAATCACTGTTCTGTATTTTTTGGGTTTAGCCATCTTACCCAAACCTGACAGTGAAAATAATTACCTAAACCACCAAACCATAAAGAAGAGCAGGATCTCAGGTATTCAAATAAGGACCAGATTCCAGCCTGGTGAGAAATCATGGCTAGATTCCTGTCTCTGTCTTCATCTTGGAGTCTAGCTTTGCCAGGGCTAAAACAGAAGCCAGAGGCAAGTGTTCAACTGTATTCTCCCTGGCTCCAGCCCTCTCCAGAATAAGACCTGGTGAACGACTATTGGAGAGAATCAAAGCACTGACCTTCTGCAGGAAAAAAACTGGACATTAATAGGAATGATGGATTGTCACACATACCCTAGGGACACTTGTGAAGCCAAATGATTTTGAGCAGGCAAGCAAACGTTTCTTCTCCCTCTCATCCTTTCTCAATACTGAGCATTCTGACTTGAAAGTAGGAGAGAGGAGAATTACATGCTGACCTTTCTCTCTAAAATTCTCTTTTTTCAAAGCACATCAGATCACAAGGTCAAAGAGAATTCCAATTAGATACTCATTACTCTAATGTTATCAAGGAGAAAGTAACCTAATTCAACAGTGGCTTGTAAAATCTTGTGTACAAGTGATTGTGTGTTTTGATCTTGGCATAAGCAAGGAATGATTTTTTTTAATTTGCTTATTTTCTTTGTTTGTAAAGTACTATTTGCATATTAAAGACCATTTTCTGGATTTTAGCCTTTCTCTCATCCCTCTGGCCACTCCAGAAACACTATTTTCTCCACCAATACCTCATCTTTTCAAGTACACAGCTAGAATTTTCAACAGTACAAGAGAACTTCAGATCAATTGAGGCATATCACAAGTATAGCACATATTGTTCCACCAAAGTGAGCAATGTAATTTATAATTCAAATTGGGAAACTTTGGAAGTAAATGGGCATTTAGAGTGGGAGAATGAGTATCAAACTGAGACTGTTGTGAGCAAACTGGAGCGTATGATCACCTTATACATGGAGTCTTCCAGCTGATTCTCTCTACTTTCATCTTAAGTTCAAGACAAAAGTTCACTTTTGTTCTCTGGATAATGACTTACTTTCCTTTTATTAAATTTAATGCCATTTTATTTGGCTGCTATATTAAATTATCACCAGTATGCCTCACTCATCCTTCATCCTCCTGAGGTTGCTGTGGAAGATGTCATCTGCCATTTGTCCTCCCCTTGATGATTTTAATGATCTCTAAAGCATAGCATGTAAATAACTGTGTGCTCGGCCTGTATGTAGGGCTGGTACTATCTTAAGAAAAATAGAAGAAGATTAGATTGTTTACTTCCCTGTCTCAGAGACAACTTGGTGGATACTGGACATCCAACTGTTGGTTCTTCATACCGAACTATGCTCGGCTTCTGAGAGCAGGATCAAGATCATTAACAAGGTACAAAAGGACCTCAGACTACTTTCTTGGGTCAGTGTTCACAAATGGGAGAGCAGAGAACCTTGATAGAATGTCAACTTCAACACATTGGTTTTGGCTCAAGGTCTCCATGATGCCAGTTGATTTCCTCTGTGGTGAATTTCCCTTAGTGTTTGGTGATCTTTAGGAGACACTGCACCTCTCTTGCTTCATACAATTCCTTCAGTATTGTTACGTGGAAAATAAAACGGTACCACTTCAACGTTCATAATTTTTTCAAGTATTAATCACCTGAAGTCTACAGATACTTATTGAAACTAAAGAGGAGAAGTCTGATAGGGACTTTTACTATTTTTTTTTTTTTTACCATTAAACTTTAATTCATTTTTGTTATTTAAACTTTATCAATTATCTGCAGCTCTGCTACCCTTAGTTGACTGACACTGGGTAAATTGTAACCCTTCTGCATCAGTTTCCTAAACTAAAGGTGAAAGGCCTGGGTTTTTAGCATTTCTCACACTGCAATCAACAAAATCTTAGTTTTTTATTAAATTAATTATTGACAGAAATGAAGTATTTATGATAAATAACATGTTTAACAGAAGTAATTAGATTTCTTTAAGATAAGATTTGAGATAAATTAATAGGCAGATGTGTCTTAAAAAACTACAAGACTTAACTTGAAATGTATATGATTAATTTATGTACTTCAACAATAAAGCGATCAAGAAGTTAAATTTGCAAGAATGAACACACTAGCTTTGAAATAATATGTTAAACTTAACATCAAGCATTCTATAGTCTTAAACTGACAGTTTGGTTCTGGATCACTGATGTGTGGTCAAGCAAATAAAGTAAGACACTACCCACAGTGGGATCCCAGGGAATTCCCCTGCCAGCATCAAATTTCCCAGTTGCCAAGTGATGCTGTGCCCTTCAGATGTTACAAGATTAAGATCAAAGAACTCATATGTTTCCTACGTTCTTTTTTATATGACTATATGGCCAGAAAACATTAATTTGTAAAGAGGCCCACAAATTTAGCATGCACACACAATATTAAGTGTCAAGCTAAATTTGAATATCAGATAAACAGCAAATAATTTTTTAGATTAACTATGTCCCAAACATTGCATGGGATATACTTACACTAAAAAAGCAAGTATTGCTTCCACAAGGAACACCTATTATTTTGTTCCCAGTAAATTTTTTTTACTCTGGAAAATTCCTTTCTCTTCCCTTTTCTCCACACATTCATATTGTATCTTTTATCCCTGACCATGTTTGATTGTTTAAGGTGTGTGGAAGTAACTTAGAGTTCTGCTCTCTGATCATCTTAAAGCGAAGCTGGAACAAGAGCATGAATTTTTCTAGGTTGCAGAGCCAGGAGGTGTGAATCTAGGGAGCTGCAGGTAGCCATGTGACCCACTAAGTCAAGCTTGCTGGTCTGCAGTGAGAAAGCAACAAACCCAACATCCTGGGAGAACAGAAGGGAACAAAAATCCAAAATGAGTCCTTGTTGCTTTTGCATCTCTAGACCCAAGTTTCCCAAGGCCCAGCTGCATTTATGTTCTTCCTGTGGCTTGGCAGTTCAACACTTCTTATGATATAGTGATATACTAAACCCCGCCTCCTCTGTTGACCTCGGTCAGGTTGTCTTTTGTTGGTGTAAAATCTCAACCAGACATTGTTTAGAATTCTTAAACAAATATTTTTTCTCAGAAGAACTAAAGAAATATTAATTGCTCCTCAGTTTTTATGAACTAATTAGTGCATAATTGAGATGTGGCACATCCACATCACCCAACTTATATGGCCACAAACCAATTAATCAGAGGGAGGATCATAGGGTTTGATCATTGAATACATGTGAGTAATGTTTGGTTACATAATCTAACATATTCCAAAAATTCTAAAATTCTATGACTTTGTGACATTTAACAATTTACCAATCTCAGTTTGGTAGTTATTTGTTATAAAAATATAATCAAAGACATTTTTAAATGATGAAACTTATTTTTGAGAAAATTATACCATTTAATATTATAATACTATCCCTTTTTTCTGTTTTTAAAATCAAACAAAAATCCACAGTAGCATTTTATGAGCATAAAGTACTCATATATAAAATTAATATTCTGAAGACTTCCCATTACTTATTGTGATTTTAAATTTTCTAAATTGAAATAAATAAGGATTTGCTATATTTGGTGCCAAGCATAGAATATCAGAGTTGGTTCTAAACAAAATACTCTCTAATATCCCTGACAAAAGTTCACTGATTAATTTATCAAATATTTATTGAATATCTACATTTTTTTTATAAGGTGCTGGTAATACGAAATAACAGATTCTCTGCCTTCATGGACATTACAATCCAGCTTCTAGTACTATTTTCTCATAATTTTTCCTTATGGACTTTTGTTTTGTTCTTAGACATTGTATAATATATGTTTATGAATATATTTACTTAACACATGTAAGGAAGTAAAAATCATTCACAAGTCAACCCGAGACTGCGCATACATTCTTTAAACATTACTTGAAAGCCGGGCACCTTTACCATATGTTGCTTGTCTCCTCTTAAATGTGGCCAGAACTGAAAGCAATGCTGTATGTGTAGACAGATCATAATTTAGGGAGGTTCTTTCTATTGTTCTTGACCCTACATTTTTGTTAATATACTAGAGGATTCATAAGAATTACAGTTAGTAATAATAGAACTCTGTCCTCCCTGAGATAAATATTGAAAGCACCAAAAAGCAGGGCAGAAAGCAGTGTGCCCTAACAGAAAACAATTTTATTAGCAGCACAAACATTTGGCTGGCAGCTCTTACTCCAGTATTTATTATGGCATGCGTGATCTCAACGTTCAGAGAAATATCTAGTGGTATCTAAGCATCCTCTAGAAAATTAAAGGTCATGTCCACAAAATTCTATTTCCCTCTTTACTCATTTTACTGAACTGCCTCTATAATGCAGACAAGGTCTGACTATGAGCATTTTTTTTACAGTGTCTGCTATTTCTCAATTTCATTCTTTGCTCTTAGTTCGGTGGAGGCAAAAATATAAATGAATCTATATTAGGGAAACCATGTTGGCTCTTATACTGGATCGGACTTCTGAGAATACCAATATGTTTTGCCTCTGAAGAGTCAAAAACTCACAAAGGAAAGTAGAATACCAAATAAATTGAAATTGATGTAAAGAGTTGGATTCTTGCACCATGTGAGTCTTATTTTGTTGTTGTTGCAGTTCTATCGCCTCTCATTCTCCTCTCTTAGGCAAGGTAAAAAATACTGGAGAACCATGTTAACCATCATCAGCAAGGTTTGGATAAGTCACAGGACTGTCAACATTAATGAACATTATTAGAGACTAAATAATTGTAATTACTACATCATAAATCATTTTTAATTAACTTTAAAAATACACTTTGCTACTTTTTATTTACCTGAAGCTTTGAAGAACTTTGGAAGTAAGAATGTTAATGCAGGGGCTATTTCCTAGAGCAGGGAGAGATTCTCATTCCAAAGTCCTGGGAGGAGGCATCATCTCAAATGGGGCAGCAGTTTGGGCATTAACCTCCCATTCCCTTTTAATCACTCCCTTCTTTAAAAAGGACCAATGACTTTGGGGAGTGTCTTGCTCTCCCAAGACCATTCTTTCTGTGTTTATTTGCTTGCACTTATATCATTTTCTCAATCATTTTTCTGCCCAAAAAAGGACTGACAAGAGATGGCAAAGGAGTCAAAAGCCAGTCAAATCATTCTGGATAAATTGTCAACAGACCTGAAATAATATTAGCCAAGAAATGTTTAGCAAAAAAACAAAGAAAGAAGAAAAAAAAAAAAAGATTTGCAAGGAAACCTGTGGATTTCACTTAGATTGTGTTTACATGACAATAAAGCACCTGGTCAATTTAATGGAGTGTAGGCAAATTGTTTATACAGTTGTGTAGACAAAACCATTAGTTAATCTAATGATTGCCATTTCAAATTTATGGATTCTGGCTTTCATATACTGTCTTGCCCATAACCATGAATACTTAATAATTGCACAAATTAAATCTTCTTTTTTTTTCTTTTGGTAGATTAGCAGTTTACTAATGCCTGAATTTCCAAATATTTTTGGTGGTCTCTCAGGTGTTTTTTGTCATAGATATATATGTGTGTGGTTGGGAATATTGGAAACAATGGGTTTTAACTTTATTCAAACAGGTTATTGAGAAAGTTTTTGAAAGAGTTAAGTAATGACTGCTTTTTTAGTGACTTTTTAAAAATTCACCGCTTAAAACAAGGATGTTCACATCATGACTCATACTATATTACTTATTCAGAAAGTCTCAAAAATCAGAGTAATCTTGCTCATTAATATTTAAACTAGATAGCATGGTTATAATATTAACTAATATTTGAGCCAAAAATATATTCTTGACTAGGACAAAGCTATTTTCTACCCGATTCAGAATTTTTTCAAAAAAATCTGAGAGATTTGCTAATTAATATGAAAACCAGATAACGTGGTATCAAACATAGGAGAAGTCAGAAACAAAAATGTGTTTTCACTTAAGTAATGCAACTTTTTTATATGGTAAAGAAATTTATTCTTCTGGTTCAAGGAAATTCCAAAGTTCATAGAGAAAGACTTTGGTACCAACTGGCTATTTCGGATATAGGATTTAGTCTACAGGACATATTTCAATATGTCTAACAAGTGTTGCTCATGCTTTTCAGATTTCCAACATGTCAGTCATTACACTACATGCCATATATTCTTATTACTGTCATTTTGTAATAGCTTATACTGCATCATTTCTCATAATTTAAAAGGGCATCATTATTCATTATTCCATACACTAGTGATATCATTATTCCACCTAAAGGATAAAAATTAAACTGGTATGTGACACTACTTAAATTTAAATTAATTTAAATAGCCACATGTAGCTAGTGTCTACTATATTGGACAGCCCAGATATAAAACATTTTCATCATCACAAAAAATTCATGGGGCAGCATTGGTATGGATAATTAGAATCTTTAAGTGTTTGTTTTAATAGAAAAAAATGTTCAAAAGTTTAAATAACCACTGATATTACTATTGTTATAACATTGCTGGTAAAGCAAACAAAAAAAAGAGCAATGTTGTAAATATATATGTTAATGATTGATGTGAGACATATGCTAGTTAAATTGGTTTTTTTTCTTATTTAACTAAAAATAAAACAATGTAGTAGGCATAGTTTTGTTTAAAAATTGTTAATCATGTGATATTTAGCATTACTTCACTGAAAATATTGAAATTAAAAAAACAACTTTTCAGACACAGGGTATGGTGGGGTTCATTTAACAACAGGAAAGAAAGCAGGCAGATCCCAATTTCTCCACATCCAATTCAATGCAGAAGGCAATCCTAACGGTCTGCAAAAAGTGTGACCCAAAAATATCATACTCATCTAATCTACCATTCAAATACAAAAGCATCAGGCATATTTTAAAACACATACAAACTCAAGGAATATTGCTATTCTTGAAAATGCAATTTACCAATGAAATCCAGGGAACCAAGAAGAAGGCAATTAGAATTCACCAGGGAATGGAGAAACTATGAAGATACAGTAAGTACTGAATCCATTTGAATGGAAACTAATAGTATATAATTTTAGAAATTATTTTTACAGAAGAGGATATTTTATACTTTGATGATATAAAATAATGACATATTTACAAAATTTGGACAGAAAAGGAGGGAAAAGGAAGAGGAGATGTAAGAGGCTATTTTCTTTATTTTTTATAACAATGACTGAACTGATATTGTCTAAAACTGACACATGCATATGCCAGAAACAAAAAAAATGAAACAAATATTACTCTAACCTCTTAAGTTTTTCATCATTTTAAAATACAACATATAGGTGCACTTAACACATAATATTTCTTTTTGAAAGAAGTATTTACCTTAATTTTAAGAATTGCTTCAATTTTACTTTCTCTTCACTAAATTCAAGTAAAACTAAATTGTATATTTTACTGAAATCTAAAATTTATTGTATTGGTTTATTTCAATAAAGTCATTTCTATCTCTATATCCAGCCACTATTTATTATATATATAGCAGTATATTAAATGGAATTCGCCTAATTCAAATAACAATAATCTCTATAGAGTAAAATCTGTGGTGCTTTTCATTTTTACTCTGTGAATTGCTTGATATTTTTAACCTGTTTTATTAAAAAGTTATTTTTTTTCTAAATAAAGCATATAAAAACAAAATACATAGCGGAACTTGTTATAGTATCTCTCCCAGTAAAAATTATCATTAATAGTACTTTAAGTGTTGATTTATAATTCACAATACATTCTCAGATAATTCACTGTGCTATGTCCTCATTTCACAGCTGAGAATCTGAGGGTTGGAAGGGGAAATAATGGCTTACGGGGCCTTCACTCACATCCCCAGAAATCTACCCCAGTGCTTTCAGGGGGGTTGGTCTTCACGACCACTTAGTGAAGTTAGTAATGAAGAACATTACCGTAAGTGACTATCAATAAGAAGATCCCACGGTCAGAAACAGACTAGGAATTTGACCATAATGGTTAAAGAAAAAAATAAATCAGCTTTAAGGACAAATGATCTAACCAGAAAATACAGGCAGAAAACCAAGCCAGAATCTCTTTCCCAATGATGCCAAATCAAAGGAAGAAACAAAATCAAATTTATTGCTCACATGAATTCCAGCCCTTGTTTTGGCATCATTCAAGGTAATGCAACTCTTCATTTTCAGAAGATCCTGGAAAATTTTCAGTTGAATCTATGCTCGTTATCTAAAATTATATTCAGAAAAACTTCAGTAGAGAAACTGACAACGAAATAAAAATAAGCATTTCTTATTTCTCCAACCAACTCTGGACAACCACAGTAGGGATAAAAGAAGATAGCTCTTGCTCAAGTTAGATTTAGATAAGGACAGGAAGTTGCATCTTTTAAAACTGATAAGAGTTTCCATCACATAAATATATAATAGTAGTCTGTGTCATTTAGGTTAACATTTATATTAGCTAAAACAAACTCTCATCCTGATGTCATTCTATAATTGGCATGTGACAGAGTACACATTGAAGCAAATGGAAATTCAGAAAGCATCTTCTATCATTATGTTATAAGAAACTTTCAGATTTTCCTAAATAAACTTTGTCTTGTTGCTATGCAACTGACATGTAGTACAGTCGATCAGACAGTAAATAAATTTTACATTTTATAATGAAAAGTCTTTTCTCCCTGTTTGAGAATAAACCACAACTTCCTTTCATGTTATACTAACGACCACATCCCTCTAAAGCTGTTTCACAAATGCCAGTGCTTCGGCAAGATAAACAAATGAAAGAATAAGCAAGGACAATGATGCAGTTTGCAAGCTGCATGCCAAGTAGCATCAATACCGTTCACTTCATTCCTCCCTGCTCTCCAAACCTGGTGGAGAGAGGAAGTTTATTTCACACCCACATTCTTCCAGGAAGCAGAATATAAACTTAAACAGAAGAGATTCTGGAAAATTCTGTGGGCAGTCACCCATCACTGCTGCATGTCTCAGGCATGATTCTATGGACGTGCAGAAGAATGGTTTTAGCCATGAGAGAAGCATCTGTGAGAAGAAGATGTTACAGACATGGGGAACTTGTGACTCATGGGCCAGATATGGGCAACAACCATGTTTAATATGACCTGCTCAGTGTTCAAAATGTTAAATATTCCCCAACACTTAAAATCTTTACTTAACAATATAAATATCTATCAGATCTTCTTGAAAATCAGAACATAACACAACTTACAGCCTTGGCCAATGTGGCTCACTTGATTGGAGTGTTATCTGGTAAACTGAAAGGGCTCAGGTTTGATTACTTGTCAGAGTACATGCCTAGGTTGTGGGTTTGGTCCCTGTTTGTGGTGTGTAAGAGGGACAACCGATCAATGTTTCTCACTCACATCAATGTTTCTCTCCCTGTCTCTCTCCCTCCATCCCCTATCTCTAAGGTTAATGTGCATGTCCTTGGGTGAGGATAGAAAAAGAAAAGAACATAACATGACTTGCATTTTCTCAAAAATTAGTTGGAATTGGCTTCTAGCAGAAAAACTGCAAACAATCTGAACATATAACAATAAGAGAATGGATAGAAAAATTGAAGTATATTTCTAGAGTGAACTACTATAGATTAATAAAGAGAACTACTGATAAACTCAACCACATGAATGGACTTCGCATACATTATGCAAAAGAAACCACAGTGATCAGACAAGAAGAAGAAATAAAAGGCATCCAAATTGGAAAGGAGGAAATAAAACTGTCATAATTCAAAGAAAACATGATAGAGTACATAGAAAACCCTTTAGGCTCCACCAAAAAACTACTCAACCTAATAAGTGAATTTGGCAAAATAACAGGGTTCAAAGTCAATATTCAGAAGTTAAAGGCATTTCTATACACCAACAATAAAATATCAGAGAAAGAATCTAGAAAAAAAATTCCATTTACTACAGCAACAATAAAAATAAAGTACTTAGGAATAAGCTCAACTGAGGAGGTTAAAGACCTGTACCTGGAAAACTACAGAACGCTGAAGACAGAAATTAAGGAAGATACAAATAAATGGAAGCACATACCATGTTCATGAATGGGAAGAATCAACATCATTAAAATGTTCATATTACCAAAAGCAATTTATAGATTCAACACAATCCCTATTAAATACTGACATATTTCACAGACTTAGAACAAATACTTCAAAAATTTGTATGGAACCAGAATTGACTCTGAATAGCCTCAGCAATCTTGAAAAAAAATAACAGAGTAAAAGGAATCACAATACCCGATATCAAACTATAGTACAAGGCCATGGTAATCAAAACAGTCTGGTATTGGCATGAGAACAGACATATAGCTCAATGGAACAGAATAGAGAGCCCAGAAATAAATCCAGGTCTCTATGGTCTATTAATATTTGACAAATGGGGAAGGAGCATAAAATGGAGTGAAAAAAGCCTCTTCAACAATGGCACTGGGGGAACTTAACAGGGACATGCAAAAAAATGAAATTAGACCACCAACTTATACCACACACCAAAATAAACTCAAATTGGATAAAAGAGTTAAATGTAAGCCATGACACCATAAAAGTCCTAGAGGAAAACATAGGCAGGAAAATTTTAGATACCCCACACATCAATACTTTCACTGATATATCTCCTATGACAAGGGAAATAAAGAAAAGAATAAACAAATGGGACTACATCAAACTAAAATGTTTCTTCTCAGCTAAATAAAACATCAGCAAAATGAAAAGGGAACCAACTCTATGAGAAAAAATATATGCCAATGATACCTTGGATAAGGGGTTGATATAAAGAACTTATACAACTCAAAACCAAGAAGACAGATAATCAAATTAAAAAATGGGCAAAGGACCTGAACAGACACTTCTCCAAGGAGGACATGCAGAGGGCCCATAGACATATGAAAGAATGCTCAACATTACTAGCCATCAGAGACATGCAAATAAAAACCACAGTTAGATATCACCTCACACCTTTCAGAATGGCCATCATTAACAAATTACAAACAAAAAGTGCTGGCGAGGATGAGGAGAAAAGGGAACCCTAGTGCGATGTTGGTAGGAATGCAGACTGGTGCAGCCACTGTAGAAAACTGTATGGAATTTCCTCAGAAAACTAAAAATGGAACTGCCTTTTGATCTAATGATCCCACTGCTGGGATTATATGCAAAGAATCTTGAAACACCAATTCAAAAGAACCTATGCACTCCTATATTCATAGCAGCACTATTTACAGTAGCCAAATGCTGGAAACAGCCTAAGTGCCCATCTGTAGATGAGTGGATCAAAAAACAGTGGTACATTTACAGAATGGAATACAATGCAGCAGAAAGAAAGAAGGAACTTCTACCTTTTGTGACAACATGGATGGAACTGGAGAGTATTATGCTAAGTGAAATAAACCAGGTGGCAAAAGACAAATACCATATGATCTCACCTAATGCAGGAACCTAATGAACAAAACAAATGAGCAAAATTGAACCAGAGGTATGAAAACAAGGGACAGACTGACAGTGATCAGAGGCGAGTGGGGAGGGGGAGAATGGGGGAAACAAGGGGAAGAGTCTAGTCATGGAATGAGTATAAATGACCCATGGACATGCACAATAGGATGGGGATTGACTATGAGAGAGGGGGAGGTGGGAGGGGCAGTGTAGAGCAGTGGAGGAAAGATGGGACAACTGTAATAGAACCACAATTTCAAAAAAAAAAAGAAACCAAAAGCAGACACATCGCTATAGGGTTTAAAAACAGCCTAAGCTAATCAATGACAGTGGAAGTTAGCATAAGTTTACTTGGTGCAGGGTTACTCTGAGGAATAATGGAAATGTCTAGCTCTTGATCTGGGTGGCGGTGGTTCCATGGGTGCATATGTAACATATATATTACCAGACAGATAGGTTTGAGCACTTTCCACACCTCACTGTAAGCAGTTTTTACCTCAATAAGAAATAAAATTCTACAAAAAGAATTAATCAACTAAAAAGAAGATGGCCTTTGTAGGTGGGGCCTGTTTTACACCCAATAGTCACCTTATTATGTGATCTGTTTAGCAAATCTGAGTAAAAATTTTTTATGAATTTATTGGGGTGACATTAATTAGTTAATAAAATGATATAGGTTTCAAGTGTACAATTCCATAATAGATCATCTGTACACTGCATTGTGTGTTCATCGCCCCAAGTCAAGTCTCCTCACATCACCATTTATCCTCACTTTAACCTCTTCCGCCTGCCCCCATCTTCTTTCCCTCTGGTAATAACCATACTGTTGTCTACAACTATGAGGTGTTTTTGTTTTTGTTTTTGCTTAATCCCTTCACCTTTTTCATCTAGCTCCCCCAACACCTCTCCCCTCTAACAGCTGTCAGTCAGTTCCCTGTATCTATGAGTCTTTTTCTGTTTTGTTTACTCTGTTTCTTAGGTTCCATAAGTAAGTGAAATCATATGGTATTTGTCTTTCTCTGACTGGCTTACTTCACTTAGCATAATACTTTGATTTGTTGTTCCACTTATTTATGCATTCATTGGCTGATTCTTGTCTGTGCCCTGACCAGGAATCAAACCTGCAACTTTGGCATGTCCAGACAATGCTCTGACCAACTGAGCTACCAGGCCAGGGCTAAATGATTCTTTATCAGAAGAATTAAATATAATTTCAAAACAAAAGATCAATATTTGTGTCCATCATAGTATTTAGGAAGTCCCTAGCATTTAAAGAAAAAAGAGGAAGGAAGGGAGAAGAGAGAGAAGGAAAGACAGCGAGAGATCCTTAATAATTAAACAGTAAAACAAAATATAACAATCCTATTTTAAGGTGGTGGGCTATTTTTCTTTTTAATTGTTTCACTTAATATTTGAGAGTGGTTGAAAAACCAGGGAGATGGCAAAAAATTAATTTCAAAATTACACTGACTATCAAGGTCACTTACAATCTATCATATTAATGGTTTGGGAATAAATCTAGAAGTCACATGGACATGCAGCCAATGAAGTTGAACAGGGCTCCACACTTAGAAGGGGGCCTCATGCTTGGGTTTAATGTTCTGTGGTTGTTGCCTTGAAATTCTTAATAATTTAATTTTTGAGTTCATGTTTTGTAAGGAAAGGCCAAAGGGGGCTTGGAGCCTAGAATCACACATTTTCTCATCTCCCGCTATCTCCACACCTCCTCTGAATGAGTCCTTGGCTACTGGATCACCCACCTGCCCAATTACAGTAGCTGTCTCAGCACATGGCTGTCAATGGAAAGAAGCAAAAGAATAAAGAAGAGGATCTAGGAGTTATGAGAATTAATGGGGTTTGCATGGGGTCGTGTCGGCAGCCGTCCGTCTCGAGAGACGATGGTGCAGCTTCTTAAGAGTCTATCTGCACCGCCGAGAATGGCTGTGCAGTCCAACTCGGGAGTGACACGGTATCTGTCTCCTCCCGTGTTGAATCGACATCTTGCGATGAAGCTACAGAGCCTGGGCAGGGTGATATGGAGGGTCTGCTGTTGCCCATGCAGCAGAACCCCCTCTCTTCGCAGCTGAAGGATCCAAGGGAAAGACAGAGTCAATACAGCTTGGCTTCAGGTGCGCCGCAGGAGTTGCCGGTGTTGACTACAACGTCAAACCGCCTTAGGGACTCCGGCTCCGGATTTTCTGTTGGGGTTTACTCCCTTAGCCTTTCCCCTGAAGAGGTATGCCGCAAGGCAGTGGAGGTTTTTTGGAATCCGAGTTTTCCCTCTCTGGCATGGGGTACAGGGAGCTAATTAGCACACAGAGATTAAAGTGGTTGAATTACATATTGTTACAAATGGACAAGATACATTCTTTTCAAACTGATAACTTTATTTCTTTCTGGTTAAAAAGGAATATGTATCACAAAATATTCAGATATATTCAGACACTAAAGATGTGAATGGAAATCCACATTCAAAGAAGTAGCGTAGCTCAGGCTGTTAAACAGTATCTAGAAAATCACAAATTACCACCAACTCATCCCAGTTCTGTCAAGTGCTACCTCCTCCGTGTTGTGAATCCAAGTCTCCCATTTTGCCAGTCATGTTCTTCCTTTTGAACCTGAGCTTACAATTTAACAACATAGTTTTAAGGAAATCTAAACACAATGCAGGTTAATAAATAGTGAGATCATTATCTTTTCACCTCAGCACCAGCTACCTCCAATTTGACCCAAGGATATCTTTTGTTTTTCAGCACTTTAGCCTGCCAAAAGATGACGTTGTCTAAACACATTTTCAATGTTTTCTTTTTAACAGTTAATATATTTCCAGGATGCAAGTCCATTTCTTTCTAAAAGGTTCCTAGGACACCCATTGAAAAGTCAAAAGCAATGAACTAAAAGGAATTGCTATTTTGTTGGAGAAGAACGACACCCTTTGTATCGAAGTGGGGAATTACAGACTGTGGTCACCCTCTGCACAGTGTCTCTTTGTCAAGTAATACATGCTGAAAAAAATAATACAGATGGGAAAATATTGTGCACTGTCAGATCTTGGAAAGGGCCAAAGGATTTTTCCTCACCAATGTCTTGTCGATGACTTTCACATTCTGGCACCCTGAAAAAAATAATGCATACATTTAATATGAAATGAATGCAATAATAATCAGGCAGGTAATCGTTTTCCCAAGGAATGTAAAACTTGACAAATGTAAGGTTTATGATTCAAGGTAGCCTTGCCAAATCTTATGTGGCATGAGACCATTTTTATTACCTAAACAGTCCTTAACACAAAATGACTGGCACATATTTTTATTAACACAAAGAGTATATTCTTTCTGCCACATTTAATAGAGAGTCGGTGGCTGAAAGCTCTCTTTTAGGATATGTCTGTAGCAAATTAAAAATGTGTAGTGAGGATTCACAGAACAGCATTCTTCTCACTCGAGCTGTGTCCACACAGGCTCAGCACAGTGGTGAGTAGAACCATTGATCTTGGGGATTCTATTCTATGGGGACAATCTGGGTGATATGGATCACATAAAAGGAAACCCTCATTACCTTCAAAAGTAAAGGAGTTGATAACTAACTCAAAGTCATTCTTTGCATCTAGTCGCTCATCCGAGTCGAATTCAAAACAGTTACTAGTCATAATGGTGCTTATTTATTTGTTCATTCATTCTGCAAACATTGTTTATGTGTCAGATCCTACTCTAGACATGAGGAACTTTGCAGTAAAGACAACAAAGATACCTGCCTTGCACTTGTTATATTCTAGAGAGGAAAGAGATAATACATAGGGCATATTACTTAAAAAGTAAAACATATGACAGATGATCTACGGAAAGTGATAGGTGTTATGGTAAAAAATGATATAATAATAGGGAAAGAAGACTGGAAGTTGAGTGGGTGGATTAAGAACAAATTGCCATTTTAAACAGGGTGCTCAGGATGGAACCCTTTGAGAAAGTGCAATGTAGGTGGGCCTTGAAGGATGTCAGGGAGTTATCCATGTTGATATCTGGGGGAAGAGCCCTAAGGCTAAAATATGTATGGCATAACCCAGGAACAGCAGGGAGACAAATGGGGCCTGGGCAGAATAAGTGATGGTGGCAGTAGCAGTTGAGGTCAGAAGGGTGACAGAGGTCAACAACTGTACACCATTGTAAGCACTTCGGCATTTACTCTGCATAAACCCAGAGCCATTTGAGGATGCTGATGAGAAGAGTGACATGATATGAAATAATGTGGAAAAGATCATGCTGAATGGGCTGGGAGAAGGAGGTAGGTAGGGACAGACAGACAAACCTATATTCCCAAAGGAAGAGAGATGATGGGAAGGATACACAGAGAGACCGTCACAATATTTAAGGTGAGAAGAGATGATGATGGCTCTGGTCAGATTGATGGCAGTGGAGGTGGTAGGTGAGGTCAGATTCTGATTATATTTTGTAGATAGAGCCTCTGTGGATGTAAGGATGTGAGGAAAAAAAGAAGTCAAAAATGGCTCAAGATTTTTGACCTGAGCGCCTGAAATAATGGTGTTAAAGTGAACTGAGGTTGGAGAGTCTGCCAGTAAAGTAGGCTTAATAGGAAAAGTCAGCAGTTTAGTTTTCAACACTTAGAGTCTGAGATGCCACTTAGACATCCAAGTACAGGTGTTGACGAACCGGTTAGGTTTATGGTTCATGTGTTATGAGGGAAAAGAATATGATGTAGTATTCATGTTTAAGGTATTCATTATTACAAAATATCCTGGTGCGACCTTCAAAGATAGTGGCCAAGTGAGTGTTACAGACTATGTACATAGTAGAGGTCCTTGGTTCAGAGGGTGCTCGGCACTAGAGCTGTAAATGTGGAGCCAACTTTAACTTAATTACATCCCCAAATGATTCCATCTCCTTCCCCCTGAAATTTACTTCTTCCCCCTGAAATTTACTTCTTCCCACTAAGGAGCCTGGCTTACTGACCACTGGAAGAAAAGAAAGTTGTAAATTGCAATGACAAGTCTTACCACTCAGAGCCATGGCCAACCGGAATTCTTCCTTTAGTATCTCAAGAACATCTTGGACACCTTTCTCTCCCTAAGCAAGTGAAAGATACAGATCTTTAAGGTAAGTCATTCTGGCTTGTTTCATGTATGTGTGTTTCTTTCACTGTGGAGTTACCCTCCTTTATATATATATTTATTTATTTGTCTTCCAATTACCTGGGAAGCCAAGCCCCAAATGATCGGTCTCCCCACAAATACAGCCTTGGCTCCCAGGGCCAGAGCTTTCAGCACATCAGTGCCTTTCCGAACACCCCCATCCAGGAAGACTTCCACCTTCCCTTCCACAGCCTCCACAATTTCGGGCAGAGCATCAATCTGTGGAAAGAAGAAGTCAATAATGTGATGACACTCTGCATGATAGATTGTTACCCAACTCAACCCACACAGCACACTGACCATCTG
Organism: Furipterus horrens; assembly: GCF_987537825.1. Lineage (NCBI taxonomy): Eukaryota > Metazoa > Chordata > Mammalia > Chiroptera > Furipteridae > Furipterus > Furipterus horrens. The sequence goes on along the minus strand of NW_028327178.1, from coordinate 83,384,829 downwards.
ACTAGGGCTCAGAGTAAAATAAGCTAAGTAGATGTGTAATCACAGTAAATGCTTCCTAAAATAAAAAAAAGGTGCAAATACTAGGAGGAACAAAAACTAAACTTGGAATTGAGTGGCTTATTTTTCTTTCAGTGTTCACGATATTTTTTCTGTTCTTTATATTCAAAGATCATGATTTTTAAAAATATAAACACAATTTTAAAATATTAATGACCTTTTATAGCTATTCTTTATAAAATACATAAAAGTAAATAAAGTATCTTGCTCATGTAAATTTTTCTGAACATTATCTACTCATTGAAAGTCAGTTGCTAGAATTCATGTTCAGATGGTAGTAGAAGTAAGCAGTGTTGTACAAAAGTGCGAATATGGCTAGGTGAAAAACCTAGTTTCTGATTTCCCTGTCCAACACATTTTGCCTCCAGCCATACATGAGAGAACTCTGCATGAAAGTTTTTTGTTGTTGTTGTTGTTTTTTGTTTGTTTGTTTTGCTTTTAAGAGAATATAACCAAGTGCACTTTGAAGGTCCTCATCTTCTTTGGTAATTGATGATGGGCTTATATCATCACTACAAAACACAAGATCCTCACAGAAGTTGATCTAGTCAATTGTATCATTGTTCACGCCATCTGAACACACTCATTTTTCAATGCAACTTTGCAGTTTCCTGCTTTAAAAAAAGGGGCACTTGTCCAGTCCTTGACATTGGCCTTGGCCTTGCAACTTCCTTTGGCCAATAACATGTGAGCAGAGGTGGCAGAGTGTCATGGATCTCAGCTTTCCCTTGCACCTGTGCTGTATGCCATGAGAAGAGCATCCCTGGGTAATGCTTCCCCTTCGGCTGAGCTCCAGGATAAAGATTCAGGAAGCAGAGCTGGCCTAGCCAAGTCCAACTGGACCTGAAACTGGGAGCACAGCCACCCCACCAGAACCAAGTCCATATCAGCAGACCTCCAGTTCACACAGAGTTTCATGGAAATAAATTACTGTTGCTTTAAATAACTGAATTTGGAATCTTATTTCACACTATCATGTGACAACAGTAAACATAGTTGGTTAATAGCCAATATAGTTAATAGCTAATAGCTGATACAGTCAGCTACTTTGATGTAAATATTCGCACTTGAGAATGGAAGCAATTCCCAAGGTGATCTATAGGTCAAAATCTGTAGAAATTACTCACATTCATAACAGCATATTTAAATCTAAAATTAAATCCAATTCTCTTTCAAAACGTATGCTGAAAAAGCTACCACACATTCAAATGCAGTTTTTCTCAAAATAATTGTGCTGAAATCACTCAAAGGCTTTCCCACTTCGCCCCTAAAATTTTAGAGGCTAAACTTTAAAAGAGTTTTATGTAAAAGGCTGAAGACCAAACCCAGTAACAGATTTGGAGGAAGTGAAGGCAACATTTGGCATGCAGCCCCTAAATGTTTGGCAAGTAATGTGATTTTCCCCTTTTTCCTTTAGGCTTTTCTGCCTTGCCAAACATGCTCTGGATCCATTTACATATGCCCCTTTACCTATACATAGTCCTCCTTTTACAGTCAAGCAAGTTACATCAACATATAAATGCTACAATTTCCAAGAGATGATGCAAGCTATAATTAAGCATATTTCCCCATTTGAAACCAGAACCAAAGAAAAATATTAGCTAGTTTGGGTTCAATACACGTTTTCAAAGTCACGCAAATCAAGCCTCTTTAGGTTATTTCCATGCCCAAACTGGCCTAAAGGGAAACTGTTAAGGAGACTTAAAATGTGAATCCTGGGTTAGAAAGAAGCCAGATTGGTGTTTCATGTGTCTGTGGACAAGGATGTTCTATTCCTTGTTGAGGATTTCTATCCTTCCCCCTCCCCTGCCTCTCTCTCTCTCTCTCTCTCTCTCTCTCTCTCTCTCTTTCTCTCTCTCTCTCTCTCTCTCTTTTTTTCTTTACTGCAATTTTGCTGGGTATGTATTTCAGGGAATAATTCTTATCAGAGGAGATTAAATGAGTAAATGCCAAATCCATTATTTTATGTTGCCTTCTTTTCAGCTTGCTGCCCATCTAAGAGATCATTCATTTCAGCTTTTCTTTCCTTACTGGTTCTTTAGACAACTAGCTGTAGGCTAAACTCCAGTGGGGTTAATATACAGAAAAATATGGTAAGATCCCAATATACTATTGCTTATTCATCCATCCACTCATCAAGTACCTGGCATATTCAAGTCACTAGGCCAGGTGGTTTCGAAGATCGGAAAAGAAAACATCAGAGATGTGAGAAGAATCCCACATGGATCCAACTCACAGAGACTCCTCTTTCCTGTTTCTGCTCAAGTCTCACTCTTCCACGACGCTCCCTGTCCTCCCAAACTTCCACTAACAAGGAGCTCTCCCCTTTCTACTTTCCTAGAGAATCCAGTATTATATTCCTAATTTCCGACATTTTAGACATGGAAACTTTTAAAGGTTTCTAACCAAAGCAGTTGAACACACATAGAAGCAGATAAAACCAGAGTTGCTTCAGTTTGAAGCAAAAGAGACAGAGTCCAGGCCTCTGCACATAATCCTTCCGAGGCACTCTGTCTTGCCTGTCGCACTTCACCAGGCATCCCTGCGGAGTTTCTACTAAACCCACTTAGAAAAATCACTGGCCCATTTTGGCAAGCTCTGATTGTTTGCAACTGCAAAAATGGTCGTGTTTATTCCCCTCCCTATCTCCATTTCCTTGCAATGTGACATTTCAGCTCCTCCCATCATCAGGGAGAAATGTGGCCAGAAGAGTCTATTTCCTCACCCTTAGACCAGTAGAATGCGAGAGAAGCAACAATATGTCTGTTCTAAGCCCAGATCCCAAGAGACCTTGAGCAGCCATCTTATCAGCACCAGCCCAGCTGATGTGCTAGTTGTGAGACAGTGCAAAGCTCTCCCAGTTGAGGTCATGCTACACCAGCCTGTCCAGGTAGACACCGCAGCTGACTACGGATGCATATGAGTAATCCCAGACTAGAAAAGCCTTTCAGTAGAACTCAGGCCAAAGTGCCAACTCACAAAGTTGTGACATGAGTAAATGGCTATTGAATTTGGGCCAGTAAGTTTCACAGTGGTTTGTTACACAGCAAAAGCTAACTGATTCATCAAGTGTTTCTCAAAGACAGAATTGCACGGGTCCCTTTAAAAAGGAAAAATAAAATCTCTTTTCTCATAGAAGATGAACTAGGACTCACTTTGGAAACACTTGACTTAGCAACCCAAATACTTATTTTATAAAAATGTTCTGCAGTTAAGAATTTTCACTGGAAAAAAGGTGGCATATTTTTAAGCTTACATAAGTTTGGATCCAGTTCACATCAAAACAAAAATGAAAAAAAAAATTCTGCGATGGTTCAAAGGTTCCAGAGAATCTGTGTTTAGACCCCAATTTGAGACATTCAGTACTATGAATTTTGGAAATAGATTTGATTCTGTCATATTACTTCAAGCTAGATCTTGGTCACATTATTTCCTTGAGGGAAAGGGCCTTGACATAAATATAATTTTTAACTCCTTTTGAGTATGGCAGAGGTCTGGCAGTCGTTCTCAAAAGCATGGTATTAAGACAAACTGAAGTAAGACTCCCAGTGATAAGTATTTCCCCACCCAAAGGAATTCTGTGATTTATAGAAATGGACAAATCATATAGTCCAACTGCTTGTTTTTACAATCAACCCAAACACTATGAAGAAGCTCAGACTGAAAAGCTTAAGCAACTTGTTCACCCAGGTCTCACACCTTAGAAGAAACAAGACAAGGACTTGAACCCAAGACTCTGGACTCCCACATCATTGCTCCTCCTATGACATCATTCTGCCTGTTTGGCTTTGACTTATGATGTCACAGAATCTTCAGGACAGCAAGTGCTTCTGTATATCTACTGAAAACTTTTACACCACAGCCTCCTTCAAGCCTTTTGCTACTTACGTCAAACTCCACATACTGAGGGAAAAACATCATCATGTAAACTGAATCCTTTTCATATTTCTCTCACCATCATGGACCTTAAATTCACTTTAAAATATGAGGTAAAACTCAAGCAAGCATCTCCTCTCTTGCACACAGCATACGAAGGGGAGGGTCATTGTTTTTCTTAAAAGTTTCTGAGACCACAGCTCAAAAAGCCCTTTTAGATAAGTTTCCATATCCCCTCAGCCAGAGTGCAATAAACCACACCATTTAGATATTTTTCCCCTTAAACTCTAGTTAGATTTGATTTCAGTAGATTTAGATTTTATTTTTAGAAAACAAACTTAATTTGGCCCGCACACTAAGTCTGTGTCTTCATACATAAGAGAGGCATAAATCTGCAGAAAAGCCAGGAGCTGTGACCAACTTTTTCTCCCTGCGCAGAGGAGGTTCTTCCCTCTCCACCTCTATTTACCCACAGGCAACATTTGATATCACCTCAAAAGATGGTCTCTATAAGGAGGGCTGAATTGGAAAGGGCTGAAAACTTTCACTTTTATGATCTAAATTGACAGTATAAGCCCTGGCCTGTAGCTCAGTTGGTTGAGTGTCGTCATAATACACCAAGGATGTAGGTGTGATCCCTGGTCAGAGCACATACAAGAATCAATCAATGGATGCATAAATAAGTGCAACAATTAAAAATCAGTCTCTCTCTCTCTCTCTCTCTCTCTCTCTCTCTCTCTCTCTCTCTGCTACCTTTCTCTCTTAAATCAATAAATTTAAAAAATTAAATATTCCCTAAAAAATTAAATAAATAAATTGACAGTGCAATCTATAGTGTGCAAATATGTGGTTTGTTGCTACCATCAGTGCTTTCGGAAAACTGTGAGTACAGATATGTGCACCCAATATTCCCCTGTAGCCATTTAGTCTGTTCTAAGGCCCTTACAGCTGTCTATGGATTTAGCTAAATCAACATGCTAGCTCAATAAAACAAGTATCCACTTCTATCTGACTAAATTATTTGTTCTACCCTACTTCTAGTTGTTCAAATAAATTCAACTGATCATCTCAATTAAAACCATTCATTATAATAACTATGATTGAATAATTCTGAAAAAAGCGAGGAAATATGTATGATGGTCCAGTTCAGAGGTGGTAGTCTGGAAAATCCATCCTTATTATATGGTAAATATATTCTTAGTTTTATTACATGATGCTAGCTTACTTTGCCTATAATAAATCATATTATAGGATATTGAAGTTTAAAGGCATCAAAGAAATAATCTAATGATATTAAAACTTTAAAAGATGAAAAAAAGAAGGTTTGGAGTGGAGATTGATTCCCTCTGCCCTGTCAGAGTTCAGGCCCTTCTCTCTTTCCTTGGCTATCATAAATATCCAGGCAAGCTCATTGATCTTCCTGCCTCCTGTCATGCAAAAATCCAATTTATAAGATTCATTGCTGCTAAATCAAGGTGCTTTTGTTGTATATCCCACTACTCATCATATTCAAGAACTCCCTCCCCTACCTGTCCAGGAAGGCATACTGTATTTCCTAGGACTCCCCCATCCCCACTAGACACTGCAAACAAAATGGATTACTTGCAATTATTCCCAAAACACATCCCATTTTTTTCCCATTCTACATTTAGGCTCACACCTATAAAAACAAGGCCAACATGGGGACACAGCAGAGGTGAAAGGCAATGGCAAAACCATCAACTCACCTAAAAGAGTCTTGGCAAAGTCTTCACAAATGGATAGATAGAAGAGAACTACTTTTTAATAACCCACCTTGCCTACAGCTCCTGACCCCATTCTGAATCCTGGAGCCTTAAAATCCGCTCCTGGATATGTATCTGTCTCCATGACTTTGATCTATTTCTGGGCCCCTAATCCTTGATCTTAAAATCTACCCAAGTGCTTCTGTTGGTCTTGGGATTAATTGCTCTCCTTTATAGTTTTTAACTCAATACCACACCTGTCCAGCCAGTGTAGTTGACTCATATCTAGCTCTCGGACTCCGATTTGCCCAGCACAGTGTGTATAGTATAAAAGCCATAGATGTACTTTGGAATCTCCTGGGTAGCTTTATAAATTACTGGAGCCTCTGCTCCCCACCCCCAGAGGTTCTGAGGAATTGATCTGGGTTACAGCCTCCCTCACCTCACCTGGGTCATACAATTTCTACCTCCTTTCCCAGCTACCCACCATCTCTCTACAGCTTTTCAAGCCCCACATCCACAGGCAAGTGCAGTCTTTTCCTCCTCCTGGCTTCTTGTCACAGTTGCACGAATGATCTCAAACCCCGCCAAAGCCTTTTGGGATTACCCCAATTCACTGTTAGCTCCTCTTCTTTGGACTTTAATGGCATAATTATTTCTTTCATACTTCCATTTACTTTATACTTACCAGTGTACCTGTGAATACAATAATCCTGGCCCACAGACGACTTATCCTTCAACTTTTTAAGTTTGCAAATAAACATATCAGACTAATTAATGATCTAACAGGTAGTTATGTGCCACTAAACTTAAGATCTGAGATCTCGTATATTCACACGCTCGTATATTTTACTTTAAGTGTTCACACAAAAACATACACAGAGAAGAGGCAGACACAGAGAGAAAACTGTGATGGAAATGAGAAATTCAAAAAGAAACCTCAGTACTTGCTGCAACTCACAGTGGCTGGCACCCCATCGAGTTGTCGAGCTCCATGATTCGACACCAAGATGCCATCCAAACCGTGTTTAACTGCCTCCCTGGCATCATCTCCTAGGATTAAGACAACTATTATAAGAAGGCTATATATAACTATTATAATTAACAGAAGGCACAGATTTAGAGGTCAAAGCATCCCAGTCAAAGGGAACCTTGCTGAGAACCTGTAGCATAGAAATACATACATCCAAGGATTAGAGCTCGAATAGTAGGTCTGTCTTGGTCAAAAAATTAGCAGTTATAACAAATTAATTATAAAATAAATTTATCAATGGATAGTAAATTGACATACACTGAAATCTGTTTACTTCATAAGGAAGTACTCCTGCTAAGCATGTTTTATTATTATTAATAAGGTCCTAGCAGTTAGCAGAATTACTCCTCTACAATTTGGATAGCATAAAAGAATATATAAGTGACAAGCACTTTAAGTATAACAGGTAATGAACAAGTCTAATCCAAAAACATTATTTAATACTGTTATAACCTCAATAATTATTTTAAATTATATTGTTCTATAATTAAATGTATTTTCCCCATTGAAATATATCAAAATCTAATATTAAAATTACATCCTACATCTCTAATCAAACTTGAAAATATATTGATTTCTAAAAATAAAGAGATTAACATTCTCTTAAATCAATTTACATTGAAAAATTCTTTTTCTTAGAATCTTGAAGACATTGCTCCTTTTCCTTCTAGTGCCCATTGTTGTTAACAAGAAGACTGAAGGCAGTTTGACTCCCGTTCTTTTGTAACCTGTTTTTATTTGTTCTCTCTTTACACACATTTTTCCTCCTGAAATTTCATAAGAGGTATAATAAGCTGTGTTTGTTCTATCAATGTAATGACATACGTCTCCAGCACTCAGACATTGTCTGTCTTTAGTAATTTCCTCCCTGTCTCTCTTACCTTTCATCAATGTCAGTTGAACATTGGACATTTTAAAGGGTTTTCAAGACTCTCCTTCACTTAATCATATTTTCCTTCTATTTGTCTTCCAGTTGTTTGACATTTTGGGAAACAACATTGACTCAACTGTTCAATCAATAATTTCATTCTTAATTTCAGAAATCATATTTTAAAAATATTTAGTAACTTCTTTTTATATTCTGATTTTATTTTCATGGCAGACTTTTCTTATTTAACTATAATTTCAACTTCTTTTAGTCTATCATTTGGAATTTTTTAATATATTTTTATTTTATTTCTTTTGTCTAGGATCAGCTTTTATGTGGATTTATCTTAGTCTTTTATGTTTTGATGTTTCAAGTATGTCTTGTGATGCTAAATTTTCTATTTATATTTAAGGGAGAAAGACCTGAAGAACTCATATAGGCTCCCTGGGCTGTTTCATAAATCATTTTAATTCCTACCAAATCTTAGCCTGGAGTAGAAATTCTTTCTTGGAGCATCATGTGGGGCAGGGTAAGGAATGTTAACTATAGGGTTATTGGAGTGTGAATTCCTCAAGTGTCAGAATGAGGAGAGCTTCATGTCGGATTGTAAATGTTATCTACCCATAGGTTAGCCCAGCCAACCATTCATTTCCTTAGAAAGGATCAAGCTACTATATGCTAAGTGGCCCAGAAAAGGGAAGGGAAGGGAACGGGACAGGGCTGCTGGCTGGTGCAATAGTTTCATAAGCAGAACTCTAATGAATCCTCTTGCTTTCAGTCTCCACCTCTCATTCCCCATCTCTGTCGTACTTTCAGATTAGACATGTGGAGCCTGTGAGGTATTCCATCACATATAATTTCCCTGCCTTTTAGCAGCTCTCTCCCATACATTTTATTTTTTAAATACATTTCTTGACATTTATCATCTGTTTGTGCCCTTCAGTTTCCTTTGCTTTGCTATCATATCTTATGCATTTTTGAATTTCTGTATTTTAATTTCAGTGTAGTCTTAGGTTTGATAAGAGACTGCATATATACTTAGTCCAGCATTTTGAACCAGAATCCCAATATATACATTATTATTTGAAATTGTTAGAAAATGGTTCTCTAATAATACAGGCTTAATAAAGTGCCATGCAACAGAACTTTCTCTGATGACATAAATGTTCTGGATCTGCCCAGTTCCAAACAGTAGACACTAGCCACATGCACCTATTAAGTAATGGAAATGTGGTAGTATGATGAAGAAACTGGAATTGTACTTTTATTTTAATATTAACTTAGCCACGATTGGCAAGTGGCCACCATATTGGACTGATCAGCCTTAATGTTTACCTCAGTTATACTTACTCTAATAAAGAAATGTATAGTATTTTTTTTAACTCTGAGTGTATACATAATTAACTTCAACAAACAATGTAAAATATATTTGAAATTGGTGTGGTCTGCTCTGGTTATCTAGTTGTACGTATGATTCCCAAACATTAAATCAAATAAAAAAAATAAGTCAAAATATGTGAACTATAATATTTCATGAACCTCATGATTGATGTCTGCCACCATGTAACTGCAAACTGTGTTTTAAGAAATTGAATATTATCAATAAACAGATCCTACATTGTATAAAAACCTAACTGCTTAGGCTTAATAGTCAAACCACATGCATTTGAATCCCTTATCTGCTTGTTATATAAGTGGCAAGTTAATTAACTTTGCACATCAGTGTCCTAAGCCATAAAATGGTGATAACAATCCACATAAGATTGGTTTGTGGATTAAATTGGTTGAATAAGTATTTAGAGTAACATCAGATAAATACTAACTATTATTATTATCATCATCTAGTGTGAGAAGTATAAATTAAAGAGACAAATAAGTGAAGAAAGATTCACTTTCTGGGTGCTTTGGCAAGTCTGAGTTTTGTTTATAACAATAAAATTTTCATCCTAATAAGGATTAAGATTATAAATAGCCTTTCATTTGAAGTAAGTGTTACTTAAATAAGTTTTTTATCTTGTCATTCCAAGTGAGTTCTCATTTTTTTCTTGGCAGTGCTGGGAATGCAAGAAATGGTTTGCTCAGAAGATAGACCACAAATATCTAGCAAAGCAAAAGAAAAGAAAGAATAATTTGTGAGCAGATATGAGCCTCTTTGTAAGCTACTAATGAAACATTGTCCACAGTTTTACATTTTGTATTAACCGGGAGAGAAAACAATGTTGCCTTAATGAGAGGGGCAGAATGTTCTGATTTAGGAAGATATTCATGAATCTCTGATTTCTCATTAATCCGTAGAGCTTCCTAATATGGCATTCCACATTTGTTAATTTGTCAATCACTACCTTAATTGACAAATACAATAAATAGTCAACAGAGAAAAGCAGTGTTTGCTCTCTTATTAATATATTATTTCCATATTTAATCTAAAATCCAGAGTGAAATGTAAACACTCAAGATTTGCCTTCAAGCCCTTGGAGCTTTTGACTCAGGACTCTGTGCTATCTTACAGGAGTTTAGTAAGTAAATACTAAATACATGGCAGCAGTTTAAAACACAATCCGGGAACATTTGAATGGATGTTCTTTGAATGTCTTGAAAATAACTGGATATATAAAAATAGCTAGATAGAGAACAGTTTTTGCAAAACAAAAAGCCACTCTAGAAGTAAGACAACCTAGTCTTAAAAAGTTTTTTAATTAAAAGAAAAAGAAAGAAAGAAAGCTCTAAAAAGCATTATGCTTTTGCTCAGAAAGCCATTTCGTTCATTAGCTTGAGTTCTGGCAAAGACCAAATCCTGTCTCAAATACATGTTTGGAGTTTGTGTTCAAGTTTTCCAAGGGCAGGGTTTAACCACAGCAAGAGATTACATCTTGATCTCCAATTTGCATTCATTAAAATGCAATTCTTAACACGGTGGTAAGGGGGAATATTTCATGGATATCTTTCCAGTTGCCTGTGATTTTCTGTGCCTGCAAACATAATCTACATCTTTCTGGTAAAAGGAACATGAAAGAGGATGGGTGGCTCTAGGTCAACCCATGCGACTTTTGGACGAAGATCTGTGGAAGAGCGAGCAGCAGATTTCCCAGAACTCACACTGCCGCCCCGAGGCTCCCCACATACCCAGACTGAGCATGTGCGCTGACTCGATGCAGTCGTTGTCATAGAAATGATTCTTGTTTGTTAAATAAATGAAATAAATAGTTACAAAGAAACTAGACAATGTAAACTGTACGTGTATAAATAAGTTGTTTCCTTTCAAATGTCAAATGTCCCATCTCTTTTTCTCTTGCTTTTGAGCACTCTCTAATGTATAAACTCACGTAGTTCCCACTAAGGATTTTACTCAGTAAACATTTGGGTTGTCTACTGCGTGCAAAACATTATGAAAGTATGTAGAAATAAGTCATGTGGTCCATGAAGATAAGAAGAAAAGAGAGGTGATGGTGGTGGTGGTCCTAGGCCAAGATGACCACAGAATGAAGTTCTAGAAGCCAAAATATTTTTTAACTCAACACATAATAGTAATGTCTAGTTCAAAAGATTTTAATCATCTCCTGGAGGACAAAGTTGTAGAAAAACAATATATATGGGGAATCTTAAGTTGAAAAGTTAGTTAAAAAATTAAATAACCTCATTTTTATATCTGTTCCCTACTGTACATGGAGAAATATAGGACTATAACAAATTTTTATTATTATTATTATTTTGGTGTTTTTAAGCCAGTTGCCCTAGGCCACCTCTGTGATGAGTGAATTAAATGCTGGAAACTACACTAATTTTCTAATTCAACACATCCTCTTAATTTCCTCAGGTGAGCCACAGTTACCTCTTGTCTGAGCAACAGCAGTTTCTTAAATGTGCTCCCTGACCCCAATTTTGCCACATCCATCCATTAGATCCATTATACAAACTGTGATCTTTCTAAAATACTAATCTGATGAGGCTGCTTCCCTGATCAAGATCCTTAGTAGTTCTCAGATGTGGTAAAGTCTACATTTTCTAAATGGCTTACATGTTTTATTAATTGTTACTCATAAATGCTGTATTTTGCCATGAGTTCAGTCCAAGAGTCATTTGACCTGATATCATAGCAAAGCTCAAGCATCATCTTTCATTCAAACTGAAATCTTTCTTAACCTACTTGTGTAATTGTCCACACTACTTTAAACCCACCCCCATATTGCAGAGATTTCTATTTTGGCACCTGTAGCATCTTATCACACCCAAATTCTTATTTACACATCTGTCTCCTACAAGAATGGGCTCTCTTTTTGGCCAAGGACATCAAGTTCTTAATGTTTTTTACATTTTATCACACAGTAAGCATGATAACTATTTATCTACTGAATGACTGAGTAAATAAATCAGTAAATGGATGAAGGAATAGATGAGGCAGAACCTTCAGGTTAATGTTCTTAAGACCTATGGTTGACGGTAGCTACAGGATGTAGCACTAACAGCCATGGATGATACTATGGATGTGAGTAAGGTAAGTGGAACTTGTTTAAAAGTGTCTGTAACACCAGAATACATTCACTGAAATATAATTCTCAGAAATTGAACTAGGACAATGATCAACAGGAAAGAGTATAACAATATTTTTTTTAAGCACAGATTAAGACAGATCTGAAATTAAACATATCTCCTCCACTTGAAAGTCTCACTGGGCCTTTTTTTTTTTTTTTTTTACTTTTATTAGCTTCATTTCTGCATATATAAGATTAAAAAATATAAAGTCAGTGGCATGTCTAGAGCTTTATAAATAGGGGCCATGGGATTCACACATATTCAACTAAAACCTATAAAAAACTTTTGATTCTAAGTCATTGTTAGGCCTGGGGTAAGTTAATAGAATCTCTTATCCTAGAGTCACTTACTTAAACATTTCCAATTAAAATAATATGTTTTTGGCAGTTATCTATTTAACCATACTAAAAAAGAATGTTTTCCAAGGCAAGAAACCATATTTATGGGTGAACGCATTTACACTCCAAATTATTACAGTCACTCGTACCTCCCTGCGGGATTGAATTCATGTGGATATGGGGGAAGTAGTCAAGTTGCTTAGTACCCATGACTTGGTAATTGAGGTTTATAATGTCCTAGTCAACCATTCTTTACAGGGAGGTGATATGGGAATCACCACACTCTGAAAACAGTCCTAGTCATTGGTACTTGGTAGGAAGAGGAGAAAAATATTAAGAGGTTCTTAAAAGAGGTCTGGTTATTAGAATATCATCCTTTGGGCTTCTCCTTGACCTGAGAGTCACTGCTTCAGCTTTCAGCCAAAGCAAGATCTTCTACCTAGACCTCGTCAAGCTCCATAATTTGGTGACAACTGCAAATAAAAGCAGCAATATCCCCATGTTTGAAAATGGGTAACCTCTTACTTCATGGGAGTCCTGCTCTCCTTCAGTGCATTACCTAAGAATGAGGGAGAATTGAGAGGTGGGATGTCTCTTTTGATTTCCACATTAATTTTTCCTGATTATTTTCCCTTAAAATCATCATGATCATATCCACGAAGGATCATAAAACCAGTATGAAGTCAAGTAGAGAAATAAACCTCTCAAAATGCCTTTTGCGACAATTGGCAGTGTTGTCAGCTCCCTCAGCCATTTAATATCCTCCCAGCTGATGGACGGGTCTATCGCTTTAGCCACATATGCAGCAAGTCCACTGTCATCTCCAAAATCTTCCTTAGGAGAAAATGCTAAATCATTGGTTTCAAAGTTTTTCATTCTGAAATAAAAAGATATATAAAATGAGAAACTCCTCAAAGTTAGAGCTATTTTTACAATGCCTCATTCTATAAAAACAAAAGTTACCCTTTTCAAATCAATTGGTTGTTCATCCCTCAACCATCTATAGCAGCAATTTTCATCCTTTTTCATCTCATGGCACACATGAACTAATCACTGAAATTCTGTAGCACACCAAAAAAATGTGTTATACTTTTTTGCCAATCTGAAAAAAAAAAATAGGTATAATTTTGATTCATTCATACCAGATGGCTATAGCTGTGTTGGCTGTTGGCTGTTTTTTTATTTGACAATGCAAGGGAAAACAGGTATTGCATGTTTAAAATTTTTGTGGCACCCCGGTGTGCCAAAGCATGCTGATCTATAGGTTGTCCACATGCATATTTTCCATTTTTGATGTAGGATTTCAGGCTAAAATGGGACCATCTAGTGAACTTAATTGGTCACTTAAAGTTTGTTTTTCATCTTAGGCTGTTTTTCTATGAATAGATCAGTTTCAAGGAAAAATAATGGACAAGTTCAAATATCTCTATCTTTTTAAGCTAGTTCATAAATATAGACAACAGATTTGATGCTACTTTCAGCCAGCAATGCATACTAATCCCGATGATGAATATTTGCATGGTGCATTACAAGTTACACAGGGTTTTCATATACCAATATTATCGCAATTTTTAAAAATTTTAGAAAATAAAATTGATGCTCTTAATATCCACAGCTTTATCATTGATTCCTAATTTACATAGAAAATATAGCTAAGGCAGCATTTGGGCTTCATACTGGGTCTCTTTATTCCTTATTACATTCTGTTTGTTTAGATCCCAGCTGCATCCTCACAATTGCATTCAGGAAACTTTGCCCTGTCCTTGTGAAAAATCCTAGGGAAGACTGGAACTACCATAACCCGTGTTAACACCTTCTGTCTGTTGCCCCTGTAGACTCTTCTGTGCCTACTGTTGTAGTGATAATGGACACAGGGAGAAGTAGGGGTGTTTCCCAGCAGATGAGCTCTCAGTTCCTGCTTTCCCTCCTCCATTTGGTTGTTCTCTCTGAGGCTCTCCGCTGCTGACTACACTTCCCAATCTTCCAGACAATCCTGACCAGGGCATGAGCTTTCCTTCATTTCTTTGCCTCCAATTAATTTCATATGTCTACTCGATTGGGTTAAGAGATGCCTAGTTAGCCAGTAAAACGTTTCTGGGTGTTTCCCTGAGGATTTTTCTGGCTGAGATTAGAATTTGAGTTGGTAGACCCAGTAAAAAATGATCACTCCATCATTCAATATGTTGAGGACCCATGCTTGAACAAGGTGAGGGAAGGGCTTATTTGTTCTCTCTGCTTGAGCTGGGACATCCATCATCTCCTGCTCTTGAACACTGGTTGTCAAGCCTTCAGACTCAGACCAGGACTTACACGGTAGGTTCCCTGGGTGGTCCCAGGCTTTCAGGACAAGGCTGGAACTACACTGGTTTTCCTGGGCATTCAGCTTGTAGACCACAGATCAAGAGACTTCTCAGCTTCCATAGTCCCATAAGCCAATCTCTCATAATCTCTCTCTTCCTTCCTTTTCTCCCTGTGCAGCTCCCTGGGTTTCTGAGACTACTATTTGTGTGTGTGTGTGTGTGTGTGTGTGTGTGTGTGTGTGTGTGTGTGTGTGTGATTATTTTTAAAAATAGCTCTATTAAGATATCATTCACATACCATACAATTCAAGTAATATTATACACATACACACTTATGTACACATGTATATGTTCTATTGGTTCTGTTTCTCTGGGGAATCTGACTCGTATATGTAGCTTCTGTTGCTACTGGGGTCTGAGTCACCACCAATACAGCAGACTTGTAGTGTCAGGTATTTTAATGTATAAACACCCCAGCTCCCTCACCCCTAGGCAGACTAATTTTAAGATTCTCTGAATTTCCCAGTAGGATTAAGCTTCAGTCACCCACAGTTGTCCAGATAACATGACCATTGCTCATGCCTTCCCTCCTGTGCACCCCTTCCCCACTTCTACACCGATATTCTCTTCGTCTTCCAAAGGAACCACTTGCCTTAAGCCGCTGGCTCTCAGGCTGCTCCTACAGGAAAACAAACCACAACTCAGCTCCACTGAGCTGCTGCCTTCTCCTATGTCTACTTTCATTAACTCAGCTTAGACCAGCATTTGTCTAACTCACCTGTGGGACTCTGCTGCTGCTTCATCTGTATAACTGGCATCTCTTCTCTTGGTCTAAGTCCTAATATCTGAATTAGATTCTGGCAGTTGCTTGCACCTCTGACAACTAACTGGGTGGATGGACATCTGGGTACACAATGCCACCATCCATGTGACTCAACTGCCTACAGACCCAAATCCAGTTGCGAACTTCATTCCTTTGAAAGGCTGTCTTTGAATGATGACAATGACCTGGATTGACCTTGCTCTTCTACACATTATAGATTACTCTGCTAGCCAATCTTTTCTTTGGGTAAAAATACAGCTGTATATTGGTCTGTGACTTAGTCTTAGCTCTTTCTTCCCTTCTACTAGCTCTGCCATTGAATATAGAAAGGATCTTGGAGCCATAACTACAATAATTTTATTTAAACATAGAATTACATAGGCACACTATTTTTCAATTGTTTTTAAGAGGATCACAGGGTTTCCTTTAATATAAAACTAAGTTCGGTGTTTTTTAAATTTTAGTGTACTTTCATCTAAAAAACTGGTTGGGTAGTTTTGGTGATATATATTATCATAGGACATGAACATTCACATCCCACATAACTATTCAAGCCATTGGAAAAGTTTTCATGATAAGAATTAAACAGTAAGTCCTATAGTTTCATGGACTTAGGTGACCCCTATAGATAATAGAGTATTCCAACTCCATGAGAGTCATATCAGTACCCATCTATTTATTGAGCTTTGGTATAGATTTTAGCTACAATACATGAACATCTCTTTTTATCAAACCACTTAGGGTTGTATATTTTATTATAGATTTTGGTCTCCTATTGTCTTCCTAACTTGAATTAAGCTAATCTCTGGTCAATAAACACATCTGCATTATGGAGAGCTATTCTATTACTTAGAAATGATATAAAGTGAAATCATATTCCAAGCTTTTAAGTAATAATGTTAATAAGTAAAAGGTCTGGTCTGTCTCCCTCATAGCAGACCAGAGGGGAAAAAAAGAAAAACATCTGTATGTGTATATACACTGCACAGCGCCCCACACCCCTCCCAAACAAGCTACAGTGTTTCAGCAGGGGCGGAGTGAAAGGGTGAAATGGATAGGAAAAAACAGAAACATGGATAAAATTATATAAATAACTGTTGTTATTCTTGGAAGGCGAAATGCAGATCAACACTTGAATGAATGTTGCCTTACAGAAGTTTCAGTGCACAATGAAGCCTTGTTGTTGCTCTAAGACGTTGTTCAAAGCCAGACGCCAAGAAAAAGTTTTCAGATATCTTGACAGAGACCCGCAATGGAGTGTGTTACCAATGGCTCTGAAGGAAACCTCCATGAATGCTATTTTTATTTGAATTATGACATATACACAAAAAAACACTTAAAGCAGCTTCTGATAACCAAAGTATTCCATTTCGTAAGGAAGGAAAGGGGCAACATCAAAATAATAACATGATTACTTATGACTTAATTCTCTGAATCCCAATCTATTTAATGACCCACAGGCAAGGGATAAAATTTCTTCTTTGTAAGGAACTCATTGTGCCTTAAATGTTCCTCAAATATACTTTTTAATCTAATATAAAAATTATTTTAGCTTTTAGTAAGTTAGCATCATAAAAACAGCAACAACTACTAAAAGAAAGTTAAACATTATTAAATCACCAGTAATAACACTAGTAATAAATATTATGGAGAAATATATAATATTATTTTAAGTATTGATAATATGACATTAAAGATAAAACTACATGTCTCCATAGCAGAAAACAAATAAAATATCAGTAAGTCTATGATATCAGCACAATATGAGAGAGATAGAGATTCATAATACAGATAGGAATTAGTACATGAGTCACCAGCTTTTAATTCTGTGTTTAGGAGAAAACTTTAATTGAGAACATAGCCCTGTTAATTTCTTACTTGATGTGGCTGGGCAGTTAGAAGGAAGGCTGAATAAGTGGATTTCAAGTTTGAGCTCAAATCTTTGTTCAACTTCTAACCAGTCATGATTCATTGGGTAAATCTCATATGATCTAGTACATTTCTATTTATTGATTCAACATTACTTAGATATTTAGAATATATCTATAAATAAAATAGTCAAAAGTTCCTGGCCACATGGGGTTGATACTCTAGCAAGAAGAGACAGAAAATAAACAATAAATATAATCAATAAGTAATTTATGGAGCAAGTTAGATCATAGGTGCTATAAAAAATTTTTTAAAAAGGTAGAGCAGAATAAGAGGTGAATGAGCTGGTAGAAGCTTAACTTCAAAATTAAAATATGGCTATGCAGCAGAAAGAAAGAAGGAACTCCTACCATTTACAATAACATGGATGGAACTAGAGAGAATTATGCTTAATGAAATAAACCAGCAATGAAAGAAAAATACCATATGATATCACCTAATACAGGAAACTAATGAACAACACAAACAAATGAGCAAAATTGAACCAGAGACATTTAAACAAGGAACAGACTAACAGTTACCAGGGGAGAGAGGGGGAGGGAGAGAAAGGGGTAAGTAGGGGAAGGGTTTAGTAAAGGAACTAGTATAAATAACCCATGGACATGTACAACAAAGTGGGGATTGACCGTGGGAGAAGGGGTGGGCTGGATCGGGGGTGGGGAGCAATGGGGGTGGGAAAGTAGGACAACTATAATAGAAAAACAATAAATAAATCAAAAAATTTTAAAAGGAAAATTAAAATATGGTGATCAAACTTGGCCTCATTGAGAAGCTACCTTGTAAAGGAAACTAGCAGATCAGTATTACTGTGTATGCTTCTTGTTGTTATTACACACATGACCACAAACCTAGAGGCTTTAAAATGATTTATTATATTACAGTTCTGGAGGTCAGAAGTCCAAAATGATTCTCACTGTACTGCACTCAAGGTGTGGACAGGGCAGTCTTTCTCCTGGAGGCTCGAGGGCAGAATCCATTTCCTTACCCGTTCCCACTTCCAGAGACCACTACCTTCCCTGACTCCTGATGATATCACTCCATCTTCTGCCTCTATCAGCACATCTCCTTCTCTGACTCTGACACTTCTGCCTCCATCTCATAAGAACCCCTTAATTACATTAAGTCTATGAGATAATCCAGGATAATCTTCCCTTCTTAAAGTCTATTTTGCCATGTAAAGTAACATATTCATGAGTTCCAGGAATTAGGACATGAACATCTTCAGGAGGTCTTTATTCTGTTTAATGCAGTTATACCATGAATGTTTTTCTAATCAAAGAATTCAGAGGCTATTGGGCCATGTACCAAGTCCACCTTCACAAATATTTCTCTCCCCAAAACCTCTCCAGGATCCCTATACATATTGTGCCACTATTCTGATCTCTGCTGTTTATTTTTTATTTTGGTTTCCCAAATAAAGACATGTAGACCCATCCCTGATATAATAATGTAAGAAAAGTGGACACATTAGTTGTGCACTGATTGGAGAGAAGAATGCTACAGGCAGAGGGAAGAATTGGTTCTCAGGCTCTAAGGCGCAAGCATGCCTGGCACGTTGACAGGAGAGTAGGGTAGCCAGTGTGGCTTGAAAGAGAGTGAAAATGAGGGTGCTAGGAGATGAAGTCAGAGAAGTAATGGGGGCCTCAAAAACCACTTTTATTGTGAGACCCAGGAAGACCATGGCAATCTGACCTTCTGTGTGTGTGATCTGTTCTGTCTGTTGTGATTAATCAATCATTTCAGGGCTTAAGGGAGCACGTTTCCAAGCACATCACCAAAAGCATAGGTGTCATGATTTACCTTATACTTAGTCAATGATTGAAAATTACTTTTATTCTCTGTCACCTGCCCTGACACTACATTGAATAGCCAAATCTTTATCCAGGGTAAAAGAACCATCCCCATGGGGTACAGAGAAAGAAAAGGCCCCTGCCTCAGAGCCTCTGAAATCAGTCTAGTAAACTGGCCCCATTACTTGCTTCTTCCAAGAGCAGATGAGTATTCTCTATACTCCCAGCTCAGTTTCAGGAACCTCTGTGCCATTCAGAATGTGCACACATACATGTGTTTTGCATATAGACCAAACAGAGACTACCAAACTCCTGAACTCTGGCTGGTCCCCAATGCCAAGAGTCAGAACCCTCCCCCACCCCGGCAGAGGAAGTAGCAAGAGCTGGAAGGAGCCACAGCTTTACAGACTCATTCTCCTCTGGATTTCCTGCCTCCCTTGCCTGCCAAACCTCACTTCTGAAAAGCCCAGCTTCACCTTCTATGAGTCAGGTCAGTTGCAGAAAAGAAACCCGATTTCCTATCAGGCTGTAACAGATGAGCTTTTTGGTTGTATGTGGGCTCAGGCAGAAGCCTGGGCCTCCCATTAGTGTGTTCTGCCTTTGGCCTCTGAATGGGGGCCACAAGGAAGCCGACCAGAAGGTGCTGGCCCGCCCTGAAGTCCACTAAGACGAACAAGGCCAGCAGGCGCTCTGGGGGACAGGGTTGCTGGGCTGTGGGGTGTTTCCTGTGTTCCCAGTAATCTAAATGTATTGCTCATTATTTGATCATCTTCAGACGGGAGAAGTGACGAGCTACTGAGCCCTGGCCACTCCTGTGCACATGGACAGCTGAAAAGAGCCTTTGTCTCATGGTCTCTCTGGTCCCTTGGGCGGGAGCCCAGGAGCAAAGGAAAAGGGGAAAAAGCAAATCAAGCTTCCGCTCCTGACTGAGTGGCCTTGGCACCAAAGGAGCAAGACATGCCAGCCAGGAGTAACAACTGTGTCATCTCCCCCATCTAAGTAGATACCACTGTGAATACACTTTGTTATCTAGAGCAAGAATGTGTTTCTTAAGCTGCAAAAATAATCCTACTGTTATTGTTATTGTTGTTAGTAGTAGTATCAACAGGAGGGGGCAGAAATAGCAAACTCCAAAGGAAAATAATGAGGAATGAGTCTTGTCAGAAGCCTAGAGTGAGAAATTACTTATTTTAGAAAATTTAAAAAATAAGATAATCAAAATAGAGAAATACTGTGAATACAGATCTCATATTAGGGAACTTTAAAGCCATCTACTTTCTGACAAATTTGGAAAAAAGTAGGAATCGGTCAAAGACCTTTTGCTTTTGTTTTCTTAGAAAGACAGGGTGTTTGGGTACTTCTGTGTCTGGGATGCAGGAGACAAGTCTGACCGGGAGAACACTTTCACTTTCTGTCATTGGCCACTAAAGGTACCACATGCAGAAATGATATCCTAAACCTGCCTGGAGGTAGATAACATCATACAGCTAATTTACATATGGCTCAACAGCAAGAATTTATGCACAATAGTTTATACTCAAACAGATGCATGCTCAGCAGAGCTATTTGACAGGTGACACAGAACTGTATATAGACTTATGTGCTAGCTGAGATGCATCCTGTTCTATAACATCTGGGGAATTGTTGGCTTCCAACAACTGTTGTCCTTGTGTGGAATGCTGATTTGGTTTTGACTCTTCCAGATATTGGGTTTTTTAGAAGGGTTAAGTTTAATTGTAGGCAGAGTAAGCAACGGCCTGTGTAAACTGAGATCTAGAATCGAAAGAAGCCATCCTTCATTGTTTCACATGCTCTTGTGCAGGCTTTGAAATCTCATCATCAAAATGTCTTCCATGAAAACTAAGACTTTGATTCCTGTTTGAATGCAATTAGCCTTGAAGGTTATCCATCACACATTGGCATGAAAAGTCTTAAGAGATTTTGGTGGGAACTGGGGGAAGGAAGAAACAAAAGGGAAAAGAGGTCTGCAGCTTAGGGAGGTTGAGGTCTTTTTCAGTACACTCCACTGAATTCCCAGTGTTACTAAAAATGGTTCTAATCCTAAATTATTACAGGAAAAGGGATAATTCCTTGCCAATGAACAAGCTGAATAACTTAATGAAATCATCATTGTTCACGTACAGATTGGTAAACACATTGTTTATGCTAAGATGACCAAGTGAGTGAATGAATGAACCAGTGAATATATGACTTAATGTTCACCTACAATTAAAGAGGGAGGGATATTGCTCAAAGAAGTAGTTGATGAAGGATCAAGCATGCAGCTTCTATTCTCTCCACTCCTTAATCTTTCTTCAATTTTCCTATCTATAGTTGTCCCACATACAATAAAATATGAAAC
This sequence comes from Furipterus horrens, assembly GCF_987537825.1. Lineage (NCBI taxonomy): Eukaryota > Metazoa > Chordata > Mammalia > Chiroptera > Furipteridae > Furipterus > Furipterus horrens. The sequence goes on along the minus strand of NW_028327178.1, from coordinate 83,363,199 downwards.
TAAGTATCTTCTATCCATATGGCAATTCATACTTCCCAAAACCTTTAATTCACTCTGGTACATAAATTTATTTGACAAATTTTATAAGTATAAGGGAAATTTCTCTCTTTTATAGCTCAAGTATGTGACACCCACAAAAAGGGTGTGATCTGCTGGAAATTATGTGGATATTTGGCAATAAAACTATCTCTAGAATCCAGACTTTATCATTCTGAGTAAAGATCACTTTCAATCATACTTTAGGAACAACGTTCTGTGAAGAACTAATTCCCCAGGCCTCTCACTTGGAAATTGGAGAAAACCTTTGGAGCTGCTAACTCATGACAAGAGCAAAGAGAATTAGAAAACCATCTCAGAGGCCCAGGAGATCAGAGACCCATGGTTACCTGAGTTGTGGTGGCAGCTTGAACCTGTTACGCACATCATCGAAGCGGTTGCCCAGGTAGGGGGTATCTACTGTCACAAATATGGCCTTGTAACCCATCCGTTCGGCCCGTCGCACTAGCTGCTTGGTGACCTCACGGTCCTTGTAGATGTATAGTTGCAGCCAGCGAAGAGCCTCACGACTGGCCTCTGCCACTTCTTCAATTGAGGAGGTGGCCCAGGAACTCAGCATCATGCCAGTTCCCAGTGACCTGCAGGCTGAAGAAGAAAGGGAAAGATCAAGACAAGCCTGGCATTTTCCCATTCCAAAGACTTTCACTGTAGCTCAAGGCTAAAGACACCTACAAGGGCAATTTGGCAATAAGAAGTCATATCTTTAAAAAGTTAGAAATAGCATTCCCTTCCACACTCTGTGAATTGATCTTAAAGACAAAAATGAGTCAGTTAGCCGAAGGTGTGCCATATGTAAGATGAAAAAAAAAATGGGAACCATTTGAACAGCCAACCTTAGGGGATTGGGTAAAATATAGTTCATATATAAAAATAAAATGTACACTCAATTAAAGGTAACTTTTTGGTGATGGTTAATTTTATGTCAACTTAGGTAGGCATGGTATTCAAGTATTTGCTCAAATGTGTCTGGATGTAGCTGTGAAGTTATTTTTCAAATGAGATTAACACTTAAATCAGTAGGCTTTGAGAAAGGAAGATTTCTCTCTGTATGTGGATGGGCCTCATCCAATCAGTCAAAGGCCGTAAGGAAAGGACTGACCTCCCCTAAGGAAGAGGGAATTCTGTCAGCAGTCTTTCCTAGACTCAAAATGAACGTCAACTTGCAAGATTTTGTACTTGCCAGCCTCCACAAGTGTATGAGGCAATCCCAGAGACAGATAGATGGATAGATAGATAATATTATATACAATATTTTAACTTTTAAACTTTATATATTTTCTCTTTAAAATTTTTGTTAAAGGTATATGTATTCTACCCTTTATGTTGCCTTTTAAAACTTTATAGAGTCCATGTGCTAGACATATCAAGTAAACAGCAGTTTCCTCACATCCTTTTGAGCAAGATATCAAAAACTGAGCAAATAAATGAAAAATTAAATAGACAGAATCCCCTAACCACTTGTCTTAGAGAATTTGAAAGAATATGGGTAATAATCTTTCCTCCGAAAATAGGTAGTACCATTGGGGTCAGCTTTAGTGGAGGAGAAATTGATAAAATGTTTATATGCAAAGAGATAATTAATACACATAAAACTGACTCTATGGGTCATTCAGCTTCACTGTGTGCCCACCATATATCAAATGAAAGCGAAGTAGACATTCAAGTGACACACAGGGTGATGATGAGAATCAAGTGACATGCTGCTTATAAAGCAACTTTGAGAGGTTAAAAAGCTTCCATGTTTCTCAGACTTCAGTGAAAAGACAAATCCCCTGGAGTTTTTGTGAAAACACAGATTGCAGAACCCACCCCCCAGAGCTTCTCATTCCATAGCTCTGAAATGGGACCCAAGAACATGCCTTTGTGATCGGCTCCAGGTGATGCTGTGGCTGCTAGTCCTGGACCACATTTTGACATTTAAATAGTAGCATCATCATTTGATAGTAAAATGCTAAGCTCAAATGGCAATAAAATGGATTTTGTTTTTGATAAATGTTAATTTTCGTATGTCTTTGAAGGTAATTTTTTTATCCCTGTTCTTCAGGTCATAGGCTGGATAAAGAAGTTCTGAGCTACAGATTACATCATCTATATATCACTAATCTGTTCCCTCCAAATGTCCCTTTGATAATTTCTCTCACAGGGACTCATGGCTTGAGAAATGTTGTCAAAAAAACCACATTTTATTAAGTATTAACACATATGAACACCTGGACCATTGTCTGATTTTCATTAAGATTTGTAAATATAAAGAAAAGCTCAGGACATCCACTGCTGTTTTGAAGGAACAGCAGGGGACATTGCTGGTTTGGTCAGAATCCCATAACCATCAATTTCCCACAAAGAAGTTGCATCCTGAAGAGGATGTGACCGAAGAAAGGTCACACAGAGACAGGCAGCAGAATGGGAGAACCCAGTACATCTGACTATTCCTCCAGAGCAATGGTGCCCGGGTGCCCAAAAGACTCCTTTGGTATGCATAGATAAATGCATTCCCCCAATCCTTCAGGGTCATGACAACCAAGATGGCAGATTTGCCACATGCCCGAAGGACACTACCAAGCTGCCAGCTCTGGGGAGGCATGGAAACTTGGAAAACAATGGGTAAGGCCTGCCACACACTGTAAGAGTAGAGTGGCTACACAAAATGGTCCAGCTAAATGAGCACCATTTTGTAGTTTACACAAAGGCATCAGCAGTTCTCCCAACAAGAATAAAAATATCTTCAATAAGGTCTTTACTTTATAAGAAGTATCTACAGACATTCTATATAGATCATTAAAACCATGTAAACCCATGCATCAAAAATATTGACATCACCTAAACCTTCAGGCTTGCATGTCAGTGCTCATAAACATTTTGCCTGAAATCTCTTGCTATATAGGTCCCAAGAAAAGCAAGGTCAGTCCAGGCATCTATTTTCCTGAGTCTCTCAGCTCCAGTACTAATGGCTCCTGATATTATTGGTACTAAGTATTTGTTTTCCAAAGATTAAATGATAGGGGCTGAAAGTTTGAATCGGAGGGCCCCCAAAATTCTAAGTTACTAGTTGTTTCCAGTTGTAGACATTCAGTAAATATTTGGTGACTTGATGAATTTAATGAGACTCTTTCTGGATGCAGAGGGAATATCAGAGTCTGTGCTGACACATTATGAGCTGAGACTAAGATATTACTCTCAGAAGAGAACAGGAGCGAAACTTAGAAGCATCCGCACTCCTTGAAACATACACTACTCATCACTGTGATCCCCATTTACTTGTGATTATTTGCTGTGATAAAGGAAAATTATTGTTGAATTACATCCATTGTTTTCAACACAGCTTTATGTTACAATGAAATAAGGGAGCCTGGGATTTTGCAAGAACCATTCAGAGATACTATCAAATTTGCCTGGTTCCACTAAGGACAGATCTGGGACTAAGTTGGTACATACCAGAATAACAATGCTGCTTCTTGAAATATAGAATTCTTTCCACCCCAATTGGTAAGTAACCATGGCTCTAAAGTAAATAACCCCCCTTTTGAATTCCTTCAATGTGCCATCACTCCAGTCTCTTGGAAAATAATCTCTGGCTTACTCTCCGAATCCAGCAATTTAAAAGTTAATGCCTGGCAGAGCTGGGGACATTCAGAGCCATATTAGAGCACCACAGACAGTATCTGAGCATCTCAAGTGACCTTGCATAGCCAGACTTTGTTAAGAAGTTCTAATCAGGGCTATGCTAGTCCAGAGCTTGAGAGCACAAATGTTTCTGAAATCTGTTTTCTCTCCCTATTCATTTTCTACAATAAAACTCTGACCTGCTGCTCTGAAAAGCAGCAATTTCCAGATTTTATTTTACAAAGGACAGGGGTCAACTTGCATAGATAGAGACCTGTTCCCAACTTCTAGGTCAGTTACCAAAGACTGTGGTGCAAGTTGCATTTTTCCAACTCCTGGCAAAATGGAGATCACCCCTGAGGTGATATTGCTATGAAGGCCACTCCTGGCTCTTGCTCATGATGAAGGTCCCTAGTGTAAATCCAAGTCTAAAAATCTTGGCTAACATACCCAGAAGGCTACACCATCAAGTAAACAGTGACCCTGTATGACAGGACTCTACTCCCTTGCTTTTCTTTCTTCCACTCATCCCCTTTTATCATCCTTAACATATATCTTCAAAGATAGACAGACACCTAAACTTTTCATGCTCTAGGTCAGTGATTATCAGTCATTTTCATCTCATGGTACACAAAACCTAATTACTAAAATTCTGTAGCACACCAAAAAATATATATTTTGCCAATGTGACAAAAAGATAGGTATAATTTTGAATCATTCACATCAGACAGCTATTGCGTTGACTGTTGTCAATTTTGTATTTGAAAATCTCAGGGAAAAGAGGTCAGTGCCCCTCACTAAATAGTCAAGCAGTGCATGTTTTAAAAATTCTTATGGCTCACTGGTTGAAAATCATTACTCTAAATGATATATTCAGACATTTGGTATTTGACATTTCTTTCTCTTTTTTAATTTAGAGGTAACTTTAATACATTATGCCATTGACATTTTAAAAATGTGTTAACATACACACTCACTAAAAGAAACACTAGTAAGTTCTCAGGCACTGAGGTATCCAAGACAGAGCCATATATATAACCTAGGAAATAATATCTAAATCTCGGAAAGACAACAACAGGACATGATGGGTTGAGAGTCAAAAGGCCTGGGCTACAGACCCAGTCTTGCCACCCACAAGACATAATTCATCTCCAAAATAGTTATAAGCACAAGGGCTGCCCTGTCTCCTCATAGATTGCTGGATAGTAGTCCATTGAGGCAACGTTGAGAACATTTTCTGTGTAAATTCTAAGGTCATGCAATTGTTAAGGGTTAAGTGAAAGAACACCTAACATTATCTGGGAAAAGAAGTTCTACATAGCTTTTTTAATTCTCCTCATTTTGCCAAGACCTGGGTTTGTTAACAACATTATTCATAATCTTCATCCTCAGCTTTCCTCTGCAATGCTTTTGATGCTCAAGACACCCTTTCCCCTTTTCTCTTGCACATATGGTGTCGTGTGCTCATGACTATAAATAAGAAAGTGATTAAAGGACAGAAGAATTCTCTCCAGGCCAAGAAACTTTCTGCTAGGTCCTATAAGGACAAGAATATCAAAGAAGATAATTCCTACCTTCCTAGGTCGCACATCACTTTGAAAAGCCAAGGACAAAACAATAGCAAATAATCCAAGAGGTGCAGCAGAATCATAGCTTTGCCCAACCCTTCAGCCCTACCTCTAATTTGTCTACAGACTCCGTGGCGGGAACTGCAAGTAGATCTAAAGGGCTGTCAGCATTGGCTTAGTCCAGCCATCAAACAGTAATACCTGGCAGAAAACATTTTTAACTTTTCACTATATTATCTTGTTTCTCTACTGTTTCCTTTCCCTCCTGGGATGCTTACGCTTTGTAGGTGTTTTGTGACAGCAACACCACAGACCCAAGTGCAAGTGCAGCAGAAGGCAATGGCGAAACCACTGCTGCATTCCTTTTTCTTATTCTCCTGTTTTCTTTTGAAAACCCTGTGAGCAGGATCCAGAATGAAGCAAGAGAGAGCGCTGAAAAATGAGAATCCCAAGTCAGAAAGAACCCAAATGGTTACTGGGAAAGAGCGGAGGAAAAGAAAGCCATAAGCACACATCTGCAGGAGCTGAGCAGAGCTGTTGAGAACAGGACTTTGTGGATGTCACTCACTCACTTATAGGGTCTCCAGGAGTTGAAGATGACTCAATAGCACCTAACACACATTCTATCATTTTCAATACAAGTGTAAATATAATTATGTGGAAATGAATGTGATTAATGTCATTGTTAAATATTATCCATGACCCTTTTCAGCCCACCAGCACGAAATGGGCTGTGGGCTAGTGGAAAGTGTTGGTGCATTCTGTTTAACAGAACAAAAGTTACCCTCAGACCCACTCACAATAAAGTTTCTTATTAGAGTTACATCACATGTCCTAGGGTGGGAAATGTTGCAAGGGTCTACAATGAGCTGGCATAAGATTGAGTGCAGTTCAGCATGGCCAAACTGCCATTCGACAGAGAGTTAATTTCATGCACTGTGGAACCTGAAACCCACTACAGAGGTTTATATCAACTCAGATTAGATATAAATGCAGCCACCTCTGGGGTTGATACAAATTCTAAACTCCAATGTACAGTGATTTAAGTGGACGAGAGCTTTGCAAAACAGCATGAATGGGCAGAATCTTCCCTATGGCTGGGAAATGCAATGTGCTTCTAGATTTTGGTAGGGTTGTGCATTACCTCTGGCCTTAATGAAAATGTTTATTTTTGATCCAGGTGATGTGGATGTGGAGGAGAGAAGACAGGAAGCCAGTTATAGACTTGGGTTTTAAGAGGCAGGACACTAAGCCTACCTGTCCCAGTTCTTTGATTAAAAACCACTTTGTATACATCTCTCTCATTTATCTAGACTCTACTTCTTACTTTCTGCTGCATTTCAGTTATCCTGAAATCAGCTGGCTCTCAGCAGATCTTAGTGGCCTTTAGATGGGCATGCCATTCATGCTACATTTAACACTCTTTCATCTTTGAGGATTTGAACTATGCCTTTGGTTGGGAAGTTCCCTACTGGGAACTTTCATTCCAGACTCTTTCCAGTGCTTCTCAAGCTTTGATGTGCAGAGGAATCATGTGGGGATGTTGATAAAATTCAGATTCTCACCCAGTAGGTCTGGGATGGGACTTGAGAGTCTGCATTCTAACAAGCTCTCCAATGATATTAATGCTTTTATTCGTAGAGAATACTTTAAGAACAAGGTAGATATTTTCATTCACAAGGCCTCACCAAGTTAATGGGAGATATCTGATGACCCAGGTAAAGATAGAACCTTATAGAAAACAGGGGAGAAGGAACATGTGGGTTGTGGTAGCACTGGCAGTGGCTGATGCATAGCTTTCTAATTGCCAGTCACAGCCTGCTGTTGAATGTGTCTTTTCTCTCCAACTGGTGTCCCTACAGAGAGAGGCACAGGTTTATCTGCCACATTTTCTTATGCAGTCAACTCATACTAGTTTTAAAGTCAAGGTGTTAAATTGCACTAGTATTAACCCTTCGGCATACTTAACCATCATTGACATATTTTATAAGCTTGCTTATCTAGGAGTAGCCCAGTTTCCTAATTTTTAAATTAGAAGCAAAAATAAATGGCAAAATAAAAGTAAAATGACAGAAGATAAGGAAGAAGGGAGAGAGGTTACTCAAAGCTGAGAAAGCACAACTTACTAATTGTAAAATTGCTTCCAAATGTTTAATGTCAGGTTTACACATATAAGGAAGATGCTGAGTCATCAAGTAAAACTAAAGTTTGCTGTGCTATGATTGATGAGGAAGGGAATAATAATACATTTGAGAATGATGTTCATCCACAGCCACTATGACAACAACAAACAAAGGAAAATATAAAATGTGAGTTATCAATGGGAGTAAACATCTATAATGTGGAACATTGATTCATGTGGGACAACCACATGCCCAGTTTAGAACAGAACAATGAAGCAATGTGCTACTTTGGGTCCAAATGATTTCTTTGAAAATAGCTCTCCTTTATGGGAAAGGTGAGTTAAGTTTCCAAAATTATGTGTGTGAAGGAAAAGGGGTAATATGATCAAAGGGCCTCAAGTTTTTTTAAGTACACTTGATTAAAAAGCTTCTGCAAAATTTAGTCATCAAAACAGCTGTGCTGAAATTTTGTTAAGAAAACGCATTTTGTCATCTGCACAGGAAGTCATGGTGTAATGGTGAAAATATGCAATGACAAAGTACCAAGCAGTTGTGTGGTTCTGAACTCAGGGTCTGACACACTAATGTGTTTGCATAAATGTGTACCCTCACATCCACTGAGTGTATCAACCCTTCTTTGCAACAGGAACTACCATTACTCAGGTTTGTTAAAGACACAATTGACATTGTCCTGTGAATGTCTACAATTACCATTGAGATTTCTTAGAAAAAAAATGTTCTGAAGTTAGTAATCTAAGAGAAGAACAAAACTTCCTCTATAATTATGCTTGAAATACTTAGAAGCAGTCAAGCAAATCTTAATTTACTATTTAAGGAAACTTAAGCAATTTAAACACTGCCAAGAAAGGCCAGGAAACCAGATTTCATCTTTCCTGGGCTTTCACGATGGTCCATTATCTAAATTTGAGCAGTAAAATCATGAGTGATCACCCTGTCACAACCTCAAGAACTCTTTTTCACTGTATGGGAATATTTTTGAGGAACTGTTAGTCTCAATGACAACTTAGGCCCCTCTTCCCTGCTTCCTCTTTATCTCTGGGGCAGAACTCTGCAACAGACTAAAACAGTAGCTGTACTGGAATGATTCCCAGGTTATTACTCTATCATTGTATTGAGTTGTCAGGTTTGGGCATAACTGGCGGGTCGTATGGAGACCACACCACAATAAAATGCCATTTTAAAACTGTTGCGAGGAACATCACCTTTGCACATGATGATGCCCATCACCTCCCTCAGTTGAACAACCTCAGTGTTGGGATACACACGTGTGCCTCTGACTTCTCAAAGTCATGCTTTGTCATCAGGCACACTAATAATTTGAGAAAAAGCAATTTTATCCTCTCAAGAAAGCTGTTTAATAGCTTAAGTTAGGGTGCAAAATTCTAGAAGTCATATCATGTGATGTTGGTCTTTAACACAGTGAAAGTCTAATTTTTAATAGCTATTTAAACAATGAAACTATCATTGTTTGAAAAATTTTAGATATTAATTATATATTTTATATATGTAATACATATGCATATATATAAAGTCTATAACCATTTAATATGTATGCATGTATATGTTTATGTAAATATACATGTATATATGTATGTATGTGTAATATGTGTATGCAGAGGGAGCATTCCATTGACTTTTGATTGCTGGCAAAAATGACTCAAAACATAAATCAGCTGAAGTAGATTAAAAATAAAGCTGAGAAAAGGTGTGAATTGATGGTTTTTACTACAATGATGCAGAGGTATTTCCTTCAACATGTTTAACTGATGTAATTTGGATAAGGTTTTCTCCATTAGTCCTCCCTGCTTTTGTTTCTTCTTAGTAAAAACTGATAACAAATGAACAAAGACAAATAACTGGGTCTGACTCTAGAACAAAACAGATCAAACCCCGCCTTAACCACCGACCAGCTCTAGACCTTAGTCAAGGTTGTGCTCCTCCACGTCAAGTGTGGAGAATAATAAATGATAATCACCTCACAGGTCTATTGTGAGGATTAACGATAGGAATGTAAAGTCCAAGCTTCTGCTGCATAAAAGACACTCACTTCAGAAAGAGCAAAAGCTTCATTTAAAGCAAATTTGGTGCTTTTCCTGGGCTTAGGTAAAATTGAGAATAACAGGAATATTTTCCTTGTAGTTATGCTGAAATGTATATCTACTGGGTCACCTAGTACAACACATAAATATATAAATCAATAAAGCTTTCAAATATACATCACTTGGGTCTGGAGCAAAGGAAATGACAATTTTTCTTGCTGAATGGTCTTTCACTCAATGTTAGGGTTGATCACTTAATCTCGGAAAATCCAGAAAATTCAACAGCTAAAGCTCTCACCTACACCCTAATTTAGTTCGCTGGGGTCTGTATGGCTCTTTGTGTTCCTCTGCAATCTGTTCCACCTGCACCTTAATAGGTGGTCAAGTCAGAGCTGAGTCCCAAAACTTCACTTTGGAATGTTCTGGCCTTTTAGGCTCAAAAAGAAAGTGTTTAGATTTAATGGTTTTATGGCCCATCAAATCCTGTGTGGTAGCCTCTAATTGCATCCAGGGGCAGGAATTTCTTTTTAAAATCTTTTTTTTTTCTTTTGACAGTTTAATAAGAATTTGCTAATATGTTGAGCATTCCTGGAACACATTAGGTGGGTTAGAATTTTTCTGTATTTGAGGTCCCAGCACTCCCTCATGTGGCACTTGTCCATATAACAAGTTAGAAGCAACAGGACACACGAATGCTTGTTTAATCCCTTTTTTTCTCTTCCTTTTTGACTTTTCATGTTTAAATGGAGCAAAAGAGCTAATGTAGCTCCTTAGAGGATGAAATAAAATTTATTACAGCCACTGTGCATAAAACCAGAGAGAGTTCCATGGTAATGTCCTAAAAGCCTCAGTGAATAGTAAGCATTTATTAACTGGTTCCTTAAGAAGTCAGAGATGCTCTACTTACCTTGTAAGATGGAAATTTAACCTAATGAGACCACCTCTTTTACATGCTACTAGAATTTATGTTTTTTATTGCTATTTCTTTCAATATGTTAAATATTTTTAGAAATGATTTTATAATAACCCCTGAAGTTCATATAAATGATAAAACTTAAAAAAATCAAAAACCAGTCTAATAGAGTTTCAAATGAATGTGCCATTATAAGTACAAGGATTTATATGACTGCTTAAATATAACAATTGTCAATTATCAAAATGTTGACTACATCACTTACTGCAATAAATCTCTTACTCATAATACAATGCATGACAAACTGCTGTCCACTTGGTGTTTCCCAGCTGTTTCCCTTCTATCTTAAGAGTTTAAATTTTTGTTTGTTTAAAATTCAAGCCCTATTATTTCTGAATTTTATGCGGGCTCATATTTCCTAATGAGTTTCATATACTTTGGCTTATTCCATCCTTTCAAAACTAAAGGGATAAAACTATAAAAACAGAACATTTGCAGCTAATATTCCAAGACTAGGCACAGAGCTTGACTTAGAGTTCTTGCTGCAGTTAACAACGTTGGAAAGTTTCAGTAACTGACCATGATATTGTTGACAGCATTGCATATGGGATCAATAACCTTGAGCAAAGTATTAAACCTTTGCAAGCCTCAGTTTTCACATGCACAGGAGTTAGAGAAAGATCCTCACAGCTTTGGGCTCACACATTTTCAGATGGTAGTCAAGGATAAATGAGTTAATAAATTCAAATTGCCTGGCACACATTCGTTGCTGTCATCATTTTCCACAAGATTTTGAGGTATCCCTTTTAAGAGTTATGTAGCATTTATTAAACACCAATTTATGTTTTTAGGAAGATCCGGAGACAAAGGTTTATCTACGTGCCCTCCTCTATTGCAGCCGCAAGAAATGAAAGTCAGAGGCGCACAAGAGGTCTCCCCACAATCCGCGCTCTCCAGGTTGTAGACGGCAGAGAATAGAAGTGGGGTTTCAGAAAAATAAGAAAGGTCAGTTCTCTGTTTTAAATGGTCTAGTAACCATGCAAACTGGGCTTCAGCTGCTTGACACCCTTATAATATCTGACCCAACAATTGTGTTGAGAGAAACAGGTTTTCATTAATAGGGTTCCAACCCTGGGGGTACTGAGACCACTCCTGCTCTGAGCCCTTCTCCCCCATGAGACCCAGAACTTCTCTTGCTCCCTAAAAGACTACAGGTCAAAACCATGCCCAGAAGTTTCCCATTTCCTTATCTGTCCTTAAGTGGGTCACACAAAAAGATCTCCATCCTCTCTGGTGTGGGCACCTGTGGATTTCAGAGTCGCCATCTTCTCACAGCAGCTCTCTCGTTCAGGACCTGGGCTGTGCTGCTCTTGGTCTCCATGTAACGGTCCGGAAACCATGTGCCGGGCTACGTGGATCATAGTGTCCCAGAAGCTAGAGGCCAGGGAGGCACACGTCCCAGCGTGGGACCCTGCCTCCAGAAGTGGGCTTCCAACCATGCAGGGTCTAAGCCCCCAGTGGGCCTAGCATCTCCTGGTCCTACAAGTGCTCCCATCCATGCAGGGAGAAGGGCAAGAGGCCCAGAATGTCCAAATGCCAAAAGCCCAGAGCGAGAGCTTGCACCAAGCTCCAAACTAAGAGAGAGACTTCTCCATACCAAGCACCCATATTAGAAGGGTGAGCAAGAGAGAAACAGAGAGAGAGAGAGCACGCCTTTCCATCCTTTTCTTTTAAAAGGCCATCCTGAAATCCCACATGTGCAGGAAGCCAATGGGAATATCCAGCTTTTTCTATGGTGTCCACCATTTTTGTCAGCTCCCCAGTGTCTTTGACCTTCTTTTGGCTGCCATCTTTAGTCAAGGCAAAATTTTCCCAGCCATGCACAGATGCACATGCATCTGTTAGTCCAGGCTGGGGCATCTGGCCCCTGCAGCTCATGCACATGCCCAGTGATCTGCCCCTGCCCCCCACCACTATGTTGGGAGTGACTCCATTAGCCCACCTTCTCACAGTCACATTTTCATTGATTAAAGTTGCCGTTTTCTTTGAGAAGGCACTGGCTTCATTAATCTACTTTTGTTATGCAATGTGTCTTAAGTACTGTGCCTTCTGCTCCTCTGACACCCTTCCCACCCCTTGCCTATTTGCAGGATTTAGGGGATTTCTCTGTTTTTTAGGGACCTGTGCTCCATTACAGTGTCTTTTTGTATTTGATAAAATTTTTAATGAGCACAAAACTACTACATGAATAAAAAAATTATAAAGATCATCTACTCTTGTTGGGAATTTTCTGTTTGTTTGTTTGCTTGTTTTTTGAATTTTCTCATTGTGGAGGTTTCTTTTTAAATCCTCACCCAATGATATATTTATCGGTTCTAAAGAGAGAGGAAGGAAGAGAGAAAATGCAATGTGAGAGAGAAACATGAATTGGCTGCTTTTCATATGTGCCTCAAACCAGGGATCAAACGCTCAGCCTTTTTGGTACAGGGACAGGGCTCCAACCAGCTGAGCCACCAAGCCAGGGCTCATTGTGGAGTTTGTTTGTTTTTCCCTTTGTTTTTGTCTTAGCAGCAGAACTTTTTCTTTAAAGAACCATTTCTCTGAACTTCAACATGCAACAGAAGTGGCTCAGTGACACACCTAGCTTCTCTGAGATCCTTGGGTACAACCCCAGCCTCCTTCAGACACAGTGAGTAAACCACTGATCTCACTTAAGCTGCTCACTTTATCAATGGGGAAACGACATAATCCTAGAGAGTGCAAAGGACCTGTCACAAGAAGTGAAGCTGGTAGTGATGAATTTCCACATAAATCAGATGTCCCAGCCCAGCCAGACAGCCCAAGGGACAGTTGTAGCCCACAGAAGTATTTGCTTTGGCCCACACATTGTTGTCCCAATTTTGATTAATTTGCCAACATTTAAAAACCAGGAGATTGCACATAAAAATCAAGATTTCTGGCTTCTCTTAAAATTCTGAAGATTGGCAGCCCCACACCTCACTGCCTTGCAGCACCAGTTAACTGGCACCAAGCTAGGGCTGCCCCCTTTTTATGGAAACTGAAATCTCAGGTTTGCTAGTCTCCAGGGAGCTTGCATTGTTGTTTCCTGGACTTCGTCCCTCTTTGGATATTTACATCACCAGCCTGTCCCTTAAAGCCATTTTTTGAAGTTCCTGCATAAAGCTTAACAAACAAAAATGCCTTCAGCAAGTGAAAAGAGCCATTTTTCACTCCCTTTAAGGCATAAATGGAGTGTGCTTTCCTGAAAGCGTTTTTCTTGTGTAGAAGAGAAAGATTTGGGGGACTCTGAACTCTGAGGGGCAAATAAAAAGGACACCGCATTCTGGGAAGCTTTCCTTAGCATTTATCTCATGGAATCCTCACAAGAACCCCTAAAAGTAAGAGCAGTTGTTCGATTAGGACTGCCAGATATAGCAAATAAACATACAGGACATGCAATTATAAATGATTTGTTGTTTATCTGAAATTCACCTGTTCATTGCCACTTTGAAAATGAAAAAAAAAAAAAAAAAAAAAAAGAGCCGTTTCATTGGCCACTCTACAACCACATAGCCGTGTAGGAAAGTAGAGCTCTGTTCTTAGGCCCAGCTTAGACTGGGGATGTGCCCCGCAGTGGTAAGAAGAAAGGCCAAAGGCCCTTGAAGCAGGGCCCTGTGAAGAAGTCTGAAGAGCCAACAAGGAAGATAAGATTGTGGTACCATGGCAAATTCCAGAACTTTCTGGATGAGCATTTTAATTATTCAGGCCAGACCATTCTCTGGGAATTTGAATAAACCTCACCTACACTTACTGACCAGGCTGAAGGGGATGCTGTCTCCCGAGAGAATTGCCCACTAACTCTGACCCCTTGAACTTGGCCCCAACTTTTTTAGTTAGTGGCCATGACCCTGAAAATGGGAACCTTGACTTGGGACCAGATAATTAAGAGGGTGGGATAAAGAAGAAGTCCTCTAAACAACTTCCATAACTTTCACAATTTCCCCAAGGATTTCCATATTTTGAAGCAATAGAGTGAATCACATATCAGCTGCCTAATTCCATGTCAGTTTTCTGAGTTTTGAGAAAAGAAAGTAATCTCTATCAAATATGAATGTCCTTACACTCTTCCTTAAATTTGCGTTTGCTTATATATAATGTTGAGTTAGCCTGTCTTGGTTTGCATCCTTCCAAAAGCCAATGATGAAACAAACATGTGAGCGCAAGTCTTTAATCTGGGTTGTTCCCACTCACCCAGTAATAACCCATCCATCCTAACATTTGTCATTCTGCTGCCAGAGAAAATGGCAGGCAAAAAGTGGCAGGTTCTGATACAATGGTAAATAACAGGGGAATCTATCCCAGGCACCAAGAGCATCTCTAGACATGCATCCTTTCCTTCCAAGGTCCCTGTTCATCCCACAGCCAAAGCATGCCAATTATGGGATACTCTTTGTCAGGAGCTGATCACGATCACCATTGGTTTTCAGAATTAGTCTCAATACTGCATAGACCATCAACCCATAGGTGGTAATTAGAATATAGAAGAAAACCTTAAGGATATTTATTTATATCCTTGAGGGAGGGTTCTACTGCAAATCTGGAATATAAACTGTGATATCACTGCCAGACAGGAACCTGATCCAGAATCTTAGATTCTCCAGGGCACTGAGTGTACCCTTTCCTTGCCAGTTCCTCTGTGTCTCGTGGCACCCACCTTTACTCTGCCTGTTCCACCTTATCCCAATGTCTATCCAGTATCTCACTCTCCTGCGGGATCTGCTCAGAATGCTCTTAAAATGATAAAGTAATTACTTTTAGGAGATTGTAATTGACAAATAAATGAGCTTCCCCTCATGGCATTTTATGGAATTTTTCTGGAAATTAAAGGTTAAGAGCCCAGACTCTGGAGCCAGACTGACTAAGTCTGAATCCTATCTTTATTATTTATGAGTTGTATGTGGCCCTGGGCAAGTTATGCATCTGCTGTGTAAAATGGGCTTAATAATACTACTACTTTGGGCTGCTCCAAGGACTCGACATTTTAATACTTGTAATATATTCAGAATAGCGCCTGGAACATGCTAATAACTTTATAGGTGTTTGATAAAGAAATGTAAAGGAATACTACAATCGGTGTTTAATAATGCCTCATGGTTAGTGCCAGGAGGAAATAATGTTGGATAAAATAGTCCTACCCGGCTATCAAATTATAGTTTGGAAAAAGCTTTCTTCTCACTTTTCTTTACACCCCACCAAAAATAAGGAGCACTGACGTTGAACTCCACCAGAAGTGAGGTAGAGAGTAGTCCTGCCATTTACTAGCTAAGGAAACTGCTTTCTCTGGAACTCTGGCTCTTTGCCCACAGAGTGGGGAGAGTGACACCTGTCAAACATCAAATAAAGTAATACCTATATAAATAATTTGGAGGCTCTAGGGTGTTTTACAAAGTGAGTTCGGCTTACTGCCTTCTTCTGCTTCTTTTCCATTCTCTTCATGGTCCTGTCTCTATTTTTCTTTCCTCTTATAAATTTAGTTTGTATTGTTTTCTTCTTACACAATAACTCAAAGGAAATTTTATGAGTATGGAACAAAAATAGGAAGAATATAAAGTCAGGAGCAATCCTATCAGTCATATATAAACACTTGTAAAGAGTAATCTGCCTTCCTAGTCTTTAAAAATAAGTGCATTTTAGGGCCTTCTTATTGTTTGTAACTGTTTTTTAAAATTTTCTTATATTATCATTTCTCTCCATACCACTACACTCTATGATATGATTTTTAAATAATTTATCTCATTTTTAATGTGCCCTCTTTTTTGCAACCTATTTCCAATTATGTGTTCTTTTTCCAAATTTCCTCCTATTGAAAATAACGGAGACATGAACATCCTTGGAAAAAGGTCTTTCCTCAAAATTATTACTATTTCCCTGGGATTCTTAGAAGAAAATGTACGACATCACACAGAATTCACATTTTTTAGACTTTGATACACAGTGCCAAATTATTTTCTAGATGATTATTTCACTCTATCTCTTGTCAACAGTATTTGAAAATACACATTTTCTTTATAACCTCATCAAACTGTATAATCTTTTTATTTTATTTACTGATTTTAGAGAGAGAGGAAGGGAGAGAAAGAGAGAGAGAGAAAAAGGGAAACACCAATTTGTGGT